>NC_091282.1:998756604-999363104 GCF_032444005.1 Ranitomeya imitator
GTTTTGGCGGTCCTTTTGTGCTAAGATGGGCATTGATTTGTCTTTTTCTTCGGCTTTGCATCCTCAGACAAATGGCCAAACCGAATGAACTAATCAGACTTTTGGAAACATATCTGAGATGCTTTGTTTCTGGATGATTGGGTGTCCTTCTTGCCTTTGGCTGAGTTCGCCCTTAATAATCGGGCCAGCTCGGCTACTTTGGTTTTGCCGTTTTTCTGTAATTCTGGTTTTCATCCTCGTTTCTCTTCAGGGCAGGTTGAGCCTTTGGACTGTCCTGGTGTGGATACTGTGGTGGACAGGTTGCAGCAGATTTGGACTCATGTGGTGGACAATTTGACATTGTCCCAGGAGAAGGCTCAACGTTTTGCTAACCGCCGGCGCTGTGTTGGTCCCCGACTTCGTGTTGGGGATTTGGTTTGGTTGTCGTCTCGTTATGTTCCTATGAAGGTTTCCTCTCCTAAGTTTAAGCCTCGTTTCATTGGTCCGTATAAGATTCCTGAAGTTCTGAACCCTGTGTCATTTTGTTTGGCCCTTCCAGCTTCTTTTGCCATCCATAATGTGTTCCATAGGTCGTTATTGCGGAGATACGTGGCGCCTATGGTTCCCTCCGTTGATCCTCCTGCCCCGGTGTTGGTCGAGGGGGAGTTGGAGTATGTGGTGGAGAAGATTTTGGATTCTCGTATTTCGAGACGGAAACTCCAGTACCTGGTCAAGTGGAAGGGTTATGGTCAGGAAGATAATTCCTGGGTTTTTGCCTCTGATGTTCACGCTGCCGATCTAGTTCGTGCCTTTCATTTGGCTCGTCCTAATCGGCCTGGGGGCTCTGGTGAGGGTTCGGTGACCCCTCCTCAAGGGGGGGGTACTGTTTTGAATTCTGTTATCGAACTCCCTCCTGTGGTCATGAATGGTACTTCGGCGAGTTCTGTCCATGGACTCCCTCTGGTGGCTGTGAGTGGAGCTGCTGCTTCTGATGTTCCTTCCACAGGTGACGTAGTTTATTCTTTGGCTGTCTGCTCTATTTAACTCCACTCAGATCGTTACTCCATGCCAGCTGTCAATGTTCTTGTACTGGTTCAGTTCTCTCTTGGATCTGTCGGGTGTCCTGTCTACTCCAGCAGAAGCTAAGTCCCTGCTAGTTTATTATTTGTTCTTTGTTTTCTTGTCCAGCTTGCTATCATGATTTTGCTTTGCTAGCTGGAAGCTCTGGGATGCAGAGTGGTCTTTTTGCACACTCTGCGTGGTCTTTTTGCAGTTTTTTGTGCTGACCGCAAAGTTACCTTTCTGTCATGAACAGGTGATTCAGAACCACAATGGACCTTGAAGTTCAGAGCACATAAAGTGACCTGACAATTACCAAAAACATAAGACGAGCTCTGAGACGTGGGAACTCTGCTGACTGCAATCCCTAATCCTATCCAATCACACTAAAGGTAGCCGTGGAGCGCTCCTGACCAGACCTATGCGCCTCGAGCACAGCCTGAGAAACTAGCTAGCCCTAAGAAATAAAAAATAAGCCTACCTTGCCTCAGAGAAATACCCCAAAGGAAAAGGCAGCCCCCCACATATAATGACTGTGAGTAGAGATGAAAATACAAACGCAGAGATGAAATAGATTTAGCAAAGTGAGGCCCAACAACAGAAAAAATAGCAAACAAAAATAACACAAGCAAAACTTAGCTTATGCAGGATAGAAAGGCCACAGTAACGATCCAGGAGGAAGCAAGACCAATACTAGAACATTGACTGGAGGCCAGGATCAAAGCACTAGGTGGAGTTAAATAGAGCAGCACCTAACGACTTAACCACATCACCTGAGGAAGGAAACTCAGAAGCCGCAGTACCACTCTCATCCACCAAAGGAAGCTCATAGACAGAACCAGCCGAAGTACCACTCACGACCACAGGATGGAGCTTGGCCACAGAATTCACAACACCTTTCCTATCCTCAGTCTGTTTAGTAAGTCTGGCCTCCCTTTGCTGAAACCTGTTTCATTTCTGTGTTTGTGACTTTCATCTTAACTCACAGTCAATATATGTGGGGGGCTGCCTTTTTCTTTGGGGAATTTCTCTGAGGCAAGGTAGGCTTTATTTTCTATCTCTAGGGCTAGTTAGCTCTTAGGCTGTGAAGCGGCGTCTAGGGAGAGTCAGGAACGCTCCACGGCTATTTCTAGTGTGTGTGATAGGATTAGGGGTTACGGTCAGCAGAGCTCCCACTTCCCAGAGCTTGTCCTTTGTTGGTTTAACCATCAGGTCTTTTCGGGTGCTCCTAACCACCAGGTCATAACAGTACAGCTGGCCCAAAATATTAATGCATCTCAATAGAGGGATAAGAGAAGTTCTGAGACCATTTTTTTTTCTTTGCAGTGTGTTTTGTCTTTCTTTTCCCCTTAACCTCTGGGTGGTTCAGGACACAGGTGTAGATATGGACATTCAAGGTCTGTCCTCTTGTGTGGATCATCTCACTGCAAGGGTACAAAATATTCAAGATTTTGTGGCTCAGAATCCGATGTTGGAGCCTAGAATTCCAATTCCTGATTTGTTTTCTGGTGATAGATCTAAGTTCCTGAATTTCAAAAATAATTGTAAACTGTTTCCTGCTTTGCGTTGCGGTCAGTAGAGCTCCCATTTCCCAGAGCTTGTCCTTTGTTGGTTTAACCATCAGGTCTTTTCGGGTGCTCCTAACCACCAGGTCATAACACATGTGGCACCGCTCATTAAAGTAATGAATATGGATGCAACTGAACTCCCGTAGGGATGGAGCGCATATTCCTTACTTTAATGAGCGGTACCATGTGACCGCTGAACACAGGATCAAGCTGCCGGTGCCAGAGACCATCGCATCGGAGAAGCAGGGGCCGCATCAGGAGGGGGTGATTATGACAGAGGAGGGTAAGCATTGCAGTATTCACCAGTCCCCGTTCCACCATCGGGCTCCGTGTTCCGCATCCTCTGGCTGTGACATTCAGTTCAGAGGGCACGATGATGTGCTTAGCGCGCGCTCTCTGCCTGAACAGTCACTGCAGAGAGCTGAAAGACACAGCGGCACACGGTGGTGGAATGGGGACAGGTGAATATTGCAAGCACCGGAGGCCTGAGCAATGAGAGGTGAGTATGTCATTTATTTATTGCAGCAGTAGCAACATATGGGGCATAATATGCTATGGAGCATCTTATGAGGCCATCAACCTTTGCTATGAAGCCCCTAAAAATTTCAGATGCAGGCAATTACCTTCATAAGTCACATGCTTAGTGAAAGTTAGTTCATCTGTGTGAATCAGTCACATGGTCTGTCAATATAAACTCACTGCAACATCCGTACCTCCGCGGGGTCCCTGTCAGCTTTCCTGCTCTCAGTCTGCTCCCCAATGCACGGCGTCGGTGTCTGGCTCCTCTCCTGCTCCTGCTTCCTGGTACATGGCCAGCAGGTCTCCAGGTTTGACGCTGAGGTCAAGCGCGCACTCCCGGTCTCTTAAAGAGACAGCGCGCATTTTTCAAATATGCTCCTAGCCAATGGTGTGATAACGAGTGCTATTTTTGGCCCCTCTTCCATAGAGGGGCGCCAGAGCAACAAGTGTTTCCTGTTGCTAGTTTCCATTTCCTGTACTATTGTGCCTGCATTCTGTCTGTGTGCCACAAGTGACCTGCCAGTACCCAGATAATACTGTTTGTCTTCTCAGAGTACCTGCTGTACGTCACCATGTCTCCTGGAATATTACCAGTACAGTCTGTGCCAGTCGTGTCCTGCTGAGCTGTCAGTCACTCTGTTACCCAGGACAACATCACTACTGCCTATGCTAGTTCTGTCTCACTCAGCTGCTTGCCGTCTGTCTAGTTTAACGCCACCTGCTATTTCTGTCAGTCCACCTGTTCTGCTGGGACAGCTTCCAAATGTCGGGGTCTAACTGGAGGCAGCACCTGCGTCCCTTGAACATTACATCTGACCCTGTTCGAGGGGTCATACTACGGGTGTCTGGGGCTCGCATAGTAACGCCCCCTTCAGAGCCCCCATGGTCCAGTTTTTCCACTAAAATAGCAATAAACAAATGTACACTGCAACATCTGTGCCTCCGCTTCCATGCGTTACACTCACCTTTTCTAACACACCGCAGAGACTGCAACACCATTAATCAAGAGACACCTCAAACCAAAAAATGCCTTGAAGGCAAAGGAGATCTCTGAACAAGTCAGGGACCAAGTTGTTTAGAAGTCCAAGTTAGGGTTTGGCTATAGGAAAGTATCCCAATCTCTGATGATCCCCTGGAGCACCATGAATTCCATTATCATCAAAGGGAAAGAAAATGGTACCAAAACAAACCTGCCAAGATAGCGCCATCCACCAAAACTCTAGTCCAGGCAAGAAGGGCATTAATCAGAGAAGCAGCACCGAGACCAAAGGTAACCCTGAAGGAGCTGTAAAGATCCCAAGTAGAGACTAGAGTATCTGTCCATACAACCACAATAAGACGTACACTCAATAAGGTTGCCTTTAATGAAGAGTGGGCAGAAAAAACTTTACTTACACATAATAATGGTAAGGATCGTTTTGAGTTTGCCAAAAGACATATGGGAAACTCTTCAAATACATGGAGGATGGTGATGTATTCAGATGAGACCAAAATGTAACTTTTTATCCAACAAGATTAATGCTATGTCTGGCACCAAACCAACACGACTCATCATTCCAACACCATCCTCACAGTGAAACATATTGATGGCTGTGTTATGCTGTGGGCATAATTTTTAGCAGCAGGGACATGGTCCAAGTCAATAGAAGTACAGTTGGTGCAAAATGCAGAGATTTTCTTCAGCAAACCTGTTTCAGTATGTCAGTAATTGAGACTGGGACGGAGGTTCACCTTCCATCAAGACAATGACCCAGAGCATATTATTAAAACAAAACTCAAGTGGTTTAAGGGGAAACATGTAAATATTTTGGAGTGGCCTAGTCAAAGACCAGACCATTATCCATTTGAGAATCTGAGGTCAGACTTGAAGATTGCTGTTCATCAGAGTAAACCATGAGTAAACCATCTAGTTTGAAGGAGCTGGAACTGTTTTACATTGAGGAATGGACAAAAATCCCAGTGACAAGATGTGGAAAAGTCATAGAGACTTATCCAAAACAACTTGCTGCTGTATTTGCCACAAAAGGAGGCAATACAAAGTACTGACTTTAAAGGTACCTTCACACTGAACAACATTACAACGATAACGATAGCAATCCGTGACGTTGCAGCGTCCTGGATAGCGATATCGTTGTGTTTGACACGCAGCAGCAATCAGGATCCTGCTGTGACATCGCTGGTCGGAGCTAGAAAACCAGAACTTTATTTCGTCACTGGATCACCCGCTGACATCACTGAATCGGCGTGTGTGATGCCGATCCAGCGATGTCTTCACTTGTAACCAGGGTAAACATCGGGTTACTAAGCGCAGGGTCACGCTTAGTAACCCGATGTTTACCCTGGTTACCATTGTAAATGTAAAAAAAAAAAACACATACTCACATTCCGGTGCCTGTCACGCCCCCGGAGTCCGCTTCCCTGCACTCCTCCTGCATCCTGTGTCAGCGCCGGCCGGCCATAAAGCAGAGCACAGCGGTGACGTCACCACTCTGCTTTACGGCCGGCGCTTACACAGGATGCAGGAGGAGTGCAGGGAAGCGGACATCGGGGACGTGACAGGCACCGGAATGTGAGTATGTGTTTTTTTTTTTTTACATTTACAATGGTAACCAGGGTAAACATCGGGTTACTAAGCGCGGCCCTGCGCTTAGCAACCCGATGTTTACCCTGGTTACCCGGGGACTTCGGCATCGTTGGTCGCAGGAGAGCTGTCTGTGTGACAGCTCTCCAGCAACCACACAAGGACTTTCCAACGATCACGGCCAGGTCGTATCGCTGGTCGTGATCGTTGGAAAGTTGCTGAGTGTGACGGTACCTTTAGGATGAATAATTATGCACACTGAAGTTTTCAGTTATTTTGTCCTATTTGTTGTTTGCTTCACAATTAAAAGAAAGCCAAATGTTCACACCTGTAGTCATGTTTACATGAACTGATTCAAAGCCTAAAAAAAGGCAAAATTCCAGGTTGTGAAGTAGCAAAACACAAGAAATGCTAAGTAGGGTAAATAATTTTGCAAGCCACTGTATAGCATTTTCTCACTGACTAGTTATTACTTGTTGCGAAATGTAACACAGTGAAAAAAAGGTAGATTTAGATAAAAGCTAAATCATATACAATATTGTTCTGTCTAATCAGGCTACTCAGTTTCTATATAACTATTGTAAAACTAGCCTTGCAAACTAATTAGTAGCCAAACAATTATTTGACAGACAGCTATCTCTCCTGACTCACCGAAAAACAAGAATTCTCAATCTAGAGAACTACATCCACACTTATTAGTTTTCTCCATTCTGAACAAAAACTGTTGAAATTATATATGTCATATTCTCCTCTTCTCTCCTAACATCATCCATTGAGTGAAAGTCAGAAGGACCAAATATATACTATACATTCAGTCTATCCCTTTTACAACAGGCAGTTTCACTTGACTGTTGTATGAATATGTATGTATGAACACTGAGAAGTTCTGATAGCAAGAGGTAAAGGATAGTGCCATTAAGGCATTATTCTGGTTTTAATGACATGATTCTACAATTTACATCTGTCTCTGTGCAGTGAGACTACCCTTACCCTGTCTTCTCGCACAATTTGCCTCCAATTAAATAATAAAATTAGCCCTCTTCCAAGATGAAGAAAGCTTGTTCTCTAGTGGGTGTCATATGTAACCTTACAAGTCATCCATATATATATATTATCCAAAACCTAAGAGCAGCACTAAAATAATAAGTAGGGTGCAGAGCTCTCCCAAGCAGAGACCAAACCTTAAGTAGATATTAAAAAATTGTAGGCAGCACACCATTCTAAGTGAAAATGGACTTATGTTTAAAGGCCCATCATGGTGACATTTTGGTACATTAGTAAGAAGAACCTTTTTCAAGCCAAAATGTTATCACTAAAACATCGCCACGATGGGCCATTAAACAGAAATCCTTCCTTTTTCACTTTGAATGACGTGCTGCCAACTTTTCAGTTTTTGAATTTCCCCCAAAAAATTAAAATAACCAATACATTTCGTTTAACTTTCCAATTGTGTTCCACTTGTTGTTGACTCTTCACCAAAAATGTACATCTGGTATGTTTATGTTTGAATCATGATATGTGGGAAGAGGTTGAAAAGATCCAGGGATCGAGGGAATACTTTTGCAAGGCACTGTGTATATATATATATATATATATATGTGTGTATATATATATATATATACTAGATGGCAGCCCGATTCTAAAGAATCGGGAGTCTAGAATCCATATATACTTGAAATTCGGCAGGAGCTTGAAGAGCAACGTCACTGGGCCCGCCTCCACGCAGTAGAAACTTGCTGTGAGGTAAAAATTCAAAAATCGCACCAAAATGGCGGGCGGAGTGTGTCACAGTACGGCACGTTTCTGATTGGTCGCTCGCAGCAGGCGGCAACCAATCAGACACTGGACACTGTTGACGTCACTTATCTCCGGACATTAGCTCCGGACATTAGCTCCGGACATTAGCTCCGGACATTAGCAGGAAGTAGTATTCTAGGCAATTATATATTAGATATATATATATATAGCAAAAACTTTATGTTTCTCCAGTGATCAGTCCAATGGAAGAGTAAAACATACCTTTTATTTATTCATTAAAAAGTTCCAGATTCCTTCAATAACAGTATTGCATACATTAAGTCCCTTATGGATGACATGTTTGAACACCACATGTGTCTTACTCCAGGTCAAATTGACTGATCGGTGGAGAAACAAAAAGTTTTTTCTTTACATACATGGATTTGTCCCAATCCGTTTTCCGTGCGAACTGCAACCACAGGTTGGATGTACTCCTGTTTCTTCAAAGCGGTGAGCTGGCTTTGCCAAAAACTGTTTCTCTCTCTCTCTCTCTCTCTCTCTCTCTCTCTCTATATATATATATATAGTACAGACCAAAAGTTTGGACACACCTTCTCATTTAAAGATTTTTCGGTAGTTTCATGACTATGAAAATTGTGAATTCACACTGAAGGCATCAAAACTATGAATTAACACATGTGGAATTATATACTTAACAAAAAGTGTGAAACAACTGAAAATATGTCTTATATTCTAGGTTCTTCAAAGTAGCCACCTCTTGCTTTGATGACTTCTTTGCACACTCTTGGCATTCTCTTGATGAGCTTCCAGAGGTAGTCAACGGAAATGGTTTTCACTTCAAAGCTGTGCCCTGTCAGGTTTAATAAGTGCAATTTCTTGCCTTATAAATTGGGTTGGAACCATCAGTTGTGTTGATAAGAAGTCTGGTGTATACACAGCTGATAGTCCTACTGAATAGATTGTTAGAATTTGTATTATGGCAAGAAAAAAGCAGCTAAATAAAGAAAAATGAATGGCAATCATTACTTTAAGAAATGAAGGTCCGTCGGTCCGAAAAATTGGGAAAACTTTGAAAGCGTCCCCAAGTGCAGTGGCAGAAACCATCAAGTGCTACAAAGAAACTGGCTCACATGAGGACCGCCCCAGGAAAGGAAGACAAAGAGTCACCTCTGCTTCTGAGGATAAGTTTATCCGAGTCACCAGCCTCAGAAATTGCAGTTGAACAGCAGCTCAGATTAGAGACCAGGTCAATGCCACACAGTGTTCTAGCAGCAGACACATCTCTACAACAGCTGTTAAGAGGAGACTTTGTGCAGCAGACCTTAATGGTAAAATAGCTGCTAGGAAACCACTGCTAAGGACAGGCAACAAGCAGAAGAGACTTGATTGGGCTAGAGAACACATGGAATGGACATTAGACCAGTGGAAATCTGGGCTTTGGTCTGATGAGTCCAAATTTGAGATCTTTGGTTCTTTGTGCGACACAGAAAAGGTGAACGGATGGACTCTACATGCCTGGTTCCCACCGTGAAGCATAGAGGAGGAGGTGTGATGGTGTGGGGATGCTTTGCTGGTGACACTGTTGGGGATTTATTCAAAATTGAAGGCTTACTGAACCAGCATGTCTACCACAGCATCTTGCAGCGGCATGCTATTCCATCCGGTTTGCGTTTAGTTTGACCATCATTTATTTTTCAACAGGACAATGACCCCAAACACACCTCCAGGCTTTGTAAGGGCCATTTGACCAAGAAGGAGAGTGATGGGGTGCTACACCAGATGGCCTGATCTCCACAGACACCAGACCTGAACGCAATCAAGATGGTTTGGGGTGAGCTGGACCGCAGAGTGAAGGCAAAAGGGTCAACAAGTGCTTAGAAACTCTGGGAACACCTTCAAGATTGTTGGAAGACCATTTCCAGTGACTACCTCTTGAAGCTCATCAAGAGAATGCCAAGCGTGTGCAAAGCAGTCATCAAAGCAAAAGGTGGCTACTTTGAAGAACCTAGAATATAAGACATATTTTCCGTGGCTTCACACTTTTTTGTTAAATATATAATTCCGCATGTGTTAATTCATAGTTTTGATGCCTTCAGTGTGAATTCACAATTTTCATAGTCATGAAAATACAGAAAAATCTGTACATTCACACTAAAGGCATCAAAACTATGAATTAACACATGTGGAAATATATACTTATCTCTGCTGAGCAGGCTCCTCTGCAGCTGGGGAAGAATGGGAGACCGCAGAGGACATGGTTGGAGATTCCCCTTGTGCAGCAGCGGGAACTTGACACCTAACACATACTAGTGAATATTGACCTTTTTGACAGGTCATCAATATCAGATACATATGGGTCCGGTTGTCCTGTCTATAAACCATGTATGAAGCCAAAACAGTGCAGCTCTGTCCATTGGTTAGCATTGCACATTATCTTATATTGAAGTGAATAAGAGATAAAATGCAGCTCCCAGAAGTGACCAAGAAACAATGTATGGAGCCACACTGCTTCAATTCCTTATATTGTTTACATCTGGACAGTTCCAAAGCAGATGGTGATGAAGCGTGACAGACTTTCATCAAACTGATATTGAAGACTTATATGTTGGATAGGTCATCATCGAAACATTAGATCCTGCTAATGCCTTTGGCTAATAGATTGCAGTCTTCTGACAGTTCAATATACAGTATATGTTGTTCATCTACAGTATACATTATCCTGTGTATCATTTTTCAGCTTGGCAGTTTTCTTTACTTTCAGATCTTTTTGGCAGCTAAAAGAATTGTTGCTGTTGAGTATACTAACAACACTCTAGGTGTAAATGCACGTTTCACATTGCAACAAATTTTTCTGAGTGTTGGCAAGAAAACTACAATGTAAAATATGCATGTTTTTGGTGCATGTTTGCAGTGTTTTTGAGTGCTTTGTTATGCGTTTCACCTGTGATCTTTTTCCCACTCATTTAATTTGGAGAGAATTCCTGCAAAAACGCTGAAAGGATTGACATGCTACAGATAAAAAAAAAACAACAAAAAACATTTTAAAGGTTCAATTCAACAAGGAAAAAATATGCAACATGTTGATTAGATTTCAGAAATCGTATTCACTTTGCTGGTATTAGAGCCAACAAGAAAAGAAAAATGACAAATCAGGTCAACATAGGATATAGTGATAATAATGTAAACTTTAATATTCAAGCAGTTGATGTGCTGTAATCGTGCCTTACGATTAAAAGCAGGCGCACAGCCAGATAAAATAAAGAAAGGCACTAGATGTATAGGAAAATCCTCATCTAAATTGGCAGATGATTTAATACGGTAACATCAGAGTATCACAGACCAAAGACAAGTTATTAATCAGCTAGGATACATTATAGTGTTTAAATAAATATATACTAAGTGATACATAAATAATATCTGATAAAAATATCACCCTGCGTTAGTGAGTGTATGTGTAAGACTGCAGTAATAAGAGTCAATAGAAATATGCCAAAGCACATGGCTATAGGTATGTATGTATAATTTGGTACTAATGTTTAAAAAAGTTAATGGCAATAGTGGAGATAGTAAGTAAGTATATTGCAGAATATAGCACAAGATAGGTAAGTACTTACCTGTGTGGATGACAGCAGACAGAAAACTCTTCCTGGAAATGCACCCACCCCACCCATTTCAGTGTTTTTCTTTATCAGGAAAAAATAGGCAGGATGTTCATGAGATTTCAGAAATCTCATTCACTTTGCACGATTTGTAAAATGATGCATTTTCTAAGACAAAATTAAGCAGAAAGAAATCACAGAAAAAAAGCAACATCTGAACAATCTCTAAGTGGATCGAAGTGTCACAAACTTATTAAGTTTGGGATTTCTTTATTTCTGACAAAAAACTTTACTGTTTGACCAAAGCTTAAATAAAATTAAAAGAATCCAAAATTCAATGCTTACTTATGTGTTTATGTTTCCTCGCTATGATGCGTGAAGATGTAAGTATTTTTTCTTGCTGAGCTTGTGTTATCATCTTTTCACTTCTAACTTCAACTAAATATTTCATCTTACAAGGAGGTTCTCACACTTTTGCTAAATAATTTAGATGCAGATATTTACCATACCATTTTTAATGAGCTAAACTCCATAAAATTATTAGAAAACAAAGTTAAAAATTTTCCAGTACAAATTAATATTTGAAGCAGATTTAGTAATACATTTGGGCTAGTTTTTTGCATCAAAAGTAATGAAGTACAATACTTGAGAATATAATCACAAAGAAGAAGTACTCAGTTTGCAAGTAAATTGAAAAACAAGATCCAAGAGTGCCATCTAATTGTACTTATAACCTCTGCCTAATGAGAGATGGTGGAATGAATGCTTCTGGCATCTCATTATTTAAAAATCTAATAATGCAATGGACTAATAATGCTGAGCATAATCATTAGTTTTCTCTTCCAGATTAAAGATCCATTCTAGTTGAAAGGTTATGATCTCGGGTGCAATTCTTCAGACAGAAAAACTAAAATAACAAGAGAACAGTTGTGTTCCTGTTTGGAAAGCAAAAGATGCATGTTTTTGTTATTTACATTGCTTCAGATAAATTTACCAGAGAATAACTATAAAATTGATTGCAGTTGTCATCCTATGATCATTTTAGATAACAAACGCCAAGAGGAATGTTGTTCTTCATGACTTATGTAACATGTAAATTAAAGTAATTGGTAAAAGGCTAGGAAAATTACACATTTTTTAAAGGGACTTTTCAATTAAAAACTTGGTTGCAGTCAAATGTAGGCAGTGTTAGGCTATGTGCCCACGTTGCGGATTCGTATGTGGATTTTTCTGCACCGTTTGTGACCGTTTGTGACCGCCACGCGACCAATCAGAAGCTGCGATGTCATTCACAGGTCCTAAATTCCTAGAATGAGGAGTTTAGTGCCTGAGAATGACGTCGCGGCTTGTGATTGGTCGCGTGGCGGTCACATGAGCGGCACGCGACCAATCAGAAGCCGCGACGTCATTCTCAGGTCCTAAACGCGCGCATTTTAAACAAAGAAGCCTGCCGGTTACCAGCGGTGATGTCCAGGGGCCGCCGGAGAGGTGAATATATCAATATTTTTTATTTTAATTCTTTATTTTACACATCACTATGGATCCAATACCGATTCCCGATACCACAAAAGTATCGGAACTCGGTATCGGAATTCCGATACCGCAAGTATCGGCCGATACCCGATACTTGCGGTATCGGAATGCTCAACACTAATCACTACTTTAAAAATTAAACAACCCCAACACAGATTTCATCAACCAAGTTAACATTTTAATCAATATAACAGCGCCAAACAGACACTGTCTATAAGTTACTCAGCACAATCCTGATGACATGTTCCTTTTTAGAATAAATAAACCATTGAAGTTTAGAAATTATGCATCAAGAATAGAGCTCCTCATACTGGTATACCCCAACTTATAACACCAATACGTGCATATCCCTCTAGCACTCAGCATATACGAAAATAGTGTCCCTCTTCATACACAATATATATCTTGGGTCATGTAACTCATGTTGCAGTTTTGCTAAAAAGGGAATAATTAAGATAAAAAGATATAAATATATAAAATAAATATAAAAAAGGATTAGGTTTTGTAACTGTTTTACAAGTTAGCTTTAATAATGGTAAGTGCCACAAAGCTGCTGGCAGCTGCTGTTAATTAATTCCTGTGCATGTACCTACGTAGTGATATAGTTTTTTAAGGCCGGCTTCACACTCAGCGTATGAAAATACGGTCCGTATTTTACGGCCGTAATACGCGTCAAAATTAGGAATACGGTGATCCGTAAGAGCTCCGTAGGCAAGGTGTGGTCGCGTATTTTGCGCATGTAATGTTGCGTATGTAATCCGTATACCCACCGTAATGCGTATTTTTCACGCAACCTGACAAAATGGACATTTAACGGTTTTGGCGGCTGAAATTGATTTAAATTACCCTCATCAACCCTATTTAAGACCTCTACAACAGGTGTCTCACTCCCATATGGTCATTTTGTGGTTTGTCAACTGTTGGAGTGTTGTTGTATCATTTGGACCATGTCTGACCACCTGCAGTTCACCCCAACGCAGCGGGTTTTGTTTAACTGGCTATTGTCTCGTCAGTTTGGGCACCCATACCCTGTGATTGTGGATCCGCGAAGGAGGAGCAGAAGATTGTGGGTGCATCCTCTTCTGACTAAACGCCTCACTAAAGGCCATTTTCATCGTCTATATACAGCTCTGCGGGAACATCCTGAAAAGTTTTATCTCTACTGTCGCATGACAATACAAACATTTGACAGATTGTTGGAGATATTACGCCCAGGAATAACATTTCAGGACACAAGGCTGCGCAAAGCTATCTCCGCTGAGGAGCGTCTTCTCCTCACGTTACGGTATGTATTCTACATCCTCACATACTGTATGTTGATGACCTTTTTTTTTTTTTTTTTTTCCCCGTAATATCTGTACATTATGGCCAAAGCAGATGTGACAAAGTGACGTAACTGTTATATTTAAGCCCCTTAAGGACATTTTTCCCTTTCCAGTGTTAATCTAGTATCAGACAAATGCAAATTTGATTGTGCTTATTCATGTTTTGTGTTCACTCTTGAAACAGTCCTGATAAGTGTTATCTTTTTCACTTACAGATTTCTGTCCACTGGATTGTCCTTTGCAGGTCTCCACCTTGAATTTTTGATTGGCCGCTCCACCATTTCTGTCGCCAAATATGGGATAGACTTAAGGACCTTGTGATGCCTGAGCCAAAACAGGCTGATTGGCTCAAAATAGCCCGTGGGTTCCAGGTCAATTGTGACTTCCCAAACTGCATTGGAGCGGTGGATGGGAAACATATTAGGGTACGTAAGCCGCCGAACTCTGGCTCCCAATTCTACAACTATAAGCAGTTTTTCTCTGTAGTTCTGTTAGCTGTAGTTGACAGTAACTACAGGTTTATAATTGTAGACATTGGGGCCTATGGCCAAACTGGAGACTCTAGGGTCTTCAATTCGTCTATAATGGGTCGGCGGCTACGTGACAACCAGTTAGACCTCCCACCACCACAACAACTCCCAGGCTCCACTACAGAAGCACTGCCTTTTTTTTTGGTTGGACATGAGGCCTTCCAACTCACCAGACACGTCATGAGGCCTTATCCCCGGCGCAACCTGGACCACCGTCGTAGGATATTTAATTTGCGCCTTTCTAGGGCGTGCAGACTGGTTGAGTGCGCCTTTGGTATTCTGGTGGCCAAATAGCGTGTCCTACAGACTGCCATGCAGCTCAGTGAGGCTACAGTCAATTAAGTAATCAAAGCATCAGTAATTTTGCACAACTATACCCGCATACATGATTGCTTCGCAGATGGTAATGATGAACACATGTTGCGTAGTGTCATTAGTCCAAGACCAAATGGACCTCCTCCGCGCCGTCCCCTTTCTGGCATCAAAGTTAGGGATGTATTGACCAATTATTTTGTTTCTCCTCAGGGTTCTACTCCCTGGCAAGATTATGCTGTTTCTCAGTTGTGATTTCATTTTTTTTAAGATATGTTTTTGAAATATACTATTTTCATCCACTGAAACCGCACTGTGTTTTTTTTGTTTTTTCCTTAATGACCATGTTTTTATTTCTGAATATGTGTGTGATGCAAAAATGATTAGTCTACAAACATCAATTGGCTTTTTTGAGAACTTTTTACTAACGTTGCAACCCTTTTTTTGTTTTTTTACACCATATTTTAGCCATATGGTTTGTATAACCCTTTTTTATGGGTTGCATTAGAACAAGGATCCACAAAAAAGTCGAAATGGTTTGCAAACACAAAATTAACATGGTAGCCAGCTACCAAAACAAACAAAAAAAAAACCAACATATTACAGATCCCTGTAAGTTGGTGGGGGAGATGTTGCCAGCTCTGGGTCCTGGTCAGGGGGCCTTTGTTGGGCCGATGGCAGTTCATCCTGAGAGGATGCAGTGGCTTGTGGGCCAGAATACTGGCCTGGTCCATATTGGCCAGATGTGTGTTGACCATAAGCCATTTGGCTCTGTGCATCATGCTGAGGTACAGATTGCCTTGCATCATACCGCAACCCAAAATGGCCATGCTGTCCAAACCCAGGTTGGGACCAGCCAACATCACTGGGTCTGGAGAAGTGGCCATATTGGGATTGGGGGTTGTAGCCTGCCATTTGGTAGTCTGATGGCCTTTGTAGATTTTGGGATGGGAGGGGTTGAAGTGGAGGCATACGTGGAGTTGGTGCAGCAAATCCTGATTGATTTGGCTCCTGTTCAGGGAATTGAAGGCGCAAGAGGTTGGTTTGGCCAAGCTGCCTTCGCTCCAGATATTCAAAAACCTCGTAGGGGTTATTTGGAGGGGTGCTTAAATCAATCAGGATTTGCATACACCCTCTCACACGTAGCCTCACCTCACGGGGAAGGGGTCTAAGGTAACGGGCAATGCTGCGGGCAAAGGCCTCTTCGCCATCATCCGTGGCTGCCCTGGCCAAATAATTGAGGACCCCAGCATCAACATCACTTCTTCTGGCTTCAAGCTCTCTCCTTCGCCGGGATCTCCGTAAAGGCCCAGCTGCCTGTGGGGATGACACCAGTGGGCCTGTAGGGCTGCTGCTGTGGCCATTTTCCACAAGCCTTTCAGATTCATGTGCTGCTGAGGGTGGTGGTGCAGCATCTTCCTCACTTGCTGCTGCCTGCAGTGATGATGATGCTGATGGGTCCTCAAGGATGGATGCTGATGAAGCCAAAGAGGGTCCTGCAACCTCTTCCTCCACACTTACAGGATCTATGATAGGGTCAGATTCTGATCCGGTTTCCCTCTCAGTGAGGTTTGACTGTGTTCTGTTAATAAAACAATAAAAGGTAATTATTTTTTTGACATTGTTTAATTACACATTTGTGTGCAATATTACCCCCAAAAAAACACAAACTCAGATCAGCACAACATCTCCTTCTCTACTCCCCTCTTATCTCATATTCACACAAGAATATACAAGATTTGTCTTGTTTAGCCCCACAAATGTACCAAACACTATCACAACACATCATAATGTGGCATACCATTTCAAGCTAGACCAAAACCAGGAAGACCCACCTCTTCAAACAATCAGATAACATACAGTAACAACCC
Organism: Ranitomeya imitator; assembly: GCF_032444005.1. Lineage (NCBI taxonomy): Eukaryota > Metazoa > Chordata > Amphibia > Anura > Dendrobatidae > Ranitomeya > Ranitomeya imitator. The sequence continues at coordinate 998,773,239 of NC_091282.1, forward strand.
ATCCAACACAACACTGCCTGAACATCTCTAAACTCGCATACTACATTCTCACCCATCCCTTGTTGAAGCTTGTGATGCTTGGCGGCCATGGTCCTCTCTCCTCCAGGACACTTTTTTAATTTATGCTTGTTTACATTATTGTTTGCACTATATTGACACATCCTTACATGGAATTTGCAATGTCATAACCCTAATCCACAAAAAATACTATGATTTATTTTCATTACAAATGTGTTGAGTGGTTTTTACTTACAGCCTAAGATCCATACTGGCATCCAAAAAGGAAAGACGGTCATAGTATATATATTTCCGCTTCTTCAGTGGGGCTGCTGACCCACTCCTAGCCCGCTGCTGTCTTTCCCGCCGGTATTGGTCCCGAATAGAGTTGAGCGACCTTGACCTTTTTAGAGTCGAGCCGGGTTTCGCGAAACCCGACTATCTCAAAAGTCGGGTCGAGTGAAATCGGCCGATTATGACGTAAAGTCGGGATCGACCGAAACACGAAACCCAATGCAAGTCAATGGGGCAGCATAGTCGGCAGTGAGTGGGGGCCAGGAAAACACCTAGAGTGCCCATTTTAATGTCAAAACCATCCATTCTTCTTAATGAAGCTTGTCAAGCGTAATTTACCTTATAATAATTGGAAGGCATTTGAAATTGGGGGTCATTTGGCTAAAGTTGTGGTGGGTAGGGCTGGTTCAAGTAATTAGTGGGCCCAGGAAATCTGGACCACGTCACGGCAGTGGAGCAGGAAGAGGTAAGTATTTCAACTTTGCAAGTGCTGTGAACCTGAGCAAGCAGGGGGGGCCCACTCGTTGGCATTGGCACTGGCACAGGGCCCCTCAAAGTACAGCGGTGTGTTTGCACGGCGGGGGCGCCTCCCACCGGCAGCAACACTTTTGCGTACCATGAGAGGCCCTGTGCCAGTGACGTCGCCAACTAGTATTCCTCCCTCCACCTGATGAAGGAACCTGCACTTTCATCTGCACCTTCCTGTTTGTCCCCCGTGTAAGGTGGTATGGTATGCGGGAAGGGGGACCTGACTTTCAGCAGGGTCACAATCTTGCAGTGTAGCGTGCACGGGAAATGTTGCGTTATGGGTCAATGTACCAGCAGACTCATCTATCACTGGCTGGGCAATGGGCAGGATGAGGAGGAAACACAGATATAGGCCCAAAGAATAAAGTGGGCTAAATGCAGTTCAAAATTGGTAACACAGGACTAATCAGGGGGCATTGCAGTGGAGGACAACTGGAATGAGAGGCTGACACAGAGAGTAGGCCCAAATCAGTAAGTAGTCGAAATGCAGTTCAAAATTGGCAACAGTAGTAAACAGGCGGCACAGCTTTGTTCAGTGGAGGAGAACAGCAAGGAGTGGCAGACACCGATAGTAGGCCCCAACCCAACTAGTAGGCCAAATGCAGTCTAACATTAACAACTACTTAACGAGCGCCTGAAAATGGAATTTCAGGACAGGAAACCAGGAGAACAGCAAGGAGCGGCAGACACCGATAGTAGGCCCCAAACCAACTAGTACGCCAAATGCAGTTGTTCCGTTTAACAACAATTTAATGAGAGCCTGAAGATAGAAGTTCAGGAAAGGCAACCTGGAGAACACCTTGGAGTGGAACACACCATCTCTCTACACCCCATACCCAATTTGTAGGTCTAATGCAGCGTAGTTTCCAACAACTACTAAACGAGAGCATGATGATCGAAGCATTGGCGAGGAAACCTGGGGAACACCTTGGAGTGGAACACACCATCTCTCTACAGTGGAACACACCATCTCTCTACACCCCATACCCAATTTGTAGGCCTAATGCAGCGTAGTTTCCAACAACTACTAAACGAGAGCCGGAAGATCGAAGCAATGGAGAGGAAACCTGGGGAACACCTTGGAGTGTAACACACCATCTCTCTACACCCCATACCCAATTTGTAGGCCTAATGCAGCGTAGTTTCCAACAACTACTAAACGAGAGCCGGAAGATCGAAGCAATGGAGAGGAAACCTGGGGAACACCTTGGAGTGTAACACACCATCTCTCTACACCCCATACCCAATTTGTAGGCCTAATGCAGCGTAGTTTCCAACAACTACTAAACGAGAGCCGGAAGATCGAAGCAATGGAGAGGAAACCTGGGGAACACCTTGGAGTGTAACACACCATCTCTCTACACCCCATACCCAATTTGTAGGCCTAATGCAGCGTAGTTTCCAACAACTACTAAACGAGAGCATGATGATCGAAGCATTGGCGAGGAAACCTGGGGAACACCTTGGAGTGGAACACACCATCTCTCTACAGTGGAACACACCATCTCTCTACACCCCATACCCAATTTGTAGGCCTAATGCAGCGTAGTTTCCAACAACTACTAAACGAGAGCCGGAAGATCGAAGCTCAGGAAAGGCAACCTGGAGAACACCTTGGAGTGGAACACACCATCTCTCTACACCCCATACCCAATTTGTAGGCCCAATGCAGCGTAGTTTCCAACAACTACTAAACGAGAGCCGGAAGATCGAAGCAATGGAGAGGAAACCTGGGGAACACCTTGGAGTGTAACACACCATCTCTCTACACCCCATACCCAATTTGTAGGCCTAATGCAGCGTAGTTTCCAACAACTACTAAACGAGAGCCGGAAGATCGAAGCAATGGAGAGGAAACCTGGGGAACACCTTGGAGTGTAACACACCATCTCTCTACACCCCATACCCAATTTGTAGGCCTAATGCAGCGTAGTTTCCAACAACTACTAAACGAGAGCCAGAAGATCGAAGCTCAGGAAAGGCAACCTGGGGAACACCTTGGAGTGTAACAAACCCTCTCTCTACACCACGGAAGGGCTGATTCTTAGGAAGGAAGGCTGTCGGAAAGAAGCAGGGCGCGTCCGAGGGTGATTATATTCTTATTAGGTATATACTCACCCTCGGACGCGCCCTGCTTCTTTATTTGTAATGAATGTTTATTTGCAATGTGGTTTTGACTTACTCTATTTTTTTGGTAAATAATGATTTTATTATTTTCATTGTTTTGCATCTTCTTGGCAATAATATAAAGAAGACGCGACAGGACAACACTCGGTGGATGCCATATCTGTGTTTAAAATTGAAAAAACCTTTCAGTTAACTACTTGCAGGAGAAAGTTATTGTAGCTGGTGGCCATTTTTAGTACTGTACCAGATTTTTGTTGTATGTGTTTGTTTTTAATGTTAAAATGTCTGCATTTGATATCTCTCCAGTATTTTCTTTTTTATAAGCAAAATACTTATTTTTATATTTTCTGATGTTGGTTCCAGGGGTACACGGGCAGCAGTGGTGTGGTCAGTGGAGGCCTAGTGGAAGGAGTGACCGCAGACAGGCATCAAAGGCCTAAAATAATAACACATGGCTGTAGGCAATTTTAAATTGGTTCCAGGGGTACACGGGCAGCAGTGGTGTGGTCAGTGGAGGCCTAGTGGAAGGAGTGACCGCAGACAGGCATCGAAGGCCTAAAATAATAACACATGGCTGTAGGCAATTTTAAATTGGTTCCAGGGGTACACGGGCAGCAGTGGTGTGGTCAGTGGAGGCCTAGTGGAAGGAGTGACCGCAGACAGGCATCGAAGGCCTAAAATAATAACACATGGCTGTAGGCAATTTTAAATTGGTTCCAGGGGTACACGGGCAGCAGTGGTGTGGTCAGTGGAGGCCTAGTGGAAGGAGTGACCGCAGACAGGCATCGAAGGCCTAAAATAATAACACATGGCTGTAGGCAATTTTAAATTGGTTACAGGGGTACACGGGCAGCAGTGGTGTGGTCAGTGGAGGCCTAGTGGAAGGAGTCACCGCAGACAGGCATCGAAGGCCTAAAATAATAACACATGGCTGTAGGCAATTTTAAATTGGTTCCAGGGGTACACGGGCAGCAGTGGTGTGGTCAGTGGAGGCCTAGTGGAAGGAGTGACCGCAGACAGGCATCGAAGGCCTAAAATAATAACACATGGCTGTAGGCAATTTTAAATTGGTTACAGGGGTACACGGGCAGCAGTGGTGTGGTCAGTGGAGGCCTAGTGGAAGGAGTGACCACAGACAGGCATCGAAGGCCTAACATAACAAAAATGTCAATACAATGGTATTGTCAGTGGCAGGCATTGAAGGATGTCAGCGCATAGACTAAACATTGGTGGAGCTGTGAGATAATTTTGCAAGTGGTAGAGCACTGTTTGAGCTGGGGTGGGGGGAAACTGTCTTGTGGCCGGCGGTACAGGCCCAGGGCCCCTCATATTACAACGGTGTGTCTGACGTTGGGTGCGCACCACCACCGCCAGAGACACTTTATTGTACTAGGAGGGACCCAGTGGCAGTGCCGTCGACCAAAAGCGGGCTCACCCACCTCTTCAGACAAACTGCACTCTCACGGGTGCTGTCGCCAAGTGTCGATACCACGGCCCCGTGTGGGGAGTTTGGCCATTTAGTGAGGTGTAAACATGTCGTATGCTGGACAATCAGGTGCAGAAATTTACGAGATTGGAAAAGGCATTCAGAATAGTCCACAGGCAAGACCTTTTCATAGGAAAGCTAGGTGTCAGCCGGGCAAGGTGGGGCAAAAGATTTCGAAATCCAGTTGTGGTTCATTTTAATGAAGGTTAGATCATCTACATTTTGGCTAGCCAGACGAGTCCTTTTTTCTGTTAGTATTGAACCTGCAGCACTGAATACTCCTTCTGATAGGACACTAGCTGCCGGGCAAGCAAGCTCCTGCAATGCATATTCTGCCAATTCTGGCCAGGTGTCTAATTTTGATGCCCAGTAATCAAATGGGAATGACGGTTGAGGGAGAACATCGATAAGGGATGAAAAATAGTTTGTAACCATACTGGACAAATGTTGTCTCCTGTCACTTTGAATTGATGCTGCAGTACCTGTCCTGTCTGCGGTCATAGCAAAATCACTCCACAACCTGGTCAGAAAACCCCTCTGGCCAACGCCACTTCTGATTTCTGCCCCTCTAACTCCTCTGGTCTGCTGGCCCCTGCAGCTCGTGTGAGAACGATCACGGGCGCTGTGTGCAGGGAATGCCAGAAGCAAACGGTCAACAAGAGTTGATTGTTTGGTTGCTAATATTAGTTCCAAGTTCTCATGTGGCATTATATTTTGCAATTTGCCTTTATAGCGAGGATCAAGGAGGCAGGCCAACCAGTAATCGTCATCATTCATCATTTTAGTTATGCGTGTGTCCCTTTTGAGGATACGTAAGGCATAATCCGCCATGTGGGCCAAAGTTCCAGTTCTCAAATCTGCGGTTGTGCTTGGTTGAGGGGCAGTTTCAGGCAAATCCACGTCACTTGTGTCCCTCAAAAAACCAGAACCCGGCCTTGCCGCGCCACCAATTTCCAGTGGCCCCGGAAAAGCTTCCTCATTAAAAATATAATCATCCCCATCATCCTCCTCGTCCTCCTCCTCCTCTTCGCCCGCTACCTCGTCCTGTACACTGCCCTGGCCAGACAATGGCTGACTGTCATCAAGGCTTTCCTCTTCCTCAGCTGCAGACGCCTGATCCTTTATGTGCATCAAACTTTGCATCAGCAGACGCATTAGGGGGATGCTCATGCTTATTATGGCGTTGTCTGCACTAACCAGCCGTGTGCATTCCTCAAAACACTGAAGGACTTGGCACATGTCTTGAATCTTCGACCACTGCACACCTGACAACTCCATGTCTGCCATCCTACTGCCTGCCCGTGTATGTGTATCCTCCCACAAAAACATAACAGCCCGCCTCTGTTCACACAGTCTCTGAAGCATGTGCAGTGTTGAGTTCCACCTTGTTGCAACGTCTATGATTAGGCGATGCTGGGGAAGGTTCAAAGAACGCTGATAGGTCTGCATACGGCTGGAGTGTACGGGCGAACGGCGGATATGTGAGCAAAGTCCACGCACTTTGAGGAGCAGGTCGGATAACCCCGGATAACTTTTCAGGAAGCACTGCACCACCAGGTTTAAGGTGTGAGCCAGGCAAGGAATGTGTTTCAGTTGGGAAAGGGAGATGGCAGCCATGAAATTCCTTCCGTTATCACTCACTACCTTGCCTGCCTCAAGATCTACAGTGCCCAGCCACGACTGCGTTTCTTTCTGCAAGAACTCGGACAGAACTTCCGCGGTGTGTCTGTTGTCGCCCAAACACTTCATAGCCAATACAGCCTGCTGACGTTTGCCAGTAGCTGCCCCATAATGGGAGACCTGGTGTGCAACAGTGGCAGCTGCGGATGGAGTGGTTGTGCGACTGCGGTCTGTGGACGAGCTCTCGCTTCTGCAGGAGGACGAAGAGGAGGAGGAGGGGGTGCGAACGGCTACAGCCAATTGTTTCCTAGACCGTGGGCTAGGCAGAACTGTCCCAAACTTGCTGTCCCCTGTGGACCCTGCATCCACCACATTCACCCAGTGTGCCGTGATGGACACGTAACGTCCCTGGCCATGCCTACTGGTCCATGCATCTGTTGTCAGGTGCACCTTTGTGCTCACAGATTGCCTGAGTGCATGGACGATGCGCTCTTTAACATGCTGGTGGAGGGCTGGGATGGCTTTTCTGGAAAAAAAGTGTCGACTGGGTAGCTCGTAGCGTGGTACAGCGTAGTCCATCAGGGCTTTGAAAGCTTCGCTTTCAACTAACCGGTAGGGCATCATCTCTAACGAGATTAGTCTAGCTATGTGTGCATTCAAACCCTGTGTACGCGGATGCGAGGCTAAGTACTTCCTTTTTCTAACCATAGTCTCATGTAGGGTCAGCTGGACTGGAGAGCTGGAGATCGTGGAACTAGCGGGGGTGCCGGTGAACATGGCAGACTGAGAGACGGTGGGAGATGGTATTGTTGCCACCGGTGCCCTAGATGCAGTGTTTCCTACTACGAAACTGGTGATTCCCTGACCCTGACTGCTTTGGCCTGGCAAAGAAACCTGCACAGATACTGCAGGTGGTGCGGAAAATGGTGGCCCTACACTGGCGGAAGGGATGTTGCGTTGCTGACTAGCTTCATTGGCCGAGGGTGCTACAACCTTAAGGGACGTTTGGTAGTTAGTCCAGGCTTGCAAATGCATGGTGGTTAAATGTCTATGCATGCAACTTGTATTGAGACTTTTCAGATTCTGTCCTCTGCTTAAGGTAGTTGAAAATTTTTGACAGATGACTTTGCGCTGATCAATTGGATGTTGTTTAAAAAAAATGCCAGACTGCACTCTTTCTAGCATCGGATACCTTTTCAGGCATTGCAGACTGAGCTTTAACCGGATGGCCACGCTGTCCTCCAACAGGTTTTGGCTTTGCCATGCGTTTTGGGCAAGATACGGGCCCGGCAGATGGAACCTGTTGCGATGTTGATGCCTGCTGCGGCCCCTCCTCCTCCGCTTCAGAACTGCTGCCGCCTGCACCCTGTTCCCCCAATGGCTGCCAATCGGGGTCAAGAACTGGGTCATCTATTACCTCTTCTTGTAGCTCGTGTGCAACTTCGTCTGTGTCACCGTGTCGGTCGGTGGTATAGCGTTCGTGATGGGGCAACATAGTCTCATCAGGGTCTGATTCTTGATCAGCACCCTGCGAGGGCAATGTTGTGGTCTGAGTCAAAGGACCAGCATAGTAGTCTGGCTGTGGCTGTGCATCAGTGCACTCCATGTCAGATTCAACTTGTAATGGGCATGGACTGTTAACTGCTTCACTTTCTAAGCCAGGGACGGTATGTGTAAAGAGCTCCATGGAGTAACCCGTTGTGTCGCCTGCTGCATTCTTCTCTGTTGTTGTTTTTGCTGAAGAGGACAAGGAAGCGACTTGTCCCTGACCGTGAACATCCACTAACGACGCGCTGCTTTGACATTTACCAGTTTCACGAGAGGAGGCAAAAGAGCTAGAGGCTGAGTCAGCAAGATAAGCCAAAACTTGCTCTTGCTGCTCCGGCTTTAAAAGCGGTTTTCCTACTCCCAGAAAAGGGAGCGTTCGAGGCCTTGTGTAGCCAGACGACGAACCTGGCTCCACAGCTCCAGACTTAGGTGCAATATTTTTTTTCCCACGACCAGCTGATGCTCCACCACTACCACTACCCTCATTACCAGCTGACAATGAACGCCCCCGGCCACGACCTCTTCCACCATACTTCCTCATTGTTTTAAAAACGTAAACAAACTAACGGTATTTGTTGCTGTCACACAAATTACACGGTGAGCTATAACTTCAGTACGATTTAGCTACCCCTTTACAGGTGAGTGAGACCACAACGAAAATCAGGCACAATGTACACACTCTGTTGTTGGTGGCAACAAATGAGAGAGATGCCACACACGCAGGACTGTCACTGAAGCACAAATGTAAATATTAATCTCCCACTGATTTGATTTTTTTTTTTTTTTAAGGGAGACTTTAGGAAAAAAAAATAATAGAATATAATGATTTTTTCAGGAAGAATTTAGAAACCAAATAAAATAAAATGATTTTTTCAGGGAGAATTTAGAAAACAAATAAAACAAAAAAAGTCTTTCTATGGCCCACTGAGTGAGAGATGACGCACACAGGAGTCAGGAGTGGCACACAAGCCCAGAGGCCAATATTTATCTCCCACTGATTGATGTAGTGATTTTTTCAGGTAGATTTTGGAACCCAAATCAAGCTAAAAAAAATAATAGGCTTTCTATGGCCCACAATTGGAGAGCGAGAGAGAGATGGCACACCCAGGAGTCAAGACTGGCACACAAGCAGAAAGGGCAATATTAATTCCCCACTGATTTGTTTTTTTTTTTTTTTTTCAGGGAGACTTTAGGAAAAAAAAATAGAATAAAATAATTTTTTCAGGAAGAATTTAGAAACCAAATAAAATAAAATGATTTTTTCAGGGAGAATTTAGAAAACAAATAAAACAAAAAAAGGCTTTCTATAGCCCACTGAGTGAGAGATGACGCACACAGGAGTCAGGAGTGGCACACAAGCCCAGAGGCCAATATTTATCTCCCACTGATTGATGTAGTGATTTTTTCAGGTAGATTTTGGAACCCAAATCAAGCTAAAAAAAATAATAGGCTTTCTATGGCCCACAATTGGAGAGAGAGAGAGAGAGAGATGGCACACCCAGGAGTCAAGACTGGCACACAAGCAGAAAGGGCAATATTAATCTCCCACTGATTTGTTTTTTTTTCAGGGAGACTTTAGGAAAAAAAAAATAGAATAAAATGATTTTTTCAGGAAGAATTTAGAAACCATATAAATTAAAATGATTTTTTCAGGGAGAATTTAGAAAACAAATAAAACAAAAAAAGGCTTTCTATGGCCCACTGAGTGAGAGATGACGCACACAGGAGTCAGGAGTGGCACACAAGCCCAGAGGCCAATATTTATCTCCCACTTTTTTTTTTTTGTTCCAGGGAAAATTTATAAACCCAATAAAAAAAATAATAAATAGGTTTTCTATGGCCCACTATCTGAGAAACAGAGAGAGATGGCACGCTTACGACTGGCACACAAGCCCAAAGGCCAATATTAATCTCCCTTTTTTTTTAAGGGAGAATTTATAAAACCAAAAAAAAATTAAATAAATAGGCTTTCTATGGCCCACTATTTGTGAGAGAGATGGCACGCTCAGGACTGGCACACAAGCCCAGAGGCCAATATTAATCTCCCACTTTTTTTTTTTTTTTCCAGGGAAAATTTATAAACCCATTAAAAAAAATAAAAAATAAATAGGCTTTCTATGGCCCACTATCTGAGAGAGAGAGATGGCACGCTTAGGACTGGCACACAAGCCCAAAGGCCAATATTAATCTCCCTTTTTTTTTAAGGGAGAATTTATAAAACCAAAAAAAAAATAAATAAATAGGCTTTCTATGGCCCACTATTTGTGAGAGAGATGGCACGCTCAGGACTGGCACACAAGCCCAGAGGCCAATATTAATCTCCCATTTTTTTTTTTCCAGGGAAAATATATAAACCCATTAAAAAAATTAAAAAAATAAATAGGCTTTCTATGGCCCACTATCTGAGAAAGAGAGATGGCACGCTTAGGACTGGCACACAAGCCCAAAGGCCAATATTAATCTCCCACTGATTGATTTATTGATTTTTTCAGGTAGAATTTAGAACCCAAATAAAGCAAAAAAAAAAAAATGGGCTTTCTATGGCCCACTGAGTGAGTGATGATGCACACAGGAGTCAGGAGTGGCACACAAGCCCTGAGGCCAATATTTTTCTCCCACTGATTGATGTAGTGATTTTTTCAGGTAGATTTTAGAACCAAAATCAAGCAAAAAAATAAATAGGCTTTCTATGGCCCACTGAGTGAGTGATGATGCACACAGGAGTCAAGAGTGGCACACAAGCCCTGAGGCCAATATTTTTCTCCCACTGATTGATGTAGTGATTTTTTCAGGTAGATTTTATAACCCAAATCAAGCAAAAAAATAAATAGGCTTTCTATGGCCCACTGAGTGAGAGATGACACAGACAGGGATGGCACTCTAGCAGAAATGTCAATCTTAATCTCCCACAAAAAAAAAAAAATAAAACAGGGAGTGTCCTTCAATTACTATCTCCCTGCAGTAATCTCAGCCAGGTATGGCAGGCAGCAATAAGGAGTGGACTGTTGCACAAATTAAATAAAAAGTGTGTACAAACCAAAAAGATAGCTGTGCAGAAAGGAAGGAACAAGAGGATTTGTGCTTTGAAAAAAGCAGTTGGTTTGCACAGCGGCGTACACACAGCAATGCAGCTATCAGGGAGCCTTCTAGGGCAGCCCAATGAGCTACAGCGCTGAGGGGGAAAAAAAAAAAATGTAGCTTCCACTGTCCCTGCACACCGAAGGTGGTGTTGGGCAGTGGAAATCGCTACAGCACAAGCGGTTTGGTGGTTAATGTAATGGACCCTGCCTAACGCTATCCCTGCTTCTGACGAAGCGGCAGCAACCTCTCCCTAAGCTCAGATCAGCAGCAGTAACATGGCGGTCGGCGGGAACGCCCCTTTATAGCCCCTGTGACGCCGCAGACAGCAAGCCAATCACTGCAATGCCCTTCTCTAAGATGGTGGGGACCAGGACCTATGTCATCACGCTGCCCACACTCTGCGTTTACCTTCATTGGCTGAGAAATGGCGCTTTTCGCGTCATTGAAAGGCGACTTTGGCGCGAAAGTCGCGTACCGCATGGCCGACCCCGCACAGGGGTCGGATCGGGTTTCATGAAACCCGACTTTGCCAAAAGTCGGCGACTTTTGAAAATGAACGACTCGTTTCGCTCAACCCTAGTCCCGAATGCTGCGCCATCGTGTCATAACATCATCCACTGCAATTACATGAGCAGAAATAATGTTCAATATCATTCTGAACATAGCTTATTCCAGTTGTCAGTCATATTTTTAATTTTTTTTTAAAAAGTTGGTAGAGCACAATAATTTCCATGGTGAGACAGATGATAAAGGGGTTACATGCAGAGGTCTATATATCGCCCACAGTTAATAACTTGACAGTAACAGACTGGTAGAGAGGGGAGAGAACCCTGTTCTTGCAAACATACATTAGGTAAGATAGGATAGGATAGGAAAGGAAAATGACTTGTGCAATAATGAGACTAATGTGTGAAATTATGTAAAAATAAGACAAGGGACAACAACCCTCTGGACGGGGTATGAGGCCCATAAAATATTTAGCAGGGCAAGATCCAGATTAACTATGTCCAGAAACACTTTGGCATGTTACTCAGCTTTAGAAAATGCCAAAAAAGGCCATAAATTACATATAAAGATAAAAATGATTGCTCAACTAATCATGTAGGGAAAGCATCTTTTAAAGTTAAATCTTGTGAATACATGAGTGTACTTACATAGACTTGTCTGCTCCGCACGTGGCCGTTGGGCATAATCAGGGAATAGTAGCCCACAGATGGCCCTCCAAGCTGCCTCTTTCCTGGCCCGGTTAGAGTAGTTGGGATCCCGCTGGTCCCATATTTCAGGCCTTTCTTGGACCAGGATGAGGAGCATATCCACGTTAATGATGGATGCCATGCTGCTTGGAACTCTGTGGAGGTGAGCACCAGACTTCCGGGATGTCTGTGTGGCTTTTTCAGCTAATTAGCATGTCTGAGTTTCATTATTGAGGGCTTGGCTCAATTCCTTGCACCTGGCGATGTCTGGAGATGTCTGGCGTATTTAACGCAAGTCACACTGTTGGTCCGTGTGCAATCCGTATATTTCTCGCCCCCATAGACTTTCATTGGCAAATTTTTTGCGCACTACGGTGACAAACACAGCATGCTGCGATTTTCTACGGCCGTAGAAGGCCGTTTAATACGGATCCGTAAAATACGGCAGGTAGAAGCTTGGCCATAGAGATGCATTGTACCGTGTGCAATCCGTATTTTCTGCACCTCTCTTACGTCCGTAAAACTCGCGAGTGTGAAGCCGGCCTAAGGGGTAAGCAATTTTTGTTAAGAGTGGAGAAGATCAAACAAAAAATCCAATCCCACTCAAAAAAAAATGAAAAAAGGTAAATACACAGTTACATGCGCTTTACTTTTTGGATATCTATCTTAATATTTTGGTTTCGTTTTTGGTTCACACCATATAGAAATGCAGTGGTCTTTTTCAGCATTTTAGGCAGTGTTTCTTCCTCATGGCATTTTTTAATGGTCTTTTTGACTGGTTAAAGGGAACCTGTCACCTGAATTTGGCGGGACCAGTGACTCCGTTGACTCCGTGATATCTCAGTTTCATCCAACCTAGAAAAGTGGCCACTTGAAGGTGTGTGAAACTAGAGTTACTACATACTGTTATTCACTATATAAGACCAGAGAAACATGACTAAGACAGATGCCAAAACTGGGGTACCTGTACATGTACAGTGTGCTGATACCTGCATAATTGGGGACTCCCATGCAGTGTAGGTAATCTCCCAGTGGTTCTCTGTCTTGATGTTGCTTCACTGATATTCCAGACGGATGATGTTTAAAAGCCTCTTGGTGATGATCTAACTATACTGTATATAGTTAATATTCATATATACGTAATCACTATATTTATTTAATCCTTATATGTACTTATTAACCTGTATATTTTAACAAATACAAAAGTGTATGCACTCACACTATTCAATCATACTATTCCTTGAATTTTGTAGTTTGCAATAAAATTGCCTTGTATCGCAAGTATTTGCCTTTTTTAAAGCCGTATCTGAACCTTAGTGTTAAAAACATGTCAAATAAAATTACAAAATTCTCCTGTAAATAATTGTGCAAAGAGGGAACCATCATACCATTAAAAAATATGAGTGAATTTTCCTGTGCCCATCCAGTATGTGGGTTCCAAGGCCTAATGGGGTGCATATGACTATGCAGCAGGGCTCGCCTTCCTGCCAATGTATAAAACAAAGGAGTATGGAGCACAAAATGCATATTGTGTAGTGGATTTTCATGGGCCCATCCAGTATGTGGGTTCAAAGGCTTATTGGGATGCATATAAATTGTTAGCAGGGTAGGCCTTGAATTCAATGCAACACTTTTTCAGGAGTCCCCCCTGGACATCTTATGACAGGGGTATTGTGGTGCGTCGTAATTCTTGGCAGCCCATCCACTCACAGCATAGGCTGCAACAGTTTAGGAGACCCACTGTTTCACAATGGCCCTTTTAGAAGATTAATGCCACCTGATGCACCAGTAAAATTAGGCCCTTTGTCTTTAAGAGTCCCTCCTTTGTAAATGAAACAAGATGGGTCTGCTGATATGTCACACACCACATGGCCAGCTAGGGGTGTTAAATATTACAATGACTTTTCCCAGTGAATGCATTTGTAGTGGTTGAAAGCAATGTTAAAGTTGAAAAACACTTCAAAAACGCAGCGTCTGAACTAAGCCTAAGTGGGAGAGGAAATTTTCGGTCTGGGGTGAATTATTTGACCCTACAGGCAAGTCATTATCCTGCAAAGGATGTACCTTGACATAATTTTCAGATGTTTTTAGAGCTTAAAAGGACCCCCGGGGGGGATCGTGGTAAAAATACTCGGGTCTCTCTAAGACTTACATTGGGCTCATTGTTCTTGCCGAGTACCCGAGTATTCCAATTTGCTCGACCCAAGCAACGAGCACATGAGCATTTTATTGCTCGCCCATCACTAAACATTAACAATACAATAATTAAAGCCAAATAAGACAACCCTGCTCGTGAGAGCTTACAATCTACAATGAGGTGGGGGAGATACAAAGTACAGATGTGTATTTACAATGATGTATTTGCAATGATGGTCCAGCCATCTTCAGTGGGTGGGAGATAGATGGAAGTAGTGAATGAGCTACACACACACTCACACACACACAAACATAATACTGCATGAACCAGTTAACAACCAGTACGTGCAAAAGTACATACACAAAGGACTATTAAATGCATAAAGCATGTGAGAACAAAATACAAGTATCCTGGTTATGATGAAAATTTTGAATGAGCAACACAGGGATAGTTAGATAAATGTGTTGAGGTGGTAGGCGGTTCATGTGAGAATATCTGCAAGGAGTTTTTATGTTCTCCCAGCTGCCATTACTTATTGTTTTAGTGTATAGCACTGTGTATTGCTATTTTTCACACAGGTAGGAGGGATTCATGTGGTGGAGTGTTGCATTGTTTTAAATTGGTTTTAAAATTTTGTTACCAATAAAGTTTACTGTTTTATATTATACTAGCTGAAGAGCCCGGCGTTGCCTGGGCATAGTAAATATCTGTGGTTAGTTATAGCACCTCACTTCTCTTATTTTCCCATCACACCTCTCATTTAGCACCTCACTTCTCTCATTTTCCCCTCACTCCTCTTATTTTCCCCCTCACTCCTCTCATTCCCCCCTCACTCCACTCATTCCCCCCTAACACTTTTCATTTCGACCTCACATCTGTCATTTTCCGATCACTCCACTATTTTCCCTCACTCCTCTCATTTTGCACTCACACCTTTTCATTTTCACCTCACACCTCTCATTTTCACCTCACACCTCTTATTTTCACCTCACACCTCTCATTTTCCCCTCAGTATATACATGTTTGTCAACTCCCTTATATATAGTATACACCTGTATGTCATCTCCTGTATATAGTATATACCTGTATGTCATCTCCCCTGTAAATAGTATATACCTGCTGTATGTCATCTCCTCCTGTATATTGTATATACTTATGTGTCATCTCCTCCTGTATATAATATATACCTTTATGTCATCTCTTCTGTATATAGTATATACCTGTATGTCATGTCCTCCTATATATAGTATATACCTGTATGTCATCTCCTATATATATTATATACCTGTATGTCATCTTCCCTGTATATGGTATATACCTGCTGTATGTCATCTCCTCCTCTATATACCTATGTGTCATCTCTTCTTTTATATAGTATATACCTGTATGTCATCTCCTCTTGTATATAGTATATATGTGTGTTATCTCCTCCTATATATAGTATATACCTGTATGCCATCTCCTCTTGTACATAGTATATACAGTTAGGGCCAGAAATATTTGGACAGTGACACAAGTTTTGTTATTTTAGCTGTTTACAAAAACATGCTCAGAAATACAATTATATATAATATGGGCTGAAAGTGCACACTCCCAGCTGCAATATGATAGTTTCCACATCCAAATCGGAGAAAGGGTTTAGGAATCATAGCTCTGTAATGCATAGCGTCCTCTTTTTCAAGAGACCAAAAGTAATTGGACAATGGACTCTAAGGGCTGCAATTAACTCTGAAGGCGTCTCCCTCTTTAACCTGTAATCAATGAAGTAGTTAAAAGGTCAGGGGTGGATTCCAGGTGTGTGGTTTTGCATTTGGAAGCTGTTGCTGTGAGCAGACAACATGCGGTCAAAGGAACTCTCAATTGAGGTGAAGCAGAACATCCTGAGGCTGAAAAAAAAGAAAAAATCCATCAGAGAGATAGCAGACATGCTTGGAGTAGCAAAATCAACAGTTGGGTACATTCTGAGAAAAAAGGAATTGACTGGTGAGCTTGGGAACTCAAAAAGGCCTGGGCGTCCACGGATGACAACAGTGGTGGATGATCGCCGCATACTTAATTTGGTGAAGAAGAACCCGTTCACAACATCAACTGAAGTTCAGAACACTCTCAGTGAAGTAGGTGTATCTGTCTCTAAGTCAACAGTAAAGAGAAGACTCCATGAGAGTAAATACAAAGGGTTCACATCTAGATGCAAACCATTCATCAATACCAAAAATAGACAGGCCAGAGTTAAATTTGCAGAAAAACACCTCAAGAAGCCAGCTCAGTTCTGGAAAAGTATTCTATGGACAGATGAGACAAAGATCAACCTGTACCAGAATGATGGGAAGAAAAAAGTTTGGAGAAGAAAGGGAACGGCACATGATCCAAGGCACACCATATCCTCTGTAAAACATGGTGGAGGCAACGTGATGGCATGGGCATGCATGGCTTTCAATGGCACTGGGTCACTTGTGTTTATTGATGACATAAGAGCAGACAAGAGTAGCCGGATGAATTCTGAAGTGTACCGGGATATACTTTCAGCCCAGATTCAGCCAAATGCTGCAAAGTTGATTGGACGGCGCTTCATAGTACAGATGGACAATGACCCCAAGCATACAGCCAAAGCTACCCAGGAGTTCATGAGTGCCAAAAAGTGGAACATTCTGCAGTGGCCAAGTCAATCTCCAGATCTAAACCCAATTGAGCATGCATTTCACTTGCTCAAATCCAGACTTAAGACGGAAAGACCCACAAACAAGCAAGACCTGAAGGCTGCGGCTGTAAAGGCCTGGCAAAGCATTAAGAAGGAGGAAACCCAGCGTTTGGTGATGTCCATGGGTTCCAGACTTAAGGCAGTGATTGCCTCCAAAGGATTTGCAACAAAATATTGAAAATAAAAATATTTTGTTTGGGTTATGTTTATTTGTCCAATTACTTTTGACCTCCTAAAATGTGGAGTGTTTGTAAAGAAATGTGTACAATTCCTTTATTTTCTATCAGATATTTTTGTTCAACCCTTCAAATTAAACGTTACAATCTGCACTTGAATTCTGTTGTAGAGGTTTCATTTCAAATCCAATGTGGTGGCATGCAGAGCCCAACTCGCGAAAATTGTGTCACTGTCCAAATATTTCTGGCCTTAACTGTACCTGTAAGTCTTCTCCTCCTGTATATAGTATATACCTGTGTGTCATCTGCTCCGGTATATAACATATACCTGTGTGTCATCTCCCCCTGTATATAGCATGTACCTGTATGTCATCTCCTCCTGTATTAGACCTCGTTCACACGTTATTTGATCAGTATTTTTACCTCAGTGTAAGCTAAATTGGCAGCCTGATAAATCCCCAGCCAACAGGAAGACCTCCTCCCTGGCAGTATATATTAGCTCAAACATACACATAATAGACAGGTCATGTGACTGACAGCTGCCGTATTTCCTATATAGCACATTTGTTGCTCATGTAGTTTGTCTGCTTATTATTCAGATTTTTATTTTTGAAGGATAATACCAGACTTGTGTGTGTTTTAGGGCGAATTTCTTGTGTCAAGTCATGTGTGTTGAGTTGCGTGTGGCGACATGCATGTAGCGACTTTTGTGAGATGAGTTTTGTGTGGCGACATGCGTGTAGCACCTTTTTGTGTGTCGAGTTGCATGTGACAGGTTAGTATAGCAAGTTGTGTGCAGCAAGTTTTGCGCATGGCGAGTTTTGCGCGTGGCGAGTTTTATGTGTGGTGCATTTTGAGTATGTGCAAGTTTTGCGTGTGGTGAATTTTCCATGAGATGAGTTTTGCACGTGTGGTGAGTTTTGCGTGAGCCTAGTTTTGCATGTGGTAAATTTTGCACGTGGCGAGTTTTGAGCGGCGACTTTTGTGTTTCGACTTTTATATGGCGAGGTTGGTGTATGTGTGGTGAAATGTGTGCTGAGGGTGGTATATGTGTTCAAGCACGTGGTAGTGTGTGTGGCGCATTTTGTGTGTGTGTTCATATCCCCGTGTGTGGTGAGTATCCCATGTCGGGGCCCCACCTTAGCAACTGTACGGTATATACTCTTTGGCGCCATCGCTCTCTCATTCTTTAAGTCCCCCTTGTTCACATCTGGCAGCTATCAATTTGCCTCCAACACTTTTCCTTTAATTTTTTACCCATTATGTATATAGGGGCAAAATTGTTTGGTGAATTGGAAAGCGCGAGGTTAAAATTTTTGCCTCACAACATAGCCTATGACGCTCTCGGGGTCCAGACGTGTGACTGCAAAATTTTGTGGCTGTAGCTGTGATGGTGCAGATGCCAATCCCGGACATACACACACATACACACACACACACATTCAGCTTTATATATTAGATATCTGTGTGTCATCTCCCCTGTATATAGTATATAACTGTGTGTCATCTCCTCCTGTATTAGACCTCGTTCACATGTTATTTGCTCAGTATTTTTACCTCAGTATTTGTAAGCTAAATTAGCAGCCTGATAAATCCCCAGCCAACAGGAAGCCCTCCCCCTGGCAGTATATATTAGCTCACACATACACATAATAGACAGGTCATGTGACTGACAGCTGCCATATTTCCTATATGGTACATTTGTTGTAGTTTGTCTGCTTATTAATCAGATTTTTATTTTTGAAGGATAATACCAGACTTGTGTGTGTTTTAGGGCGAGTTTCGTTTGTCAAGTTGTGTGTGTTGAGTTGCGTGTGGCGACATGCATGTAGCGACTTTTGTGAGATGAGTTTTGTGTGGCAACATGCGTGTAGCACCTTTTTGTGTGTCGAGTTGCATGTGACAGGTTAGTGTAGCAAGTTGTGTGCAGCAAGTTTTGCGCATGGCGAGTTTTGCGCGTGTCGAGTTTTATGTGTGGTGCCTTTTGAGTTTGTGCAAGTTTTGTGTGAGGCAACTTTTGCATGTGTTGCAACTTTTGTGCATGTGGCAATTTTTCTGCATGTGCAAGTTTTGCGTGTGGTGAGTTTTCCATGAGGTGAGTTTTGCACTTGTGGCGAGTTTTGCAAGAGCCTAGTTTTTGCATGTGACGAGTTCTGCGCGTGGCGAGTTTTGAGTGGCGACTTTTGTGTTTCGACTTTTATGTGGCGAGGTTGGTGTATTTGTGGTGAATTGTGTGCTGAGGGTGGTATATGTGTTCAAGCACGTGGTAGTGTGGGGCCCATTTTGTGTGTGTGTTCATATCCCCGTGTGTGGTGAGTATCCCATGTCGGGGCCCCACCTTAGCAACTGTACGGTATATACTCTTTGGCGCCATCGCTCTCACTCTTTAAGTCCCCCTTGTTCACATCTGGCAGCTGTCAATTTGCCTCCTACACTTTTCCTTTCATTTTTTCCCATTATGTAGATAGGGGCAAAATTGTTTGGTGAATTGGAAAGCGCGGGGTTAAAATTTCACCTCACAACATAGCCTATGATGCTCTCGGGGTCCAGATGTGTGACTGTGCAAAATTTTGTGGCTGTAGCTGCGACGTCTCCAACACTTTTCCTTTCACTTTTTCCCCATTATGTATATAGGGGCAAATTTGTTTGGTGAATTGGAACGCGCGGGGTTAAAATTTCATCTCACAACATAGCCTATGACGCTCTCGGGGTCCAGACGTGTGACTGTGCAAAATTTTGTGGCTGTAGCTGCGACGGTGCAGATGCCAATCCCGGACATACACACACACACACACATACACACACACACACATTCAGCTTTATATATTAGACTAGCTGAAGAGCCCGGCGTTGCCTTGGCATAGTAAATATCTGTGGTTAGTTATAGCACGTCACTTCTCTTATTTTCCCATCACGCCTCTCATTTTCCCAATCACATCTTTAATTTTCCCCCTCACATCTCTCATTTTCTCCCTCACACCTCTCATTTTCTCCCTCACTCCTCTCATTCCCGCCTAACACTTGTCATTTCGACCTCACATCTGTCATTTTCCGATCACTACACTATTTTCCCTCACTCCTCTCATTTTGCACTCACACCTTTTCATTTTCACCTCACACCTCTCATTTTCACCTCAGTATATACATGTTTGTCATCTCCCTTATATATAGTATACACCTGTATGTCATCTCCTGTATATAGTATATACCTGTATATCATCTCCCCTGTATATAGTATATACCTGCTGTGTGTCATCTCCCCTGTATATAGTATATACCTGTATGTCATCTCCTCCTATATATAGTATATACCTGTATGTCATCTCCTCCTATATATAGTATATACCTGTATGTCATCTCCTTCTATATATAGTATATACCTGTATGTCATCTCCTCCTGTATATAGTATATACCTGTGTGTCATCTCCTCCTGTATATAGTATATACCTGTATGTCATCTTCTATATATAGCATATACCTGTATGTCATCTCCTCCTGTATATAGTATATACCTGTAGGTAATCTGCTCCTGTATATAGTATATACCTGTGTGTCATCTCCTCCTGTATATAGTATATACCTGTATGTCATCTCCTCCTGTATATAGTATGTACCTGTATGTCATCTCCTCCTTTATATAGTATATACCTGTGTGTCATCTCTCCTGTATATAGTATATATCTGTGTGTCATCTCCCCTGTATATAGTATGTACCTGTGTGATCTCCTGTATTAGACCTCGTTAACACATTATTTGCTCAGTATTTTTACCTCAGTATTTGTAAGATAAATTGGCAGCCTGATAAATCCCCAGCCAACAGGAAGCCCTCCCCCTGGCAGTATATATTAGCTCACATATGCACATAATAGACAGGTCATGTGACTGACAGCTGCCGTATTTCCTATATGGTACATTTGTTGCTCTTGTAGTTTCTCTGCTTATTAATCAGATTTTTATTTTTGAAGGCTAATACCAGACTTGTGTGTGTTTTAGGGCGAGTTTCGTTTGTCAAGTTGTGTGTGTTGAGTTGTGTGTGGCGACATGCATGTAGCGACTTTTGTGAGATGAGTTTTGTGTGGCAACATGCGTGTAGCAACTTTTTGTGTGTCGAGTTGCATGTGGCAGGTTAGTGTAGCAAGTTGTGTGCAGCAAGTTTTGCGCATGGCGAGTTTTGCGCGTGGTGAGTTTTATGTCTGGTGCCTTTTGAGTATGTGCAAGTTTTGTGTGAGGCAACTTTAGCATGTGTTGCAAATTTTGTGCATGTGGCAATTTTTCCGCATGTGCAAGTTTTGCGTGTGGCGAGTTTTCCATGAGGTGAGTTTTGCACTTGTGGCGAGTTTTGCGTGAGCCTATTCTTTGCATGTGGCGAGTTTTGCGCGTGGTGAGTTTTGAGCGGCAACTTTTGTGTTTCGACTTTTATGTGGCGAGGTTGGTGTATGTGTGGTGAAATGTGTGCTGAGGGTGGTATATGTGTTCAAGTACGTGGTAGTGTGTGGCGCATTTTGTGTGTGTGTTCATATCCCCGTGTGTGGTGAGTATCTCATGTCGGGGCCCCACCTTAGCAACTGTACGGTATATGATCTTTGGCGCCATCGCTCTCACTCTTTAAGTCCCCCTTGTTCACATCTGGCAGCTGTCAATTTGCCTCCAACACTTTTCCTTTCACTTTTCCCCATTATGTAGATAGGGGAAAAATAGTTTGGTGAATTGGAAAGCGCGGAGTTAAAATTTCACCTCACAGCATAGCCTATGACGCTCTCAGGGTCCAGGCG
Organism: Ranitomeya imitator; assembly: GCF_032444005.1. Lineage (NCBI taxonomy): Eukaryota > Metazoa > Chordata > Amphibia > Anura > Dendrobatidae > Ranitomeya > Ranitomeya imitator. The sequence goes on from NC_091282.1 coordinate 998,794,897, forward strand.
TGTGACTGTGCAAAATTTTGTGGCTGTAGCTGCGACGCCTTCAACACTTTTCATTTCACTTTTTCCCCATTATGTAGATAGGGGCAAAATTGTTTGGTGAATTGGAAAGCGTGGGGTTAAAATTTCACCTCACAACGTAGCCTATGACGCTCTCAGGGTCCAGACATGTGACTGTGCAAAATTTTGTTTCTGTAGCTGCGACGCCTCCAACACTTTTCCTTTCACTTTTTTCCCCATTATGTAGATAGGGGCAAAATTGTTTGGTGAAGTGGAAAGCGTGGGGTTAAAATTTCACCTCACAACGTAGCCTATGACGCTCTCAGGGTCCAGTCGTGTGACTGTGCAAAATTTTGTTGCTGTAGCTGCGACGCTTCCAACACTTTTCCTTTCACTTTTTTCCCCATTATGTAGATAGGGGCAAAATTGTTTGGTGAATTGGATCACGCGTGGTTAAAATTTCGCCTCACAACATAGCCTATGACGCTCTCGGGGTCCAGACGTGTGACTGTGCAAATTTTGTGGCTGTAGCTGCGACGGTGCAGATGCCAATCCCGGACATACACACACACATACACACACACACACACACACACACACACACACACACACACATTCAGCTTTATATAGTAGATGATATTGGGTGGTGTGCATACCTTATAAGTGACTTCTTTTTTTATTTTGCCATGTTCTCCCAGTATTTGCATGGGTTTCCTCCAGGTGCACTGGTTTCCTCCCACACTCCAAAGACATACTGATAGGGAACTTAGATTGTGAGTCCCAACGGGACAGTGCCAAAAATCTTTGTAAAGTGCTGTGGAATTAATGGCGCAATATAAATGAATAAAATAAATAAATATGTTGGCAAGGCTTAGTAAGTTGCAGAGAACAGTGTCTGAATTACAGCTTTTCAATGCCGTGAGAGAAACAGCCTCCATACATAAAAACTTCCGAGTGGGTGTGGATCGATGAAATTTCTAAGGTTCTTCAAAACTTTGAGTACTGCAACATGATGGTGAGTGCTGATGGCGCTATTGTCAGCATAACCATCCCTCTGTTCTATTAAAAGTTTGCTGCAGAATCTCAAAGAAGAAACTTTGAATGCCGAGCAGTTGGATATGGATCAAAATTTTACAGTGGCTGATACCACACAGCCAAGCCTCACAAAATATTCTTAACCCACATTGGGTAATAACGTGGAACAGTAGAAGGAGGATAAAGAGGAACATTAGTTTTTTTCCTGTGCTACAGAGAGGACTCCCAATTCCAGCTCCATGCTTGTCCTGCATGTAAGCCTGAAGAAGAGGAGAAGGAGGCTATGCATCGTAAAGAGGAGAGAATGGTTAGTGTTCTTCCTGGTGAGGACACTGAAAGTTTGACTCTTTGTTGTCTGCCACACATGGCAGAGTTCATGTCAAGATGCGTTTATCAAGACCCTTGCATGAAAGACATTTTGTCCACCAGGAAATACTGGATGTGCACCTTTTCTGACCCAAGGAGAAAATTGCTTCTCTCGTGTCGGAGGCAGATGGGACATTTTCAGTGCATGCATGCCATAGGGCAGTTGTGGAAAGCTCACAAAAAAGATTGCTCTCAGACAACGCTGCTGGCAGATGTACCATATGGTAGAGTAAATGCATGGAATAAGACGAGCCATGGCAGCACAGAAAATAGACATGCTTATGAAAGAATTAAATGAAGAGAAGGCAAAACCAATGCAGAGACACAAAGGGCCTCATGATATTATAATAACAATGTCATGTCCTGCTACCATAATGATGGTTTGGGGTTAGGGCGCGTATCGCCAAATGAAATGTGACTTCCATAGGAACCATCATTAAGGTAGAAGATCATGATATTGTTATGCCTGCTCTCACTGTTATCAGAAACAACAGGTGTAGACTGATGATTAGTGTTGAGCGATACCATCCGATACTTGAAAGTATCGGTATCGGATAGTATCGGCCGATACCCGAAAAATATCGGATATCGCCGATACCGATATCCGATACCAATACAAGTCAATGGGACATCAAGTATCGGAATGTATCCTGATGGTTCCTAGGGTCTGAAGGAGAGGAAACTCTCCTTCAGGCCCTGGGATCCATAGTGAGGTGTAAAATAAAGAATTAAAATAAGAAATATTGATATGCTCACCTCTCCGGCGGCCCCTGGACATCACGCTGGTAACCGGCCGGCTTCTTTGTTTAAAATGAGCGCGTTTAGGACCTGCAAATGACGTCGCGGCTTCTGATTGGTCGCGTGCTGCTCATGTGACCGCCACGCGACCAATCAGAAGCCGTGACGTCATTCGCAGGTCCTTAATTCCTAGAATTAGGAGTTTAGTGAATGAGAATGACGTCGCGGCTTCTGATTGGTCGCGTGGCGGTCACATGAGCGGCACGTGACCAATCAGAAGCCGCGACGTCATTCGCAGGTCCTAAACGCGCTCATTTTAAACAAAGAAGCCAGCCGGTTACCAGCGTGATGTCCAGGGGCCGCCGGAGAGGTGAGCATATCAATATTTTTTATTTTAATTCTTTATTTTACACATCCCTATTGATCCGATACCGATACCCGATACCACAAAAGTATCGGATCTCGGTATCGGAATTCCGATACCGCAAGTATCGGCCGATACCCGATACTTGCGGTATCGGAATGCTCAACACTACTGATGATAGTAGTATTCTTTAATCAGCCGATGCCTGTTACCTGTAGAAACTGTAGCTCTCTTACCACCGATCAGAGCCACCGGTGTTTCTCACATGACAACATGGGAAACAGCCGATGTTCGGATTGTCAAAACCTAACAGTAACATTGACTTCCTGGAGAAGTCCCTGTTCGGGTCCGTGCACAAGCACTAGGTGTTCAGTATGGACCCCAAACCTTGCTGTGAGGGTTCACGCATTTCTAGTTGTGTCTAAGAACCAGGGAGTCTTGTGGTTAAGAATGATAATCAACTTCAATGTCTAAGAAATGTTTTTCACCTTAACCATTTTTGTACCATATACTGATGAGTGTTTTTTTATTATTTTTCTGAAACGAATATTCACGATTTCTTTTCCTTTCTCTGCTGCTGAGCTGTGAGCTCTGACGTCCTCTCACTATTCAAAATCACTCTAAAATGTTGCATTACCTGCTGCAGCTATATGCAGGTGATGACAATTCATCCTGTGTGGATAGGCTATATCATGTGATGTGATAACTGTAAAGCATCATGGGACAGTCTAAATGATTGTTCCTGAGTTCATGGCAGCTTTCTATGACTGAGGTAATCTTCAGCAATATGTAAAAGTCTATAGGCATTTTTTTAGCAACTCATGCAAATTGATTAACAAATTGTTACAATTTGCAGGAATCTTCAAATCCAATACAAATTGTCACAAATTCAATTTGTATGAAACTGATTTACTCATCTCTAACTTCAATGGAAAGATATTACACATTTTTACCAAATGGTGTTTAAACAAAATCCAAAAAAATGTACAATTTGAGGATAATTTAGGCAGACACAAACGTAAATCATAAACAACAGCATAGCTCAGCAAGAGAGGTAATGATTACAAAGTAGATCTCTGCTCAAAAACAAACCCATTGAATCTCATTAATGAAATCATGAGTTCAAGCCTTGATTATGCTCAGTAATTCTCTCGCACACACTGCAAAAACCATCATCACCATCCTTAAATGACACTAATTTAGTCCCCAGCACTCCTGAAATGACTGCATGATTGAAAGTGGAGATTTTAATGAGCCTTTGATAACACAGCATCTCAAAATAAATGTAAAATCTGCTGCTTAAGTTGAACAGTTACTGCTCTTTACTATGTAAAAAATCATGTATTCTTTAGTAAAGTTTAAAATATTAATCACTGAATATTTTCATATGTTGTGTCATTTTACCCTTTTATTGATTCTCTTTTACACAAAACAATGATTGAAAATTCTGCAGTTTAGCAATTTTAAAGTGGTTATGGTGAGAAAGCCAAATGACAAATGACATACACTTTAAATTTATGCGTAGTTATGTAAGACACATTAAACGATTTTTATGAATGCTGTCTTATTTTTAGACAATAAAAACTTAGGGAGATTATTGTTGTAATTTTTTTTTATTCAAATAATCATAGTCTTGCCATTTTTGAGAAATTGGAGTGCCCGCTAGGACCCTGGGTTACTCGGGCCGGGTCCGGTGGTCGTTAAACGGATGGTAATGGTTGCAGTGACCCGATCCGTGGCCCTGGGTGTCCAAGTAAAAGGAAAGGACCTCAAAAGGGTTATTTGAATAAAGAGTGTTTGTGACAACACCTGTGGTATTCGGTCAGGGATAACCGACGCTGCTTAAAGGGGTCCTATTGGGGTGATGGCACTGCAGCAAGGATGGTATTGCTTCCCACAGGTGAAGCTGGGTCCCCAGGGCTCCCGGTGTAATAGGCAAAGAAGATGTGGTGCCAGAAAGAATCAGAGGACACAAAGTTGCAGTATCTTTACCCGTTTACTGCTGGTGAAAAACCACAGTCCTGGGTACTGGTAACAGGTGATGGTGAGGTCCAGGCAGCCTGGAAATGATTAGAGATCCCCTTATCCAGGTAGGATTAGGAGCCTTTCTTGCTGTGCTGTAAGGTGCATCCCTTGCTGCCTATGGCTTCTTACAAGGTCCTCTCTCTTTCTCTTTCTGTGTGCTATGACAGTACCCGCACAGCAGGCAGGGCAAGCATTTTTCCATCTGTCTGTATTTACTGTGACTCTGGGCTCTGGATGCTGCTGTGTCTTCTGGTGTTGATGTGGGCAAGTAACTTTAAATCTCCTGCCCTCCAGTTTCTGCTGTGGGGCATACAGTCGCACATAGCCTTGGACTCCCGATGTCCGGTTCCTGCGCTTCAGCATGGAGGGAGCCCAGTCTCAGCTCTCCTCAAGCTCCTCACTTCTCCTGTGCTCCTTACTCTTACACACTCTCTATAGACTGAACTGAACTAACTCCTTCTCCAAGCCAGAACATATTAATAGGGAAACTCCCCTGAAACTGGGTCTAGAGCTCCTCTTTCTGGCCTGGAGTCAGAACATGTTGCATGTATTGTTCTACCTGTTAAAGTGATCCTCCATGTTTCCAGTAATGGCATCACTCTCCCTGGGAGGAAGGCAATGCCATTGTGGTACCCGAACTCCTGGGGTGCCACAAAATTATCAAAGTTTCTTATGATGTATTTACATCTAATGCCATCTTACAATTGCATACATGAGTCAATGAAGTATTGATAAAGGAATTCTTATGTTCAAGAATAATTCTGCAGTGGTTTTATGACTAGTGATGAGTAGTGTTGAGCATTCCGATACCGCAAGTATCGGGTATCGGCCGATATTTGCGGTATCGGAATTCCAATGTAAAAAAAAATCCCCCCAAAATTATATTTGTTAAAGAGAATAGCCTATCTTTATCTAACATACACAAAAAAAGAGAAACAGACAAGGTCCTAAAAAAGGGGATCACCACAACAAAGATATGGCAAGAAATATACACAGCTTTATTGAAATATATATACAAACAAGGGTAACAAACACATAGACATATAAAAACACTTAAAAAGCATACAAATGCTGTACACAACGGTCCCTAATACGGCCGTACCCCACATAGGACTCGAACTATATGTACATAATATAATAACCTAGAACCAAAAATGGTCATAGAATGATAGATATAGGCCAAGGGACACAAATACACGAACCTGCCTAGCAAATGGAAACGACAAGTGTGTGCAAGATGATACATGAATGTCAAGCAACAAAGGTATCAGCATAATACCTCAATAGCATATGACCAACAGTCTGCCATGCCACTATACAGAAAAATAGCACCAAAATGGCATAGGCTGTAGAGATAGCATATTACCCAGGGCACATAATGCCCAAGCCTGCAGCGCCTGGAAAAGGAGTCCTAATGTGGGCTACTAAGAGACCCAAGGGTCGTTTCCATTTGCTAGGCAGGTTCGTGCATTTGTGTCCCTTATTCAGCACTTGTAGTGCAGGGATTTGTATGTCTATGTGGGCTGTATAGCTTTGCTATTTTTGCATTTACACTATCAGTGGTCTGTTTCCATTTGTAGTACCCAGGGGAGTGCCTAGGTAGCTTGGCCTATATCTATCATTCTATGACCATTTTTGGTTCTAGGTTATTATATTATGTACATATAGTTTGAGTCCTATGTGGGGTACGGCCGTATTAGGGGCCGTTGTGTACAGCATTTGTATGCTTTTTAAGTGTTTTTATATGTCTATGTGTTTGTTACCCTTGTTTGTATATATATTTCAATAAAGCTGTGTATATTTCTTGCCATATCTTTGTTGTGGTGATCCCCTTTTTTAGGACCTTGTCTGTTTTGTTTTTTTTGTGTATGCTCATATATCTTAGGTCCTGGTGGTATCCCATGATCCGTGGTGCCCCCTTTTCCATTACATGCTATCTTTATCTAACAATTATGCGACTGCTGCAATCCATGCAGGTATAATCAAACGTCATAATGTTGCAGTGGAAATAAATTTCATTATGCTGCATTTTTGAGTGTATGGGTTTAAAAAATAGCGTATCTTTATCTAGCAGTTGTGTGAGTGGCACAATCCGCGGAGAGATAATCTTACGTGACAATTTAGCAGTGGCAATAATTTTCATTACTCCACTGTTGGAATCTGTCAGCAAGCAATCCTAAATTTTTATTGTTTTATTATGTAAATTGCCTCTTCAGGGAAAAAGAGCACTTCAACTCTATAGTGCCACCTGTTAGAATTAGCGATCCTACAAGTCACAATCAACACTTTAGCGAGTCCTGCAATATGACTTTGGCTTTTACCCTAATCAGTATCTCAGTTCGCAGACACGGTGTTTCGGGCTGTTGGCCCTTATCAGTGTGAAGCATGAGAACTTGGCTAGGTGAAAGGCTCTGGACTGAGGTCTAATGGGTAAGGTTTCTCCTTGTGGAGAGTGACATACCAGCTCTGGCTGGTCAAGGTAAGGAGTAGTGTTGAGCGATACCGTCCGATACTTGAAAGTATCGGATAGTATCGGCCGATACCCGAAAAGTATCGGATATCGCCGATACCGATATCCGATACCAATACAAGTCAATGGGACACCAAGTATCGGAAGGTATTCTGATGGTATCAATATTTTTTATTTTAATTCTTTATTTTACACATTACTATGGATCCGATACCGATACCCGATACCACAAAAGTATCGGATCTCGGTATCGGAATTCCGATACCGCAAGTATCGGCCGATACCCGATACTTGCGGTATCGGAATGCTCAACACTAGTAAGGAGGCTTATTCGCCATGCAATGCTCCTCTGGGAAATGTAATATGCAAATTGCCTCTTCAGAGGAAAAGAGGATTTGAACTCTATAGTGCCACCTGTTGGTTTATTAAATATCTTGTATTTATCTAGCAGTTGTGCGAGTGGCGCAATCCAGGTACAGATAATGTTATGTGACAATTTAGCAGTGGCATTAATTCATTACTTCACTGTTGGAGTGTGTCAGCAAGGCAATCGATTAGGAGTACAAGTTTCACCATTGCATGATGTGCAAAATTTTCCAAAAATTACACAAGTTGTCTGTATCAGACCAGCTGAAAGATGCCATGATGGGGATTTCACAATACACTTTTCAGTTTTTACAAGAGGTATAGATATGGAGTACACCATTACACAATGTGCCAAGTTTTCACAAAGTACAAAATATTAGCCATGTGCTGTATACATACATGACTATTAAGTTGCAGAAGCAGGAGGAGGACATGATTTCCTGAATAAAATGGGTTGGGATGGCAAGGGATGGCAGTAAGACAACTTAAAAAAAAGCATTTGAGCTGCTTTTACATTTCGTTGCTGTCATCTGTAGGACTTAAGAAGTTGGAGCAAATTCAGCCCTTGTTCAATTATAGAAGAGTCAGCCTGTCTTCATTTTCCATTGACAGACATATGAGCTTACTCGTTATGATTGCACCATCTGAATTAAAACAGACAACACACTTACGCAGGGCATGGCAGCACTTACAAGGCACACAAGGAGAGGTCTGGCCAAATGTTCAGCTTGAACAACCAATAGTTAAAAGTCACTGAAGAATCAGGAAGTATGCTGGTATGGTCAATTAAGTAGTCCCTCACCATCTTGGTTAATTTCTCCCTCCTTGTCACAGTTACACCCACAGAGAGCCCTTGCCAATGTGACGGTCTCATGAAAATGGCACAGTTGGTGTATATTTCCCCCTCTGAGTTGCACCTGGTGTGCATGGCCCTCCCCTGTAATGTTTGTGGGTGAAAAGAGACGGTACCTGCCAGCAGTGTTCTCTGAGGGTAATATTTTGAGCAGGTCTTCCCCAACAGCCCTCTGGCATGCAAGCACTGAAAATGGCAGGTCTGCCTCTGACTTGAGAGAAGCAAGTTTCTCCTTGTGCCATGAGTCACGAAAGGTACACCGCCAGTGTTTCATGTTAGACAATATGTGCTTCTTGCAAGGGTCTTGATAAAGGCATCATCTGGACATGAACTGCACAAATGTTAAATATTCATGCCCAGTCTTAAGTTGTTATGTTCAGAAGTTGACAAGAATTCTGATGGGCGTGTTGGAGTTACTCATCAACTGGCCTCTGCTGCTCACAAAGCCTTGACAGCATGTACTTTGTGGAGTTCCAGTGTGTGGGCAGGTCACACACCAGTCGTGAGCTGGCTTTTGCTACTGCAGCACTGCCGTAGTGGTGGCAGCTGTAGTCCTCTTTCAGAAATGGGTGCTGAAGTGGTGTACCTTCACCAGAAACTCTGGCTAACATGTGCCAAGCATGGTACCTGTAAGAGCTTGTCAAGCGGTGTGTGCTTTTGCCTCCTGTTGCCGCTTCACTGAGGCAGTGCTGCAGAGCTTTCAGCTTCCATCTGATGTGGATGACGTGCTACTATAATACTATATGGATGAGTAAGTGAATCCACTTACATTTTTTAAAGCTTTTTGGAAGTGATATATATCACAAAAATGTACCCCAGACCACGGAATGCTGTATGTCTTACAAATTTAACCAAGCAAAATTTTTAAACAATTTTTTTGAGTGTTATATATCACAAAAATGTATCCTAGAACACGAACAGTCTATGGCTGAGAAATTTAACCCAGCATAATTTTTAATGCTTTTTGGGGAGTGTTATGTATCACAAAAATATACCCCAGACTACTGAATAGTGTATGGGTCAGAAATTCCTGCATGCTTATTGGTTATGTAACAGGTGCCAAACATGGGAACAGAGGATTTGAATTTTAAATCGAGCACCTCCCAATTCTCGCTGAGTAATGAACACATCCGAGCACCCAGCTACTCGAGTGATAGCTGAGTATCATCCAGCTCGATCACTCATCTCTACTTACTATCTGTTTGGTAGATCTGTAGCAGCCATCTTTGTTTAAAAGCTACCAAAGGGATTAATTCTTTCTCAACCCCCCCAGGTGAGAAAATCTAATTTCACTTTTTCCTATGTAATCCTGATAAGACCTTACTGCACTTTTGTTATTCCAGTTTTTATCTAAACACAATGTATAGATGTGTCATCCTGGAGAAGTTCAACCACATGGCAACAAAACATACCAAGGTATGGCAACAGCTAAAACATTGTTTTTTTTTACTTTAGCACCAGAAAATGACATAGATTAATTCAGATTTTTGCTTTGCATTTACCTTTCAACAGTTGTTAGCAATATATTTTTTACTTATGTATTATGCGTATTAAAAAAACAAACAAACAAAATGAGTAAACTTAATATATTCACCGAGGCTACTGGAGCTTATTTGGACACGACACATAGGACACATACGCTGTTCTTTCAGGAAGAGTTTTCAGTGACAATTAACACCTTTATACACAGCAGATAAGAAAGGATCCACTACTTGCAACAGGCAATATCGCAACTCTCCGTTATTAGATTCTTCAACACAAAATATTTGGCCATAGTCTGTTCATTGTAGCTAATGTCTATGGGTTGTTTCATAAAACTACAGGATGTTAGACTGTAAAAAAGATCCAGTGTCCAATGTAATAAAAATTGCAATATATATATATATAAATAGTTTTTAATACGGAGCATTATTTATAAATAAAAATACTGACAACTATTTAAAAAAATCATTTTACACATAAACCTGATTTCAACAATAGATAATTTTCTGATGATAGCCTGCCTTTAATATCTCATTGCCTATACATTTTCAGTAAACTATGTAAAAAATTGAAAGCAATTGTAGTAAAGCGACAGTAAACATACCGTATATACTCGAGTATAAGCCGAGATTTTCAGCCCAAAATTTTGGGCTGAAAGTGCCCCTCTCGGCTTATACTCGAGTCAAGGTGGGTGGTAGGGTCGGCGGGTGAGGGGGTGAGGGCGCTGAGGTATACTTACCTAGTCCCAGCGATCCTCACGCTGTCCCTGCCGTCCCACGGTCTTCTGTGCTGCAGCTTCTTCCCCTCTTCAGCAGTCACGTGGGACCGCTCATTACAGAAATGAATAAGCGGCTCCACCTCCCATAGGGGTGGAGCCGCCTATTCATTCCTCTAATCAGCGGTGCCGGTGACCGCTGATAGAGAAAGAAGCTGCGGCACCGAAGACCAGGCAGAGGGACAGCGCGAGGATCGCCAGGACTAGGTAAGTATAGCATATTCACCTGTCCTCGTTCCAGCCGCCGAGCGTCGCAGCATCTTCCCGGCCGGCGCCTCCATCTTCCCGGCGTCTGCGCTCTGACTGTTCAGGCAGAGGGCGCGATGACGTATATAGTGTGCGCGGCGCCCTCTGCCTGATCAGTCAGAGCAGAGACGCCGGGAAGATGGAGGCGCCGGAACGAGACGCCGGGAGCTGCAATCAAGGGAGGTGAGTATGTGTTTTTTTTTTTTTATTGCAGCAGCAGCAGCAGCGGCGGCGGCAGAGATTTATGTGGAGCATCTATGTGTTGTGAATTCTGTGGCTGAATTCACTCCTGTGGTCACAAGTGGTATTGCAGCCTCTGGGCTTCCTCCCTCAGGTGTTTTGGTGAGCTCGTTGGCTGCCTTGCTATTTAACTCCACCTGAGTCTGTCTTCCTTGCTCCTTGTCAATGTTCCAGTGTTGGATCTGAGCTACTGCATCTTTCCTGTGGCCTGCTGCTCTGCTAGATAAGTGTTACTTTGTTTTTGTTTCCGTTTTTTCTGTCCAGCTGTGCTATTCTCTTTTGCTAGAAGCTCTGAGACGCAAAGGGTGCACCGCCGTGCCGTTAGTTCGGCACGGTGGGTCTTTTTGCCCCCCTTTGCGTGGTTCTGCTTTAGGGTTTTTTGTAGACTGCATAGTTCTCTTTGCTATCCTCGCTCTGTCTAGAATATCGGGCCTCACTTTGCTGAATCTATTTCATTCCTACGTTTTGTCTTTTCATCTTGCTAACAGTCATTATATGTGGGGGGCTGCCTATTCCTTTGGGGTATTTCTCTGAGGCAAGTCAGGCTTATATTTCTATCTTCAGGCTAGTCAGCTCCTCAGGCAGTGCCGAGTTGCATAGGTAGTGTTAGGCGCAATCCACTGCTGCTTTTAGTTGTGTGAGGATAGGTTCAGGTATTGCAGTCTGCAGAGATTCCACGTCTCAGAGCTTGTTCTATTGTTTTTGGGTTATTGCCATATCACTGTATGTGCGCTGATTACTGCACACTGTGTTGCCTGATAGCACAGCATAACACTATGGGGCACAGTGAACGGTGCAGAGCACTGTATATGGCACATCTATGGGGCACAGTGAACGGTGCAGAGCACCGTATATGGCACATCTATGGGGCACAGTGAACGGTGCAGAGCACCGTATATGGCACATCTATGGGGCACAGTGAACGGTGCAGAGCACTGTATATGGCACATCTATGGGGCACAGTGAACGGTGCAGAGCACCGTATATGGCACATCTATGGGGCACAGTGAACGGTGCAGGGCACCGTATATGGCACATCTATGGGGCACAGTGAACGGTGCAGGGCACCGTATATGGCACATCTATGGGGCACAGTGAACGGTGCAGGGCACCGTGTATGGCACATCTATGGGGCACAGTGAACGGTGCAGGGCACCGTATATGGCACATCTATGGGGCACAGTGAACGGTGCAGGGCACTGTATATGGCACATCTATGGGGCACAGTGAACGCTGCAGAGCACCGTATATGGCACATCTATGGGGCACAGTGAACGGTGCAGGGCACCGTATATGGCACATCTATGGGGCACAGTGAACGGTGCAGAGCACCGTATATGGCACATCAATGGGGCACAGTGAACGGTGCAGGGCACCGTATATGGCACATCTATGGGGCACAGTGAACGGTGCAGAGCACCGTATATGGCACATCTATGGGGCACAGTGAACGGTGCAGAGCACCGTATATGGCACATCTGTGGGGCACAGTGAATGGTGCAGAGCACCGTATATGGCACATCTATGGGGCACAGTGAACGGTGCAGAGCACCGTATATGGCACATCTATGGGGCACAGTGAACGGTGCAGAGCACCGTATATGGCACATCTATGGGGCACAGTGAACGGTGCAGGGCACCGTATATGGCACATCTATGGGGCACAATGAACGGTGCAGAGCACCGTATATGGCACAGCTATGGGGCACAGTGAACGGTGCGGAGCACCGTATATGGCACATCTATGGGGCACAATGAACGGTGCAGAGCACCGTATATGGCACATCTATGGGGCACAGTGAACGGTGCAGAGCACCGTATATGGCACATCTATGGGGCACAGTGAACGGTGCAGAGCACCGTATATGGCACATCTATGGGGCACAGTGAACGGTGCAGAGCACCGTATATGGCACATCTATGGGGCACAGTGAACGGTGCAGAGCACCGTATATGGCACATCTATGGGGCACAGTGAACGGTGCAGGGCACCGCATATGGCACATCTATGGGGCACAGTGAACGGTGCAGAGCACCGTATATGGCACAGCTATGGGGAAATATGAACGGTGCAGAGCACTATATGGCACAGCTATGGGGAAATAATGATCTATTTTTATTTTTGAAATTCACCGGTAAATGCTGCATTTCCACCCTAGGCTTATACTCGAGTCAATAAGTTTTCCCAGTTTTTTGTGGCAAAATTAGGGGGGTCGGCTTATACTCGGGTCGGCTTATACTCGAGTATATACGGTAAGTATTTGCATTTATTGATAAAATAAGTTCAAACATAATAGCTCTACAACAGCAAAAGAATTTGAAAAGTGCAAAAGAAGTATCACTATTTTGAATGGAATAAATTGTATCAATAATTTATTTTTACATAATTAATATGCAGAATTATTTTGATTGCTGCAATTTAATTCTTTAAAAGAAATGTTGCTTTGCATTGATTGCTTGGAAGTTAATTATTAGGGTCATATCTCTTTACATTACGTATTAGTGAACCACTTTTATCTTAACACATGACATTAAATGATAAAATGTCATGAAATAAGTATGCAAACTGATTATTTGGAGAGGCAGAGGAGCTCGAATATAATTAACGGACTAAAAACAAATAAATTGTCAAATGCAATCGAATATGGACTAACTTAAGCTTGAAAAACAAGAAACTGCTGATTATGCACTACTATATACAGTACAGACCAAAAGTTTGGACACACCTTCTCATTTCAAGATTTTTCTGTATTTTCATGACTATGAAAATTGTACATTCACACCGAAGGCATCAAAACTATGAATTAACACATGTGGAATTATATACTTAACAAAAAGTGTGAAACAACTGAAATAATGTCTTATATTCTAGGTTCTGCAAAGCAGCCACCTTTTGCTTTCATGACTGCTTGAAAATACAGAAAAATCTTTAAATGGGAGGGTGTGTCCAAACTTTTGGGCTGTACTATATATATATGTATATATATATATATATATATATATATATATATATATATATATATATATACTGCTCAAAAAATAAAGGGAGCACTTAAGCAACAGAATATAACTCCAAGTAAATCAAACGTCTGTGAAATCAAACTGTCTACTTAGGAAGCAACACTGTTTGACAATCAATTTCACATGTTGTTGTGCAAATGGAATAGACAACAGATGGAATTTTTTGGCAATTATCAAGACATACTCAATAAAGGAGTGGTTCTGCAGGTTTGAACCACAGACCACATCCCAGTAGTAATGCTTCCTGGCTGATGTTTTGGTCACTTTTGAATATTGGTTGTGCTTTCACACTCGTGGTAGCATGAGACGGACTCTACAACCCACACAAGTGGCTCAGGTAGTGCAGCTCATATCAGGATGGCACATCAATGAGAGCTGTGGCAAGAATGTTTTCTGTGTCTGTCGGCGTAGTGTCCAGAGGCTGGAAGTGCTACCAGGAGACAGGCCAGTACACCAAGAGACATGGAGGCGGCCGTAGGAGGGCAACAACACAGCAGCAGGACCACTACCACAGCCTTTGTGCAAGGAGGAACAGAAGGAGCACTGCCAAAACCCTGCAAAATGACCTCCAGCAGGCCACAAATGATCAAGTGTCCGCACAAATGGTTAGAAACCGACTCCATGAGGATGGTCTGAGGGTTCGACATCCACAGATGGGGGTTGTGCTCTCAGCCCAACACTGTGCAGAATGCTTGGGATTTGCCACAGAACACCAGGATTGGCAAATTTGCCATTGGTGCCCTGTTCACAGGTGAAAGCAGTTTCACACTGAGCACATCTTCTGGAGAAGCTGTGGAGAACGATCTGCTTCCTGCAACATCCCTCAGCAAGACTAGTTTGGCAGTGGGTCAGTAATGGTGTGGGGTGGCATTTCTGTAGAGGGCCGCACAGCCCTCCATGTGCTCGCCAAAGGTAGCCTGACTGCTATTAGGTACTGAGGTGAAATCCACAGACCACTTGTGAGACCATATGCTGGTGTGGTTGGCCCTTGGTTTCTCCTAATGCAGGACAATGCCAGACCTCATGTGGCTGGAGTTGGTCAGCAGTTCCAGCAAGATGAAGGCATTGAAGCTATGGACTGGCCCGCCCATTCCCCAGACCTGAATCCGATTGAACACATCTGGGATATCATGCCTCGCACCATCCACTAATGTCACGCTGCACCACAGACTGTCCAGGAGTTGAAGGATGCTTTAGTCCAGGTCTGGGAGGTGATCCCTTAGGAAACCATCTGCCGCCTCATCAGAAGCATGCCCAAGCATTGTAGGGAAGTTATACAGGCACGGGGAGGCCATACACACCACTGAGCATCATTTCCTTGTCTTGAAGCATTTCCACTGAAATTGGATCAGCCTTTAACTTCATTTTCCACTTTGATATTGAGCATCATTCAAACTCCAGACCTCCATGGGATATTAGTTGGCATTTATGCTGATCATTTTTAGGTTTTATTGTTCTCAACACGTTCCACTATGTAATGAATAAAGATTTACAACTGGAATATTTCATTCAGCGATATCTAGGATGTGGGATTTTAGTGTTCCCTTTATTTTTTTTGAGCAGTGTATATATATATATATATATATATATATATATATATATATATATGATGTTTGCACTCTTTTTGAATCTCTTTTCTTTTGCATGTCACAGTTAAGTGTTTCAAATCTCCAAATTTAAATATTAGACAGAGATGATGAAAAATGCAGTTTTTAATGTGAAAGAAGTCCAAACTTATATATATATATATATGTGGCCAGCTGACGAAAATCAACCAAAGAGCGCAGTGACGACAAAAAGGGGTCACAAAAAAGCCACAATGACATCCAAAAAACTCCACCATAAGGAAGAGACTGATAAAAATGGCCTGCATGGCAGAATTCCAAGACAAAAACCACTGCTAGGCAGCAAGAACATAAAGGATTGTCTCAGTTTTGCCAGAAAACATATTGGTGATCACTAGTGATGAGCGAATTTGTTGGAAAAATTATATCCAAATATAAAATCAGCAAGAATATTTTCTCTAACTTTTTGTGTGCACCTTGCAGATAACCAATCGGGGTGCAGGAAACATCCACAAAGTCTTGACGCAATGGTTTGTGTCATTGGCTGCTGAAATCACATATCCCTCTCCATATAAAGAGCAGACATCTTCTTTTAACGCCATTTTGACACTAACAGTGCAGAGAGGCTGCTCCTGACACTGACACTGTTTGCAGCTAGATTTTAGGTAGTTAGATAGGTGGTTGTTTATTAGTCAGATAATTTAGCTAGCTAGTGTCCTGTGTGGCCATGAAATCGACCTTCCAGCAGATTTTTTTGTGTCATTACTGAAGTCCACAGACAAAGACAGCAGGGCACATTTCATACAAGTACTGTATGCTGTGCACTGCTTCTATAGTGCTCCATGCACGAGTATAGAGCTATTATTATTATACATTTTTTATAGCGCCATTTATTCCATGGTGCTTTACATGTAAAAAGGAGGCAAATATAGACAAATACAATAAACATGAGCAAAAAAACCTTGTCATTTAGTGGTGTGTTAACATTGTTCTGTGATTTGAGCTGTTTTGCATGAAAAAAATTAGGAGCAGCTGCTATCATGATTCACCATGTCATATCTCACCTTGTTATTTAGTGGCAGTGAAATTCTACAATCTGCAGATCTTGCACACATAAAAAAATTCTGTTGCTAAACGTGATACAGCCCGCCATATCCCACTTTGTAATGTTGTGAAGGTGAAATGAAGCTGTCTATAGACATCACGCATACAAGGAAAAGAAAAAATCTGTTGCTAGCTGTTATTTCACTTGCCATATCCCTCGTTGTAATTTTTTGGTGGTAAAATTAAGCTGTCTAGACATATAAAAAAATCTGTTGCTTAACGTGATACAGCGCATCTTATCCCATGTTGTAATTTTGTGGTGGTGAAATTGTTGCACATACATTTTTTGTTTTTGTTTTACAAACGTAATACAGCAGGCTAAATTCGATTTTGAAATTGTTTGAAGCATATCTTCTAGGTTAAACAGGCGTCACCAACACAAGAAAAAATTGATCAGTTACTAATGTTGTGCAGTAGGGGAGATCTCATTTTGAAATTGTTTGTAGCTTCTACTGTATGTTATATAGCCTCATTCACAGGGCCAAGAAAGCGTAAGCTACAAACATCATTCAGTAGGGTAGTTCTTACATTGAAATTGTTTTGTGCATCTAGTCTATTTTATACAGTCCTCATCCAGCCAAAAAAGAAATATCATCAAACAGTAGGGGACATCTCACTTTGAAATTGTTTGAAGCGTCTAGTCAATGTTATACACGCCTCATCCACAGGCTAAAAAAAGTTATTCTTCTACTATCGTCATACAGTAAGGGACATCTCACTTTGAAATTGTTTGTAGCATCCAGTCTGTTATACAGGCCTCAAACACAGGTCCCAAAAATGTCTTCATCATACAGTAGGGGAGTGTCATAACTCAGTTGTGGGGTGACCCGGGACCAGGGGCTCCTTCCTTGTTCCTAAAAATAGGGGGCGCCATAGCTTGCCCTATTCCCCGGGATACTTCTGAATGTGAATATTCCGAGGCCACCACTCATGCCTTTTCTCCTCAGTCAGTCTTCTGTCTGTTCCTTCCCACACCCAGGGAGAAAGGAACAAGGCTACATGAACATGGGGTAACTGAAAATACCAACCATACAAATATTCACTCACATATAACAGAGTAATGCACCCTGAAGTCAAGGATGGGGAAAAAACAAAATAAGAGGGAAGGGAATTATCACACTTACAAACCAACAGAACAGTCACAGATAATTCCTCCAAACTAATCATATCAGCAACAAAAAACACCTCTCCTCCAAGCCATGCAGCATAAGCCAGCTCTGACATGTGTTTCATTCAGGACTCAGATTAAATAGGGGAAAATAGTGGCTAACCAAGCTGAGCTGAGAGCTTAGACTCCCAGATCACCGAACATAGCCAGTTAACCCCTATTCTGCCAAAATAAATAAACACCATTTAAAAAGAAGGTGAAGTGCTTCTTTTCAGTGCAGGAATGGGAGTAATCAGCTGCTGCAGTTTTCTGGCTCCTTCTCTGTTGCGGTAAACCCGTGATAGTACCCACCCTTCTACGAGGGACCTCCAGAACCTCAGGACAGGGTTTATTGGGGTGTGCCACGTGAAAAGACCATATGAGTTTGGCCAGATGGACATCAGATGCCAGTACCTACATCCTATTTTTAGGACAGTATCCCCTCCAATGTACCAGATACTGAAGCGACCAACAACTAAGTGAGAATCTACGATTATCACTATCTGAAATTCTAAGTTTTTATTGACAATGACATGAGATGGCAGTAGTGGTGATGGTACCATAGATGCAACATATTTTTTGAGGATATATTGATTAAAAACATTAGGGATCCTAAAATTAAGTGGCAAAGCAAGGCGGAATACTACAGGATTGACAATGGCTACGATCTTATAAGAACTGATGAATTTGGTACCCAGTTTCCAAGATGGAACTTTCAACTTAATGTTTCTAGAGGATAACCACACTAAGTCACCGACACGCAGGTCTGGACCCACCAAACATCTCCGATCAGCCACACTCTTATATTTGGATCCTATATTCCACAAGTTATTTGTAACCCAATGCCACACAGATGCAATAGATGATGAAATTCGTTCAACTTTAGGTAATTCAGAAGAACGATTTTTATGAAATGAGCTAAACTGAGTATGAAACCCATATGCCCTGAAAAATGGCGACTTACTAGAATATTTATGACAACGATTATTTACTGCTAACTCAGCTAACAGTAAATAGGTAACCCAATCCTCCTGATTCTCAGACACTAAACACCTAAGATAAGTCTCCAGATTCTGGGTAACCTGTTCAGTATGGCCATTAGTGTAGTGGAAATATATATTTGTAGGCAATGTAGGATGGCAGTAAATTAGCATCAGTTCTTAGGCTGCAGCTTCCTGAGAAAACACAGAATTGGAAACATTTCTCACCTCTGATGTCTTGAAGGAAGATGCCAAATGGGACCTATTTGCAGCTTGGCAATTTCTATTTACTATGGTAAAGACAAGCTAAGACAAGAACCTTCAGAAAAATAATATATTCATTGAGAAATTAGCCATCAGAGGTGTGAAGTGTTTCCAATTCTGTGTGTACTCGTGAAGGCACCCTGGGATCTGAGATCCTTAGGCCAGGAAAACTATCTTTGCCATAGATAACATAGGTTATGACCTTTGTTAGGAGCTGCAGCCTAAGAACAGCTGTTAATTTACTGTCGGTCCTACACCACCTACAAATACATATTTCCGCTACACTTAGACTGTGGGTAAAAGGCAGAATACAATGACAGATGGATCCCCAGACGGGTGCCAAACGTCCTCCAAATCTTCAAAGCAAACTGTGCCCCACAGTCAGAAACAATATTGGTCAGAATCCCATGTAACTTTACAATTTCTCTGATGAACATTGGCACCAATAACTAGGTATTTGGTAAAGCTGGTAACGCAAATAAATGAGACATCTTACTGAATCTATCCACAACCATCAAATTTACCGTATTCCCTGCCGACATGGGTAGATCATTGATGAAACCAACCGACAAGTGAGTCCAAAGTCTTCTGGGAATCTCCAATGGTTGAAGAGCCCCCTGATGGACGAGTATGAGAGATTTTAGAATGTGCACAGACAATGCAGGCGGCTATATGCTCCCAGACACTGATGAACCGCTGGCCACTAAAAACAATGAGTAAGAAGATTAGTTGTGCCTTTATTATCAGAATGCAGGATGTCTGGTCAAGACCAAGTCAAGATGTTCACTAAGGACTCTTAGGCAAAGATTCACAGGAACAAACAGTTTACCTAATGGACAGGCAGCAGGAGCGCCCCCTGAGCATCAGCAACCTCTCTTTCAAGATCAGAGCATGTATATGGTATAACCACCCTTTTTTGTAGAATATGTACCGATTCACAATAATTTCTTCCCCCAGAAAAACAATGAGATAAAGCCTTATGGTTTTTTTACTCAGCTTACATGTGACAAAAAAGTTAAACATCTTGAAGAATAATACCCATCTTGCCTGTCGAGGCATCAGATGTTTCGCCAATTCCAAATATACAAGATTCCTATGATCTGTTTTCACCATAACAGGATGAACCGCTCCCTTCAAAAAATGACACCACTTTTCATAAGCCCACTTGATTGCCAAGAGTTCCCTGTTGCCTATGTCATAATTTTCTCTGCAGACGACTGTTTTTTCTAAAAATATGCACATGGACGCCATTTACCAGGAGACACACCCTGCGACAACACAGCCCCCACTCCCACCTCAGGACATCAACCTTGAAGATAAAAGGCTGAGTGATGTCAGGCTGTATGAGGCTCATTGCAGATGAAAAACACGTCTCCCAGTATCAAATGCCTCCCTGGTTGGACTAGGAAAGTCCATCCCCTTCCTAGTCATATCCATCAAAGGTTTGGCTACTAACAAAAAGTTTTTGATGAACTTTCGGTAGTAGTTGTTGAAGCCTAAAAACCTTTGTAACATCTTTAAATGCTCAGGACGATCCCAATCCAATACCACCCGGTAGGGTTGAGCGACCTTGACTTTTTTAGAGTCGAGTCGGGTTTCGCAAAACCCGACTATCTCAAAAGTCGGGTCAAGTGAAATCGGCCGATTATGACGTAAAGTCGGGATCGACCGAAACACGAAATCCAATCCAAGTCAATGGGGCAGCATAGTCGGCAGTGAGTGGGGGCTAGGAAAACACCTAGAGTTCCCATTTTAATGTCAAAACCATCCATTCTTCTTAATGAAGCTTGTCAATCTTAATTTCCCTTATAATAATAGTTAGGCATTGGAAATTGGGGGTCATTTGGCTACAGTTGTGGGGGGTAGGGCCGGTTCAAGTAATTAGTGGGCCCAGTAAATCTGGACCACATCACGGCAGTGGAGCAGGGAGAAATAAGTATTTCAACTTTGCAAGTGCTGTGATCCTGAGCAAGCAGTTATGGCCCCCTCGTTGGCATTGGCACTGGCACAGGGCCCCTCAAAGTACAGCGGTGTGTTTGCACGGTGGGGGCGCCTCCCACCGGCAGCAACACTTTTGCGTACTATGAGGGGCCCTGTGCCAGTGACGTCGCCAACGAGTATTCCTCCCCCCACCTGATGAAGGAACCTGCACCTTCATCTGCACCTTCCTCTTTGTCCCCGTGTAAGGTGGTATGGTATGCGGGAAGGGGGACCTGACTTTCAGCAGGGTCACAATCTTGCAGTGTAGCGTGCACGGGGAATGTTGCGTTATGGGTCAATGTACCAGCAGACTCATCTATCACTGGCTGGGCAACGGGCAGGATGAGGAGGAAACACAGATATAGGCCCAAAGAATAAAGTGGGCTAAATGCAGTTCAAAATTGGTAACAGGACTAACCAGGGGGCATTGTTTTGTTCAGTGGAGGACAACTGGAATGAGAGGCTGACACAGAGAGTAGGCACAAATCTGTAAGTAGTCTAAATGCAGTTCAAAATTGGCAAGAGTAGTAAACAGGCGGCACAGCTCTGTTCACTGTAGGAGAACAGCAAGGAGCGGCAGACACAGATAGAAGGCCCCAACCCAACTAGTAGGCCCACTGCAGTTTTAAAACCAGATAATTGTAGGTCATTTTTTGTAAAGAGGACAGCTGTATTGAGTGGCGCAGCCAGACACTACAAGTAGGCCTTAAACCACAAAGTTGGCTCGACGCTGGTTTAAAAAAGGTTACATGGGTACACGATTCTGCATTTTTGTGCTCAGTGGAGGACAATTGGAAGGAGGGACCGCAGAAAGACTTTGTAGGCGTAAAATTACAAAATAGGCTCTATGCAGCTTCGATTATGTGGCAACCAGGAGAACACCTTGGAGCGGCAGACAACGTCTCTACGACCCAGACCCAACTTGTAGGCCTAATGTAGTGTTGTTTCAACAACTACTTAAGACGAGCATGAAGATTGAAGCTATGGAGAGGAAACCTGGAGAACACCTTGGAGTGGAAGACACCGTCTCTACAACCCAGACCCAACTTGTAGGCTGAATGCAGTGTTGTTTTCAACAACTACTAAACAAGAGCTTTAAGATTGAAGCAATGGAGAGACAACCTGGGGAACACCTTGGAGTGGAACACACCGTCTCTACACCCCAGACCCAACTTGTAGGCCGAATGCAGTGTTGTTTTCAACAACTACTAAACAAGAACCAGAAGATTGAAGCAATGGAGAGGCAACCTGGGGAACACCTTGGAGTGTAATACACCGTCTCTACACCCCTGACCCAACTTGTAGGCCGAATGCAGTGTTGTTTTCAACAACTACTAAACAAGAGCTTTAAGATTGAAGCAATGGAGAGACAACCTGGGGAACACCTTGGAGTGGAACACACCGTCTGTACACCCCAGACCCAACTTGTAGGCCGAATGCAGTGTTGTTTTCAACAACTACTAAACAAGAGCCAGAAGATTGAAGCAATGGAGATGCAACTTGGGGAACACCTTGGAGTGGAACACACCGTCTCTACACCCCAGACCCAACTTGTAGGCCAAATGCAGTGTTGTTTTCAACAACTACTAAACGAGAGCCAGAAGATTGAAGCAATGGAGAGGCAACCTGGGGAACAACTTGGAGTGGAACACACCGTCTCTACACCCCAGACCCAACTTGTAGGCCGAATGCAGTGTTGTTTTCAAAAACTACTAAACAAGAGCATTAAGATTGAAGCAATGGAGAGGCAACCTGGAGAACACCTTGGAGTGTAACACACCGTCTCTACACCCCTGACCCAACTTGTAGGCCGAATGCAGTGTTGTTTTCAACAACTACTAAACGAGAGCCAGAAGATTGAAGCAATGGAGAGGAAACCTGGAGAAGACCTTGGAGCGGAAGACACCGTCTCTACAACCCAGACCCAACTTGTAGGCCGAATGCAGTGTTGTTTTCAACAACTACTAAACGAGAGGCAGAAGATTGAAGCAATGGAGAGGCAACCTGGGGAACACCTTGGAGTGGAACACACCGTCTCTACACCCCAGACCCAACTTGTAGTCCGAATTCAGTGTTGTTTTCAACAACTACTAAACGAGAGCCAGAAGATTGAAGCAATGGAGAGGCAACCTGGGGAACACCTTGGAGTGTAACACGCCGTCTCTACACCCCTGACCCAACTTGTAGGCCGAATGCAGTGTTGTTTTCAACAACTACTAAACAAGAGCTTTAAGATTGAAGCAATGGAGAGACAACCTGGGGAACACCTTGGAGTGGAACACACCGTCTCTACACCCCAGACCCAACTTGTAGGCCGAATGCAGTGTTGTTTTCAACAACTACTAAACAAGAGCTTTAAGATTGAAGCAATGGAGAGGCAACCTGGGGAACACCTTGGAGTGTAACACACCGTCTCTACACCACTGACCCAACTTGTAGGCCGAATGCAGTGTTGTTTTCAACAACGACTAAACAAGAGCTTTAAGATTGAAGCAATAAAGAGGCAACCTGGGGAACACCTTGGAGTGTAACACACCGTCTCTACACCCCTGACCCAACTTGTAGGCCGAATGCAGTGTTGTCTTCAACAACTACTAAACGAGAGCCGGAAGATTGAAGCAATGGAGAGGAAACCTGGAGAACACCTTGGAGCGGAAGACACCGTCTCTACAATGCAGACCCAACTTGTAGGCCGAATGCAGTGTTGTTTTCAACAACTACTAAACGAGAGCCAGAAGATTGAAGCAATGGAGAGGCAACCTGGGGAACACCTTGCAGCGGCAGACACTAGTATTAGGCCCCAACCCAAGTACTAGCCCCACTGCAGTTTGATTAAACTACTTAACGAGAGCCTGAAGATCAAAGCTCAGGAAAGGCAACCCGGAGAACACCTTGGAGCGGCAGACACTGGTATTAGGCCCCAACCCAAGTACTTGCCCCACTGCAGTTTGATTAAAAACCTATTTAACGAGAGCCTGAAGATCAAAGCTCAGGAAAGGCAACCCGGAGAACACCTTGGAGCGGCAGACACTGGTAGTAGGCCTTAAACCAAAAATTTGGCTCAATGCAGTTTATAAAATGTTCCAGGCGTACACAGGCAGCATTGGTGTGGTAAGCTGAGGACAATTTCTATTTGTGACTGCAGACAGACTTAGTAGGCTGTCCCCTGTGGACCATGCATCCACCACATTAACCCAGTGCGCCGTAATGGACATGTAACCTTTCGTGGACATGCCTACTGGTCCATGCATCTGTTGTCAGGTGCACCTTTCTACTATTATATTGCCTGAGAGCATGGACAATGCGGATTTTTACATGATGGTGGAGGGCTGGGATGGCTTTTCTTGCAAAAGAAGTGACGACTGGGTAGCTCTTACCGTGGTACAGCGTAGTCCATCTGGGCTTTATAATTATAAAATAAAGAAAAAAAGTGGACTGTAGGCACTTTAAAATTGGTTCCAGGGGTTGTAGATGACGAGGAAAAAGCTAACATATTAAACACCTTCTTCTCCACGGTATTCACGGTGGAAAATGAAATGCTAGGTGAAATCCCAAGAAACAATGAAAACCCTATATTAAGGGTCACCAATCTAACCCAAGAAGAGGTGCGAAACCGGCTAAATAAGATTAAAATAGATAAATCTCCGGGTCCGGATGGCATACACCCACGAGTACTAAGAGAACTAAGTAATGTAATAGATAAACCATTATTTCTTATTTTTAGTGACTCTATAGCGACAGGGTCTGTTCCGCAGGACTGGCGCATAGCAAATGTGGTGCCAATATTCAAAAAGGGCTCTAAAAGTGAACCTGGAAATTATAGGCCAGTAAGTCTAACCTCTATTGTTGGTAAAATATTTGAAGGGTTTCTGAGGGATGTTATTCTGGATTATCTCAATGAGAATAACTGTTTAACTCCATATCAGCATGGGTTTATGAGAAATCGCTCCTGTCAAACCAATCTAATCAGTTTTTATGAAGAGGTAAGCTATAGACTGGACCACGGTGAGTCATTGGACGTGGTATATCTCGATTTTTCCAAAGCGTTTGATACCGTGCCGCACAAGAGGTTGGTACACAAAATGAGAATGCTTGGTCTGGGGGAAAATGTGTGTAAATGGGTTAGTAACTGGCTTAGTGATAGAAAGCAGAGGGTGGTTATAAATGGTATAGTCTCTAACTGGGTCGCTGTGACCAGTGGGGTACCGCAGGGGTCAGTATTGGGACCTGTTCTCTTCAACATATTCATTAATGATCTGGTAGAAGGTTTACACAGTAAAATATCGATATTTGCAGATGATACAAAACTATGTAAAGCAGTTAATACAAGAGAAGATAGTATTCTGCTACAGATGGATCTGGATAAGTTGGAAACTTGGGCTGAAAGGTGGCAGATGAGGTTTAACAATGATAAATGTAAGGTTATACACATGGGAAGAAGGAATCAATATCACCATTACACACTGAATGGGAAACCACTGGGTAAATCTGACAGGGAGAAGGACTTGGGGATCCTAGTTAATGATAAACTTACCTGGAGCAGCCAGTGCCAGGCAGCAGCTGCCAAGGCAAACAGGATCATGGGGTGCATTAAAAGAGGTCTGGATACACATGATGAGAGCATTATACTGCCTCTGTACAAATCCCTAGTTAGACCGCACATGGAGTACTGTGTCCAGTTTTGGGCACCGGTGCTCAGGAAGGATATAATGGAACTAGAGAGAGTACAAAGGAGGGCAACAAAATTAATAAAGGGGATGGGAGAACTACAATACCCAGATAGATTAGCGAAATTAGGATTATTTAGTCTAGAAAAAAGACGACTGAGGGGTGATCTAATAACCATGTATAAGTATATAAGGGGACAATACAAATATCTCGCTGAGGATCTGTTTATACCAAGGAAGGTGACGGGCACAAGGGGGCATTCTTTGCGTCTGGAGGAGAGAAGGTTTTTCCACCAACATAGAAGAGGATTCTTTACTGTTAGGGCAGTGAGAATCTGGAATTGCTTGCCTGAGGAGGTGGTGATGGCGAACTCAGTCGAGGGGTTCAAGAGAGGCCTGGATGTCTTCCTGGAGCAGAACAATATTGTATCATACAATTATTAGGTTCTGTAGAAGGACGTAGATCTGGGTATTTATTATGATGGAATATAGGCTGAACTGGATGGACAAATGTCTTTTTTCGGCCTTACTAACTATGTTACTATGTTACTATGTTACACGGGCAGCAGTGGTCTGGTCAGTGGAGGACAAGTGTAAGGAGGTACCGCAGACAGGCGTAGTAGGCCTAACATAATAAAATATGGCTGTAGGCACTTTAAAATTGGTTCCAGGGGTACACGGGCAGCAGTGGTCTGGTCAGTGGAGGACTAGTGGAAGGAGGGACCGCAGACAGGCGTAGTAGGCCTAACTTAATAAAATATTGCTGTAGGCACTTTATAATTGGTTCCAGGGGTACACGGGCAGCAGTGGTCTGGTCAGTGGAGGACAAGTGTAAGGAGGGACCGCAGACAGGCATAGTAGGCCTAACATAATAAAATATGGCTGTAGGCACTTTAAAATTGGTTCCAGGGGTACACGGGCAGCAGTGGTCTGGTCAGTGGAGGCCTAGTGGAAGGAGGGACCGCAGACAGGCGTAGTAGGCCTTACATAATAAAATATGGCTGTAGGCACTTTAAAATTGGTTCCAGGTGTACACGGGCTGCAGTGGTCTGGTCAGTGGAGGCCTAGTGGAAGGAGGGACCGCAGACAGGCTTAGTAGGCCTAACATAATAAAATATGGCTGTAGGCACTTTAAAATTGGTTCCAGGGGTACACGGGCAGCAGTGGTCTGGTCAGTGGAGGACTAGTGGAAGGAGGGACCGCAGAAAGGCTTCGAAGGCCTAACATAACAAAATTAGGCTGTAGGCACTTTAAAATTGGTTCCAAGGGTACACGGGCAGCAGTGGTGTGGTCAGCGGAGGACAATTTGAATTAGGGAGTGCAGACAGACTTTGTAGGCTGTCCCCTGTGGACCATGCATCCAACACATTAACCCAGTGCGCCGTAATGGACACGTAACTTTTTGTGGACATGCCTACTGGTCCATGCGTCTCTTGTCAGGTGCACCTTTCTACTGTTTGATTGCCTGAGTGCTATGACAATGCAGACTTTTTCATGCCGGTGGAGGGCTGGGATGGCTTTTCTCGCAAAAGAAGTGTCGACTGGGTAGCTTGAACCGTGGTACAGCGTAGTTCATCTGGGCTTTATAAATATAAAACAAAGAAAAAAAGTAGGCTCCATGCACTTTCAGCTGGGTTCCAGGGGTACACGGCCAGCATTGGTCTGGTCAGTGGAGAACTATTAGAAGGAGGGACCGCAGACAGGCTTTGAAGGCCTAACATAATAAAATTGTGCTGTAGGCACTTCATAATTGGTTCCAGGGGTACACGGGCAGCAGTGGTCTGGTCAGTGGAGGACTAGTGGAAGGTAGGACCGCAGACAGGCTTCGAAGGCCTAACATAATAAAATTGGGCTGTAGGCACTTTAAAATTGGTTCCAGGGGTACACAGGCAGCAGTGGTATGGTCAGTGGAGGACTAGTGGAAGGAGGGACCGCAGACAGGCGTAGTAGGCCTAACATAATAAAATTTGGCTGTAGACACATGGAATTCTCTTGCAGGGGTACACAGGCAGCATTGGTGTTGTCAGCGGAGGCCGATTGTAATGAGTGTCTGCCAGTTAGTAGTCCCAAACAATAAATACATGTTAATGTCTCGCATTACAACAAAACGAAAACACAAAAGGGTGCAATCATTAGGTACACGGGTGGGCTCCTCTGCGTAGTTTCAGACCTAATAATTTGGCGCAAAGTATTTACTTGGGTAAATATTGGACACTGCCCCTGACTATGTTAAGTACCATCATACATGTCAACACAATGGTATTGTCAGTGGCAGGAATTTAAGGATAACAGCGCATAGACTAAACATTGGTGGAACTGTGAGAGATAATTGTGCAAGTGGTAGAGCAATGTTTGAGCTGGGGGTGGGGGAACTCTCTTGTGGCCGGCGGTACAGGCCCAGGGCCCCTCATGTTACAACAGTGTGTCTGACGTTGGGTGCGCACCACCACCGCCAGAGACACTTTATTGTACTATGAGGGACCCAGTGGCAGTGCCGTCGACCAAAAGCGGGCACACCCACCTCTTCAGACAAACAGCACTCTCACGGGTGCTTGCGCCAAGTGGCGATACCACGGCCCCATGTGGGGAGTTTGGCCATTTAGGGAGGTGTAAACATGTCGTATGCTGGACAATCAGCTGCTGCAAATTACGAGATTGGAAAAGTCATTCAGAGTAGTCCACAGGCAAGACCCTTTCATAGGAAAGCTAGGTGTCGGCCGGGCAAGGTGGGGCAAAAGAATTCGAAATCCAGTTGTGGTTCATTTTAATGAAGGTTAGATCATCAACATTTTGGGTAGCCAGACGAGTCCTTTTTTCGGTTAATATTGAACCTGCAGCACTGAATACTCTTTCTGATAGGACACTAGCTGCCGGGCAAGCAAGCTCCTGCAATGCATATTCTGCCAATTCTGGCCAGATGTCTAATTTGGATGCCCAATAATCTAATGGGAATGACGATTGAGGGAGAACATCGATAAGGGATGAAAAATAGTTAGTAACCATACTGGACAAATGTTGTCTCCTGTCACTTTGAATTGATGCAGCAGTACCTGTCCTGTCAGCGGTCATAGCAAAATCACTCCACAACCTGGTAAGAAAACCCCTCTGTCCAACGCCACTTCTGATTTCTGGTTGAGGGGCAGTTTCAGGCAAATCTACGTCACTTGTGTCCCTCAAAAAACCAGAACCCGGCCTTGCCACGCCACCAATTTCCAGTGGCCCCGGAAAAGCTTCATCATTCAAAATATACTCATCCCCATCATCCTCCTCGTCCTCCTCCTCCTCTTCGCCCACTACCTCGTCCTGTACACTGCCCTGACCAGACAATGGCTGACTGTCATCAAGGCTTTCCTCTTCCTCTGCTGCAGACGCCTGATCCTTTATGTGCGTCAAACTTTGCATCAGCAGATGCATTAGGGTGATGCTCATGCTTATTATGGCGTTGTCTGCACTAACCAGCCGTGTGCATTCCTCAAAACACTGAAGGACTTGACACATGTCTTGCATCTTCGACCACTGCACACCTGACAACTCCATGTCTGCCATCCTACTGCCTGCCTGTGTATGTGTATTCTCCCACAAAAACATAACAGCCCGCCTCTGTTCGCACAGTCTCTGAAGCATGTGCAGTGTTGAGTTCCACCTTGTTGCAACGTCTATGATTAGGCGATGCTGGGGAAGGTTCAAAGAACGCTGATATGTCTGCATACGGCTGGAGTGTACGGGCGAACGGCGGATATGTGAGCAAAGTCCACGCACTTTGAGGAGCAGGTCGGATAACCCCGGATAACTTTTCAGGAAGCACTGCACCACCAGGTTTAAGGTGTGAGCCAGGCAAGGAATGTGTTTCAGTTGGGAAAGGGAAATGGCAGCCATGAAATTCCTTCCGTTATCACTCACTACCTTGCCTGCCTCAAGATCTACTGTGCCCAGCCACGACTGCGTTTCTTGCTGCAAGAACTCGGACAAAACTTCCGCGGTGTGTCTGTTGTCGCCCAAACACTTCATAGCCAATACAGCCTGCTGACGCTTGCCAGTAGCTGCCCCATAATGGGACAACTGGTGTGCAACAGTGGCAGCTGCGGATGGAGTGGTTGGGCGACTGCGGTCTGTGGACGAGCTCTCGCTTTTGCAGGAGGACGAGGAGGAGGGGGTGCGAACGCCTACAGCCAACTGTTTCCTAGACCGTGGGCTAGGCAGAACTGTCCCGAAATTGATGTCCCCTGTGGACCCTGCGTCCACCACATTCACCCAGTGTGCCGTGATGGACACGTAACGTCCCTGGCCGTGCCTACTGGTCCATGCATCTGTTGTCAAGTGCGCCTTTGTACTCACAGATTGCCTGAGTGCTTGGACGATGCGCTCTTTAACATGCTGGTGGAGGGCTGGGATGGCTTTTCTCGAAAAAAAGTGTCGACTTTGTAGCTCGTAGCGTGGTTCAGCGTAGTCCATCAGGGCTTTGAAAGCTTCGCTTTCAACTAACCGGTAGGGCATCTTCTCTAACGAGATTAGTCTAGCTATGTGGGCGTTCAAACCCTGTGTACGCGGATGCGAGGATAAGTACTTCCTTTTTCTAACGAGAGTCTCATGTAGGGTGAGCTGGACTGGAGAGCTGGAGATCGTGGAACTAGCGGGTGTGCCGGTGGACATGGCAGACTGAGAGACGGTTGGAGACGGTATTGTTTCCGCCGGTGCCCTAGATGCAGTGTTTCCTACTACGAAACTGGTGATTCCCTGACCCTGACTGCTTTGGCCTGGCAAAGAAACCTGCACAGATACTGCAGGTGGTGTGGAAAATGGTGGCCTTACAGTGACGGAAGGGATGTAGTGTTGCTGACTATCTTCATTGGCCGAGGGTGCTACAACCTTAAGGGACGTTTGGTAGTTAGTGCAGGATTGAAAATGCATGGTGGTTAAATGTCTATGCATGCAACTTGTATTGAGACTTTTCAGATTCTGACCTCTGCTTAAGGTAGTTGAACATTTTTGACAGATGACTTTGCGCTGATCAATTGGATGTTGTTTAAAAAAATGCCAGACTGCACTCTTTCGAGCATTGGATCCCTTTTCAGGCATTGCAGACTGAGCTTTAAATGGATGGCCACGCTGTCCTCCAACAGGTTTTGGCTTTGCCACGCGTTTTGTGCCAGATACGGGCCCGGCAGATGGAACCTGTTGCGATGTTGATGCCTGCTGCGGCCCCTCCTCCTCCGTTTCAGAACTACTGCCGCCTGCACCCTGTTCCCCCAATGGCTGCCAATCGGGGTCAACAACTGGGTCATCTATAACTCCTCTTCTATCTCGTGTGCAACTTCGTCTGTGTCACCGTGTAAGTCGGTGGTATAGCGTTCGTGACGGGGCACCATAGTCTCATCAGGGTCTGATTCTGGATCAGTACCCTGCGAGGGCAATGCTGTGGTCTGAGTCAAAGGAACAGCATAGTAGTCTGGCTGTGGCTGTGCATCAGTGCACTCCATGTCCAATTCAACTAGTAATGGGCATGGCCTGTTAACTGTTTCACTTTCTAAGCCAGGGACGGTATGTGTAAAGAGCTCCATGGAGTAACCCGTTGTGTCGCCTGCTGCATCCTTCTCTGTTGTTGTTTTTGCTGAAGTGGACAAGGAAGCGACTTGTCCCTGACCGTGAACATCCACTAACGACGCGCTGCTTTTACATTTACCAGTTTCAAAAGAGGAGGCAAAAGAGCTAGAGGCTGAGTCAGCAAGGTAAGCCAAAACTTGCTCTTGCTGCTCCGGCTTTAAAAGCGGTTTTCCTACTCCCAGAAAAGGGAACGTTCAAGGCCTTGTGTAGCCAGACGACGAACCTGGCTCCACAGCTCCAGACTTAGGTGCTATATTTTTTTCCCACGACCACCTGATGCTCCACTACCACTACCATCATTACCAGCTGGCAATGAACGCCCACGGCCACGACCTCTTCCACCAGACTTCCTCATTGTTTTAAAAATGTAACCAAAGTAACAGTATTTGTTGCTGTCAAACAACTTACACGGTGAGCTATAACTTCAGTATGATTTAGATATCCCTTTACAGGTGGGTGAGACCGCAAGGAAAATCAGGCACAATGTTACACACTCTGTACTCAGGCACCAAATGAGAGAGATGCCACACACGCAGGACTGTCACTCAAGCACAAATGTCAATATTAATCTCCCACTGTTTTTTTTTATTTTTTCAGGGAGAATTTAGAAACCAAATATAATAAAAAATAAATAGGCTTTCTATGGCCCACTATTTGAGAGAGAGATGGCACACTCAGGAGTCAGGACTGGCACACAAGCAGAAAGGCCAATATTAATCTCCCACAGTTTTTTGTTATTTTTCAGGGAGAATTTAGAAACCAAATAAAAAATAAATAAATAGGCTTTCTATGGCCCACTATTTGAGAGAGAGATGGCACACTCAGGAGTCAGGACTGGCACACAAGCAGAAAGGCCAATATTAATCTCCCACTGTTTTTTTTTAATTTTTTCAGGGAGAAGTTAGAAACCAAATTAAAAAAAATAAATAGGCTTTCTATGGCCCACTATTTGAGAGAGAGATGGCACACTCAGGAGTCAGGACTGGCACACAAGCAGAAAGGCCAATATTAATCTCCCACTGTTTTTTTTTATTTTTTCAGGGAGAAGTTAGAAACCAAATATAATAAAAAAAATAAATATGCTTTCTATGGCCCACTATTTGAGAGAGAGAGATGGCACACTCAGGAGTCAGGACTGGCACACAAGCAGAAAGGCCAATATTAATCTCCCACGGTTTTTTGTTATTTTTTTTAAGGGAGAATTTAGAAACCAAATAAAAAAAATAAATAGGCTTTCTATGGCCCACTATTTGAGAGAGAGGGATGGCACACTCAGGAGTCAGGACTGGCACACAAGCAGAAAGGCCAATATTAATCTCCCACTGTTTTTTTTTAATTTTTTCAGGGAGAATTTAGAAACCAAATAAAAAATAAATAAATAGGCTTTCTATGGCCCACTATTTGAGAGAGAGATGGCACACTCAGGAGTCAGGACTGGCACACAAGCAGAAAGGCCAATATTAATCTCCCACGGTTTTTTGTTATTTTTTCAGGGAGAATTTAGAAACCAAATAAAAAAAAATAAATAGGCTTTCCATGGCCCACTATTTTAGAGAGAGATGGCACACTCAGGACTGGCACACAAGCCCAAAGGCCAATATTAATCTCCCACTGTTTTTCTTTTTCAGAGAGAATTTATAAACCCAATAAAAAAAAAAGAAAAAAAAAGGCTTTCTATGGCCCACTATGTGAGAGAGATGGCATACACAGGGATGGTACTCTAGCAGAAATGCCAATCTTAATCTCCCACAACTTATTTTTTTTGGGAGAATTAAAAAAAAAAAAAAAGGGACTGTCCTACAATTACTATCTCCCTGCAGTAATCTCAGCCAGGTATGGCAGGCAGCAATAAGGAGTGGACTGATGCACAAATTAAATAAAAAGTGTGGACAAACAAAAAAGATAGCTGTGCAGAAAGGAAGGAACAACAGGATTTGTGCTTTGAAAAAAGCAGTTGGTTTGCACAGCGGCGTACACACAGCAATGCAGCTATCAGGGAGCCTTCTAGGGCAGCCCAATGAGCTACAGCGCTGAGGAAAAAAAATGTAGCTTCCACTGTCCCTGCAAACAAAAGGTGGTGTTGGACAGTGGAAATCGCTACAGCACAAGCGGTTTGGTGGTTAATGGACCCTGCCTAACGCTATCCCTGCTTCTGATGAAGCGGCAGCAACCTCTCCCTGGGCTCAGATCAGCAGCAGTAAGATGGCGGTCGGCGGGAACGCCTCTTTATAGCCCCTGTGATGCCGCAGACAGCAAGCCAATCACTGCAATGCCCTTCTCTAAAATGGTGGGATCCAGGACCTATGTCATCACGCTGCCCACACTCTGCGTCCACCTTCATTGGCTCAGAAATGGCGCTTTTCGCGTCATTGAAACGCGACTTTGGCGCGAAAGTCGCGTACCGCATGGCCGACCCCACACAGGGGTCGGGTTTCATGAAACCCGACTTTGCCAAAAGTCGGCGACTTTTGAAAATGAACGATCCATTTCGCTCAACCCTACCGCCCGGACATTAGCCGGATCCATGTGAAAACCAGTGGATGACAACACAACCTAGGAAAGGGAACTCCTCAACTGAGAACATACATTTCTCTGGTTTTAAAAATAGTTTATTGTCTTGAGTATATGTAAGACCTTCCTGACATGTACCTTAAGTGACTCAAGGTCAGATGAATAAATTAATATATCATCCAGATAGATAACACAAATCTGCCTACCAGGTGACTAAAGATGTCTTTTACAAAGTGTTGAAAGACAGCGGGTGCGTTTGTCAAACCAAATGGCATCACCAGGTTCTCAGTGTCCCTCAGGCGTAATGAATGCTGTTTTTCACTTATTCCTGTCTCTAATGCAAACGAGATTATATGCTCCCCTGAGGTCCAGTTTTAAAAACTATTTTGCTCCTACAATCTGATTAAAGAGGTCTGGGATGAGAGGGAGCGGATATGGATCCCGAACCGTGATCATATTGAGTTTGTGGAAATATAGTTTTCATGATCATTACCCCCTCATCTTTTTTCATACAAAAAGAACCCTGCAGCAATGGAGAATGAGAATGGTCTGATATGACATTTTTCCAAACTTTCCACGATATAGTCCTTCATGACTTGCCTCTTTGGACCAGAGATATTATACAGTTTGTTCTTATCCGCAGGACATGTCACATGATGAAGAAATGCAGTTGTCAACTTCAGCATCTTTATGCAGTGTGCACATCGGCAATGAGGGCAGGGTTGAGGACCTGGTAGAAAGTGATGTGGTGGATAATGAGGTCCTAAACCGCACATGGAAGGGAGGCCATCCTATTGATGTGTGCAGTTTGGAGGAAGAAGAGGTGGCCATGCTTACACAGCAGCACAGCAAAAGAGGAAGCATACAGTAATGTCACAGTTGGCAGCCCCTAGCCAGTACGTCAGAATCTACTGCCCACTGCACCACTGAAATCAGCACACCAAATACAGCTCACAAGATATCTCTGGTGTAACATTTGTTCAAGGAATGTGCTGCTTGCAAGCGAGGGGTGGTTTGCACTCTTTTTTTATCAGACTCTGAAGCTAGACGAAATTTCTGAAGCTGAGCACTATCTGTAAGGGGAAATATATGAATTCCAAGCATGAGATGCAGTGGAGTACACACCTTAAAAAGCATGACAGATTTGAGCCTCCTCCTGCTCCCTCTTCTGCTGCTTTCTCAGCCTCTTCCTCATCCTCACGATTAACAGGACCATCTGTCTCCCCGCAAAGAGAAGATGTTACTGCATCACCACTACCACCAGTGTCACTTAGCATCTCCACACCATCCCATGGAAGTGTTCAGTTAACCATCCCCAAAATCCTCGATAGAAAGAGAAGCTACATCTCTAGCCACCCAGGATTTCCAATTACTGGCCTTTGCAATGATACCATTTGGGCTGGTGGTGATGGACAAAAACTGATGGTGATAGCTGTCCCACAGTACATTGTTCCCAGCCACCACTAATTCTCCAGGCAGGTCATCCCTGCCCTGCACAAAGTTGTTGTGGACCAAATCAGGTGTGCACTGTACAAAATCATCCATGGAAAATGTTCACATAACCACTGATATGTGGACCAGTAAGCATGGCCAGGGATGTTACATCACCCTTACTGCACAGTGGGTGAATTTAATGGTGGCTGAGACAGAGGCAGAAGGCTTTCTAGCTCAAGTCCTACCACCACCGAAGACTGTGGAATGTTTATCTGTCCAAGTTTCCTCCTCCTCCTACTCTGCTACCTCTACCACCTCCTCATTTGGTGACAGGAAGACCTGCATCACCAACTTGAGCACAGCCAGAGGGAACTGACAGCAGACTGTTCTTAATCTCCTCTGTTGGGGGACAAATTTTACAACACTCAGGAACTTGGAATTGAGATCAAACAACAGACAGATGAATGGTTCGTGTCATTGAACGTCAAGCCCAGCTGGTTGTGGGCAATATCAGATGAATTTTTGTAACACCTCTGGTCCTAGCCAGTTTGATGTACATCCCTTACCTGGGATGTGCTGAACTTGAGTGCAGAGATTTCTTAAAAACAGTGTGATCAGCAGGCAAGAGTCCAGTTTCAGCTTCAGCACGCATGATTCGTTCTGCAGAACAACACAATTTCACAACTAATGAGTGAGCCTCCGTGTAGGACATGTGTGCCATATTGTGCTGCTTTGAATATTCCACCAATATGGGCCAGGAGGAGGAACAGGCCCAATTCATATCATTATCAGGCTTGTCATACTGTACAGAAGGCACAGTTTGGCAGATGAAGATGAGAAAGAGGAAGAGGAACAACCATTTTCACAGCAGTCTTGCACTCAGATTAGCTTACAGGCATCACTGGAGCTTTCTATACACATCCTCAAAAATCAATAAGAGGAAAAGACGATAATTCGCAAAATATGAAGTATAAAAATAAATACTTGGAAAAACCCCATGACTGCAAAGGGCCCATGTATATCTTGTAATAAAGATTGTACCACAGTCATGTTGGTGTATGATAGTTTAAATGATGAAGGTGAAACATAATAAATACCTCCAAAGTGCTAAGTGCAAGTGTTCCAGCTACCATGTCCTCTCACCCCGACAGCCCCATTTCGCAAAATGCTTCCTCAATGGGGGCTTGGTTAGACATGGCCGACAATGGTGCTTTAAACACCAATGTGGGGAATGTGATTGGTTGTATAAAGTTCAAGAAAAGGTCATGTGCACGTCATATGTAGGGTAAAAGCAGCACTTCTCCACTGCTATTTGTCTAATCCGATGATAACAGTGACTTCCGGTCTCAGCGCTAGACCACATGTTAGGTCTAATGCGCAGGGTCGGAAGTCAGGGAGATCTTAGAGCCGAGAAGCGCACATCCCTCTATGACAAGCCAAGGAGTGAGTACTTGTATACCATGGCGATGTTGGGAATGGGCATGTGTGAAGTTAAATGTGAAAGTGAAAGTATAAATAAAGGTGAAAGAGAACGAGTTTGCAAACAGCGAGGATCTGTTAATGAAAGACAAGGAAATAAATGTCTATTTGCTGTGGCAGTGTTACAAATGAGGTGAATATGCACCTATAAAATGGCAAACATGAAAATAAGTGCCTGCTGCCATAGTGATATTTAAAATGGATATGTGCA
Source organism: Ranitomeya imitator (assembly GCF_032444005.1). NCBI lineage: Eukaryota > Metazoa > Chordata > Amphibia > Anura > Dendrobatidae > Ranitomeya > Ranitomeya imitator. Next base: position 998,831,818 of record NC_091282.1, read on the forward strand.
TAGATAAAAGGAAGGGAAAAATAATAGTGAAAAAAATTGCTGAGAATGTAAGAATACATACATACTATATAAATGAGATCAGTTACTACAGATTGATCATACAGGAAAAGCCAACCAGTGAATAGATATGTGTGGAGATTTATCAATAGAACCTCCCAAAACTTTCAAAACCATGTCCCAGTCACACTAAAGATAAATGATTGTTCTTTAATGTTTTCTTTCATGTATTCGTGGTGTTAGAAATTGTTCCTTCAATAAAGAAGAGCAGCATGTTGAAAGCAATAAACAAGGGGCCCTCCCCACAAAGTAAAAGGCAAGTCCTCTCCACAAGATAGAAAGCACCAATGGATCTATTAGATGAAATAAGATAAACCATTAGATGATAATAATGTGACCGTGAAGAACACAGGATGGTAAAAAAGAAGAAAAAGGAAACAAGTCAAATAATATAACAATACGAACTGAAAGAAATAAAAAATAGACAATAATAAATATGAAAAAATAAAAATGAAAAATCAATCCAATAAAGAAACAAAAAGTGAACACGCAGAAAAACAAAAACAATATATATATATATATATATATATCTAATATATAATTGCCTAGAATACTACTTCCTGCAATTTGTGCCAACTTCCGTGGCTTTGTCCGGAGCTAATGTCCGGAGCTAATGTCCGGAGCTAATGTGCGGAGATAATGTCCGGAGCTAATGTCCGGAGCTAATGTCCGGAGCTAATGTCCGGAGCTAATGTCCGGAGATAAGTGACGTCAACAGTGTCCAGTGTCTGATTGGTTGCCGCCTGCTGCGAGCGACCAATCAGAAACGTGCCGTACTGTGACACACTCCGCCCGCCATTTTGGTGTGATTTTTGAATTTTTACCTCACAGCAAGTTTCTACTGTGTGGAGGTGGGCCCAGTGACGTTGCTCTTCAAGCTCCTGCCGAATTTCGTCAAAAAAATGATAATACCATTTACCAAAACTATATATATTTAGTTGTGAAGTGGTTCAGTGACATTTTCACACCAATTTTGAACTTTTGTTTGGTGTTTTCTCCATATACTGCCTATTATTTTTGTTCTTTCTTACTATTCTTTATTAATTGTATTATTCTTACATTTGAATAAATAAAGTATATATGGATTCTAGACTCCCGATTCTTTAGAATCGGGCTGCCATCTAGTATATGTAAAAGACACAAAGCAGTGTCAAATCATTAAATATTGAATATTAAATGTACAAAATAAAAATCAATAATCAAGAATTAAAAACCAAACAATTAAATTAAAATTGCAACAAATACATTACAAATATATTTCAAAAATATATCTCAAAAGCAGTACACATATTTGTGAAAGTTAATGGATACTCATAAAAAAGCACTAATGCCCAGGTTTTCATTGAATCCTTGTGGCGTGACGGTCCTAAGTCTGTAAATCCATTTACTCTCTAATTGTGCAAGTTTCTTGACCGAATCAACTCCTCTTATTCCAATAGATATCTGATCTATCCCTTTTATTTTTAAACCCATAGTATTACTATTATGATAAATCTTAAAGTGTCTGGGTAGGGTTTTTAACGTACTTACAGCTTCAGTTGAAATAGATTTTTCGATATCTCTGACGTGTTCTTTGTTACGTATTTTTAGTTCTCTTGTTGTGAGACCAACGTATACCTTTTGGCATGGACATGTGGCATGGACATGTGGCATGGTAGATTACTCCCTTGGATGAACAGTTTAATATCTTCCATATTTGGTATTCTTTGGTTCCATCATGATTCTGAAAGGTTTTACTTTTGGTCAAATTACCACAGACCTTGCACATCCCGCAGGGAAAAATATTTAGGTGGCTGGGCAGCCAAATGGCTGCGGACTAGTAGATCCTTCAAATTGTTAGAGCGTCTTGCTACAATGGAGGGTTGATCTGGTAGAATCTTTTTTAGAATGAGGTCCATATGGAGAATGCTCCAGTGTTTTTTTACAATTGCGGATATTTCTTGCCACTGTTTGTTGTAATCAGTGATTAGTCTAATTTGTTGTTTTTTTGTCATTGACTCTCTTGTTCTGCCCATATAGCAAATCTTCACAAGGTCAAGCATAGGCTTTTTTTAAACTCTTTTTGATCTGTCACCTACTATACCCCCTCTCCAAAAAACGCATTAAAAGATCAGATGCTTGATCCAAAAAAGTTGTCACGCACGCGCCCAGACTGAATGGCGCGGGCATACGGGGGTGGTTTGTGGCCCCACTGTGCCACAAACTAGACTACCCTGGAAGGGGCGTGACTATGACAGCTGCCTGGGTTTTCACTGGAGCCTCTGATGGTGAGGTCAGGCTTGTGCAGCAGGCAGCTGCCAGGTGCTACTCCAGGGTGGTGTCTGGCTGTGGCTGCTGATCCCACTAAAGAACAGAGCGGGCACGGCTGGCACTCTGGCTGACAGGCGGGCACGGCTGGGACACAGGCAGGCAGATGGGTACAACAGAGACACTGGCGAGCAGGCGGACACGGCTGGCTCTCTGGTAGGCAGGCGGGTACGGCTGGAACATAGGAAGAACCGGTAGGGACCGGTCTGCAGGCAGGTATGAGAAACTGGTAGGAGCCTGTACAGACAGGAGGACTAAGTAACAAGTAGAAGGTGGAACTAAGAGAAGAGAAGGAGAAGGCAGAGCCAAGGGCGGAGCCGCAAGAGGCGGAGCCAAGAGCGGAGACGCTGGAGGCGGAGCCAAGAGCGGAGATGCTGGAGGCGGAGCCAAGAGCGGAGACGCTGGAGGCGGAGCCAAGAGCGGAGACGCTGGAGGCGGAGCCAAGAGCGGAGACACTGGAGGCAGAGCCAAGAGCGGAGACGCTGGAGGCGGAGCCAAGAGCGGAGATGCTGGAGGCGGAGCCAAGAGCAGAGACGCTGGAGGTAACGCCAAGAGCGGAGACGCTGGAGGTAACGCCAAGAGCGGAGACGCTGGAGGCGGAGCCAAGAGCAGAGACGGAGCCAAGTGCAGAAACACAGGAGGGGGAGCCAGATAGAACCGCAAAGAGCGGAGCCAGATAGAACCGCAAAGAGCGGAGCCACAGAGCAAAGCCAGAGAGTACAAAGCAAGGACTGAGTGCAGAGCTGCAAGAGTGCGGAGTGTAAGCAGACTGAGAACACAAGGAAAGACAAAGCAGGGAAGGAAGCCACAGACAAGGAGACCGAGAAAAGACAAAGTACAGACAAGGCAAAGGAACAAGACACAGGGACAAAGACACAGGGACCAGGATATTCTGCCTCCTGGAGGGCGGACTACAAGAACAAGGCAAAAGCACAGAGAAAAGCTCAGAGGGAGAAACTCAGAGCAAGGCCAGGCAAACTCAGCAGCTAAACACTAACTGAGCTAACACATTACACAGGCCCAGACCACAGGGTGGAGCTGCACTATATACAGGAGGCCTCTTGATAATTGGTCAGGAACTGATTAGACAGATGCACCTGATTCCTATAAGAACCAGAGAGTTCAGGCGCCGGCCCCTATACACATAGCCACGAGGCATGCACCGAGCAGAGACACAGAACATGGAGATGGCAAGAAACAGAAACCACATCATGGCCTGGAGCAGTGGGTAAGACTGTGTGAGAGATGTGAGGCCATGCTGTGATGCCAGCAGAGTTGTTACAAAAGTATCATCATCCATGCAGATTTTCCTGATCCTCATGAATAGGGTTGAGCGAAACGGATCGGTCAATTTCATAAATCGCTGACTTTCAGCAAAGTCGGGTTTCATGAAACCCGAGTTGATCCCAGTGTGGGATCGGCCATGCGGTACACGATCTTTGCGCCAAAGTCACGTTTCATATGACGCGTTCAGCGCCATATCTCAGCCAATGAAGGTGGACGCAGAGTGTGGGCAGCGTGATGACATTGGTCTCAGTCCCCACCATCTTAGAGAAGGGCATTACAGTGATTGGCTTGCTTTCTGCGGCGTCACATGGGCTATAAAGGGGCGTGCACGCCGACCGCCATCTTACTTCTGCCGATCTGAGCATAGGGAGAGGTTGCTGTAGCTTCGTCTGAAGCAGGGATATTGTTAGGAAGGGAAGATTTACCCCCAAACCGCTTGTGCTGTAGCAATTTCCACTGTCCAACTCCACCTTTTCTTTGCAGGGACAGTGGAGGCTAGATTTCTGTGCATCAGCTCTGTAGCTTATAAGGCTATGTTCACACCTTGCGTCGGGTCCCTGCGGGTTCTCCCGCAGCGGATTTGATAAATCTGCAGGGCAAAACAACTGCGGTTCTCCCTGCAGATTTATCGCGGTTTGTTCCGCGTTTTCCGCTGCGGGTTTCCGCCTATACTATTGATGCTGCATATGCAGCAATATGCAGCATCAATAGTAATGTTAAAAATAATAAAAATTGGTTATACTCACCCTCTGATGTCCGGATCTCCTGGGCGCTGCACCCGGCGGTCCGGTTCCTAAGATGCTGTGGGAGAAGGACCCTTCGTGACGTCACGGTCATGTGACCGCGACGTCACCGCAGGTCCTGGTCGCACAGCAACTCTGACCGGACGGCCGCGTGCAGCGCCCAGGAGCTCCGGACATCAGAGGGTGAGTATAACCAGATTTTTTATTTTTTAACCCCAAATATGGTTCCCAGGGCCTGGAGGAGAGTCTCCTCTCCTCCACCCCGGGTACCACCCGCACATTATCCGCTTACTTCCCGCAACGTGGGCACAGCCCCATGCGGGAAGTAAGCGGTTCAATGTATTCCTATGGGTGCAGAATCGCAGCGATTCTGCACAAAGAAGTGACATGCTGCGGGTTGTAAACCGCTGCGTTCCCGCGCGGTTTTTCCCGCAGCATGTGCACAGCGGTTTGCGGTTTCCATAGGGTTTACATGTTACTGTAAACGCTATGGAAACTGCTGCGGACCCGCAGCATCAAAATCGCGGCGGTTCCGCGGTAAAAACCGCTAAGTGTGAATATAGCCTAAGGCTCCCTGATAGCTGCATTGCTGTATGTACGACGCTGTGCAAACCAACTGCTTTTTTCAAAGCAAAAATCCTGTTGCTCCTTCTTTTCTGCACAGTTCTCTTGTTTCTTTGTCCACACTCTTGTGTGCAGCAGTCCTTTTTATTGCTGCCATACTTGTCATCATGGCAGGGAGATTGAAATTCTGCTACAGCCCTTGTATTTTTTGATATATCTGCCAACCACTTTCTGCCACTCAAACTGTGTAGTGTAATACAGTGGGCCTGATTTTTTCCTGCATTCTCCCACACATAAAAAAGGGAGATTTATATTGCCACTGAGTGCATCTGCGTCAGTCCTGTTTGTGGCATATCTGTTGTTATGGCTAGCGGAACGCACCAAATAATAAGATAGATTAAGGTGCGTTCGCAGCCCAGGGTCCACCATGCAGAGATGTAACCTGCTGCCAAGTAATGATGGACTATATGGCGGTACAATGTGAATACACACACGGGTTAACTTCACCCTGTGTGAAGGAAGCGAACCCTGTTAAGTCACAGGGCCGCGGTACCGCACACAAGAGCACAAGCAAGGAGTCACCAAGCTCAGTCCCAAGACTAGGGATCCGAGTCCGACTAGACTGCTTGCGCTTGACACCGCTAAGGGGGTGTCAGCGTAACCAAAGTAATAATAACAGATGCACAAGAGTGCATGCGGTGCCGCACTGGCGGACGCCACTAACCACCCAGGCTTGGGTCAGGAAAGCGCTGTGAAAGCGTATGGCGCCGCACTGGCGGTCACAGCAATTAGACGCGGTATGGTGTGTAACATGCTGGTAGCTAAGTCGGGCGCTAGATAGCAATCACCCACCTTCCGCGAACAGTCATCCAATAGGGAAGGGATTTTAATGAACGACTTTCACTCAAAACACACACACGTTTACAAATGTACACTAGCGCATGGCCGTGCGGTCATGCGCAGCTTATATAGCTGCAGCACGTTCAGGACCTTCCAATAAAGGACCAATGGGAACCGCTGCAGCATCTGAGCATGTGACCCTCGATCTCCAATGGGAGATCTCACCCTGGGAATGCTCAGAAGGGAAAAAGCAGGACTTATATCCCAAAAGTGTCTGCTTGCCGCTGCCCAGCACTGGCTTCAATGGCAGAAGCAGGCAAAGCAGCAGTAATCCTATGCACAGAGTGAGACTGAGCAAGACGCTGGGAACGACGTCTCCGCTGAGCAGACTCCACTGTGGCTGGAGAAGAATGGGAGACCCCAGCAGAGATGGTTCGAGATTCCCCCTGTGCAGAGGCGGGAACTCGACACCCAACATTACCCCCCTAGGGCCCCCCTCCTTGGACCTCGCTACGCTCAAAGGCAGCAATGAGCTGTGGAGCTGAAATGTGTTCAGCAGGCTCCCAGGAACTGTCCTCTGGGCCATAACCCTTTCAATCCACCAAATGGAATTTTTTGCCACGTACCACCTTGCACCCCAAAATAGCGTTCACCTCGTAATCTTCTGTAGACAAACCCGATGTCCCGGCAGATGACTCGGAAAACCGGGACATGTATACGGGTTTCAAGAGGGACACATGAAAGGTGTCGGTGATACCCAAGCGTGGAGGAAGAGCCAGACGGTAGACCACAGGGTTAACCTGTTCGAGGACTTTGAAGGGACCCAATTAGCGAGGTGCAAACTTAGTCGACTCAACACGCAGCCTGATGTTATGGGCGGAGAGCCACACTAAGTCGCCAGGAGCAAAGGTCGGAGCGGGGCGCAGATGAGCATCGGCGGAGGACCTCATTCTCTCCTTGGAGGCCCAAATGGCATCCTGAGTGCGGTCCCAAATGTCCCGTGCCTCCACAGCCCAGTCTGCCACCCTGGAGTCAGTGGAAGACACAGGCATGGGCACAGGAACACGCAGATGCTGGCCGTAATTTAGGAGGAATGGAGTCTGACCGGTGGAGTCGGCTACGGCGTTGATAAGCGCAAACTCTGCCCACGGTAGCAAGGATGCCCAGTCATCCTGCCTGGCAGAGACAAAATGTCGTAAATATGTGACCAAGGTCTGGTTGGCCCTCTCTACCAACCCATTAGTCTCGGGATGATATGCCGAAGAGAGATTCAACTCAATACTGAGTAGACGACAAAGCTCTCTTCAGAATTGAGACGCAAACTGGGGACCCCGATCACTAACAATTTTGTCTGGCATACCTTGTAGGCGAAAGATGTGTTTGATGAACAACACAGCCAGAGCCCGTGCAGAAGGTAGCTGTGGAAGAGGCACCAAGTGCACCATTTTGGAAAAATGGTCGGTGATCACCCAGATAATGGTGCAGTTACGAGACTTGGGTAAGCCCACTACAAAGTCCATCCTGACCATCTCCCAGGGCCTGTCCGCCACCAGCAGAGGGTAAAGCAAACCAGCTGGCCGTTGCCGAGGGGACTTGTTCTTGGTGCAAGAGACACACGCCCGAACATATTCTGCGACATTACGAGCCATATGCGGCCACCAGTATGTCCTCGCCAGTAACTCAGTTGTCCTTTTGGAAACAAAATGTCCACCCACCCTGGACTAGTGTGCCCAAGAGAGAACCTCCGGTCGCAAACTGGACGGTACAAAAGTCTTGCCCGGAGGCACAGACTCTAGCGAAACCGGGGCCACAGTTCTCAAGCTCTCGGTGGGGACAATTAGCCGAGGCTCCTCTTCCTCCTCCACAGATGACACAACGGAGCGAGAGAGAGCGTCAGCCCGAATGTTCTTCTGCCCAGAAAGAAAATGGAGGGTGAAATGAAACCGGGAGAAGAACAAGGACCATCTGGCCTGGCGAGAATTTAACCGCTGGGCTGTCTGCAGGTACACCAAGTTCTTGTGGTCAGGGAAAGCGAGCTCCCTCCAAGAGGTGTCTCCACTCTGGTTTTATGATCAGGTTGCAAATTGCAAAATATCATGCCACATGAAAACCTCGAACAAATATTAGCAACCAAACAAGCAACTCTGGTAGACTGTTTGATTCAGGCATTCCCAGCACACAGCGCCAATGGTTCTCACACGAGCTGCAGGGGGCAACAGGGCAGAGGTGTTAGAGTTATACAAATCAGAAGTGGCATTGGACAGAGGGGTTTTCTGACCAGGTTGTGGAGTGATTTCGCAATGACCGCAGACAGGACAGGTACTGCAGCATCAATTCAAAGTGACAGGAGACAACATTTGTCCAGTATGGTTACTAACTATTTTTCATCCCTTATCGATGTTCTCCCTCAACCGTCATTCCCATTTGATTACTCGGCATCCAAAATAGACACCTGGCCTGAATTGGCAGAATATGCATTGCAGGAGCTTGCTTGCCCAGCAGCTAGTGTGCTATCAAAAAGAGTATTCAGTGCTGCTGGGTCAATACTGACCGAAAAAAGGAGTCGTCTGGCTACCCAAAATGTTGATGATCTAACTTTCATTAAAATGAACCGATCATGGATTTCTAATTATTTTGCCCTACCTTTCCCGGCTAACACCTAGCTTTCCAGTGAAAAGGTCTTGCTTTTGGACTGGTCTTACTGACTGTTCCAATTTCTCCATTTGCAGCCACTGTATGTCCAGCATACACCATTTTTACATCTCCCTAAATGGGCTGACTCCCCCTACGGGGCCGTGGTCACCATTTGGCGCAAGCACCCGTGCGAGTGCCGTTTGGCTGAAGAGGTGGGTGTGCCCACTTTTGGGCGATGGCACTGGCACAGGGTCCCTCATAGTACAATGAAGTGTCTCTGGCGGTGGTGGTGCGCACCCAACGTCAGGCACACCATTGTAAAATGAGGAGCCCTGGGCCAGTACCGCCGGCCACGAGAGAGTGTCCCCCCCAGCTCAAACAGTGTTCCACCACTTGCAAAATTATCTCTCACTGCTCCACCACTGTTTAGTCTATGCGGTTAAATCCTTCAATGGCACTGCCAATACCAATTTGCTGACATGTATGATGCTACTAAAAATATAATGGGGCCCTGTCCTACATTTACACCAGTTAATACTTTGCGCCAAATACCACTGTCTGCAAGTCAGCAGAGGAGCCCACCCCTGTACCTAGGTATGCCACCTGTTTATTTGTTAATTTTTTTGCCAGACATTAACATCAATTTATTATTTTGGACTACTAACTGTGTCAGACACTCCTTCCAATTGTCCTCCGCTGACCACACCAATGCTGCCTGTGTACCCCTGGAACCTATTTAAAACTGCATAGAGCATCCTTTATTAGTTTAGGCCTAGTAAGTCTGTCTGCGGTCCCTCCTTCCAATTGTCCTCCGCTGACCAGACCAATGCTGCCTGTGTACCCCTGGAACCTATTTAAACCTGTATCGAGCCAACTTTTTTATTTTAGGCCTAGTAAGTCTGTCTGCGGTCCCTCCTTCCAATTGTCCACCGCTAACCACACCAATGCTGCCTATGTACCCCTGGAACCTATTTAAACCTGTATCGAGCCGACTTTTTTATTTTAGGCCTAGTAAGTCTGTCTGCGGTCCCTCCTTCCAATTGTCCTCCGCTGAACACACCAATGCTGCCTGTGTACCCCTGGAACCTATTTAAACCTGCATTGAGCCTACTTTTTTATTTTAGGCCTAGTAAGTCTGTCTGCGGTCCCGCCTTCCAATTGTCCCCCGCTGACCACACCAATGCTGCCTGTGTACCCCTGGAACCTATTTAAACCTGCATTGAGCCTACTTTTTTATTTTAGGCCTAGTAAGTCTGTCTGCGGTCCCTCCTTCCCATTGTCCTCCGCTGACCACACCAATGCTGCCTGTGTACCCCTGGAACCTATTTAAACCTGCATCAAGCCTACTTTTTTATTTTAGGCCTAGTAAGTCTGTCTGCGGTCTCTCCTTCCAATTGTCCTCCGCCGACCACACCAATTCTGCCTGTGTACCCCTGGAACCTATTTAAATCTGCATCGAGTCGACTTTTTTATTTTAGGCCTAGTAAGTCTGTCTGTGGCCCCTCCTTCCAATTGTCCTCCACTGACCACACCAATGCTGCCTTTGTACCCCTGGAACCTATTTAAAACTGCATAGAGCATCCTTTTTTTAGTTTAGGCCTAGTAAGTCTGTCTGCGGTCCCTCCTTCCAATTGTCCTCTGCTCCTCTGCTGACCACACCAATGCTGCCTTTGTACCCCTGGAACCTATTTAAACCTGCATCGAGCCTACTTTTTTATTTTAAAAAATACATTTCAAAAACCTGACCGTCACATCCAAACATAGACTAAGTGTGAACAGGTGCTGAACCTAAAGTTGCCAACTCGTATATAGTTAAGTAAATAAGGCAGCACACTGCAGCGCTAGAACATGCAAACATGAAACACGAAAATTGAACTGCATTACTGCACTAGAAATATGAAAAATGAGAGCGTTTAGCGCATAAAAATGGCCAATTTTATGTGTACCTGGTAGCCACATTAGGGCATCTCTCTTATACCAGGTCCTAAACTTGCCTTTCCTCGCTGAGAATAAACGTCTCCATCTGAATGGGTACATGTGAAACCTCTTCTTAGACTAAAATTCTCTCTCTCTGTGGAGGGGTATGGGACCTGCTGTAATTAAAACACATGTGGCTAGGATGCGGAGCGCTCAATCAGAAGGCTAGAGAATACATTTCAAAAACCTGACCGTCACATCCAAACATAGATTAAGTGTGAACAGGTGCTGAAACTAAAGTTGACAACTCGTATATAGTTAAGTAAATAAGGCAGCATACTGCAGCGCTAGAACATGCAAACATGAAACACGAAAATTGAACTGCATTACTGCACTAGAAATATGAAAAATGAGAGCGTTTAGCGCATAAAAATGGCCAATTTTATGTGTACCTGGTAGCCACATTAGGGCATCTCTCTTATACCAGGTCCTAAACTTGCCTTTCCTCGCTGAGAATAAACGTCTCCATCTGAATGGGTACATGTGAAACCTCTTCTTAGACAAAAATTCTCTCTCTCTGTGGAGGGGTATGGGACCTGCTGTAATTAAAACACATGTGGCTAGGAGGCGGAGTGCTCAAACAGAAGGCTAGAGAATACATTTCAAAAACCTGACCGTCACCTCCAAACATAAACTAAGTGTGAACAGGTGCTGAACCTAAAGTTGCCAACTCGTATATAGTTAAGTAAATAAGGCAGCATACTGCAGCGCTAGAACATGCAAACATGAAACACGAAAATTGAACTGCATTACTGCACTAGAAATATGAAAAATAAGAGCGTTTAGCGCATAAAAATGGCCAATTTTATGTGTACCTGGTAGCCACATTAGGGCATCTCTCTTATACCAGGTCCTAAACTTGCCTTTCCTCGCTGAGAATAAACGTCTCCATCTGAATGGGTACATGTGAAACCTCTTCTTAGACTAATATTCTCTCTCTCTGTGGAGGGGTATGGGACCTGCTGTAATTAAAACACATGTGGCTATTTGGCGGAGTGCTCAATCAGTAGGCTAGAGAATACATTTCAAAAACCTGACCGTCACATCCAAACATAGACTAAGTGTGAACAGGTGCTGAACCTAAAGTTGACAACTCGTATATAGTTAAGTAAATAAGGCAGCACACTGCAGCGCTAGAACATGCAAACATGAAACGCGAAAATTGAACTGCATTACTGCACTAGAAATATGAAAAATGAGAGCGTTTAGCGCATAAAAATGGCCAATTTTATGTGTACCTGGTAGCCACATTAGGGCATCACTCTTATACCAGGTCCTAAACTTGCCTTTCCTCGCTGAGAATAAACGTCTCCATCTGAATGGGTACATGTGAAACCTCTTCTTAGACTAAAATTCTCTCTCTCTGTGGAGGTGTATGGGACCTGCTGAAATTAAAACACATGTGGCTAGGAGGCGGAGTGCTCAATCAGAAGGCTAGAGAATACATTTCAAAAACCTGACCGTCACATCCAAACATAGACTAAGTGTGAACAGGTGCTGAACCTAAAGTTGACAACTCGTATATAGTTAAGTAAATAAGGCAGCACACTGCAGCGCTAGAACATGCAAACATGAAACGCGAAAATTGAACTGCATTACTGCACTAGAAATATGAAAAATGAGAGCGTTTAGCGCATAAAAATGGCCAATTTTATGTGTACCTGGTAGCCACATTAGGGTATCTCTCTTATACCAGGTCCTAAACTTGCCTTTCCTCGCTGAGAATAAACGTCTCCATCTGAATGGGTACATGTGAAACCTCTTCTTAGACTAAAATTCTCTCTCTCTGTGGAGGGGTATGGGACCTGCTGTTATTAAAACACATGTGGCTAGGAGGCGGAGTGCTCAATCAGAAGGCTAGAGAATACATTTCAAAAACCTGACCGTCACATCCAAACATAGACTAAGTGTGAACAGGTGCTGAACCTAAAGTTGACAGCTCGTATATAGTTAAGTAAATAAGGCAGCACACTGCAGCGCTAGAACATGCAAACATGAAACACGAAAATTGAACTGCATTACTGCACTAGAAATATGAAAAAAGAGAGCGTTTAGTGCATAAAAATGGCCAATTTTATGTGTACCTGGTAGCCACATTAGGGCATCTCTCTTATACCAGGTCCTAAACTTGCCTTTCTTCGCTGAGAATAAACGTCTCCATCTGAATGGGTACATGTGAAAACTCTTCTTAGACTAAAATTCTCTCTCTCTGTGGAGGGGTATGGGACCTGCTGTAATTAAAACACATGTGGCTAGGATGCGGAGTGCTCAATCAGAAGGCTAGAGAATACATTTCAAAAACCTGACCGTCACATCCAAACATAGACTAAGTTTGAACCGGTGCTGAACCTAAAGTTGTCAACTCGTATATAGTTAAGTAAATAAGGCAGCATACTGCAGCGCTAGAACATGCAAACAAGAAACACGAAAATTGAACTGCATTACTGCACTAGAAATATGAAAAATGAGAGCGTTTAGGGCATAAAAATGGCCAATTTTATGTGTACCTGGTAGCCACATTAGGGCATCTCTCTTATACCAGGTCCTAAACTTGCCTTTCCTCGCTGAGAATAAACGTCTCCATCTGAATGGGTACATGTGAAAACTCTTCTTAGACTAAAATTCTCTCTCTCTGTGGAGGGGTATGGGACCTGCTGTAATTAAAACACATGTGGCTAGGATGCGGAGTGCTCAATCAGAAGGCTAGAGAATACATTTCAAAAACCTGACCGTCACATCCAAACATAGACTAAGTGTGAACCGGTGCTGAACCTAAAGTTGTCAACTCGTATATAGTTAAGTAAATAAGGCAGCATACTGCAGCGCTAGAACATGCAAACAAGAAAAACGAAAATTGAACTGCATTACTGCACTAGAAATATGAAAAATGAGAGCGTTTAGGGCATAAAAATGGCCAATTTTATGTGTACCTGGTAGCCACATTAGGGCATCTCTCTTATACCAGGTCCTAAACTTGCCTTTCCTCACTGAGAATAAACGTCTCCATCTGAATGGGTACATGTGAAACCTCTTCTTAGACTAAAATTCTCTCTCTCTGTGGAGGGGTATGGGACCTGCTGTAATTAAAACACATGTGGCTAGGAGGTGGAGTGCTCAATCAGAAGGCTAGAGAATACATTTCAAAAACCTGACCGTCACATCCAAACATAGACTAAGTGTGAACAGGTGCTGAACCTAAAGTTGACAACTCGTATATAGTTAAGTAAATAAGGCAGCATACTGCAGCGCTAGAACATGCAAACAAGAAGCACGAAAATTGAACTGCATTACTGCACTAGAAATATGAAAAATTAGAGCGTTTAGTGCATAAAAATGGCCAATTTTATGTGTACCTGGTAGCCACATTAGGGCATCTCTCTTATACCAGGTCCTAAACTTGCCTTTCCTCGCTGAGAATAAACGTCTCCATCTGAATGGGTACATGTGCAAGCTCTTCTTAGACTAAAATTCTCTCTCTCTGTGGAGGGGTATGGGACCTGCTGTAATTAAAACACATGTGGCTAGGAGGCGGAGTGCTCAATCAGAAGGCTAGAGAATACATTTCAAAAACCTGACCGTCACATCCAAACATAGACTAAGTGTGAACAGGTGCTGAACCTAAAGTTGTCAACTCGTATATAGTTAAGTAAATCAGGCAGCATACTGCAGCGCTAGAACATGCAAACAAGAAACACGAAAATTGAACTGCATTACTGCACTAGAAATATGAAAAATGAGAGCGTTTAGGGCATAAAAATGGCCAATTTTATGTGTACCTGGTAGCCACATTAGGGCATCTCTCTTATACCAGGTCCTAAACTTGCCTTTCCTCGCTGAGAATAAACGTCTCCATCTGAATGGGTACATGTGAAACCTCTTCTTAGACTAAAATTCTCTCTCTCTGTGGAGGGGTATGGGACCTGCTGTAATTAAAACACATGTGGCTAGGAGTCGGAGTGCTCAATCAGTAGGCTAGAGAATATATTTCAAAAACCTGACCGTCACATCCAAACATAGACTAAGTGTGAACAGGTGCTGAACCTAAAGTTGCCAACTCATATATAGTTAAGTAAATAAGGCAGCACACTGCAGCGCTAGAACATGCAAATATGAAACACGAAAATTGAACTGCATTACTGCACTAGAAATATGAAAAATGAGAGCGTTTAGTGCATAAAAATGGCCAATTTTATGTGTACCTGGTAGCCACATTAGGGCATCTCTCTTATACCAGGTCCTAATCTTGCCTTTCCTCGCTGAGAATAAACGTCTCCATCTGAATGGGTACATGTGAAACCTCTTCTTAGACTAAAATTCTCTCTCTCTGTGGAGGGGTATGAAACCTGCTGTAATTAAAACACATGTGGCTAGGAGGCGGAGTGCTCAATCAGAAGGCTAGAGAATACATTTCAAAAACCTGACCGTCACATCCAAACATAGACTAAGTGTGAACAGGTGCTGAACCTAAAGTTGCCAACTCGTATATAGTTAAGTAAATAAGGCAGCACACTGCAGCGCTAGAACATGCAAACATGAAACACGAAAATTGAACTGCATTACTGCACTAGAAATATGAAAAATGAGAGCGTTTAGCGCATAAAAATGGCCAATTTTATGTGTACCTGGTAGCCACATTAGGGCATCTCTCTTATACCAGGTCCTAAACTTGCCTTTCCTTGCTGAGAATAAACGTCTCCATCTGAATGGGTACATGTGAAACCTCTTCTTAGACTAAAATTCTCTCTCTCTGTGGAGGTGTATGGGACCTGCTGAAATTAAAACACATGTGGCTAGGAGGCGGAGTGCTCAATCAGAAGGCTAGAGAATACATTTCAAAAACCTGACCGTCACATCCAAACATAGACTAAGTGTGAACAGGTGCTGAACCTAAAGTTGACAACTCGTATATAGTTAAGTAAATAAGGCAGCACACTGCAGCGCTAGAACATGCAAACATGAAACACGAAAATTGAACTGCATTACTGCACTAGAAATATGGAAAATGAGAGCGTTTAGCACATAAAAATGGCCAATTTTATATGTACCTGGTAGCCACATTAGGGCATCTCTCTTATACCAGGTCCTAAACTTGCCTTTCCTCACTGAGAATAAACGTCTCCATCTGAATGGGTACATGTGAAACCTCTTCTTAGACAAAAATTCTCTCTCTCTGTGGAGGGGTATGGGACCTGCTGTAATTAAAACACATGTGGCTAGGAGGCGGAGTGCTCAAACAGAAGGCTAGAGAATACATTTCAAAAACCTGACCGTCACCTCCAAACATAAACTAAGTGTGAACAGGTGCTGAACCTAAAGTTGCCAACTCGTATATAGTTAAGTAAATAAGGCAGCATACTGCAGCGCTAGAACATGCAAACATGAAACACGAAAATTGAACTGCATTACTGCACTAGAAATATGAAAAATAAGAGCGTTTAGCGCATAAAAATGGCCAATTTTATGTGTACCTGGTAGCCACATTAGGGCATCTCTCTTATACCAGGTCCTAAACTTGCCTTTCCTCGCTGAGAATAAACGTCTCCATCTGAATGGGTACATGTGAAACCTCTTCTTAGACTAATATTCTCTCTCTCTGTGGAGGGGTATGGGACCTGCTGTAATTAAAACACATGTGGCTATTTGGCGGAGTGCTCAATCAGTAGGCTAGAGAATACATTTCAAAAACCTGACCGTCACATCCAAACATAGACTAAGTGTGAACAGGTGCTGAACCTAAAGTTGACAACTCGTATATAGTTAAGTAAATAAGGCAGCACACTGCAGCGCTAGAACATGCAAACATGAAACG
The DNA here is from genome assembly GCF_032444005.1 of Ranitomeya imitator. Lineage (NCBI taxonomy): Eukaryota > Metazoa > Chordata > Amphibia > Anura > Dendrobatidae > Ranitomeya > Ranitomeya imitator. The sequence goes on from NC_091282.1 coordinate 998,848,036, forward strand.
CGAAAATTGAACTGCATTACTGCACTAGAAATATGAAAAATGAGAGCGTTTAGCGCATAAAAATGGCCAATTTTATGTGTACCTGGTAGCCACATTAGGGCATCTCTCTTATACCAGGTCCTAAACTTGCCTTTCCTCGCTGAGAATAAACGTCTCCATCTGAATGGGTACATGTGAAACCTCTTCTTAGACTAAAATTCTCTCTCTCTGTGGAGGTGTATGGGACCTGCTGAAATTAAAACACATGTGGCTAGGAGGCGGAGTGCTCAATCAGAAGGCTAGAGAATACATTTCAAAAACCTGACCGTCACATCCAAACATAGACTAAGTGTGAACAGGTGCTGAACCTAAAGTTGACAACTCGTATATAGTTAAGTAAATAAGGCAGCACACTGCAGCGCTAGAACATGCAAACATGAAACGCGAAAATTGAACTGCATTACTGCACTAGAAATATGAAAAATGAGAGCGTTTAGCGCATAAAAATGGCCAATTTTATGTGTACCTGGTAGCCACATTAGGGTATCTCTCTTATACCAGGTCCTAAACTTGCCTTTCCTCGCTGAGAATAAACGTCTCCATCTGAATGGGTACATGTGAAACCTCTTCTTAGACTAAAATTCTCTCTCTCTGTGGAGGGGTATGGGACCTGCTGTTATTAAAACACATGTGGCTAGGAGGCGGAGTGCTCAATCAGAAGGCTAGAGAATACATTTCAAAAACCTGACCGTCACATCCAAACATAGACTAAGTGTGAACAGGTGCTGAACCTAAAGTTGACAGCTCGTATATAGTTAAGTAAATAAGGCAGCACACTGCAGCGCTAGAACATGCAAACATGAAACACGAAAATTGAACTGCATTACTGCACTAGAAATATGAAAAATGAGAGCGTTTAGGGCATAAAAATGGCCAATTTTATGTGTACCTGGTAGCCACATTAGGGCATCTCTCTTATACCAGGTCCTAAACTTGCCTTTCCTCGCTGAGAATAAACGTCTCCATCTGAATGGGTACATGTGAAAACTCTTCTTAGACTAAAATTCTCTCTCTCTGTGGAGGGGTATGGGACCTGCTGTAATTAAAACACATGTGGCTAGGATGCGGAGTGCTCAATCAGAAGGCTAGAGAATACATTTCAAAAACCTGACCGTCACATCCAAACATAGACTAAGTGTGAACCGGTGCTGAACCTAAAGTTGTCAACTCGTATATAGTTAAGTAAATAAGGCAGCATACTGCAGCGCTAGAACATGCAAACAAGAAACACGAAAATTGAACTGCATTACTGCACTAGAAATATGAAAAATGAGAGCGTTTAGGGCATAAAAATGGCCAATTTTATGTGTACCTGGTAGCCACATTAGGGCATCTCTCTTATACCAGGTCCTAAACTTGCCTTTCCTCGCTGAGAATAAACGTCTCCATCTGAATGGGTACATGTGAAACCTCTTCTTAGACTAAAATTCTCTCTCTCTGTGGAGGGGTATGGGACCTGCTGTAATTAAAACACATGTGGCTAGGAGGTGGAGTGCTCAATCAGAAGGCTAGAGAATACATTTCAAAAACCTGACCGTCACATCCAAACATAGACTAAGTGTGAACAGGTGCTGAACCTAAAGTTGACAACTCGTATATAGTTAAGTAAATAAGGCAGCATACTGCAGCGCTAGAACATGCAAACAAGAAACACGAAAATTGAACTGCATTACTGCACTAGAAATATGAAAAATAAGAGCGTTTAGCGCATAAAAATGGCCAATTTTATGTGTACCTGGTAGCCACATTAGGGCATCTCTCTTATACCAGGTCCTAAACTTGCCTTTCCTCGCTGAGAATAAACGTCTCCATCTGAATGGGTACATGTGAAACCTCTTCTTAGACTAATATTCTCTCTCTCTGTGGAGGGGTATGGGACCTGCTGTAATTAAAACACATGTGGCTATTTGGCGGAGTGCTCAATCAGTAGGCTAGAGAATACATTTCAAAAACCTGACCGTCACATCCAAACATAGACTAAGTGTGAACAGGTGCTGAACCTAAAGTTGACAACTCGTATATAGTTAAGTAAATAAGGCAGCACACTGCAGCGCTAGAACATGCAAACATGAAACGCGAAAATTGAACTGCATTACTGCACTAGAAATATGAAAAATGAGAGCGTTTAGCGCATAAAAATGGCCAATTTTATGTGTACCTGGTAGCCACATTAGGGCATCTCTCTTATACCAGGTCCTAAACTTGCCTTTCCTCGCTGAGAATAAACGTCTCCATCTGAATGGGTACATGTGAAACCTCTTCTTAGACTAAAATTCTCTCTCTCTGTGGAGGTGTATGGGACCTGCTGAAATTAAAACACATGTGGCTAGGAGGCGGAGTGCTCAATCAGAAGGCTAGAGAATACATTTCAAAAACCTGACCGTCACATCCAAACATAGACTAAGTGTGAACAGGTGCTGAACCTAAAGTTGACAACTCGTATATAGTTAAGTAAATAAGGCAGCACACTGCAGCGCTAGAACATGCAAACATGAAACGCGAAAATTGAACTGCATTACTGCACTAGAAATATGAAAAATGAGAGCGTTTAGCGCATAAAAATGGCCAATTTTATGTGTACCTGGTAGCCACATTAGGGTATCTCTCTTATACCAGGTCCTAAACTTGCCTTTCCTCGCTGAGAATAAACGTCTCCATCTGAATGGGTACATGTGAAACCTCTTCTTAGACTAAAATTCTCTCTCTCTGTGGAGGGGTATGGGACCTGCTGTTATTAAAACACATGTGGCTAGGAGGCGGAGTGCTCAATCAGAAGGCTAGAGAATACATTTCAAAAACCTGACCGTCACATCCAAACATAGACTAAGTGTGAACAGGTGCTGAACCTAAAGTTGACAGCTCGTATATAGTTAAGTAAATAAGGCAGCACACTGCAGCGCTAGAACATGCAAACATGAAACACGAAAATTGAACTGCATTACTGCACTAGAAATATGAAAAATGAGAGCGTTTAGGGCATAAAAATGGCCAATTTTATGTGTACCTGGTAGCCACATTAGGGCATCTCTCTTATACCAGGTCCTAAACTTGCCTTTCCTCGCTGAGAATAAACGTCTCCATCTGAATGGGTACATGTGAAAACTCTTCTTAGACTAAAATTCTCTCTCTCTGTGGAGGGGTATGGGACCTGCTGTAATTAAAACACATGTGGCTAGGATGCGGAGTGCTCAATCAGAAGGCTAGAGAATACATTTCAAAAACCTGACCGTCACATCCAAACATAGACTAAGTGTGAACCGGTGCTGAACCTAAAGTTGTCAACTCGTATATAGTTAAGTAAATAAGGCAGCATACTGCAGCGCTAGAACATGCAAACAAGAAACACGAAAATTGAACTGCATTACTGCACTAGAAATATGAAAAATGAGAGCGTTTAGGGCATAAAAATGGCCAATTTTATGTGTACCTGGTAGCCACATTAGGGCATCTCTCTTATACCAGGTCCTAAACTTGCCTTTCCTCGCTGAGAATAAACGTCTCCATCTGAATGGGTACATGTGAAACCTCTTCTTAGACTAAAATTCTCTCTCTCTGTGGAGGGGTATGGGACCTGCTGTAATTAAAACACATGTGGCTAGGAGGTGGAGTGCTCAATCAGAAGGCTAGAGAATACATTTCAAAAACCTGACCGTCACATCCAAACATAGACTAAGTGTGAACAGGTGCTGAACCTAAAGTTGACAACTCGTATATAGTTAAGTAAATAAGGCAGCATACTGCAGCGCTAGAACATGCAAACAAGAAACACGAAAATTGAACTGCATTACTGCACTAGAAATATGAAAAATTAGAGCGTTTAGTGCATAAAAATGGCCAATTTTATGTGTACCTGGTAGCCACATTAGGGCATCTCTCTTATACCAGGTCCTAAACTTGCCTTTCCTCGCTGAGAATAAACGTCTCCATCTGAATGGGTACATGTGCAAACTCTTCTTAGACTAAAATTCTCTCTCTCTGTGGAGGGGTATGGGACCTGCTGTAATTAAAACACATGTGGCTAGGAGGCGGAGTGCTCAATCAGAAGGCTAGAGAATACATTTCAAAAACCTGACCGTCACATCCAAACATAGACTAAGTGTGAACAGGTGCTGAACCTAAAGTTGTCAACTCGTATATAGTTAAGTAAATCAGGCAGCATACTGCAGCGCTAGAACATGCAAACAAGAAACACGAAAATTGAACTGCATTACTGCACTAGAAATATGAAAAATGAGAGCGTTTAGGGCATAAAAATGGCCAATTTTATGTGTACCTGGTAGCCACATTAGGGCATCTCTCTTATACCAGGTCCTAAACTTGCCTTTCCTCGCTGAGAATAAACGTCTCCATCTGAATGGGTACATGTGAAACCTCTTCTTAGACTAAAATTCTCTCTCTCTGTGGAGGGGTATGGGACCTGCTGTAATTAAAACACATGTGGCTAGGAGTCGGAGTGCTCAATCAGTAGGCTAGAGAATATATTTCAAAAACCTGACCGTCACATCCAAACATAGACTAAGTGTGAACAGGTGCTGAACCTAAAGTTGCCAACTCGTATATAGTTAAGTAAATAAGGCAGCACACTGCAGCGCTAGAACATGCAAATATGAAACACGAAAATTGAACTGCATTACTGCACTAGAAATATGAAAAATGAGAGCGTTTAGTGCATAAAAATGGCCAATTTTATGTGTACCTGGTAGCCACATTAGGGCATCTCTCTTATACCAGGTCCTAATCTTGCCTTTCCTCGCTGAGAATAAACGTCTCCATCTGAATGGGTACATGTGAAACCTCTTCTTAGACTAAAATTCTCTCTCTCTGTGGAGGGGTATGAAACCTGCTGTAATTAAAACACATGTGGCTAGGAGGCGGAGTGCTCAATCAGAAGGCTAGAGAATACATTTCAAAAACCTGACCGTCACATCCAAACATAGACTAAGTGTGAACAGGTGCTGAACCTAAAGTTGACAACTCATATATAGTTAAGTAAATAAGGCAGCACACTGCAGCGCTAGAACATGCAAACATGAAACACGAAAATTGAACTGCATTACTGCACTAGAAATATGAAAAATGAGAGCGTTTAGCGCATAAAAATGGCCAATTTTATGTGTACCTGGTAGCCACATTAGGGCATCTCTCTTATACCAGGTCCTAAACTTGCCTTTCCTTGCTGAGAATAAACGTCTCCATCTGAATGGGTACATGTGAAACCTCTTCTTAGACTAAAATTCTCTCTCTCTGTGGAGGGGTATGGGACCTGCTGTAATTAAAACACATGTGGCTAGGAGGCGGAGTGCTCAATCAGAAGGCTAGAGAATACATTTCAAAAACCTGACCGTCACATCCAAACATAGACTAAGTGTGAACAGGTGCTGAACCTAAAGTTGACAACTCGTATATAGTTAAGTAAATAAGGCAGCACACTGCAGCGCTAGAACATGCAAACATGAAACTCGAAAATTGAACTGCATTACTGCACTAGAAATATGAAAAATGAGAGCGTTTAGCGCATAAAAATGGCCAATTTTATGTGTACCTAGTAGCCACATTAGGGCATCTCTCTTATACCAGGTCCTAAACTTGCCTTTCCTCACTGAGAATAAACGTCTCCATCTGAATGGGTACATGTGAAACCTCTTCTTAGACTAAAATTCTCTCTCTCTGTGGAGGGGTATGGGACCTGCTGTAATTAAAACACATGTGGCTAGGAGGCGGAGTGCTCAATCAGAAGGCTAGAGAATACATTTCAAAAACCTGACCGTCACATCCAAACATAGATTAAGTGTGAACAGGTGCTGAACCTAAAGTTGACAACTCGTATATAGTTAAGTAAATAAGGCAGCACACTGCAGCGCTAGAACATGCAAACATGAAACACGAAAATTGAACTGCATTACTGCACTAGAAATATGAAAAATGAGAGCGTTTAGCGCATAAAAATGGCCATTTTTATGTGTACCTGGTAGCCACATTAGGGCATCTCTCTAATACCAGGTCCTAAACTTGCCTTTCCTTGCTGAGAATAAACGTCTCCATCTGAATGGGTACATGTGAAACCTCTTCTTAGACTAAAATTCCCTCTCTCTGTGGAGGGGTATGGGACCTGCTGTAATTAAAACACATGTGGCTAGGAGGCGGAGTGCTCAATCAGAAGGCTAGAGAATACATTTCAAAAACCTGACCGTCACATCCAAACATAGACTAAGTGTGAACAGGTGCTGAACCTAAAGTTGACAACTCGTATATAGTTAAGTAAATAAGGCAGCACACTGCAGCGCTAGAACATGCAAACATGAAACACGAAAATTGAACTGCATTACTGCACTAGAAATATGAAAAATGAGAGCGTTTAGCGCATAAAAATGGCCAATTTTATGTGTACCTGGTAGCCACATTAGGGCATCTCTCTTATACCAGGTCCTAAACTTGCCTTTCCTCACTGAGAATAAACGTCTCCATCTGAATGGGTACATGTGAAACCTCTTCTTAGACTAAAATTCTCTCTCTCTGTGGAGGGGTATGGGACCTGCTGTAATTAAAACACATGTGGCTAGGAGGCGGAGTGCTCAATCAGAAGGCTAGAGAATACATTTCAAAAACCTGACCGTCACATCCAAACATAGACTAAGTGTGAACAGGTGCTGAACCTAAAGTTGACAACTCGTATATAGTTAAGTAAATAAGGCAGCACACTGCAGCGCTAGAACATGCAAACATGAAACACGAAAATTGAACTGCATTACTGCACTAGAAATATGAAAAATGAGAGTGTTTAGCGCATAAATATAGCCAATTTTATGTGTACCTGGTAGCCACATTAGGGCATCTCTCTTATACCAGGTCCTAAACTTGCCTTTCCTCGCTGAGAATAAACGTCTCCATCTGAATGGGTACATGTGAAACCTCTTCTTAGACTAAAATTCTCTCTCTCTGTGGAGGGGTATGGGACCTGCTGTAATTAAAACACATGTGGCTAAAAGGCTGAGTGCTCAATCAGAAGGCTAGAGAATACATTTCAAAAACCTGACCGTCACATCCAAACATAGACTAAGTGTGAACAGGTGCTGAACCTAAAGTTGACAACTCGTATATAGTTAAGTAAATAAGGCAGCACACTGCAGCGCTAGAACATGCAAACATGAAACACGAAAATTGAACTGCATTACTGCACTAGAAATATGAAAAATGAGAGCGTTTAGCGCATAAAAATGGCCAATTTTATGTGTACCTGGTAGCCACATTAGGGCATCTCTCTTATACCAGGTCCTAAACTTGCCTTTCCTCACTGAGAATAAACGTCTCCATCTGAATGGGTACATGTGAAACCTCTTCTTAGACTAAAATTCTCTCTCTCTGTGGAGGGGTATGGGACCTGCTGTAATTAAAACACATGTGGCTAGGAGGCGGAGTGCTCAATCAGAAGGCTAGAGAATACATTTCAAAAACCTGACCGTCACATCCAAACATAGACTAAGTGTGAACAGGTGCTGAACCTAAAGTTGACAACTCGTATATAGTTAAGTAAATAAGGCAGCACACTGCAGCGCTAGAACATGCAAACATGAAACACGAAAATTGAACTGCATTACTGCACTAGAAATATGGAAAATGAGAGCGTTTAGCGCATAAAAATGGCCAATTTTATATGTACCTGGTAGCCACATTAGGGCATCTCTCTTATACCAGGTCCTAAACTTGCCTTTCCTCACTGAGAATAAACGTCTCCATCTGAATGGGTACATGTGAAACCTCTTCTTAGACTAAAATTCTCTCTCTCTGTGGAGGGGTATGGGACCTGCTGTAATTAAAACACATGTGGCTAGGAGGCGGAGTGCTCAATCAGAAGGCTAGAGAATACATTTCAAAAACCTGACCGTCACATCCAAACATAGACTAAGTGTGAACAGGTGCTGAACCTTAAGTTGCCAACTCGTATATAGTTAAATAAATAAGGCAGCACACTGCAGCGCTAGAACATGCAAACATGAAACACGAAAATTGAACTGCATTACTGCACTAGAAATATGAAAAATGAGAGCGTTTAGCGCATAAAAATGGCCAATTTTATGTGTACCTGGTAGCCACATTAGGGCATCTCTCTTATACCAGGTCCTAAACTTGCCTTTCCTTGCTGAGAATAAACGTCTCCATCTGAATGGGTACATGTGAAACCTCTTCTTAGACTAAAATTCTCTCTCTCTGTGGAGGGGTATGGGACCTGCTGTAATTAAAACACATGTGGCTAGGAGGCGGCGTGCTCAATCAGAAGGCTAGAGAATACATTTCAAAAACCTGACCGTCACATCCAAACATAGACTAAGTGTGAACAGGTGCTGAACCTAAAGTTGACAACTCGTATATAGTTAAGTAAATAAGGCAGCACACTGCAGCGCTAGAACATGCAAACATGAAACACGAAAATTGAACTGCATTACTGCACTGGAAATATGAAAAATGAGAGCGTTTAGTGCATAAAAATGGCCAATTTTATGTGTACCTGGTAGCCACATTAGGGCATCTCTCTTATACCAGGTCCTAAACTTGCCTTTCCTCGCTGAGAATAAACGTCTCCATCTGAATGGGTACATGTGAAACCTCTTCTTAGACTAAAATTCTCTCTCTCTGTGGAGGGGTATGGGACCTGCTGTAATTAAAACACATGTGGCTAGGAGGCGGAGTGCTCAATCAGAAGGCTAGAGAATACATTTCAAAAACCTGACCGTCACATCCAAACATAGACTAAGTGTGAACAGGTGCTGAACCTAAAGTTGACAACTCGTATATAGTTAAGTAAATAAGGCAGCACACTGCAGCGCTAGAACATGCAAACATGAAACACGAAAATTGAACTACATTACTGCACTAGAAATATGAAAAATGAGAGCATTTAGCGCATAAAAATGGCCAATTTTATGTGTACCTGGTAGCCACATTAGGGTATCTCTCTTATACCAGGTCCTAAACTTGCCTTTCCTCGCTGAGAATAAACGTCTCCATCTGAATGGGTACATGTGAAACCTCTTCTTAGACTAAAATTCTCTCTCTCTGTGGAGGGGTATGGGACCTGCTGTAATTAAAACACATGTGGCTAGGAGGCGGAGTGCTCAATCAGAAGGCTAGAGAATACATTTCAAAAACCTGACCGTCACATCCAAACATAGACTAAGTGTGAACAGGTGCTGAACCTAAAGTTGACAACTCGTATATAGTTAAGTAAATAAGGCAGCACACTGCAGCGCTAGAACATGCAAACATGAAACACGAAAATTGAACTGCATTACTGCACTAGAAATATGGAAAATGAGAGCGTTTAGCGCATAAAAATGGCCAATTTTATGTGTACCTGGTAGCCACATTAGGGCATCTCTCTTATACCAGGTCCTAAATTTGCCTTTCCTCACTGAGAATAAACGTCTCCATCTGTATGGGTACATGTGAAACCTCTTCTTAGACTAAAATTCTCTCTCTCTGTGGAGGAGTATGGGACCTGCTGTAATGAAAACACATGTGGCTATGAGGCGGAGTGCTCAATCAGAAGGCTAGAGAATACATTTCAAAAACCTGACCGTCACATCCAAACATAGACTATGTGTGAACAGGTGCTGAACCTAAAGTTGCCAACTCGTATATAGTTAAGTAAATAAGGCAGCACACTGCAGCGCTAGAACATGCAAACATGAAACACGAAAATTGAACTGCATTACTGCACTAGAAATATGAAAAATGAGAGCGTTTAGCGCATAAAAATGGCCAATTTTATGTGTACCTGGTAGCCACATTAGGGCATCTCTCTTATACCAGGTCCTAAACTTGCCTTTCCTCGCTGAGAATAAACGTCTCCATCTGAATGTGTACATGTGAAACCTCTTCTTAGACTCAAATTCTCTCTCTCTGTGGAGGGGTATGGGACCTGCTGTAATTAAAACACATGTGGCTAGGAGGCGGAGTGCTCAATCAGAAGGCTAGAGAATACATTTCAAAAACCTGACCGTCACATCCAAACATAGACTAAGTGTGAACAGGTGCTGAACCTAAAGTTGACAACTCGTATATAGTTAAGTAAATAAGGCAGCACACTGCAGCGCTAGAACATGCAAACATGAAACACGAAAATTGAACTGCATTACTGCACTAGAAACATGAAAAATGAGAGCGTTTAGCGCATAAAAATGGCCATTTTTATGTGTACCTGGTAGCCACATTAGGACATCTCTCTAATACCAGGTCCTAAACTTGCCTTTCCTTGCTGAGAATAAACGTCTCCATCTGAATGGGTACATGTGAAACCTCTTCTTAGACTAAAATTCCCTCTCTCTGTGGAGGGGTATGGGACCTGCTGTAATTAAAACACATGTGGCTAGGAGGCGGAGTGCTCAATCAGAAGGCTAGAGAATACATTTCAAAAACCTGACCGTCACATCCAAACATAGACTAAGTGTGAACAGGTGCTGAACCTAAAGTTGACAACTCGTATATAGTTAAGTAAATAAGGCAGCACACTGCAGCGCTAGAACATGCAAACATGAAACACGAAAATTGAACTGCATTACTGCACTAGAAATATGAAAAATGAGAGCGTTTAGCGCATAAAAATGGCCAATTTTATGTGTACCTGGTAGCCACATTAGGGCATCTCTCTTATACCAGGTCCTAAACTTGCCTTTCCTCACTGAGAATAAACGTCTCCATCTGAATGGGTACATGTGAAACCTCTTCTTAGACTAAAATTCTCTCTCTCTGTGGAGGGGTATGGGACCTGCTGTAATTAAAACACATGTGGCTAGGAGGCGGAGTGCTCAATCAGAAGGCTAGAGAATACATTTCAAAATCCTGACCGTCACATCCAAACATAGACTAAGTGTGAACAGGTGCTGAACCTAAAGTTGACAACTCGTATATAGTTAAGTAAATAAGGCAGCACACTGCAGCGCTAGAACATGCAAACATGAAACACGAAAATTGAACTGCATTACTGCACTAGAAATATGAAAAATGAGAGTGTTTAGCGCATAAATATGGCCAATTTTATGTGTACCTGGTAGCCACATTAGGGCATCTCTCTTATACCAGGTCCTAAACTTGCCTTTCCTCGCTGAGAATAAACGTCTCCATCTGAATGGGTACATGTGAAACCTCTTCTTAGACTAAAATTCTCTCTCTCTGTGGAGGGGTATGGGACCTGCTGTAATTAAAACACATGTGGCTAGGAGGCTGAGTGCTCAATCAGAAGGCTAGAGAATACATTTCAAAAACCTGACCGTCACATCCAAACATAGACTAAGTGTGAACAGGTGCTGAACCTAAAGTTGACAACTCGTATATAGTTAAGTAAATAAGGCAGCACACTGCAGCGCTAGAACATGCAAACATGAAACACGAAAATTGAACTGCATTACTGCACTAGAAATATGAAAAATGAGAGCGTTTAGCGCATAAAAATGGCCAATTTTATGTGTACCTGGTAGCCACATTAGGGCATCTCTCTTATACCAGGTCCTAAACTTGCCTTTCCTCACTGAGAATAAACGTCTCCATCTGAATGGGTACATGTGAAACCTCTTCTTAGACTAAAATTCTCTCTCTCTGTGGAGGGGTATGGGACCTGCTGTAATTAAAACACATGTGGCTAGGAGGCGGAGTGCTCAATCAGAAGGCTAGAGAATACATTTCAAAAACCTGACCGTCACATCCAAACATAGACTAAGTGTGAACAGGTGCTGAACCTAAAGTTGACAACTCGTATATAGTTAAGTAAATAAGGCAGCACACTGCAGCGCTAGAACATGCAAACATGAAACACGAAAATTGAACTGCATTACTGCACTAGAAATATGGAAAATGAGAGCGTTTAGCGCATAAAAATGGCCAATTTTATATGTACCTGGTAGCCACATTAGGGCATCTCTCTTATACCAGGTCCTAAACTTGCCTTTCCTCACTGAGAATAAACGTCTCCATCTGAATGGGTACATGTGAAACCTCTTCTTAGACTAAAATTCTCTCTCTCTGTGGAGGGGTATGGGACCTGCTGTAATTAAAACACATGTGGCTAGGAGGCGGAGTGCTCAATCAGAAGGCTAGAGAATACATTTCAAAAACCTGACCGTCACATCCAAACATAGACTAAGTGTGAACAGGTGCTGAACCTTAAGTTGCCAACTCGTATATAGTTAAATAAATAAGGCAGCACACTGCAGCGCTAGAACATGCAAACATGAAACACGAAAATTGAACTGCATTACTGCACTAGAAATATGAAAAATGAGAGCGTTTAGCGCATAAAAATGGCCAATTTTATGTGTACCTGGTAGCCACATTAGGGCATCTCTCTTATACCAGGTCCTAAACTTGCCTTTCCTTGCTGAGAATAAACGTCTCCATCTGAATGGGTACATGTGAAACCTCTTCTTAGACTAAAATTCTCTCTCTCTGTGGAGGGGTATGGGACCTGCTGTAATTAAAACACATGTGGCTAGGAGGCGGCGTGCTCAATCAGAAGGCTAGAGAATACATTTCAAAAACCTGACCGTCACATCCAAACATAGACTAAGTGTGAACAGGTGCTGAACCTAAAGTTGACAACTCGTATATAGTTAAGTAAATAAGGCAGCACACTGCAGCGCTAGAACATGCAAACATGAAACACGAAAATTGAACTGCATTACTGCACTGGAAATATGAAAAATGAGAGCGTTTAGTGCATAAAAATGGCCAATTTTATGTGTACCTGGTAGCCACATTAGGGCATCTCTCTTATACCAGGTCCTAAACTTGCCTTTCCTCGCTGAGAATAAACGTCTCCATCTGAATGGGTACATGTGAAACCTCTTCTTAGACTAAAATTCTCTCTCTCTGTGGAGGGGTATGGGACCTGCTGTAATTAAAACACATGTGGCTAGGAGGCGGAGTGCTCAATCAGAAGGCTAGAGAATACATTTCAAAAACCTGACCGTCACATCCAAACATAGACTAAGTGTGAACAGGTGCTGAACCTAAAGTTGACAACTCGTATATAGTTAAGTAAATAAGGCAGCACACTGCAGCGCTAGAACATGCAAACATGAAACACGAAAATTGAACTACATTACTGCACTAGAAATATGAAAAATGAGAGCATTTAGCGCATAAAAATGGCCAATTTTATGTGTACCTGGTAGCCACATTAGGGTATCTCTCTTATACCAGGTCCTAAACTTGCCTTTCCTCGCTGAGAATAAACGTCTCCATCTGAATGGGTACATGTGAAACCTCTTCTTAGACTAAAATTCTCTCTCTCTGTGGAGGGGTATGGGACCTGCTGTAATTAAAACACATGTGGCTAGGAGGCGGAGTGCTCAATCAGAAGGCTAGAGAATACATTTCAAAAACCTGACCGTCACATCCAAACATAGACTAAGTGTGAACAGGTGCTGAACCTAAAGTTGACAACTCGTATATAGTTAAGTAAATAAGGCAGCACACTGCAGCGCTAGAACATGCAAACATGAAACACGAAAATTGAACTGCATTACTGCACTAGAAATATGGAAAATGAGAGCGTTTAGCGCATAAAAATGGCCAATTTTATGTGTACCTGGTAGCCACATTAGGGCATCTCTCTTATACCAGGTCCTAAATTTGCCTTTCCTCACTGAGAATAAACGTCTCCATCTGTATGGGTACATGTGAAACCTCTTCTTAGACTAAAATTCTCTCTCTCTGTGGAGGAGTATGGGACCTGCTGTAATGAAAACACATGTGGCTATGAGGCGGAGTGCTCAATCAGAAGGCTAGAGAATACATTTCAAAAACCTGACCGTCACATCCAAACATAGACTATGTGTGAACAGGTGCTGAACCTAAAGTTGCCAACTCGTATATAGTTAAGTAAATAAGGCAGCACACTGCAGCGCTAGAACATGCAAACATGAAACACGAAAATTGAACTGCATTACTGCACTAGAAATATGAAAAATGAGAGCGTTTAGCGCATAAAAATGGCCAATTTTATGTGTACCTGGTAGCCACATTAGGGCATCTCTCTTATACCAGGTCCTAAACTTGCCTTTCCTCGCTGAGAATAAACGTCTCCATCTGAATGGGTACATGTGAAACCTCTTCTTAGACTAAAATTCTCTCTCTCTGTGGAGGGGTATGGGACCTGCTGTAATTAAAACACATGTGGCTAGGAGGCGGAGTGCTCAATCAGAAGGCTAGAGAATACATTTCAAAAACCTGACCGTCACATCCAAACATAGACTAAGTGTGAACAGGTGCTGAACCTAAAGTTGACAACTCGTATATAGTTAAGTAAATAAGGCAGCACACTGCAGCGCTAGAACATGCAAACATGAAACACGAAAATTGAACTGCATTACTGCACTAGAAATATGAAAAATGAGAGCGTTTAGCGCATAAAAATGGCCAATTTTATGTGTACCTGGTAGCCACATTAGGGCATCTCTCTTATACCAGGTCCTAAACTTGCCTTTCCTTGCTGAGAATAAACGTCTCCATCTGAATGGGTACATGTGAAACCTCTTCTTAGACTAAAATTCTCTCTCTCTGTGGAGGGGTATGGGACCTGCTGTAATTAAAACACATGTGGCTAGGAGGCGGAGTGCTCAATCAGAAGGCTAGAGAATACATTTCAAAAACCTGACCGTCACATCCAAACATAGACTAAGTGTGAACAGGTGCTGAACCTAAAGTTGACAACTCGTATATAGTTAAGTAAATAAGGCAGCACACTGCAGCGCTAGAACATGCAAACATGAAACACGAAAATTGAACTGCATTACTGCACTAGAAATATGAAAAATGAGAGCGTTTAGCGCATAAAAATTGCCAATTTTATGTGTACCTGGTAGCCACATTAGGGCATCTCTCTTATACCAGGTCCTAAACTTGCCTTTCCTCACTGAGAATAAACGTCTCCATCTGAATGGGTACATGTGAAACCTCTTCTTAGACTAAAATTCTCTCTCTCTGTGGAGGGGTATGGGACCTGCTGTAATTAAAACACATGTGGCTAGGAGGCGGAGTGCTCAATCAGAAGGCTAGAGAATACATTTCAAAAACCTGACCGTCACATCCAAACATAGACTAAGTGTGAACAGGTGCTGAACCTAAAGTTGACAACTCGTATATAGTTAAGTAAATAAGGCAGCACACTGCAGCGCTAGAACATGCAAACATGAAACACGAATATTGAACTGCATTACTGCACTAGAAATATGGAAAATGAGAGCGTTTAGCACATAAAAATGGCCAATTTTATATGTACCTGGTAGCCACATTAGGGCATCTCTCTTATACCAGGTCCTAAACTTGCCTTTCCTCACTGAGAATAAACGTCTCCATCTGAATGGGTACATGTGAAACCTCTTCTTAGACAAAAATTCTCTCTCTCTGTGGAGGGGTATGGGACCTGCTGTAATTAAAACACATGTGGCTAGGAGGCGGAGTGCTCAAACAGAAGGCTAGAGAATACATTTCAAAAACCTGACCGTCACCTCCAAACATAAACTAAGTGTGAACAGGTGCTGAACCTAAAGTTGCCAACTCGTATATAGTTAAGTAAATAAGGCAGCATACTGCAGCGCTAGAACATGCAAACATGAAACACGAAAATTGAACTGCATTACTGCACTAGAAATATGAAAAATAAGAGCGTTTAGCGCATAAAAATGGCCAATTTTATGTGTACCTGGTAGCCACATTAGGGCATCTCTCTTATACCAGGTCCTAAACTTGCCTTTCCTCGCTGAGAATAAACGTCTCCATCTGAATGGGTACATGTGAAACCTCTTCTTAGACTAATATTCTCTCTCTCTGTGGAGGGGTATGGGACCTGCTGTAATTAAAACACATGTGGCTATTTGGCGGAGTGCTCAATCAGTAGGCTAGAGAATACATTTCAAAAACCTGACCGTCACATCCAAACATAGACTAAGTGTGAACAGGTGCTGAACCTAAAGTTGACAACTCGTATATAGTTAAGTAAATAAGGCAGCACACTGCAGCGCTAGAACATGCAAACATGAAACGCGAAAATTGAACTGCATTACTGCACTAGAAATATGAAAAATGAGAGCGTTTAGCGCATAAAAATTGCCAATTTTATGTGTACCTGGTAGCCACATTAGGGCATCTCTCTTATACCAGGTCCTAAACTTGCCTTTCCTCGCTGAGAATAAACGTCTCCATCTGAATGGGTACATGTGAAACCTTTTCTTAGACTAAAATTCTCTCTCTCTGTGGAGGTGTATGGGACCTGCTGAAATTAAAACACATGTGGCTAGGAGGCGGAGTGCTCAATCAGAAGGCTAGAGAATACATTTCAAAAACCTGACCGTCACATCCAAACATAGACTAAGTGTGAACAGGTGCTGAACCTAAAGTTGACAACTCGTATATAGTTAAGTAAGTAAGGCAGCACACTGCAGCGCTAGAACATGCAAACATGAAACGCGAAAATTGAACTGCATTACTGCACTAGAAATATGAAAAATGAGAGCGTTTAGCGCATAAAAATGGCCAATTTTATGTGTACCTGGTAGCCACATTAGGGTATCTCTCTTATACCAGGTCCTAAACTTGCCTTTCCTCGCTGAGAATAAACGTCTCCATCTGAATGGGTACATGTGAAACCTCTTCTTAGACTAAAATTCTCTCTCTCTGTGGAGGGGTATGGGACCTGCTGTTATTAAAACACATGTGGCTAGGAGGCGGAGTGCTCAATCAGAAGGCTAGAGAATACATTTCAAAAACCTGACCGTCACATCCAAACATAGACTAAGTGTGAACAGGTGCTGAACCTAAAGTTGACAGCTCGTATATAGTTAAGTAAATAAGGCAGCACACTGCAGCGCTAGAACATGCAAACATGAAACACGAAAATTGAACTGCATTACTGCACTAGAAATATGAAAAAAGAGAGCGTTTAGTGCATAAAAATGGCCAATTTTATGTGTACCTGGTAGCCACATTAGGGCATCTCTCTTATACCAGGTCCTAAACTTGCCTTTCTTCGCTGAGAATAAACATCTCCATCTGAATGGGTACATGTGAAAACTCTTCTTAGACTAAAATTCTCTCTCTCTGTGGAGGGGTATGGGACCTGCTGTAATTAAAACACATGTGGCTAGGATGCGAAGTGCTCAATCAGAAGGCTAGAGAATACATTTCAAAAACCTGACCGTCACATCCAAACATAGACTAAGTTTGAACCGGTGCTGAACCTAAAGTTGTCAACTCATATATAGTTAAGTAAATAAGGCAGCATACTGCAGCGCTAGAACATGCAAACAAGAAACACGAAAATTGAACTGCATTACTGCACTAGAAATATGAAAAATGAGAGCGTTTAGGGCATAAAAATGGCCAATTTTATGTGTACCTGGTAGCCACATTAGGGCATCTCTCTTATACCAGGTCCTAAACTTGCCTTTCCTCGCTGAGAATAAACGTCTCCATCTGAATGGGTACATGTGAAAACTCTTCTTAGACTAAAATTCTCTCTCTCTGTGGAGGGGTATGGGACCTGCTGTAATTAAAACACATGTGGCTAGGATGCGGAGTGCTCAATCAGAAGGCTAGAGAATACATTTCAAAAACCTGACCGTCACATCCAAACATAGACTAAGTGTGAACCGGTGCTGAACATAAAGTTGTCAACTCGTATATAGTTAAGTAAATAAGGCAGCATACTGCAGCGCTAGAACATGCAAACAAGAAACACGAAAATTGAACTGCATTACTGCACTAGAAATATGAAAAATGAGAGCGTTTAGGGCATAAAAATGGCCAATTTTATGTGTACCTGGTAGCCACATTAGGGCATCTCTCTTATACCAGGTCCTAAACTTGCCTTTCCTCGCTGAGAATAAACGTCTCCATCTGAATGGGTACATGTGAAACCTCTTCTTAGACTAAAATTCTCTCTCTCTGTGGAGGGGTATGGGACCTGCTGTAATTAAAACACATGTGGCTAGGAGGTGGAGTGCTCAATCAGAAGGCTAGAGAATACATTTCAAAAACCTGACCGTCACATCCAAACATAGACTAAGTGTGAACAGGTGCTGAACCTAAAGTTGACAACTCGTATATAGTTAAGTAAATAAGGCAGCATACTGCAGCGCTAGAACATGCAAACAAGAAACACGAAAATTGAACTGCATTACTGCACTAGAAATATGAAAAATTAGAGCGTTTAGTGCATAAAAATGGCCAATTTTATGTGTACCTGGTAGCCACATTAGGGCATCTCTCTTATACCAGGTCCTAAACTTGCCTTTCCTCGCTGAGAATAAACGTCTCCATCTGAATGGGTACATGTGCAAACTCTTCTTAGACTAAAATTCTCTCTCTCTGTGGAGGGGTATGGGACCTGCTGTAATTAAAACACATGTGGCTAGGAGGCGGAGTGCTCAATCAGAAGGCTAGAGAATACATTTCAAAAACCTGACCGTCACATCCAAACATAGACTAAGTGTGAACAGGTGCTGAACCTAAAGTTGTCAACTCGTATATAGTTAAGTAAATCAGGCAGCATACTGCAGCGCTAGAACATGCAAACAAGAAACACGAAAATTGAACTGCATTACTGCACTAGAAATATGAAAAATGAGAGCGTTTAGGGCATAAAAATGGCCAATTTTATGTGTACCTGGTAGCCACATTAGGGCATCTCTCTTATACCAGGTCCTAAACTTGCCTTTCCTCGCTGAGAATAAACGTCTCCATCTGAATGGGTACATGTGAAACCTCTTCTTAGACTAAAATTCTCTCTCTCTGTGGAGGGGTATGGGACCTGCTGTAATTAAAACACATGTGGCTAGGAGTCGGAGTGCTCAATCAGTAGGCTAGAGAATATATTTCAAAAACCTGACCGTCACATCCAAACATAGACTAAGTGTGAACAGGTGCTGAACCTAAAGTTGCCAACTCGTATATAGTTAAGTAAATAAGGCAGCACACTGCAGCGCTAGAACATGCAAATATGAAACACGAAAATTGAACTGCATTACTGCACTAGAAATATGAAAAATGAGAGCGTTTAGTGCATAAAAATGGCCAATTTTATGTGTACCTGGTAGCCACATTAGGGCATCTCTCTTATACCAGGTCCTAATCTTGCCTTTCCTCGCTGAGAATAAACGTCTCCATCTGAATGGGTACATGTGAAACCTCTTCTTAGACTAAAATTCTCTCTCTCTGTGGAGGGGTATGAAACCTGCTGTAATTAAAACACATGTGGCTAGGAGGCGGAGTGCTCAATCAGAAGGCTAGAGAATACATTTCAAAAACCTGACCGTCACATCCAAACATAGACTAAGTGTGAACAGGTGCTGAACCTAAAGTTGCCAACTCGTATATAGTTAAGTAAATAAGGCAGCACACTGCAGCGCTAGAACATGCAAACATGAAACACGAAAATTGAACTGCATTACTGCACTAGAAATATGAAAAATGAGAGCGTTTAGCGCATAAAAATGGCCAATTTTATGTGTACCTGGTAGCCACATTAGGGCATCTCTCTTATACCAGGTCCTAAACTTGCCTTTCCTTGCTGAGAATAAACGTCTCCATCTGAATGGGTACATGTGAAACCTCTTCTTAGACTAAAATTCTCTCTCTCTGTGGAGGGGTATGGGACCTGCTGTAATTAAAACACATGTGGCTAGGAGGCGGAGTGCTCAATCAGAAGGCTAGAGAATACATTTCAAAAACCTGACCGTCACATCCAAACATAGACTAAGTGTGAACAGGTGCTGAACCTAAAGTTGACAACTCGTATATAGTTAAGTAAATAAGGCAGCACACTGCAGCGCTAGAACATGCAAACATGAAACACGAAAATTGAACTGCATTACTGCACTAGAAATATGAAAAATGAGAGCGTTTAGCGCATAAAAATGGCCAATTTTATGTGTACCTAGTAGCCACATTAGGGCATCTCTCTTATACCAGGTCCTAAACTTGCCTTTCCTCACTGAGAATAAACGTCTCCATCTGAATGGGTACATGTGAAACCTCTTCTTAGACTAAAATTCTCTCTCTCTGTGGAGGGGTATGGGACCTGCTGTAATTAAAACACATGTGGCTAGGAGGCGGAGTGCTCAATCAGAAGGCTAGAGAATACATTTCAAAAACCTGACCGTCACATCCAAACATAGATTAAGTGTGAACAGGTGCTGAACCTAAAGTTGACAACTCGTATATAGTTAAGTAAATAAGGCAGCACACTGCAGCGCTAGAACATGCAAACATGAAACACGAAAATTGAACTGCATTACTGCACTAGAAATATGAAAAATGAGAGCGTTTAGCGCATAAAAATGGCCATTTTTATGTGTACCTGGTAGCCACATTAGGGCATCTCTCTAATACCAGGTCCTAAACTTGCCTTTCCTTGCTGAGAATAAACGTCTCCATCTGAATGGGTACATGTGAAACCTCTTCTTAGACTAAAATTCCCTCTCTCTGTGGAGGGGTATGGGACCTGCTGTAATTAAAACACATGTGGCTAGGAGGCGGAGTGCTCAATCAGAAGGCTAGAGAATACATTTCAAAAACCTGACCGTCACATCCAAACATAGACTAAGTGTGAACAGGTGCTGAACCTAAAGTTGACAACTCGTATATAGTTAAGTAAATAAGGCAGCACACTGCAGCGCTAGAACATGCAAACATGAAACACGAAAATTGAACTGCATTACTGCACTAGAAATATGAAAAATGAGAGCGTTTAGCGCATAAAAATGGCCAATTTTATGTGTACCTGGTAGCCACATTAGGGCATCTCTCTTATACCAGGTCCTAAACTTGCCTTTCCTCACTGAGAATAAACGTCTCCATCTGAATGGGTACATGTGAAACCTCTTCTTAGACTAAAATTCTCTCTCTCTGTGGAGGGGTATGGGACCTGCTGTAATTAAAACACATGTGGCTAGGAGGCGGAGTGCTCAATCAGAAGGCTAGAGAATACATTTCAATTTCAAAAACCTGACCGTCACATCCAAACATAGACTAAGTGTGAACAGGTGCTGAACCTAAAGTTGCCAACTCGTATATAGTTAAATAAATAAGGCAGCACACTGCAGCGCTAGAACATGCAAACATGAAACACGAAAATTGAACTGCATTACTGCACTAGAAATATGAAAAATGAGAGCGTTTAGGGCATAAAAATGTCCAATTTTATGTGTACCTGGTAGCCACATTAGGGCATCTCTCTTATACCAGGTCCTAAACTTGCCTTTCCTCGCTGAGAATAAACGTCTCCATCTGAATGGGTACATGTGAAACCTCTTCTTAGACTAAAATTCTCTCTCTCTCTGGAGGGGTATGGGACCTGCTGTAATTAAAACACATGTGGCTAGGAGGCGGAGTGCTCAATCAGAAGGCTAGAGAATACATTTCAAAAACCTGACCGTCACATCCAAACATAGACTAAGTGTGAACAGGTGCTGAACCTAAAGTTGACAACTCGTATATAGCTAAGTAAATAAGGCAGCACACTGCAGCGCTAGAACATGCAAACATGAAACACGAAAATTGAACTGCATTACTGCACTAGAAATATGAAAAATGAGAGCGTTTAGCGCATAAAAATGGCCAATTTTATGTGTACCTGGTAGCCACATTAGGGCATCTCTCTTATACCAGGTCCTAAACTTGCCTTTCCTCACTGAGAATAAACGTCTCCATCTGAATGGGTACATGTGAAACCTCTTCTTAGACTAAAATTCTCTCTCTCTGTGGAGGGGTATGGGACCTGCTGCAATTAAAACACATGTGGCTAGGAGGCGGAGTGCTCAATCAGAAGGCTAGAGAATACATTTCAAAAACCTGACCGTCACATCCAAACATAGACTAAGTGTGAACAGGTGCTGAACCTAAAGTTGACAACTCGTATATAGTTAAGTAAATAAGGCCGCACACTGCAGCGCTAGAACATGCAAACATGAAACACGAAAATTGAACTGCATTACTGCACTAGAAATATGAAAAATGAGAGCGTTTAGCGCATAAAAATGGCCAATTTTATGTGTACCTGGTAGCCACATTAGGGCATCTCTCTTATACCAGGTCCTAAACTTGCCTTTCCTCACTGAGAATAAACGTCTCCATCTGAATGGGTACATGTGAAACCTCTTCTTAGACTAAAATTCTCTCTCTCTGTGGAGGGGTATGGGACCTGCTGTAATTAAAACACATGTGGCTAGGAGGCGGAGTGCTCAATCAGAAGGCTAGAGAATACATTTCAAAAACCTGACCGTCACATCCAAACATAGACTAAGTGTGAACAGGTGCTGAACCTAAAGTTGACAACTCGTATATAGTTAAGTAAATAAGGCAGCACACTGCAGCGCTAGAACATGCAAACATGAAACACGAAAATTGAACTGCATTACTGCACTAGAAATATGGAAAATGAGAGCGTTTAGCGCATAAAAATGGCCAATTTTATATGTACCTGGTAGCCACATTAGGGCATCTCTCTTATACCAGGTCCTAAACTTGCCTTTCCTCACTGAGAATAAACGTCTCCATCTGAATGGGTACATGTGAAACCTCTTCTTAGACTAAAATTCTCTCTCTCTGTGGAGGGGTATGGGACCTGCTGTAATTAAAACACATGTGGCTAGGAGGCGCGAAGTGCTCAATCAGAAGGCTAGAGAATACATTTCAAAAACCTGACCGTCACATCCAAACATAGACTAAGTGTGAACAGGTGCTGAACCTTAAGTTGCCAACTCGTATATAGTTAAATAAATAAGGCAGCACACTGCAGCGCTAGAACATGCAAACATGAAACACGAAAATTGAACTGCATTACTGCACTAGAAAAATGAAAAATGAGAGCGTTTAGCGCATAAAAATGGCCAATTTTATGTGTACCTGGTAGCCACATTAGGGCATCTCTCTTATACCAGGTCCTAAACTTGCCTTTCCTTGCTGAGAATAAACGTCTCCATCTGAATGGGTACATGTGAAACCTCTTCTTAGACTAAAATTCTCTCTCTCTGTGGAGGGGTATGGGACCTGCTGTAATTAAAACACATGTGGCTAGGAGGCGGCGTGCTCAATCAGAAGGCTAGAGAATACATTTCAAAAACCTGACCGTCACATCCAAACATAGACTAAGTGTGAACAGGTGCTGAACCTAAAGTTGACAACTCGTATATAGTTAAGTAAATAAGGCAGCACACTGCAGCGCTAGAACATGCAAACATGAAACACGAAAATTGAACTGCATTACTGCACTGGAAATATGAAAAATGAGAGCGTTTAGCGCATAAAAATGGCCAATTTTATGTGTACCTGGTAGCCACATTAGGGCATCTCTCTTATACCAGGTCCTAAACTTGCCTTTCCTCGCTGAGAATAAACGTCTCCATCTGAATGGGTACATGTGAAACCTCTTCTTAGACTAAAATTCTCTCTCTCTGTGGAGGGGTATGGGACCTGCTGTAATTAAAACACATGTGGCTAGGAGGCAGAGTGCTCAATCAGAAGGCTAGAGAATACATTTCAAAAACCTGACCGTCACATCCAAACATAGACTAAGTGTGAACAGGTGCTGAACCTAAAGTTGACAACTCGTATATAGTTAAGTAAATAAGGCAGCACACTGCAGCGCTAGAACATGCAAACATGAAACACGAAAATTGAACTACATTACTGCACTAGAAATATGAAAAATGAGAGCATTTAGCGCATAAAAATGGCCAATTTTATGTGTACCTGGTAGCCACATTAGGGTATCTCTCTTATACCAGGTCCTAAACTTGCCTTTCCTCGCTGAGAATAAACGTCTCCATCTGAATGGGTACATGTGAAACCTCTTCTTAGACTAAAATTCTCTCTCTTTGTGGAGGGGTATGGGACCTGCTGTAATTAAAACACATGTGGCTAGGAGGCGGAGTGCTCAATCAGAAGGCTAGAGAATACATTTCAAAAACCTGACCGTCACATCCAAACATAGACTAAGTGTGAACAGGTGCTGAACCTAAAGTTGACAACTCGTATATAGTTAAGTAAATAAGGCAGCACACTGCAGCGCTAGAACATGCAAACATGAAACACGAAAATTGAACTGCATTACTGCACTAGAAATATGGAAAATGAGAGCGTTTAGCGCATAAAAATGGCCAATTTTATGTGTACCTGGTAGCCACATTAGGGCATCTCTCTTATACCAGGTCCTAAACTTGCCTTTCCTCACTGAGAATAAACGTCTCCATCTGTATGGGTACATGTGAAACCTCTTCTTAGACTAAAATTCTCTCTCTCTGTGGAGGAGTATGGGACCTGCTGTAATGAAAACACATGAGGCTATGAGGCGGAGTGCTCAATCAGAAGGCTAGAGAATACATTTCAAAAACCTGACCGTCACATCCAAACATAGACTATGTGTGAACAGGTGCTGAACCTAAAGTTGCCAACTCGTATATAGTTAAGTAAATAAGGCAGCACACTGCAGCGCTAGAACATGCAAACATGAAACACGAAAATTGAACTGCATTACTGCACTAGAAATATGAAAAATGAGAGCGTTTAGCGCATAAAAATGGCCAATTTTATGTGTACCTGGTAGCCACATTAGGGCATCTCTCTTATACCAGGTCCTAAACTTGCCTTTCCTCGCTGAGAATAAACGTCTCCATCTGAATGGGTACATGTGAAACCTCTTCTTAGACTAAAATTCTCTCTCTCTGTGGAGGGGTATGGGACCTGCTGTAATTAAAACACATGTGGCTAGGAGGCGGAGTGCTCAATCAGAAGGCTAGAGAATACATTTCAAAAACCTGACCGTCACATCCAAACATAGACTAAGTGTGAACAGGTGCTGAACCTAAAGTTGACAACTCGTATATAGTTAAGTAAATAAGGCAGCACACTGCAGCGCTAGAACATGCAAACATGAAACACGAAAATTGAACTGCATTACTGCACTAGAAATATGAAAAATGAGAGCGTTTAGCGCATAAAAATGGCCAATTTTATGTGTACCTGGTAGCCACATTAGGGCATCTCTCTTATACCAGGTCCTAAACTTGCCTATCCTTGCTGAGAATAAACGTCTCCATCTGAATGGGTACATGTGAAACCTCTTCTTAGACTAAAATTCTCTCTCTCTGTGGAGGGGTATGGGACCTGCTGTAATTAAAACACATGTGGCTAGGAGGCGGAGTGCTCAATCAGAAGGCTAGAGAATACATTTCAAAAACCTGACCGTCACATCCAAACATAGACTAAGTGTGAACAGGTGCTGAACCTAAAGTTGACAACTCGTATATAGTTAAGTAAATAAGGCAGCACACTGCAGCGCTAGAACATGCAAACATGAAACACGAAAATTGAACTGCATTACTGCACTAGAAATATGAAAAATGAGAGCGTTTAGCGCATAAAAATTGCCAATTTTATGTGTACCTGGTAGCCACATTAGGGCATCTCTCTTATACCAGGTCCTAAACTTGCCTTTCCTCACTGAGAATAAACGTCTCCATCTGTATGGGTACATGTGAAACCTCTTCTTAGACTAAAATTCTCTCTCTCTGTGGAGGAGTATGGGACCTGCTGTAATGAAAACACATGAGGCTATGAGGCGGAGTGCTCAATCAGAAGGCTAGAGAATACATTTCAAAAACCTGACCGTCACATCCAAACATAGACTATGTGTGAACAGGTGCTGAACCTAAAGTTGCCAACTCGTATATAGTTAAGTAAATAAGGCAGCACACTGCAGCGCTAGAACATGCAAACATGAAACACGAAAATTGAACTGCATTACTGCACTAGAAATATGAAAAATGAGAGCGTTTAGCGCATAAAAATGGCCAATTTTATGTGTACCTGGTAGCCACATTAGGGCATCTCTCTTATACCAGGTCCTAAACTTGCCTTTCCTCGCTGAGAATAAACGTCTCCATCTGAATGGGTACATGTGAAACCTCTTCTTAGACTAAAATTCTCTCTCTCTGTGGAGGGGTATGGGACCTGCTGTAATTAAAACACATGTGGCTAGGAGGCGGAGTGCTCAATCAGAAGGCTAGAGAATACATTTCAAAAACCTGACCGTCACATCCAAACATAGACTAAGTGTGAACAGGTGCTGAACCTAAAGTTGACAACTCGTATATAGTTAAGTAAATAAGGCAGCACACTGCAGCGCTAGAACATGCAAACATGAAACACGAAAATTGAACTGCATTACTGCACTAGAAATATGAAAAATGAGAGCGTTTAGCGCATAAAAATGGCCAATTTTATGTGTACCTGGTAGCCACATTAGGGCATCTCTCTTATACCAGGTCCTAAACTTGCCTATCCTTGCTGAGAATAAACGTCTCCATCTGAATGGGTACATGTGAAACCTCTTCTTAGACTAAAATTCTCTCTCTCTGTGGAGGGGTATGGGACCTGCTGTAATTAAAACACATGTGGCTAGGAGGCGGAGTGCTCAATCAGAAGGCTAGAGAATACATTTCAAAAACCTGACCGTCACATCCAAACATAGACTAAGTGTGAACAGGTGCTGAACCTAAAGTTGACAACTCGTATATAGTTAAGTAAATAAGGCAGCACACTGCAGCGCTAGAACATGCAAACATGAAACACGAAAATTGAACTGCATTACTGCACTAGAAATATGAAAAATGAGAGCGTTTAGCGCATAAAAATGGCCAATTTTATGTGTACCTGGTAGCCATATTAGGGCATCTCTCTTATACCAGGTCCTAAACTTGCCTTTCCTTGCTGAGAATAAACGTCTCCATCTGAATGGGTACATGTGAAACCTCTTCTTAGACTAAAATTCTCTCTCTCTGTGGAGGGGTATGGGACCTGCTGTAATTAAAACACATGTGGCTAGGAGGCGGAGTGCTCAATCAGAAGGCTAGAGAATACATTTCAAAAACCTGACCGTCACATCCAAACATAGACTAAGTGTGAACAGGTGCTGAACCTAAAGTTGACAACTCGTATATAGTTAAGTAAATAAGGCAGCACACTGCAGCGCTAGAACATGCAAACATGAAACACGAAAATTGAACTGCATTACTGCACTAGAAATATGGAAAATGAGAGCGTTTAGCGCATAAAAATGGCCAATTTTATATGTACCTGGTAGCCACATTAGGGCATCTCTCTTATACCAGGTCCTAAACTTGCCTTTCCTCACTGAGAATAAACGTCTCCATCTGAATGGGTACATGTGAAACCTCTTCTTAGACTAATATTCTCTCTCTCTGTGGAGGGGTATGGGACCTGCTGTAATTAAAACACATGTGGCTAGGAGGCGGAGTGCTCAATCAGAAGGCTAGAGAATACATTTCAAAAACCTGACCGTCACATCCAAACATAGACTAAGTGTGAACAGGTGCTGAACCTAAAGTTGACAACTCGTATATAGTTAAGTAAATAAGGCAGCACACTGCAGCGCTAGAACATGCAAACATGAAACACGAAAATTGAACTGCATTACTGCACTAGAAATATGAAAAATGAGAGCGTTTAGCGCATAAAAATGGCCAATTTTATGTGTACCTGGTAGCCATATTAGGGCATCTCTCTTATACCAGGTCCTAAACTTGCCTTTCCTTGCTGAGAATAAACGTCTCCATCTGAATGGGTACATGTGAAACCTCTTCTTAGACTAAAATTCTCTCTCTCTGTGGAGGGGTATGGGACCTGCTGTAATTAAAACACATGTGGCTAGGAGGCGGAGTGCTCAATCAGAAGGCTAGAGAATACATTTCAAAAACCTGACCGTCACATCCAAACATAGACTAAGTGTGAACAGGTGCTGAACCTAAAGTTGACAACTCGTATATAGTTAAGTAAATAAGGCAGCACACTGCAGCGCTAGAACATGCAAACATGAAACACGAAAATTGAACTGCATTACTGCACTAGAAATATGAAAAATGAGAGCGTTTAGCGCATAAAAATGGCCAATTTTATGTGTACCTGGTAGCCATATTAGGGCATCTCTCTTATACCAGGTCCTAAACTTGCCTTTCCTTGCTGAGAATAAACGTCTCCATCTGAATGGGTACATGTGAAACCTCTTCTTAGACTAAAATTCTCTCTCTCTGTGGAGGGGTATGGGACCTGCTGTAATTAAAACACATGTGGCTAGGAGGCGGAGTGCTCAATCAGAAGGCTAGAGAATACATTTCAAAAACCTGACCGCCACATCCAAACATAGACTAAGTGTGAACAGGTGCTGAACCTAAAGTTGACAACTCGTATATAGTTAAGTAAATAAGGCAGCACACTGCAGCGCTAGAACATGCAAACATGAAACACGAAAACTGAACTGCATTACTGCACTAGAAATATGAAAAATGAGAGCGTTTAGCGCATAAAAATGGCCAATTTTATGTGTACCTGGTAGCCACATTAGGGCATCTCTCTTATACCAGGTCCTAAACTTGCCTTTCCTCGCTGAGAATAAACGTCTCCATCTGAATGGGTACATGTGAAACCTCTTCTTAGACTAAAATTCTCTCTCTCTGTGGAGGGGTATGGGACCTGCTGTCATTAAAACACATGTGGCTAGGAGGCGGAGTGCTCAATCAGAAGGCTAGAGAATACATTTCAAAAACCTGACCGTCACATCCAAACATAGACTAAGTGTGAACAGGTGCTGAACCTAAAGTTGACAACTCGTATATAGTTAAGTAAATAAGGCAGCACACTGCAGCGCTAGAACATGCAAACATGAAACACGAAAATTGAACTGCATTACTGCACTAGAAATATGGAAAATGAGAGCGTTTAGCGCATAAAAATGGCCAATTTTATGTGTACCTGGTAGCCACATTAGGGCATCTCTCTTATACCAGGTCCTAAACTTGCCTTTCCTCACTGAGAATAAACGTCTCCATCTGTATGGGTACATGTGAAACCTCTTCTTAGACTAAAATTCTCTCTCTCTGTGGAGGGGTATGGGACCTGCTGTAATGAAAACACATGTGGCTAGGAGGCGGAGTGCTCAATCAGAAGCATGAGAATACATTTCAAAAACCTGACCGTCACATCCAAACATAGACTAAGTGTGAACAGGTGCTGAACCTAAAGTTGCCAACTCGTATATAGTTAAGTAAATAAGGCAGCACACTGCAGCGCTAGAACATGCAAACATGAAACACGAAAATTGAACTGCATTACTGCACTAGAAATATGAAAAATGAGAGCGTTTAGCGCATAAAAATGGCCAATTTTATGTGTACCTGGTAGCCACATTAGGGCATCTCTCTTATACCAGGTCCTAAACTTGCCTTTCCTCGCTGAGAATAAACGTCTCCATCTGAATGGGTACATGTGAAACCTCTTCTTAGACTAAAATTCTCTCTCTCTGTGGAGGGGTATGGGACCTGCTGTCATTAAAACACATGTGGCTAGAAGGCGGAGTGCTCAATCAGAAGGCTAGAGAATACATTTCAAAAACCTGACCGTCACATCCAAACATAGACTAAGTGTGAACAGGTGCTGAACCTAAAGTTGCCAACTCGTATATAGTTAAGTAAATAAGGCAGCACACTGCAGCGCTAGAACATGCAAACATGAAACACGAAAATTGAACTGCATTACTGCACTAGAAATATGAAAAATGAGAGCGTTTAGCGCATAAAAATGGCCAATTTTATGTGTACCTGGTAGCCACATTAGGGCATCTCTCTTATACCAGGTCCTAAACTTGCCTTTCCTCGCTGAGAATAAACGTCTCCATCTGAATGGGTACATGTGAAACCTCTTCTTAGACTAAAATTCTCTCTCTCTCTGGAGGGGTATGGGACCTGCTGTAATTAAAACACATGTGGCTAGGAGGCGGAGTGCTCAATCAGAAGGCTAGAGAATACATTTCAAAAACCTGACCGTCACATCCAAACATAGACTAAGTGTGAACAGGTGCTGAACCTAAAGTTGACAACTCGTATATAGTTAAGTAAATAAGGCAGCACACTGCAGCGCTAGAACATGCAAACATGAAACACGAAAATTGAACTGCATTACTGCACTAGAAATATGAAAAATGAGAGCGTTTAGCGCATAAAAATGGCCAATTTTATGTGTACCTGGTAGCCACATTAGGGCATCTCTCTTATACCAGGTCCTAAACTTGCCTTTCCTCGCTGAGAATAAAAGTCTCAATCTGAATGGGTACATGTGAAACCTCTTCTTAGACTAAAATTCTCTCTCTCTGTGGAGGGGTATGGGACCTGCTGTCATTAAAACACATGTGGCTAGAAGGCGGAGTGCTCAATCAGAAGGCTAGAGAATACATTTCAAAAACCTGACCGTCACATCCAAACATAGACTAAGTGTGAACAGGTGCTGAACCTAAAGTTGCCAACTCGTATATAGTTAAGTAAATAAGGCAGCACACTGCAGCGCTAGAACATGCAAACATGAAACACGAAAATTGAACTGCATTACTGCACTAGAAATATGAAAAATGAGTGCGTTTAGCGCAAAAAAATGGCCAATTTTATGTGTACCTGGTAGCCACATTAGGGCATCTCTCTTATACCAGGTCCTAAACTTGCCTTTCCTCACTGAGAATAAACGTCTCCATCTGAATGGGTACATGTGAAACTTCGTCTTAGACTAAAATTCTCTCTCTCTCTGGAGGGGTATGGGACCTGCTGTAATTAAAACACATGTGGCTAGGAGGCGGAGTGCTCAATCAGAAGGCTAGAGAATACATTTCAAAAACCTGACCGTCACATCCAAACATAGACTAAGTGTGAACAGGTGCTGAACCTAAAGTTGACAACTCGTATATAATTAAGTAAATAAGGCAGCACACTGCAGCGCTAGAACATGCAAACATGAAACGCGAAAATTGAACTGCATTACTGCACTAGAAATATGAAAAATGAGAGCGTTTAGCGCATAAAAATGGCCAATTTTATGTGTACCTGGTAGCCACATTAGGGCATCTCTCTTATACCAGGTCCTAAACTTGCCTTTCCTCGCTGAGAATAAACGTCTCCATCTGAATGGGTACATGTGAAACCTCTTCTTAGACTAAAATTCTCTCTCTCTGTGGAGGGGTATGGGACCTGCTGTAATTAAAACACATGTGGCTAGGAGGCGGAGTGCTCAATCAGAAGGCTAGAGAATACATTTCAAAAACCTGACCGTCACATCCAAACATAGACTAAGTGTGAACAGGTGCTGAACCTAAAGTTGACAACTCGTATATAGTTAAGTAAATAAGGCAGCACACTGCAGCGCTAGAACATGCAAACATGAAACACGAAAATTGAACTGCATTACTGCACTAGAAATATGAAAAATGAGAGCGTTTAGCGCATAAAAATGGCCAATTTTATGTGTACCTGGTAGCCACATTAGGGCATCTCTCTTATACCAGGTCCTAAACTTGCCTTTCCTCGCTGAGAACAAACGTCTCCATCTGAATGGGTACATGTGAAACCTCTTCTTAGACTAAAATTCTCTCTCTCTCTGGAGGGGTATGGGACCTGCTGTAATTAAAACACATGTGGCTAGGAGGCGGAGTGCTCAATCAGAAGGCTAGAGAATACATTTCAAAAACCTGACCGTCACATCCAAACATAGACTAAGTGTGAACAGGTGCTGAACCTAAAGTTGACAACTCGTATATAGTTAAGTAAATAAGGCAGCACACTGCAGCGCTAGAACATGCAAACATGAAACACGAAAATTGAACTGCATTACTGCACTAGAAATATGAAAAATGAGAGCGTTTAGCGCATAAAAATGGCCAATTTTATGTGTACCTGGTAGCCACATTAGGGCATCTCTCTTATACCAGGTCCTAAACTTGCCTTTCCTCGCTGAGAATAAAAGTCTCAATCTGAATGGGTACATGTGAAACCTCTTCTTAGACTAAAATTCTCTCTCTCTGTGGAGGGGTATGGGACCTGCTGTCATTAAAACACATGTGGCTAGAAGGCGGAGTGCTCAATCAGAAGGCTAGAGAATACATTTCAAAAACCTGACCGTCACATCCAAACATAGACTAAGTGTGAACAGGTGCTGAACCTAAAGTTGCCAACTCGTATATAGTTAAGTAAATAAGGCAGCACACTGCAGCGCTAGAACATGCAAACATGAAACACGAAAATTGAACTGCATTACTGCACTAGAAATATGAAAAATGAGTGCGTTTAGCGCAAAAAAATGGCCAATTTTATGTGTACCTGGTAGCCACATTAGGGCATCTCTCTTATACCAGGTCCTAAACTTGCCTTTCCTCACTGAGAATAAACGTCTCCATCTGAATGGGTACATGTGAAACTTCGTCTTAGACTAAAATTCTCTCTCTCTCTGGAGGGGTATGGGACCTGCTGTAATTAAAACACATGTGGCTAGGAGGCGGAGTGCTCAATCAGAAGGCTAGAGAATACATTTCAAAAACCTGACCGTCACATCCAAACATAGACTAAGTGTGAACAGGTGCTGAACCTAAAGTTGACAACTCGTATATAATTAAGTAAATAAGGCAGCACACTGCAGCGCTAGAACATGCAAACATGAAACGCGAAAATTGAACTGCATTACTGCACTAGAAATATGAAAAATGAGAGCGTTTAGCGCATAAAAATGGCCAATTTTATGTGTACCTGGTAGCCACATTAGGGCATCTCTCTTATACCAGGTCCTAAACTTGCCTTTCCTCGCTGAGAATAAACGTCTCCATCTGAATGGGTACATGTGAAACCTCTTCTTAGACTAAAATTCTCTCTCTCTGTGGAGGGGTATGGGACCTGCTGTAATTAAAACACATGTGGCTAGGAGGCGGAGTGCTCAATCAGAAGGCTAGAGAATACATTTCAAAAACCTGACCGTCACATCCAAACATAGACTAAGTGTGAACAGGTGCTGAACCTAAAGTTGACAACTCGTATATAGTTAAGTAAATAAGGCAGCACACTGCAGCGCTAGAACATGCAAACATGAAACACGAAAATTGAACTGCATTACTGCACTAGAAATATGAAAAATGAGAGCGTTTAGCGCATAAAAATGGCCAATTTTATGTGTACCTGGTAGCCACATTAGGGCATCTCTCTTATACCAGGTCCTAAACTTGCCTTTCCTCGCTGAGAATAAAAGTCTCAATCTGAATGGGTACATGTGAAACCTCTTCTTAGACTAAAATTCTCTCTCTCTGTGGAGGGGTATGGGACCTGCTGTCATTAAAACACATGTGGCTAGAAGGCGGAGTGCTCAATCAGAAGGCTAGAGAATACATTTCAAAAACCTGACCGTCACATCCAAACATAGACTAAGTGTGAACAGGTGCTGAACCTAAAGTTGCCAACTCGTATATAGTTAAGTAAATAAGGCAGCACACTGCAGCGCTAGAACATGCAAACATGAAACACGAAAATTGAACTGCATTACTGCACTAGAAATATGAAAAATGAGTGCGTTTAGCGCAAAAAAATGGCCAATTTTATGTGTACCTGGTAGCCACATTAGGGCATCTCTCTTATACCAGGTCCTAAACTTGCCTTTCCTCACTGAGAATAAACGTCTCCATCTGAATGGGTACATGTGAAACTTCGTCTTAGACTAAAATTCTCTCTCTCTCTGGAGGGGTATGGGACCTGCTGTAATTAAAACACATGTGGCTAGGAGGCGGAGTGCTCAATCAGAAGGCTAGAGAATACATTTCAAAAACCTGACCGTCACATCCAAACATAGACTAAGTGTGAACAGGTGCTGAACCTAAAGTTGACAACTCGTATATAATTAAGTAAATAAGGCAGCACACTGCAGCGCTAGAACATGCAAACATGAAACGCGAAAATTGAACTGCATTACTGCACTAGAAATATGAAAAATGAGAGCGTTTAGCGCATAAAAATGGCCAATTTTATGTGTACCTGGTAGCCACATTAGGGCATCTCTCTTATACCAGGTCCTAAACTTGCCTTTCCTCGCTGAGAATAAACGTCTCCATCTGAATGGGTACATGTGAAACCTCTTCTTAGACTAAAATTCTCTCTCTCTGTGGAGGGGTATGGGACCTGCTGTAATTAAAACACATGTGGCTAGGAGGCGGAGTGCTCAATCAGAAGGCTAGAGAATACATTTCAAAAACCTGACCGTCACATCCAAACATAGACTAAGTGTGAACAGGTGCTGAACCTAAAGTTGACAACTCGTATATAGTTAAGTAAATAAGGCAGCACACTGCAGCGCTAGAACATGCAAACATGAAACACGAAAATTGAACTGCATTACTGCACTAGAAATATGAAAAATGAGAGCGTTTAGCGCATAAAAATGGCCAATTTTATGTGTACCTGGTAGCCACATTAGGGCATCTCTCTTATACCAGGTCCTAAACTTGCCTTTCCTCGCTGAGAATAAAAGTCTCAATCTGAATGGGTACATGTGAAACCTCTTCTTAGACTAAAATTCTCTCTCTCTGTGGAGGGGTATGGGACCTGCTGTCATTAAAACACATGTGGCTAGAAGGCGGAGTGCTCAATCAGAAGGCTAGAGAATACATTTCAAAAACCTGACCGTCACATCCAAACATAGACTAAGTGTGAACAGGTGCTGAACCTAAAGTTGCCAACTCGTATATAGTTAAGTAAATAAGGCAGCACACTGCAGCGCTAGAACATGCAAACATGAAACACGAAAATTGAACTGCATTACTGCACTAGAAATATGAAAAATGAGTGCGTTTAGCGCAAAAAAATGGCCAATTTTATGTGTACCTGGTAGCCACATTAGGGCATCTCTCTTATACCAGGTCCTAAACTTGCCTTTCCTCACTGAGAATAAACGTCTCCATCTGAATGGGTACATGTGAAACTTCGTCTTAGACTAAAATTCTCTCTCTCTCTGGAGGGGTATGGGACCTGCTGTAATTAAAACACATGTGGCTAGGAGGCGGAGTGCTCAATCAGAAGGCTAGAGAATACATTTCAAAAACCTGACCGTCACATCCAAACATAGACTAAGTGTGAACAGGTGCTGAACCTAAAGTTGACAACTCGTATATAATTAAGTAAATAAGGCAGCACACTGCAGCGCTAGAACATGCAAACATGAAACGCGAAAATTGAACTGCATTACTGCACTAGAAATATGAAAAATGAGAGCGTTTAGCGCATAAAAATGGCCAATTTTATGTGTACCTGGTAGCCACATTAGGGCATCTCTCTTATACCAGGTCCTAAACTTGCCTTTCCTCGCTGAGAATAAACGTCTCCATCTGAATGGGTACATGTGAAACCTCTTCTTAGACTAAAATTCTCTCTCTCTGTGGAGGGGTATGGGACCTGCTGTAATTAAAACACATGTGGCTAGGAGGCGGAGTGCTCAATCAGAAGGCTAGAGAATACATTTCAAAAACCTGACCGTCACATCCAAACATAGACTAAGTGTGAACAGGTGCTGAACCTAAAGTTGACAACTCGTATATAGTTAAGTAAATAAGGCAGCACACTGCAGCGCTAGAACATGCTAACATGAAACACGAAAATTGAACTGCATTACTGCACTAGAAATATGAAAAATGAGAGCGTTTAGCGCATAAAAATGGCCAATTTTATGTGTACCTGGTAGCCACATTAGGGCATCTCTCTTATACCAGGTCCTAAACTTGCCTTTCCTCGCTGAGAATAAACGTCTCCATCTGAATGGGTACATGTGAAACCTCTTCTTAGACTAAAATTCTCTCTCTCTGTGGAGGGGTATGGGACCTGCTGTAATTAAAACACATGTGGCTAGGAGGCGGAGTGCTCAATCAGAAGGCTAGAGAATACATTTCAAAAACCTGACCGTCACATCCAAACATAGACTAAGTGTGAACAGGTGCTGAACCTAAAGTTGCCAACTCGTATATAGTTAAGTAAATAAGGCAGCACACTGCAGCGCTAGAACATGC
Source organism: Ranitomeya imitator (assembly GCF_032444005.1). NCBI lineage: Eukaryota > Metazoa > Chordata > Amphibia > Anura > Dendrobatidae > Ranitomeya > Ranitomeya imitator. Next base: position 998,883,986 of record NC_091282.1, read on the forward strand.
AAACATGAAACACGAAAATTGAACTGCATTACTGCACTAGAAATATGAAAAATGAGAGCGTTTAGCGCATAAAAATTGCCAATTTTATGTGTACCTGGTAGCCACATTAGGGCATCTCTCTTATACCAGGTCCTAAACTTGCCTTTCCTCGCTGAGAATAAACGTCTCCATCTGAATGGGTACATGTGAAACCTCTTCTTAGACTAAAATTCTCTCTCTCTGTGGAGGGGTATGGAACCTGCTGTAATTAAAACACATGTGGCTAGAAGGCGGAGTGCTCAATCAGAAGGCTAGAGAATACATTTGAAAAACCTGACCGTCACATCCAAACATAGACTAAGTGTGAACAGGTGCTGAACCTAAAGTTGCCAACTCGTATATAGTTAAGTAAATAAGGCAGCACACTGCAGCGCTAGAACATGCAAACATGAAACACGAAAATTGAACTGCATTACTGCACTAGAAATATGAAAAATGAGAGCGTTTAGCGCATAAAAATGGCCAATTTTATGTGTACCTGGTAGCCACATTAGGGCATCTCTCTTATACCAGGTCCTAAACTTGCCTTTCCTCGCTGAGAATAAAAGTCTCAATCTGAATGGGTACATGTGAAACCTCTTCTTAGACTAAAATTCTCTCTCTCTGTGGAGGGGTATGGGACCTGCTGTCATTAAAACACATGTGGCTAGAAGGCGGAGTGCTCAATCAGAAGGCTAGAGAATACATTTCAAAAACCTGACCGTCACATCCAAACATAGACTAAGTGTGAACAGGTGCTGAACCTAAAGTTGCCAACTCGTATATAGTTAAGTAAATAAGGCAGCACACTGCAGCGCTAGAACATGCAAACATGAAACACGAAAATTGAACTGCATTACTGCACTAGAAATATGAAAAATGAGTGCGTTTAGCGCAAAAAAATGGCCAATTTTATGTGTACCTGGTAGCCACATTAGGGCATCTCTCTTATACCAGGTCCTAAACTTGCCTTTCCTCACTGAGAATAAACGTCTCCATCTGAATGGGTACATGTGAAACTTCTTCTTAGACTAAAATTCTCTCTCTCTCTGGAGGGGTATGGGACCTGCTGTAATTAAAACACATGTGGCTAGGAGGCGGAGTGCTCAATCAGAAGGCTAGAGAATACATTTCAAAAACCTGACCGTCACATCCAAACATAGACTAAGTGTGAACAGGTGCTGAACCTAAAGTTGACAACTCGTATATAGTTAAGTAAATAAGGCAGCACACTGCAGCGCTAGAACATGCAAACATGAAACGCGAAAATTGAACTGCATTACTGCACTAGAAATATGAAAAATGAGAGCGTTTAGCGCATAAAAATGGCCAATTTTATGTGTACCTGGTAGCCACATTAGGGCATCTCTCTTATACCAGGTCCTAAACTTGCCTTTCCTCGCTGAGAATAAACGTCTCCATCTGAATGGGTACATGTGAAACCTCTTCTTAGACTAAAATTCTCTCTCTCTGTGGAGGGGTATGGGACCTGCTGTAATTAAAACACATGTGGCTAGGAGGCGGAGTGCTCAATCAGAAGGCTAGAGAATACATTTCAAAAACCTGACCGTCACATCCAAACATAGACTAAGTGTGAACAGGTGCTGAACCTAAAGTTGCCAACTCGTATATAGTTAAGTAAATAAGGCAGCACACTGCAGCGCTAGAACATGCAAACATGAAACACGAAAATTGAACTGCATTACTGCACTAGAAATATGAAAAATGAGAGCGTTTAGCGCATAAAAATGGCCAATTTTATGTGTACCTGGTAGCCACATTAGGGCATCTCTCTTATACCAGGTCCTAAACTTGCCTTTCCTTGCTGAGAATAAACGTCTCCATCTGAATGGGTACATGTGAAACCTCTTCTTAGACTAAAATTCTCTCTCTCTGCGGAGGGGTATGGGACCTGCTGTAATTAAAACACATGTGGCTAGGATGCGGCGTGCTCAATCAGAAGGCTAGAGAATACATTTCAAAAACCTGACCGTCACATCCAAACATAGACTAAGTGTGAACAGGTGCTGAACCTAAAGTTGACAACTCGTATATAGTTAAGTAAATAAGGCAGCACACTGCAGCGCTAGAACATGCAAACATGAAACACGATAATTGAACTGCATTACTGCACTAGAAATATGAAAAATGAGAGCGTTTAGCGCATAAAAATGGCCAATTTTATGTGTACCTGGTAGCCACATTAGGGCATCTCTCTTATACCAGGTCCTACACTTGCCTTTCCTCGCTGAGAATAAACGTCTCCATCTGAATGGGTACATGTGAAACCTCTTCTTAGACTAAAATTCTCTCTCTCTGTGGAGGGGTATGGGACCTGCTGTAATTAAAACATATGTGGCTAGGAGGCGGAGTGCTCAATCAGAAGGCTAGAGAATACATTTCAAAAACCTGACCGTCACATCCAAACATAGACTAAGTGTGAACAGGTGCTGAACCTAAAGTTAACAACTCGTATATAGTTAAGTAAATAAGGCAGCACACTGCAGCGCTAGAACATGCTAACATGAAACACGAAAATTGAACTGCATTACTGCACTAGAAATATGAAAAATGAGAGCGTTTAGCGCATAAAAATGGCCAATTTTATGTGTACCTGGTAGCCACATTAGGGCATCTCTCTTATACCAGGTCCTAAACTTGCCTTTCCTCGCTGAGAATAAACGTCTCCATCTGAATGGGTACATGTGAAACCTCTTCTTAGACTAAAATTCTCTCTCTCTGTGGAGGGGTATGGGACCTGCTGTAATTAAAACACATGTGGCTAGGAGGCGGAGTGCTCAATCAGAAGGCTAGAGAATACATTTCAAAAACCTGACCGTCACATCCAAACATAGACTAAGTGTGAACAGGTGCTGAACCTAAAGTTGCCAACTCGTATATAGTTAAGTAAATAAGGCAGCACACTGCAGCGCTAGAACATGCAAACATGAAACACGAAAATTGAACTGCATTACTGCACTAGAAATATGAAAAATGAGAGCGTTTAGCGCATAAAAATGGCCAATTTTATGTGTACCTGGTAGCCACATTAGGGCATCTCTCTTATACCAGGTCCTAAACTTGCCTTTCCTCGCTGACAATAAACGTCTCCATCTGAATGGGTACATGTGAAACCTCTTCTTAGACTAAAATTCTCTCTCTCTCTGGAGGGGTATGGGACCTGCTGTAATTAAAACACATGTGGCTAGGAGGCGGAGTGCTCAATCAGAAGGCTAGAGAATACATTTCAAAAACCTGACCGTCACATCCAAACATAGACTAAGTGTGAACAGGTGCTGAACCTAAAGTTGCCAACTCGTATATAGTTAAGTAAATAAGGCAGCACACTGCAGCGCTAGAACATGCAAACATGAAACACGAAAATTGAACTGCATTACTGCACTAGAAATATGAAAAATGAGAGCGTTTAGCGCATAAAAATGGCCAATTTTATGTGTACCTGGTAGCCACATTAGGGCATCTCTCTTATACCAGGTCCTAAACTTGCCTTTCCTCGCTGAGAATAAACGTCTCCATCTGAATGGGTACATGTGAAACCTCTTCTTAGACTAAAATTCTCTCTCTCTGTGGAGGGGTATGGAACCTGCTGTAATTAAAACACATGTGGCTAGAAGGCGGAGTGCTCAATCAGAAGGCTAGAGAATACATTTGAAAAACCTGACCGTCACATCCAAACATAGACTAAGTGTGAACAGGTGCTGAACCTAAAGTTGACAACTCGTATATAGTTAAGTAAATAAGGCAGCACACTGCAGCGCTAGAACATGCAAACATGAAACATGAAAATTGAACTGCATTACTTCACTAGAAATATGAAAAATGAGAGCGTTTAGCGCATAAAAATGGCCAATTTTATGTGTACCTGGTAGCCACATTAGGGCATCTCTCTTATACCAGGTCCTAAACTTGCCTTTCCTCGCTGAGAATAAACGTCTCCATCTGAATGTGTACATGTGAAACCTCTTCTTAGACTCAAATTCTCTCTCTCTGTGGAGGGGTATGGGACCTGCTGTAATTAAAACACATGTGGCTAGGAGGCGGAGTGCTCAATCAGAAGGCTAGAGAATACATTTCAAAAACCTGACCGTCACATCCAAACATAGACTAAGTGTGAACAGGTGCTGAACCTAAAGTTGCCAACTCGTGTATAGTTAAGTAAATAAGGCAGTACACTGCAGCGCTAGAACATGCAAACATGAAACACGAAAATTGAACTGCATTACTGCACTAGAAATATGAAAAATGAGAGCGTTTAGTGCATAAAAATGGCCAATTTTATGTGTACCTGGTAGCCACATTAGGGCATCTCTCTTATACCAGGTCCTAAACTTGCCATTCCTCGCTGAGAATAAACGTCTCCATCTGAATGGGTACATGTGAAACCTCTTCTTAGACTCAAATTCTCTCTCTCTGTGGAGGGGTATGGGACCTGCTGTAATTAAAACACATGTGGCTAGGAGGCGGAGTGCTCAATCAGAAGGCTAGAGAATACATTTCAAAAACCTGACCGTCACATCCAAACATAGACTAAGTGTGAACAGGTGCTGAACCTAAAGTTGACAACTCGTATATAGTTAAGTAAATAAGGCAGCACACTGCAGCGCTAGAACATGCAAACATGAAACACGAAAATTGAACTGCATTACTGCACTAGAAATAAGAAAAATGAGAGCGTTTAGTGCATAAAAATGGCCAATTTTATGTGTACCTGGTAGCCACATTAGGGCATCTCTCTTATACCAGGTCCTAAACTTGCCTTTCCTCGCTGAGAATAAACGTCTCCATCTGAATGGGTACATGTGAAACCTCTTCTTAGACTAAAATTCTCTCTCTCTGTGGAGGGATATTGCACCTGCTGTAATTAAAACACATGTGGCTAGGAGGCGGAGTGCTCAATCAGAAGGCTAGAAAACACATTTCAAAAACCTGACCGTCACATCCAAACATAGACTAAGTGTGAAAAGGTGCTGAACCTAAAGTTGCCAACTCGTATATAGTTAAGTATAAAAGGCAGCACACTGCAGCGCTAGAACATGCAAACATGAACGACGAAAATTGAACTGCATTGCTGCACTAGAAATATGAAAAATTAGAGCGTTTAACGCATAAAAATGGCCAATTTCATGTGTACCTGGTAGCCACATTAGGGCATCTCTCTTATACCAGGTCCTAAACTTGCCTTTCCTCACTGAGAATATACGTCTCCATCTGAATGGGTACATGTGAAACCTCTTCTTAGACTAAAATTCTCTCTCTCTGTGGAGGGGTATGGGACCTGCTGTAATTAAATCACATGTGGCTAGGAGGCGGAGTGCTCAATCAGAAGGCTAGAGAATACATTTCAAAAACCTGACCGTCACATCCAAACATAGACTAAGTGTGAAGCGGTACTGAACCTAAAGTTGCCAACTCGTATATAGTTAAGTAAATAAGGCAGCACACTGCAGCGCTAGAACATGCAAACATGAAACATGAAAATTGAACTGCATTACTTCACTAGAAATATGAAAAATGAGAGCGTTTAGCGCATAAAAATGGCCAATTTTATGTGTACCTGGTAGCCACATTAGGGCATCTCTCTTATACCAGGTCCTAAACTTGCCTTTCCTCGCTGAGAATAAACGTCTCCATCTGAATGTGTACATGTGAAACCTCTTCTTAGACTCAAATTCTCTCTCTCTGTGGAGGGGTATGGGACCTGCTGTAATTAAAACACATGTGGCTAGGAGGCGGAGTGCTCAATCAGAAGGCTAGAGAATACATTTCAAAAACCTGACCGTCACATCCAAACATAGACTAAGTGTGAACAGGTGCTGAACCTAAAGTTGCCAACTCGTGTATAGTTAAGTAAATAAGGCAGTACACTGCAGCGCTAGAACATGCAAACATGAAACACGAAAATTGAACTGCATTACTGCACTAGAAATATGAAAAATGAGAGCGTTTAGTGCATAAAAATGGCCAATTTTATGTGTACCTGGTAGCCACATTAGGGCATCTCTCTTATACCAGGTCCTAAACTTGCCATTCCTCGCTGAGAATAAACGTCTCCATCTGAATGGGTACATGTGAAACCTCTTCTTAGACTCAAATTCTCTCTCTCTGTGGAGGGGTATGGGACCTGCTGTAATTAAAACACATGTGGCTAGGTGGCGGAGTGCTCAATCAGAAGGCTAGAGAATACATTTCAAAAACCTGACAGTCACATCCAAACATAGACTAAGTGTGAACAGGTGCTGAACCTAAAGTTGACAACTCGTATATAGTTAAGTAAATAAGGCAGCACACTGCAGCGCTAGAACATGCAAACATGAAACACGAAAATTGAACTTCCTTACTGCACTAGAAATATGAAAAATGAGAGCGTTTAGCGCATAAAAATGGCCAATTTTATGTGTACCTGGTAGCCACATTAGGGCATCTCTCTTATACCAGGTCCTAAACTTGCCTTTCCTCGCTGAGAATAAACGTCTCCATCTGAATGGGTACATGTGAAACCTCTTCTTAGACTAAAATTCTCTCTCTCTGTGGAGGGATATTGCACCTGCTGTAATTAAAACACATGTGGCTAGGAGGCGGAGTGCTCAATCAGAAGGCTAGAAAACACATTTCAAAAACCTGACCGTCACATCCAAACATAGACTAAGTGTGAAAAGGTGCTGAACCTAAAGTTGCCAACTCGTATATAGTTAAGTATAAAAGGCAGCACACTGCAGCGCTAGAACATGCAAACATGAACGACGAAAATTGAACTGCATTGCTGCACTAGAAATATGAAAAATTAGAGCGTTTAACGCATAAAAATGGCCAATTTCATGTGTACCTGGTAGCCACATTAGGGCATCTCTCTTATACCAGGTCCTAAACTTGCCTTTCCTCACTGAGAATATACGTCTCCATCTGAATGGGTACATGTGAAACCTCTTCTTAGACTAAAATTCTCTCTCTCTGTGGAGGGGTATGGGACCTGCTGTAATTAAATCACATGTGGCTAGGAGGCGGAGTGCTCAATCAGAAGGCTAGAGAATACATTTCAAAAACCTGACCGTCACATCCAAACATAGACTAAGTGTGAAGCGGTACTGAACCTAAAGTTGCCAACTCGTATATAGTTAAGTAAATAAGGCAGCACACTGCAGCGCTAGAACATGCAAACATGAAACACGAAAATTGAACTGCATTACTGCACTAGAAATATGAAAAATTAGAGCGTTTAACGCATAAAAATGGCCAATTGTATGTGTACCTGGTAGCCACATTAGGGCATCTCTCTTATACCAGGTCCTAAACTTGCCTTTCCTCACTGAGAATATACATCTCCATCTGAATGGGTACATGTGAAACCTCTTCTTAGACTAAAATTCTCTCTCTCTGTGGAGGGGTATGGGACCTGCTGTAATTAAATCACATGTGGCTAGGAGGCGGAGTGCTCAATCAGAAGGCTAGAGAATACATTTCAAAAACCTGACCGTCACATCCAAACATAGACTAAGTGTGAAGAGGTGCTGAACCTAAAGTTGCCAACTCGTATATAGTTAAGTAAATAAGGCAGCACACTGCAGCGCTAGAACATGCAAACATGAAACACGAAAATTGAACTGCATTACTGCACTAGAAATATGAAAAATGAGAGCGTTTAGCGCATAAAAATGGCCAATTTTATGTGTACCTGGTAGCCACATTAGGGCATCTCTCTTATACCAGATCCTAAACTTGCCTTTCCTCGCTGAGAATAAACGTCTCCATCTGAATGGGTACATGTGAAACCTCTTCTTAGACTAAAATTCTCTCTCTCTGTGGAGGGGTATGGGACCTGCTGTAATTAAAACACATGTGGCTAGGAGGCGGAGTGCTCAATCAGAAGGCTAGAGAATACATTTCAAAAAACTGACCGTCACATCCAAACATAGACTAAGTGTGAACAGGTGCTGAACCGAAAGTTGCCAACTCGTATATAGTTAAGTAAATAAGGCAGCACACTGCAGCGCTAGAACGTGCAAACATGAAACACGAAAATTGAACTGCATTACTGCACTAGAAATATGAAAAATGAGAGCGTTTAGCGCATAAAAATGGCCAATTTTATGTGTACCTGGTAGCCACATTAGGGCATCTCTCTTATACCAGGTCCTAAACTTGCCTTTCCTCACTGAGAATAAACGTCTCCATCTGAATGGGTACATGTGAAACCTTTTCTTAGACTAAAATTCTCTCTCTCTGTGGAGGGGTATGGGACCTGCTGTAATTAAAACACATGTGGCTAGGAGGCGGAGTGCTCAATCAGAAGGCTAGAGAATACATTTCAAAAACCTGACCGTCACATCCAAACATAGACTAAGTGTGAACAGGTGCTGAACCGAAAGTTGCCAACTCGTATATAGTTAAGTAAATAAGGCAGCACACTGCAGCGCTAGAACGTGCAAACATGAAACACGAAAATTGAACTGCATTACTGCACTAGAAATATGAAAAATGAGAGCGTTTAGCGCATAAAAATGGCCATTTATATGTGTACCTGGTGGCCACATTAGGGCATCTCTCTTATACCAGGTCCTAAACTTGCCTTTCCTCGCTGAGAATAAACGTCTCCATCTGAATGGGTACATGTGAAACCTCTTCTTAGACTAAAATTCTCTCTCTCTGTGGAGGGGTATGGGACCTGCTGTAATTAAAACACATGTGGCTAGGAGGCGGAGTGCTCAATCAGAAGGCAAGAGAATACATTTCAAAAACCTGACCATCACATCCAAACATAGACTAAGTGTGAACAGGTGCTGAACCTAAAGTTGCCAACTCATATATAGTTAAGTAAATAAGGCAGCACACTGCAGCGCTAGAACATGCAAACATGAAACATGAAAATTGAACTGCATTACTGCACTAGAAATATGAAAAATGAGAGCGTTTAGCGCATAAAAATGGCCAATTTTATGTGTACCTGGTAGCCACATTAGGGCATCTCTCTTATACCAGGTCCTAAACTTGCCTTTCCTCGCTGAGAGTAAACGTCTCCATCTGAATGGGTACATGTGAAACCTCTTCTTAGACTAAAATTCTCTCTCTCTCTGTGGAGGGGTATGGGACCTGCTGTAATTAAAACACATGTGGCTAGGAGGCGGAGTGCTCAATCAGAAGGCTAGAGAATACATTTCAAAAACCTGACCGTCACATCCAAACATAGACTAAGTGTGAACAGGTGCTGAACATAAAGTTTCCAACTTGTATATAGTTAAGTAAATAAGGCAGCACACTGCAGCGCTAGAACATGCAAACATGAAACACGAAAATTGAACTGCATTACTGCACTAGAAATATGAAAAATGAGAGCGTTTAGCGCATATAAATGGCCAATTTTATGTGTACCTGGTAGCCACATTAGGGCATCTCTCTTATACCAGGTCCTAAACTTGCCTTTCCTCACTGAGAATAAACGTCTCCATCTGAATGGGTACATGTGAAACCTCTTCTTAGACTAAAATTCTCTCTCTCGGTGGAGGGGTATGGGACCTGCTGTAATTAAAACACATGTGGCTAGGAGGCGGAGTGCTCAATCAGAAGGCTAGAGAATACATTTCAAAAACCTGACCGTCACATCCAAACATAGACTAAGTGTGAACAGGTGCTGAACCTAAAGTTGCCAACTCGTATATAGTTAAGTAAATAAGGCAGCACACTGCAGCGCTAGAACATGCAAACATGAAACACGAAAATTGAACTGCATTACTGCACTAGAAATATGAAAAATGAGAGCGTTTAGCGCATAAAAATGGCCAATTTTATGTGTACCTGGTAGCCACATTAGGGCATCTCTCTTATACCAGGTCCTAAACTTGCCTTTCCTCGCTGAGAATAAACGTCTCCATCTGAATGGGTACATGTGAAACCTCTTCTTAGACTAAAATTCTCTCTCTCTGTGGAGGGGTATGGGACCTGCTGTAATTAAAACATGTGGCTAGGAGGCGGAGTGCTCAATCAGAAGGCTAGAGAATACATTTCAAAAACCTGACCATCACATCCAAACATAGACTAAGTGTGAACAGGTGCTGAACCTAAAGTTGCAAACTCGTATATAGTTAAGTAAATAAGGCAGCACACTGCAGCGCTAGAACATGCAAACATGAAACATGAAAATTGAACTGCATTACTGCACTAGAAATATGAAAAATGAGAGCGTTTAGCGCATAAAAATGGCCAATTTTATGTGTACCTGGTAGCCACATTAGGGCATCTCTCTTATACCAGGTCCTAAACTTTCCTTTCCTCGCTGAGAATAAACGTCTCCATCTGAATGGGTACATGTGAAACCTCTTCTTAGACTAAAATTCTCTCTCTCTGTGGAGGGGTATGGGACCTGCTGTAATTAAAACACATGTGGCTAGGAGGCGGAGTGCTCAATCAGAAGGCTAGAGAATAAATTTCAAAAACCTGACCGTCACATCCAAACATAGACTAAGTGTGAACAGGTGCTGAACCTAAAGTTGCCAACTCGTATATAGTTAAGTAAATAAGGCAGCACACTGCAGCGCTAGAACATGCAAACATGAAACACGAAAATTGAACTGCATTACTGCACTAGAAATTTGAAAAATGAGAGCGTTTAGCGCATAAAAATGGCCAATTTTATGTGTACCTGGTAGACACATTAGGGCATCTCTCTTATACCAGGTCCTAAACTTGCCTTTCCTCACTGAGAATAAACGTCTCCATCTGAATGGGTACATGTGAAACCTCTTCTTAGACTAAAATTCTCTCTCTCTGTGGAGGGGTATGGGACCTGCTGTAATGAAAACACATGTGGCTAGGAGGCGGAGTGCTCAATCAGAAGGCTAGAGAATACATTTCAAAAACCTGACCGTCACATCCAAACATAGACTAAGTGTGAACAGGTGCTGAACCTAAAGTTGCCAACTCGTATATAGTTAAGTAAATAAGGCAGCACACTGCAGCGCTAGAACATGCAAACATGAAACACGAAAATTGAACTGCATTATTGCACTAGAAATATGAAAAATGAGAGCGTTTAGCGCATAAAAATGGCCAATTTTATGTGTACCTGGTAGCCACATTAGGGCATCTCTCTTATACCAGGTCCTAAACTTGCCTTTCCTCGCTGAGAATAAACGTCTCCATCTGAATGGGTACATGTGAAACCTCTTCTTAGACTAAAATTCTCTCTCTCTGTGGAGGGGTATGGGACCTGCTGTAATTAAAACACATGTGGCTAGGAGGCGGAGTGCTCAATCAGAAGGCTAGAGAATACATTTCAAAAACCTGACCATCACATCCAAACATAGACTAAGTGTGAACAGGTGCTGAACCTAAAGTTGCAAACTCGTATATAGTTAAGTAAATAAGGCAGCACACTGCAGCGCTAGAACATGCAAACATGAAACATGAAAATTGAACTGCATTACTGCACTAGAAATATGAAAAATGAGAGCGTTTAGCGCATAAAAATTGCCAATTTTATGTGTACCTGGTAGCCACATTAGGGCATCTCTCTTATACCAGGTCCTAAACTTTCCTTTCCTCGCTGAGAATAAACGTCTCCATCTGAATGGGTACATGTGAAACCTCTTCTTAGACTAAAATTCTCTCTCTCTGTGGAGGGGTATGGGACCTGCTGTAATTAAAACACATGTGGCTAGGAGGCGGAGTGCTCAATCAGAAGGCTAGAGAATATATTTCAAAAACCTGACCGTCACATCCAAACATAGACTAAGTGTGAACAGGTGCTGAACCTAAAGTTGCCAACTCGTATATAGTTAAGTAAATAAGGCAGCACACTGCAGCGCTAGAACATGCAAACATGAAACACGAAAATTGAACTGCATTACTGCACTAGAAATATGAAAAATGAGAGCGTTTAGCGCATAAAAATGGCCAATTTTATGTGTACCTGGTAGACACATTAGGGCATCTCTCTTATACCAGGTCCTAAACTTGCCTTTTCTCACTGAGAATAAACGTCTCCATCTGAATGGGTACATGTGAAACCTCTTCTTAGACTAAAATTCTCTCTCTCTGTGGAGGGGTATGGGACCTGCTGTAATGAAAACACATGTGGCTAGGAGGCGGAGTGCTCAATCAGAAGGCTAGAGAATACATTTCAAAAACCTGACCGTCACATCCAAACATAGACTAAGTGTGAACAGGTGCTGAACCTAAAGTTGCCAACTCGTATATAGTTAAGTAAATAAGGCAGCACACTGCAGCGCTAGAACATGCAAACATGAAACACGAAAATTGAACTGCATTACTGCACTAGAAATATGAAAAATGAGAGCATTTAGCGCATAAAAATGGCCAATTTTATGTGTACCTGGTAGCCACATTAGGGCATCTCTCTTATACCAGGTTCTAAACTTGCCTTTCCTCGCTGAGAATAAACGTCTCCATCTGAATGGGTACATGTGAAATCTCTTCTTAGACTAAAATTCTCTCTCTCTGTGAAGGGGTATGGGACCTGCTGTAATTAAAACACATGTGGCAAGGATGCGGAGTGCTCAATCAGAAGGCTAGAGAATACATTTCAAAAACCTGACCGTCACATCCAAACATAGACTAAATGTGAACAGGTGCTGAACCTAAAGTTGCCAACTCGTATATAGTTAAGTAAATAAGGCAGCACACTGCAGCGCTAGAACATGCAAACATGAAACACGAAAATTGAACTGCATTACTGCACTAGAAATATGAAAAATGAGAGCGTTTAGCACATAAAAATGGCCAATTTTATGTGTACCTGGTAGCCACATTAGGGCATCTCTCTTATACCAGGTCCTAAACTTGCCTTTCATCGCTGAGAATAAACGTCTCCATCTGAATGGGTACATGTGAAACCTTTTCTTAGACTAAAATTCTCTCTCTCTGTGGAGGGGTATGGGACCTGCTGTAATTAAAACACATGTGGCTAGGAGGCGGAGTGCTCAATCAGAAGGCTAGAGAATACATTTCAAAAACCTGACCGTCACATCCAAACATAGACTAAGTGTGAACAGGTGCTGAACCGAAAGTTGCCAACTCGTATATAGTTAAGTAAATAAGGCAGCACACTGCAGCGCTAGAACGTGCAAACATGAAACACGAAAATTGAACTGCATTACTGCACTAGAAATATGAAAAATGAGAGCGTTTAGCGCATAAAAATGGCCAATTATGTGTGTACCTGGTGGCCACATTAGGGCATCTCTCTTATACCAGGTCCTAAACTTGCCTTTCCTCGCTGAGAATAAACGTCTCCATCTGAATGGGTACATGTGAAACCTCTTCTTAGACTAAAATTCTCTCTCTCTGTGGAGGGGTATGGGACCTGCTGTAATTAAAACACATGTGGCTAGGAGGCGGAGTGCTCAATCAGAAGGCTAGAGAATACATTTCAAAAACCTGACCATCACATCCAAACATAGACTAAGTGTGAACAGGTGCTGAACCTAAAGTTGCAAACTCGTATATAGTTAAGTAAATAAGGCAGCACACTGCAGCGCTAGAACATGCAAACATGAAACATGAAAATTGAACTGCATTACTGCACTAGAAATATGAAAAATGAGAGCGTTTAGCGCATAAAAATTGCCAATTTTATGTGTACCTGGTAGCCACATTAGGGCATCTCTCTTATACCAGGTCCTAAACTTTCCTTTCCTCGCTGAGAATAAACGTCTCCATCTGAATGGGTACATGTGAAACCTCTTCTTAGACTAAAATTCTCTCTCTCTGTGGAGGGGTATGGGACCTGCTGTAATTAAAACACATGTGGCTAGGAGGCGGAGTGCTCAATCAGAAGGCTAGAGAATAAATTTCAAAAACCTGACCGTCACATCCAAACATAGACTAAGTGTGAACAGGTGCTGAACCTAAAGTTGCCAACTCGTATATAGTTAAGTAAATAAGGCAGCACACTGCAGCGCTAGAACATGCAAACATGAAACACGAAAATTGAACTGCATTACTGCACTAGAAATATGAAAAATGAGAGCGTTTAGCGCATAAAAATGGCCAATTTTATGTGTACCTGGTAGACACATTAGGGCATCTCTCTTATACCAGGTCCTAAACTTGCCTTTTCTCACTGAGAATAAACGTCTCCATCTGAATGGGTACATGTGAAACCTCTTCTTAGACTAAAATTCTCTCTCTCTGTGGAGGGGTATGGGACCTGCTGTAATGAAAACACATGTGGCTAGGAGGCGGAGTGCTCAATCAGAAGGCTAGAGAATACATTTCAAAAACCTGACCGTCACATCCAAACATAGACTAAGTGTGAACAGGTGCTGAACCTAAAGTTGCCAACTCGTATATAGTTAAGTAAATAAGGCAGCACACTGCAGCGCTAGAACATGCAAACATGAAACACGAAAATTGAACTGCATTACTGCACTAGAAATATGAAAAATGAGAGCATTTAGCGCATAAAAATGGCCAATTTTATGTGTACCTGGTAGCCACATTAGGGCATCTCTCTTATACCAGGTTCTAAACTTGCCTTTCCTCGCTGAGAATAAACGTCGCCATCTGAATGGGTACATGTGAAATCTCTTCTTAGACTAAAATTCTCTCTCTCTGTGAAGGGGTATGGGACCTGCTGTAATTAAAACACATGTGGCTAGGATGCGGAGTGCTCAATCAGAAGGCTAGAGAATACATTTCAAAAACCTGACCGTCACATCCAAACATAGACTAAGTGTGAACAGGTGCTGAACCTAAAGTTGCCAACTCGTATATAGTTAAGTAAATAAGGCAGCACACTGCAGCGCTAGAACATGCAAACATGAAACACGAAAATTGAACTGCATTACTGCACTAGAAATATGAAAAATGAGAGCGTTTAGCACATAAAAATGGCCAATTTTATGTGTACCTGGTAGCCACATTAGGGCATCTCTCTTATACCAGGTCCTAAACTTGCCTTTCATCGCTGAGAATAAACGTCTCCATCTGAATGGGTACATGTGAAACCTTTTCTTAGACTAAAATTCTCTCTCTCTGTGGAGGGGTATGGGACCTGCTGTAATTAAAACACATGTGGCTAGGAGGCGGAGTGCTCAATCAGAAGGCTAGAGAATACATTTCAAAAACCTGACCGTCACATCCAAACATAGACTAAGTGTGAACAGGTGCTGAACCGAAAGTTGCCAACTCGTATATAGTTAAGTAAATAAGGCAGCACACTGCAGCGCTAGAACGTGCAAACATGAAACACGAAAATTGAACTGCATTACTGCAGTAGAAATATGAAAAATGAGAGCGTTTAGCGCATAAAAATGGCCAATTATATGTGTACCTGGTGGCCACATTAGGGCATCTCTCTTATACCAGGTCCTAAACTTGCCTTTCCTCGCTGAGAATAAACGTCTCCATCTGAATGGGTACATGTGAAACCTCTTCTTAGACTAAAATTCTCTCTCTCTGTGGAGGGGTATGGGACCTGCTGTAATTAAAACACATGTGGCTAGGAGGCGGAGTGCTCAATCAGAAGGCTAGAGAATACATTTCAAAAACCTGACCATCACATCCAAACATAGACTAAGTGTGAACAGGTGCTGAACCTAAAGTTGCCAACTCGTATATAGTTAAGTAAATAAGGCAGCACACTGCAGCGCTAGAACATGCAAACATGAAACACGAAAATTGAACTGCATTACTGCACTAGAAATATGAAAAATGAGAGCGTTTAGCGCATAAAAATGGCCAATTTTATGTGTACCTGGTAGCCACATTAGGGCATCTCTCTTATACCAGGTCCTAAACTTGCCTTTCCTCGCTGAGAATAAACGTCTCCATCTGAATGGGTACATGTGAAACCTCTTCTTAGACTAAAATTTTCTCTCTCTGTGGAGGGGTATGGGACCTGCTGTAATTAAAACACATGTGGCTAGGAGGCGGAGTGCTCAATCAGAAGGCTAGAGAATACATTTCAAAAACCTGACCATCACATCCAAACATAGACTAAGTGTGAACAGGTGCTGAACCTAAAGTTGCAAACTCGTATATAGTTAAGTAAATAAGGCAGCACACTGCAGCGCTAGAACATGCAAACATGAAACATGAAAATTGAACTGCATTACTGCACTAGAAATATGAAAAATGAGAGCGTTTAGCGCATAAAAATGGCCAATTTTACGTGTACCTGGTAGCCACATTAGGGCATCTCTCTTATACCAGGTCCTAAACTTTCCTTTCCTCGCTGAGAATAAACGTCTCCATCTGAATGGGTACATGTGAAACCTCTTCTTAGACTAAAATTCTCTCTCTCTGTGGAGGGGTATGGGACCTGCTGTAATTAAAACACATGTGGCTAGGAGGCGGAGTGCTCAATCAGAAGGCTAGAGAATAAATTTCAAAAACCTGACCGTCACATCCAAACATAGACTAAGTGTGAACAGGTGCTGAACCTAAAGTTGCCAACTCGTATATAGTTAAGTAAATAAGGCAGCACACTGCAGCGCTAGAACATGCAAACATGAAACACGAAAATTGAACTGCATTACTGCACTAGAAATATGAAAAATGAGAGCGTTTAGCGCATAAAAATGGCCAATTTTATGTGTACCTGGTAGACACATTAGGGCATCTCTCTTATACCAGGTCCTAAACTTGCCTTTCCTCACTGAGAATAAACGTCTCCATCTGAATGGGTACATGTGAAACCTCTTCTTAGACTAAAATTCTCTCTCTCTGTGGAGGGGTATGGGACCTGCTGTAATGAAAACACATGTGGCTAGGAGGCGGAGTGCTCAATCAGAAGGCTAGAGAATACATTTCAAAAACCTGACCGTCACATCCAAACATAGACTAAGTGTGAACAGGTGCTGAACCTAAAGTTGCCAACTCGTATATAGTTAAGTAAATAAGGCAGCACACTGCAGCGCTAGAACATGCAAACATGAAACACGAAAATTGAACTGCATTACTGCACTAGAAATATGAAAAATGAGAGCGTTTAGCGCATAAAAATGGCCAATTTTATGTGTACCTGGTAGCCACATTAGGGCATCTCTCTTATACCAGGTCCTAAACTTGCCTTTCCTCGCTGAGAATAAACGTCTCCATCTGAATGGGTACATGTGAAACCTCTTCTTAGACTAAAATTCTCTCTCTCTGTGGAGGGGTATGGGACCTGCTGTAATTAAAACACATGTGGCTAGGAGGCGGAGTGCTCAATCAGAAGGCTAGAGAATACATTTCAAAAACCTGACCATCACATCCAAACATAGACTAAGTGTGAACAGGTGCTGAACCTAAAGTTGCAAACTCGTATATAGTTAAGTAAATAAGGCAGCACACTGCAGCGCTAGAACATGCAAACATGAAACATGAAAATTGAACTGCATTACTGCACTAGAAATATGAAAAATGAGAGCGTTTAGCGCATAAAAATGGCCAATTTTATGTGTACCTGGTAGCCACATTAGGGCATCTCTCTTATACCAGGTCCTAAACTTTCCTTTCCTCGCTGAGAATAAACGTCTCCATCTGAATGGGTACATGTGAAACCTCTTCTTAGACTAAAATTCTCTCTCTCTGTGGAGGGGTATGGGACCTGCTGTAATTAAAACACATGTGGCTAGGAGGCGGAGTGCTCAATCAGAAGGCTAGAGAATAAATTTCAAAAACCTGACCGTCACATCCAAACATAGACTAAGTGTGAACAGGTGCTGAACCTAAAGTTGCCAACTCGTATATAGTTAAGTAAATAAGGCAGCACACTGCAGCGCTAGAACATGCAAACATGAAACACGAAAATTGAACTGCATTACTGCACTAGAAATATGAAAAATGAGAGCGTTTAGCGCATAAAAATGGCCAATTTTATGTGTACCTGGTAGACACATTAGGGCATCTCTCTTATACCAGGTCCTAAACTTGCCTTTCCTCACTGAGAATAAACGTCTCCATCTGAATGGGTACATGTGAAACCTCTTCTTAGACTAAAATTCTCTCTCTCTGTGGAGGGGTATGGGACCTGCTGTAATGAAAACACATGTGGCTAGGAGGCGGAGTGCTCAATCAGAAGGCTAGAGAATACATTTCAAAAACCTGACCGTCACATCCAAACATAGACTAAGTGTGAACAGGTGCTGAACCTAAAGTTGCCAACTCGTATATAGTTAAGTAAATAAGGCAGCACACTGCAGCGCTAGAACATGCAAACATGAAACACGAAAATTGAACTGCATTACTGCACTAGAAATATGAAAAATGAGAGCGTTTAGCGCATAAAAATGGCCAATTTTATGTGTACCTGGTAGCCACATTAGGGCATCTCTCTTATACCAGGTCCTAAACTTGCCTTTCCTCGCTGAGAATAATCGTCTCCATCTGAATGGGTACATGTGAAACCTCTTCTTAGACTAAAATTCTCTCTCTCTGTGGAGGGGTATGGGACCTGCTGTAATTAAAACACATGTGGCTAGGAGGCGGAGTGCTCAATCAGAAGGCTAGAGAATACATTTCAAAAACCTGACCATCACATCCAAACATAGACTAAGTGTGAACAGGTGCTGAACCTAAAGTTGCAAACTCGTATATAGTTAAGTAAATAAGGCAGCACACTGCAGCGCTAGAACATGCAAACATGAAACATGAAAATTGAACTGCATTACTGCACTAGAAATATGAAAAATGAGAGCGTTTAGCGCATAAAAATGGCCAATTTTATGTGTACCTGGTAGCCACATTAGGGCATCTCTCTTATACCAGGTCCTAAACTTTCCTTTCCTCGCTGAGAATAAACGTCTCCATCTGAATGGGTACATGTGAAACCTCTTCTTAGACTAAAATTCTCTCTCTCTGTGGAGGGGTATGGGACCTGCTGTAATTAAAACACATGTGGCTAGGAGGCGGAGTGCTCAATCAGAAGGCTAGAGAATAAATTTCAAAAACCTGACCGTCACATCCAAACATAGACTAAGTGTGAACAGGTGCTGAACCTAAAGTTGCCAACTCGTATATAGTTAAGTAAATAAGGCAGCACACTGCAGCGCTAGAACATGCAAACATGAAACACGAAAATTGAACTGCATTACTGCACTAGAAATATGAAAAATGAGAGCGTTTAGCGCATAAAAATGGCCAATTTTATGTGTACCTTGTAGACACATTAGGGCATCTCTCTTATACCAGGTCCTAAACTTGCCTTTCCTCACTGAGAATAAACGTCTCCATCTGAATGGGTACATGTGAAACCTCTTCTTAGACTAAAATTCTCTCTCTCTGTGGAGGGGTATGGGACCTGCTGTAATGAAAACACATGTGGCTAGGAGGCGGAGTGCTCAATCAGAAGGCTAGAGAATACATTTCAAAAACCTGACCGTCACATCCAAACATAGACTAAGTGTGAACAGGTGCTGAACCTAAAGTTGCCAACTCGTGTATAGTTAAGTAAATAAGGCAGCACACTGCAGCGCTAGAACATGCAAACATGAAACACGAAAATTGAACTGCATTACTGCACTAGAAATATGAAAAATGAGAGCATTTAGCGCATAAAAATGGCCAATTTTATGTGTACCTGGTAGCCACATTAGGGCATCTCTCTTATACCAGGTTCTAAACTTGCCTTTCCTCGCTGAGAATAAACGTCTCCATCTGAATGGGTACATGTGAAATCTCTTCTTAGACTAAAATTCTCTCTCTCTGTGAAGGGGTATGGGACCTGCTGTAATTAAAACACATGTGGCTAGGAGGCGGAGTGCTCAATCAGAAGGCTAGAGAATAAATTTCAAAAACCTGACCGTCACATCCAAACATAGACTAAGTGTGAACAGGTGCTGAACCTAAAGTTGCCAACTCGTATATAGTTAAGTAAATAAGGCAGCACACTGCAGCGCTAGAACATGCAAACATGAAACACGAAAATAGAACTGCATTACTGCACTAGAAATATGAAAAATGAGAGCGTTTAGCGCATAAAAATGGCCAATTTTATATGTACCTGTTAGCCACATTAGCGCATCTCTCTTATACCAGGTCCTAAACTTGTCTTTCCTCGCTGAGAATAAACGTCTCCATTTGAATGGGTACATGTGAAACCTCTTCTTAGACTAAAATTCTCTCTCTCTGTGGAGGGGTATGGGACCTGCTGTAATTAAAGCACATGTGGCTAGGATGCGGAGTGCTCAATCAGAAGGCTAGAGAATACATTTCAAAAACCTGACCGTCACATCCAAACATAGACTAAATGTGAACAGGTGCTGAACCTAAAGTTGCCAACTCGTATATAGTTAAGTAAATAAGGCAGCACACTGCAGCGCTAGAACATGAAAACATGAAACACGAAAATTGAACTGCATTACTGCACTACAAATATGAAAAATGAGAGCATTTAGCGCATAAAAATGGCCAATTTTATGTGTACCTGGTAGCCACATTAGGGCATCTCTCTTATACCAGGTCCTAAACTTGCCTTTCCTCGCTTAGAATAAACGTCTCCATCTGAATGGGTACATGTGAAACCTCTTCTTAGAATAAAATTCTTTTTCTCTGTGGAGGGGTATGGGACCTGCTGTAATTAAAACACATGTAGCTAGGAGGCGGAGTGCTCAATCAGAAGTCTAGAGAATACATTTCAAAAACCTGAATTTTATTTTAGGCCTAGTAAGTCTGTCTGCTGTCCCTCCATCCAATTGTCCTCCGCTGACCACACCAACGCTGCCTGTGTACCCCTGGAACCTATTTAAAACTGCATAGAGCCTCCTTTTTTAGTTTAAGCCTAGTAATTCTGTCTGCGGTCCCTCCTTCCAATTGTCCTCCGCTGACCACACCAATGCTGCCTGTGTACCCCTGTAACCTATTTATACCTGCATCGAGCCTACTTTTTTTTATTTTAGGCCTTCTAAGTCTGTCTGCGGTCCCTCCTTGCAATCGTCCTCCGCTGACCACACCAATGCTGCCCGTGTACCCCTGTAACCTTTTTAAATCTGCATTGAGCCAACTTTTGTGTTTAAGGCCTTCTACCAGTGTCTGTCTGCGCCACTCAATACAGCTGTCCTCTTCTTAAAAAAGCTGAGCTTTAATTTTCAGGTTTTCAGCCTATTGGAATTTGAAAACTGCATTGGAGCTACAAGTTTGGTTGGGGCCTACTAACGGTGTCTGCCGCTCCCAGGTGTTATCCTGGTTTTCTTGCCTTAGCTTCAATCTTCAGGCTTTCATTAAGTAGTTTTAAAATTAAACTGTATTTGACCTACTAGTTTTGTTGGGGCCTACTAACGGTGTCTACCGCTCCTAGGTGTTCTCCTGGTTTCCTTTCCTGAGCTTCTATCTTCAGGCTTTCATTAAATATTTTTAATGTTAAACTGCATTTGGCCTACTAGTTTAGTTGGGCCTACTAACGGTGTCTGCCGCTCCTTGCTGTTCTCCTCCACTGAACAAAGCAGTGCCGCCTGTTTACTACTGTTACCAATTTTTAACTGCATTTAGCCTACTTACTGATTTGGGCCTACTCACTGTGTCAGCCTCTCATTACAGTTGTCCTCCACTGAACAAAGCAATGCCGCCTGGTTAGTCCTGTTACCAATTTTGAACTGTATTTAGCCCACTTTATTATTTGGGCCTATATCTGTGTTTCCTCCTCATCCTGCCCATTTCCCAGCCAGTGCTAGATGAGTCTGCTGGTACATTGACCCACACCCCTACATTCCCCTTGCACGCTACACAGCCAGAATCTGACCCTGCAAAGATAAAATACTTACCTCTCCCTGCTCCACTGCCGTGACGCAGTCCACTATTATTATTAGGTAAATTAAGATTGACAATCTTCAGTAACAAGAATGGATGTTTTTGCCATTATAATGGGCACTGTAGGTGTTTTCCTGGCCTCCACCCACTGCCGACTGTGCTTCACCATGGACTTGCATGCGGTTTTGTGTTTCGGTCGATCCCCAACTTTTTGCGATAATCGGCCGATTTCACTCGACTCGACTTTTGAGATAGTCGGGTTTCGCGAAACCCGACTCGATCCAGAAAAAGTAAAAGTCGCTCAACCCTAGTATTATTACTATATTTTTTATTGTTTATTTATTAATAAAATTTGTGTACATTTTGTCTAAAAAACTCTCTGACCCTTTTGTGCTCTAAGTAGCCTGTTGTGGTGTCAGTATCTAAATTCTGTTTTGAGTTATTTAGAATTGAGAGTCCTCAGTGGTTGATACCTTTTAATGGCTAACTGAAAAGATGGTAACAAATTGCAAGCTTTCGAGACTACACAGGTCTCTTCATCAGGCAAAGACTAAAACAAATTCTGAAGAATCACATATTTATGCACAACATAGTATAGGAAAAAAAAAAAAAAAAAAAAAACCATGGATAAGCCAGGTGACATGAAGCAGAATTACCATGGGTGATAAACAGTTACGTCCATAAATATTGGGCCAATTCTTAGATAAGGATTGTTTTATTGTCCTGTGATTAGGGTCTCTGTTTTAATGACCCTTCATGGTCTGAGGGGCAAGTTCCTTAGTTGATGTAAAAAGACATAAATCCATGTGACACATTCATTCCTGCATTAAGAGTGTCAAAGGTCGTCATCAGTTTATATTCCCAGACTCTCCTGTCTTTCTGCGATTTGAAGTTTCCTTTCAATACAAGTAATTTCATGTCCATAATGTTATGATTTGGGAGACAGAAATGTATTGCCACCGGTAGATCCATTCTTTTTTCTCTTATTGTGTGGCGATGGGAGTTCATTCTTGTTCTAAGCTTCTGCCCTGTCTCCCCCACATACAGACCCCCAGTTGGACATTTAGTACATATAATTAGGTACACCACATTAGAAGTGACGCAGCTGAAAGTACCTGGGATCTTGTAGTCCTGATGTGAATTGGGGATCGTTATCTTGTCCGTGGTCATTATAAATTGACAGGTTTTACATTTTTTCTGGTTGCAAGGAAAGGTTCCTGCAGCTGTTGGAGAGGACAGGGAGCTCCTGACAATGATGCTTCTTAGATTTGGGGGCTGCCTAAAACACAGTAGTGGGGGGTCTGGAAAAATGGATTGTAATCGGGCATCTTTTTGCAGTAAAGGTTGTAATTTCCGTGCAGCTCCCCTTAGCACCTCCAGATTTGGGTTGTAGGTAACCACTAGAGGTACCCGGTTATTTTCTTCTTTAGTTTTGTAATGTAGCAGGTGATTCCTTGATATTCTGGTGGCTCTTGTGATCTGATTTTCAATTGTTCTTGGATGGTAGCCCTGATTCAAAAAGATCTTTCTGAGGCGACCAAGGTGCTCATCCCTATCCATGGGGTTGGAACATATACGATTGTATCTGATGGCTTGGCTGTAGACAATAGAGTTTTTTATGTGTTTTGGATGGAAACTGTCCCATTTAAGGTATGTTGGGCGGTCGATTGGCTTCTGATACAGGGATGTCTCTATTTCATTTTTCTGCAGCCTAATGATGGTGTCCAAAAAGTTAATTTCAGTGCAGGAGTAGTTGAGTGTCAAGTTGATGGTAGGATGAAATTGATTAAACTGTTCATGGAACGTCTTTAGCTGCGGCTCAGACTCCGTCCAGATGATTAAAATGTCATCAATGTAGCGGTAGTACGCCAGAGGCCTGATGGGGCATGAGGACAAAAAGTCGCTTTCAAGCTTGGCCATGAAAAGATTTGCATACTGTGGGGCCATTTTACTTCCCATTGCTGTGCCAGTCTCCTGTAGATAGATCTTCTTGTCAAACTCAAAGTAATTGTGGGTGAGGATGAATTTTATAAGTTTCACCACAGAATTTGCATCAGTCCCTGCGTTTTCCAGGAAGAATTTGCAGGCATTTAATCCATCCTGGTGTGGGATATTGGAGTACAAAGATTCCACATCCATGGTGGCCAGGATGGTTCCTTCTGGTAGAGGACCTATTGCTGATAGTTTATTCAGTAGGTCAGTTGTGTCCTGAATGAAGCTGGGTGTATCTTTTACCAGGGGTTTAAGAATACCCTCTACCCATCCAGATACCTGCTCAGTAAGGGTGCCCACACACGAAATAATTGGTCTTCCTGGGTTTCCAGATTTGTGGATTTTGGGAAGCATGTAGAATGTCCCTGTTCTTGGACTTTCTGGTATCAGGTCATTGGTTCTTATGGATTCGTCGGGCAGACAAGATACCAACTTGTTTAGTTCCTTGTAATAATCCTGTGTAGGATCCGACTCCAATTTTTTGTAGTAGCGTGTGTCCATAAGTTGTCTGTTTGCTTCCTTCATATAGTCTGATGTGTTCATCATGACTATTGCACCTCCCTTGTCAGCAGGTTTGATGATGATTTCTTTGCTGGTTTTCAGAGACTGTATGGCCTTTCTCTCCTGGGCACTGATGTTGGATTCTTGTCTCCTGTTAGTATCTATGATGGTGGATTTTATCAAATATCTGAAGGAGTCTATATAGTTATCCAAATGAGGATTGCGTCCAGGTGGAGGTGTCCAGTCTGACCTCTTCTTTGTTGTTAGGATCCCTTTTCCTTCAGTCCAGGTGGGTTCTGAATCTTCTGCATCACTGAAATATTCCCTCAGACGCAGTCTCCTGAAAAAATGTTCCATATCACTGCAGAGTTCAGTTTTATCCAGGGCTTTAGTGGGACAAAATGAGAGTCCTCTGGAAAGCACGGCCAGCTCCACTTTGTTGGGTTTATGATCTGAGAGATTAATGACACAGTTATTTGTGCCTGGAATGGAGTGGTTGTCCAAGTTGTCAGGTTTTGGCTTTTTGTATCTGTTTGCATAGAGTCCTGAATTGAGGCGCAATCTGTGCAGTTTCTTTTCCTTGTTATGAATTAGATGGGCCCGTAGTTTGTTGTAATATAGTTGTAATTTTTGCTCTGCATCTTCTGTAAGTGTTTTCCTCAGAGTTTCAAATTGCCCTTGGACTTTACTCTTTATGCTGTAGCAGACATGCAAAAGATGATTCCTTAATCTCTCAGAAGTCCTGTGACACAGGTTCTGTGCATAATGGGTATTGTAGGTATGAAGAATTGGGTTTGCAATCCAGAGTCCTTTGGGAATTAGATTCTCCTTTTTGCATTTAGATAGGAAAAAAATGTCACTGTCCATTTGTGCACGTTTCTTCAGAAGTGGTTTTAGTTCCATAAAGATGCGGTACATTCTGGTATCCTCCATTTTGATACAGGAAAGAAATATATCTTGGTACCGTGTTAGCCAGTGGATAGAAAAATATTTAGAATTGAGAGTCCTCAGTGGTTGATACCTTTTAATGGCTAACTGAAAAGATGGTAACAAATTGCAAGCTTTCGAGACTACACAGGTCTCTTCATCAGGCAAAGACTAAAACAAATTCTGAAGAATCACATATTTATGCACAACATAGTATAGGAAAAAAAAAAAAAAAAAAAAAAAAACCATGGATAAGCCAGGTGACATGAAGCAGAATTACCATGGGTGATAAACAGTTACGTCCATAAATATTGGGCCAATTCTTAGATAAGGATTGTTTTATTGTCCTGTGATTAGGGTCTCTGTTTTAATGACCCTTCATGGTCTGAGGGGCAAGTTCCTTAGTTGATGTAAAAAGACATAAATCCATGTGACACATTCATTCCTGCATTAAGAGTGTCAAAGGTCGTCATCAGTTTATATTCCCAGACTCTCCTGTCTTTCTGCGATTTGAAGTTTCCTTTCAATACAAGTAATTTCATGTCCATAATGTTATGATTTGGGAGACAGAAATGTATTGCCACCGGTAGATCCATTCTTTTTTCTCTTATTGTGTGGCGATGGGAGTTCATTCTTGTTCTAAGCTTCTGCCCTGTCTCCCCCACATACAGACCCCCAGTTGGACATTTAGTACATATAATTAGGTACACCACATTAGAAGTGACGCAGCTGAAAGTACCTGGGATCTTGTAGTCCTGATGTGAATTGGGGATCGTTATCTTGTCCGTGGTCATTATAAATTGACAGGTTTTACATTTTTTCTGGTTGCAAGGAAAGGTTCCTGCAGCTGTTGGAGAGGACAGGGAGCTCCTGACAATGATGCTTCTTAGATTTGGGGGCTGCCTAAAACACAGTAGTGGGGGGTCTGGAAAAATGGATTGTAATCGGGCATCTTTTTGCAGTAAAGGTTGTAATTTCCGTGCAGCTCCCCTTAGCACCTCCAGATTTGGGTTGTAGGTAACCACTAGAGGTACCCGGTTATTTTCTTCTTTAGTTTTGTAATGTAGCAGGTGATTCCTTGATATTCTGGTGGCTCTTGTGATCTGATTTTCAATTGTTCTTGGATGGTAGCCCTGATTCAAAAAGATCTTTCTGAGGCGACCAAGGTGCTCATCCCTATCCATGGGGTTGGAACATATACGATTGTATCTGATGGCTTGGCTGTAGACAATAGAGTTTTTTATGTGTTTTGGATGGAAACTGTCCCATTTAAGGTATGTTGGGCGGTCGATTGGCTTCTGATACAGGGATGTCTCTATTTCATTTTTCTGCAGCCTAATGATGGTGTCCAAAAAGTTAATTTCAGTGCAGGAGTAGTTGAGTGTCAAGTTGATGGTAGGATGAAATTGATTAAACTGTTCATGGAACGTCTTTAGCTGCGGCTCAGACTCCGTCCAGATGATTAAAATGTCATCAATGTAGCGGTAGTACGCCAGAGGCCTGATGGGGCATGAGGACAAAAAGTCGCTTTCAAGCTTGGCCATGAAAAGATTTGCATACTGTGGGGCCATTTTACTTCCCATTGCTGTGCCAGTCTCCTGTAGATAGATCTTCTTGTCAAACTCAAAGTAATTGTGGGTGAGGATGAATTTTATAAGTTTCACCACAGAATTTGCATCAGTCCCTGCGTTTTCCAGGAAGAATTTGCAGGCATTTAATCCATCCTGGTGTGGGATATTGGAGTACAAAGATTCCACATCCATGGTGGCCAGGATGGTTCCTTCTGGTAGAGGACCTATTGCTGATAGTTTATTCAGTAGGTCAGTTGTGTCCTGAATGAAGCTGGGTGTATCTTTTACCAGGGGTTTAAGAATACCCTCTACCCATCCAGATACCTGCTCAGTAAGGGTGCCCACACACGAAATAATTGGTCTTCCTGGGTTTCCAGATTTGTGGATTTTGGGAAGCATGTAGAATGTCCCTGTTCTTGGACTTTCTGGTATCAGGTCATTGGTTCTTATGGATTCGTCGGGCAGACAAGATACCAACTTGTTTAGTTCCTTGTAATAATCCTGTGTAGGATCCGACTCCAATTTTTTGTAGTAGCGTGTGTCCATAAGTTGTCTGTTTGCTTCCTTCATATAGTCTGATGTGTTCATCATGACTATTGCACCTCCCTTGTCAGCAGGTTTGATGATGATTTCTTTGCTGGTTTTCAGAGACTGTATGGCCTTTCTCTCCTGGGCACTGATGTTGGATTCTTGTCTCCTGTTAGTATCTATGATGGTGGATTTTATCAAATATCTGAAGGAGTCTATATAGTTATCCAAATGAGGATTGCGTCCAGGTGGAGGTGTCCAGTCTGACCTCTTCTTTGTTGTTAGGATCCCTTTTCCTTCAGTCCAGGTGGGTTCTGAATCTTCTGCATCACTGAAATATTCCCTCAGACGCAGTCTCCTGAAAAAATGTTCCATATCACTGCAGAGTTCAGTTTTATCCAGGGCTTTAGTGGGACAAAATGAGAGTCCTCTGGAAAGCACGGCCAGCTCCACTTTGTTGGGTTTATGATCTGAGAGATTAATGACACAGTTATTTGTGCCTGGAATGGAGTGGTTGTCCAAGTTGTCAGGTTTTGGCTTTTTGTATCTGTTTGCATAGAGTCCTGAATTGAGGCGCAATCTGTGCAGTTTCTTTTCCTTGTTATGAATTAGATGGGCCCGTAGTTTGTTGTAATATAGTTGTAATTTTTGCTCTGCATCTTCTGTAAGTGTTTTCCTCAGAGTTTCAAATTGCCCTTGGACTTTACTCTTTATGCTGTAGCAGACATGCAAAAGATGATTCCTTAATCTCTCAGAAGTCCTGTGACACAGGTTCTGTGCATAATGGGTATTGTAGGTATGAAGAATTGGGTTTGTAATCCAGAGTCCTTTGGGAATTAGATTCTCCTTTTTGCATTTAGATAGGAAAAAAATGTCACTGTCCATTTGTGCACGTTTCTTCAGAAGTGGTTTTAGTTCCATAAAGATGCGGTACATTCTGGTATCCTCCATTTTGATACAGGAAAGAAATATATCTTGGTACCGTGTTAGCCAGTGGATAGAAAAATATTTAGAATTGAGAGTCCTCAGTGGTTGATACCTTTTAATGGCTAACTGAAAAGATGGTAACAAATTGCAAGCTTTCGAGACTACACAGGTCTCTTCATCAGGCAAAGACTAAAACAAATTCTGAAGAATCACATATTACTTACATATTCACATAATCACATATTGCTTACTGAGCAGGTATCTGGATGGGTAGAGGGTATTCTTAAACCCCTGGTAAAAGATACACCCAGCTTCATTCAGGACACAACTGACCTACTGAATAAACTATCAGCAATAGGTCCTCTACCAGAAGGAACCATCCTGGCCACCATGGATGTGGAATCTTTGTACTCCAATATCCCACACCAGGATGGATTAAATGCCTGCAAATTCTTCCTGGAAAACGCAGGGACTGATGCAAATTCTGTGGTGAAACTTATAAAATTCATCCTCACCCACAATTACTTTGAGTTTGACAAGAAGATCTATCTACAGGAGACTGGCACAGCAATGGGAAGTAAAATGGCCCCACAGTATGCAAATCTTTTCATGGCCAAGCTTGAAAGCGACTTTTTGTCCTCATGCCCCATCAGGCCTCTGGCGTACTACCGCTACATTGATGACATTTTAATCATCTGGACGGAGTCTGAGCCGCAGCTAAAGACGTTCCATGAACAGTTTAATCAATTTCATCCTACCATCAACTTGACACTCAACTACTCCTGCACTGAAATTAACTTTTTGGACACCATCATTAGGCTGCAGAAAAATGAAATAGAGACATCCCTGTATCAGAAGCCAATCGACCGCCCAACATACCTTAAATGGGACAGTTTCCATCCAAAACACATAAAAAACTCTATTGTCTACAGCCAAGCCATCAGATACAATCGTATATGTTCCAACCCCATGGATAGGGATGAGCACCTTGGTCGCCTCAGAAAGATCTTTTTGAATCAGGGCTACCATCCAAGAACAATTGAAAATCAGATCACAAGAGCCACCAGAATATCAAGGAATCACCTGCTACATTACAAAACTAAAGAAGAAAATAACCGGGTACCTCTAGTGGTTACCTACAACCCAAATCTGGAGGTGCTAAGGGGAGCTGCACGGAAATTACAACCTTTACTGCAAAAAGATGCCCGATTACAATCCATTTTTCCAGACCCCCCACTACTGTGTTTTAGGCAGCCCCCAAATCTAAGAAGCATCATTGTCAGGAGCTCCCTGTCCTCTCCAACAGCTGCAGGAACCTTTCCTTGCAACCAGAAAAAATGTAAAACCTGTCAATTTATAATGACCACGGACAAGATAACGATCCCCAATTCACATCAGGACTACAAGATCCCAGGTACTTTCAGCTGCGTCACTTCTAATGTGGTGTACCTAATTATATGTACTAAATGTCCAACTGGGGGTCTGTATGTGGGGGAGACAGGGCAGAAGCTTAGAACAAGAATGAACTCCCATCGCCACACAATAAGAGAAAAAAGAATGGATCTACCGGTGGCAATACATTTCTGTCTCCCAAATCATAACATTATGGACATGAAATTACTTGTATTGAAAGGAAACTTCAAATCGCAGAAAGACAGGAGAGTCTGGGAATATAAACTGATGACGACCTTTGACACTCTTAATGCAGGAATGAATGTGTCACATGGATTTATGTCTTTTTACATCAACTAAGGAACTTGCCCCTCAGACCATGAAGGGTCATTAAAACAGAGACCCTAATCACAGGACAATAAAACAATCCTTATCTAAGAATTGGCCCAATATTTATGGACGTAACTGTTTATCACCCATGGTAATTCTGCTTCATGTCACCTGGCTTATCCATGGTTTTTTTTTTTTTTTTTTTTTTTTCCTATACTATGTTGTGCATAAATATGTGATTCTTCAGAATTTGTTTTAGTCTTTGCCTGATGAAGAGACCTGTGTAGTCTCGAAAGCTTGCAATTTGTTACCATCTTTTCAGTTAGCCATTAAAAGGTATCAACCACTGAGGACTCTCAATTCTAAATATTTTTCTATCCACTGGCTAACACGGTACCAAGATATATTTCTTTCCTGTATCAAAATGGAGGATACCAGAATGTACCGCATCTTTATGGAACTAAAACCACTTCTGAAGAAACGTGCACAAATGGACAGTGACATTTTTTTCCTATCTAAATGCAAAAAGGAGAATCTAATTCCCAAAGGACTCTGGATTACAAACCCAATTCTTCATACCTACAATACCCATTATGCACAGAACCTGTGTCACAGGACTTCTGAGAGATTAAGGAATCATCTTTTGCATGTCTGCTACAGCATAAAGAGTAAAGTCCAAGGGCAATTTGAAACTCTGAGGAAAACACTTACAGAAGATGCAGAGCAAAAATTACAACTATATTACAACAAACTACGGGCCCATCTAATTCATAACAAGGAAAAGAAACTGCACAGATTGCGCCTCAATTCAGGACTCTATGCAAACAGATACAAAAAGCCAAAACCTGACAACTTGGACAACCACTCCATTCCAGGCACAAATAACTGTGTCATTAATCTCTCAGATCATAAACCCAACAAAGTGGAGCTGGCCGTGCTTTCCAGAGGACTCTCATTTTGTCCCACTAAAGCCCTGGATAAAACTGAACTCTGCAGTGATATGGAACATTTTTTCAGGAGACTGCGTCTGAGGGAATATTTCAGTGATGCAGAAGATTCAGAACCCACCTGGACTGAAGGAAAAGGGATCCTAACAACAAAGAAGAGGTCAGACTGGACACCTCCACCTGGACGCAATCCTCATTTGGATAACTATATAGACTCCTTCAGATATTTGATAAAATCCACCATCATAGATACTAACAGGAGACAAGAATCCAACATCAGTGCCCAGGAGAGAAAGGCCATACAGTCTCTGAAAACCAGCAAAGAAATCATCATCAAACCTGCTGACAAGGGAGGTGCAATAGTCATGATGAACACATCAGACTATATGAAGGAAGCAAACAGACAACTTATGGACACACGCTACTACAAAAAATTGGAGTCGGATCCTACACAGGATTATTACAAGGAACTAAACAAGTTGGTATCTTGTCTGCCCGACGAATCCATAAGAACCAATGACCTGATACCAGAAAGTCCAAGAACAGGGACATTCTACATGCTTCCCAAAATCCACAAATCTGGAAACCCAGGAAGACCAATTATTTCGTGTGTGGGCACCCTTACTGAGCAGGTATCTGGATGGGTAGAGGGTATTCTTAAACCCCTGGTAAAAGATACACCCAGCTTCATTCAGGACACAACTGACCTACTGAATAAACTATCAGCAATAGGTCCTCTACCAGAAGGAACCATCCTGGCCACCATGGATGTGGAATCTTTGTACTCCAATATCCCACACCAGGATGGATTAAATGCCTGCAAATTCTTCCTGGAAAACGCAGGGACTGATGCAAATTCTGTGGTGAAACTTATAAAATTCATCCTCACCCACAATTACTTTGAGTTTGACAAGAAGATCTATCTACAGGAGACTGGCACAGCAATGGGAAGTAAAATGGCCCCACAGTATGCAAATCTTTTCATGGCCAAGCTTGAAAGCGACTTTTTGTCCTCATGCCCCATCAGGCCTCTGGCGTACTACCGCTACATTGATGACATTTTAATCATCTGGACGGAGTCTGAGCCGCAGCTAAAGACGTTCCATGAACAGTTTAATCAATTTCATCCTACCATCAACTTGACACTCAACTACTCCTGCACTGAAATTAACTTTTTGGACACCATCATTAGGCTGCAGAAAAATGAAATAGAGACATCCCTGTATCAGAAGCCAATCGACCGCCCAACATACCTTAAATGGGACAGTTTCCATCCAAAACACATAAAAAACTCTATTGTCTACAGCCAAGCCATCAGATACAATCGTATATGTTCCAACCCCATGGATAGGGATGAGCACCTTGGTCGCCTCAGAAAGATCTTTTTGAATCAGGGCTACCATCCAAGAACAATTGAAAATCAGATCACAAGAGCCACCAGAATATCAAGGAATCACCTGCTACATTACAAAACTAAAGAAGAAAATAACCGGGTACCTCTAGTGGTTACCTACAACCCAAATCTGGAGGTGCTAAGGGGAGCTGCACGGAAATTACAACCTTTACTGCAAAAAGATGCCCGATTACAATCCATTTTTCCAGACCCCCCACTACTGTGTTTTAGGCAGCCCCCAAATCTAAGAAGCATCATTGTCAGGAGCTCCCTGTCCTCTCCAACAGCTGCAGGAACCTTTCCTTGCAACCAGAAAAAATGTAAAACCTGTCAATTTATAATGACCACGGACAAGATAACGATCCCCAATTCACATCAGGACTACAAGATCCCAGGTACTTTCAGCTGCGTCACTTCTAATGTGGTGTACCTAATTATATGTACTAAATGTCCAACTGGGGGTCTGTATGTGGGGGAGACAGGGCAGAAGCTTAGAACAAGAATGAACTCCCATCGCCACACAATAAGAGAAAAAAGAATGGATCTACCGGTGGCAATACATTTCTGTCTCCCAAATCATAACATTATGGACATGAAATTACTTGTATTGAAAGGAAACTTCAAATCGCAGAAAGACAGGAGAGTCTGGGAATATAAACTGATGACGACCTTTGACACTCTTAATGCAGGAATGAATGTGTCACATGGATTTATGTCTTTTTACATCAACTAAGGAACTTGCCCCTCAGACCATGAAGGGTCATTAAAACAGAGACCCTAATCACAGGACAATAAAACAATCCTTATCTAAGAATTGGCCCAATATTTATGGACGTAACTGTTTATCACCCATGGTAATTCTGCTTCATGTCACCTGGCTTATCCATGGTTTTTTTTTTTTTTTTTTTTTTCCTATACTATGTTGTGCATAAATATGTGATTCTTCAGAATTTGTTTTAGTCTTTGCCTGATGAAGAGACCTGTGTAGTCTCGAAAGCTTGCAATTTGTTACCATCTTTTCAGTTAGCCATTAAAAGGTATCAACCACTGAGGACTCTCAATTCTAAATATTTTTCTATCCACTGGCTAACACGGTACCAAGATATATTTCTTTCCTGTTTTGAGTTATGTGACCCTTTATCAATCCCATTATTTAGGGAAATCTTGGTGTTTAACCTCATAATGTCTGTCTAGTTTTGCACTTTCTGCAAACCTGTCAGCCGTATTTTGCTCAATAAACTACAGACGCTGTCAGGTTGGTGCTGCTATACTGATTTAAATAATACTCTGGTTGATGAAATCCATCGTGTGGTTGTTATTTAATTTGCATTTGAAGTTCTCAGTTAATCAAAATCTAGTGCTTCAGGGCGGGCCTGTGGGCTGGGCTTTATGTAGTGCTCTGCTTATATTTGCATCTTTATGGGCTTTTGACAGGTCACTGATCTTTCAGTGACCTCCCTCCTATTTAACACAATGCATATAATATTGTTGATATTGCTGTTGATAATATTCCTCATATGCAATATTGTTGATAATTCCTATAATATTGTGGCTATTGTGGCTTAGAAGAAAAAGGTCATGTCAAGCAGAATGGCAAAAAAAGTTCCTCAATACAAAAAAGGGAGTCTCATATATTATATAGAATCATTATAGAGTGATCTTTTTGAAATGTTTATTTCTGTTAATGTTGATGATTATGGCTTACAGCCAATGAAAACCCTAAAGTCATTATCTCAGTAAATTAGAATAATTAACAAAAAGCAACTGCAAAATGCTACCTAAGCCTATAAAAAGGTCCCTTAGTCTAATTCAGCAGGCTGCTCAATCATGTGGAAGACTGCCGACTTGGCCGATGTCCATAAGGCAATCAATGACACACTCCAAAAGGAGAGTAAGCCACAAATGGTCATTGGTAATGAAGCTGTCTATTTGCAGAGTGCTGTATCCAAGCATATTAATGATAAGTTGAGTGGAAGGAAAAAGAGTGGTAGAAAAATTGCACAAGCAACTATGATAACCGCAGCCTTGAAAGAATAGTTAAGAAAAGGTCATTCAAAACTTTGAGTGGACTGCTCCCGGAAGTCATTGCTTCAAGAGCCACCACACACCGATGTATCCAGGACATGGGCTACAAGAGTCATATTCTTTGTGTCAAACCACTCATGACCAATAGACAACGCCAGAAGCGTCTTACCTGGGCCATGAAGAAAAAAAATTAGACTGTCGCTCAGTGGTCCAAGGTGTTGTTTTCAGATTAAAGTAAATATTGCATTTCATTTGATATTCAAGGTCCTAGAGTCTGCAGGAAGAGTGGAGAGACACACAATCCAAGCTGCTTGAGGTCTAGGGTGAAATTTCCAAAATCAGTGATGGTTTGTGGAGCCAAGTCATCTGCTGATGTAGCACAGCCATCTACCAGGAAAATCTAGGGCACTTCATGCTTCCATCTTTTTAGAGATGGAAATCTAATTAATTCTCCATCAGGAATTGGTACCTGTCCAATCTGCCAAAAGTACAATTACCTGGTATAAAAACAACAGTATCAATGAGCTTGATTGGCCAGCAACTTGCCTAACATTAACCCCATAGAGAATCTATGGGGTATTGTCAAGAGGAAGATGAGAGACAGCAGACCCAACAATGCAAACGAGCTGAAGGCTGCTATCCACGCAACCTGGGCTTCCATAACACCTCTGCAGTGCCACATGCTGATTGTCTCCATGTCACACCACATTAATGAAGTAATTGATGGAAAAGTAGCCCCGACCAAGTATTGAGTGCATTTACTGAACATAAATTTCAGTAGGACATTTTTGATTTTAAAATCATTTTTCAAGCTGGTGATATAAAGTTTTCTAATTTACTGAGATAATGACTTTTGGCTTTTCATTGGCTGTAAGCCATAATCATCAACATGAACAGAAATAAACACTTGAAATAGATCACTCTGTTTGTAATGATTCTATATAATATACGAGATTCACTTATTGTATTGAACAACTGAAATAAATTACCTTTTTGATGATATTCTAATTTAGTGAGAATCACTCACATCTCTTACTGATACATGCTCATTTTGTTGAATGAAAAATTTGTCTGCAGCAAGATGGCACCGGCGGCAGGGCTTATGCTTTAGCAATTATCGTTAAGAGATAGATGCTACTGCACAGGGGTCCCGATGGTGCAATTTTGCTGGATATAATTTTTTTTCTTTCTAAGGCTCACAATAGCTACAATGTTATAGGGATTATCCACAACATTGCATATCAAAAATATACATAATTTATGCAATATGTAAAAGAGCAGACAGGTCACTAAAGGATAAGTAACCTGTCATAAGCCCATAAAGATGCATATGTAAGCAAAGCAACATATGCAGCCCCGCCCACAGGTCCGCCCTGAAGCACCAGATTCTCATTAACTGAAAAAGGCAATTATAGATTAAACAACCACAAGATGGATTTCATTAACCAAGGTATCATTTTATTCAGTATAACTGTGTCAATCTGTCAGAGTCTGTAGTTTACTTAGCAAAATCCTGCTGACTGGTATCTTTTACACCTATAAGCAAAAACGGAGCAAGATGTCCCACAACTAACAAATATAAAATGAACAAATTTTATTGACACAATGACATACAAAAAATATATTAATGTGTACAACAACAGTAGAAAATGAGGATAAGGTGTCTGACACAAGGACAAACACACCAAAAAATGCGCACAAACTACACATACAGGGCGCAGCAATGGACATAGCCCCCCGAAGAAGCAGTTAGTACGCGAAACGCGCGTCGGGGCTTTTTGTGGGACGGTACACACCGGAATTTTTGCACATGGGTAAGCAGCAGGCTGGGGTAGGGATGTATCCTCATGGTGCAGCACCTTTGGGCTGGTTGCAATATGGGTGGAGTGTTCATGAAGGCAGGGTTTACCCCTATTAAGGGTTAACGGATTTATTGTGTATTCCCTGGTCTGTTGTGTCACTACTGGACTCTATGCGTATACTATGTGTTGCACCTTATTATATATTGTTACGGGGCATACTCTCGTCCCATGCTATGTCCATTGCTGCGCCCTGTATGTGTAGTTTGTGCGCATTTTTTGGTGTGTTTGTCCTTGTGTCAGACACCTTATCCTCATTTTCTACTGTTGTTGTACATATTAATATATTTTTTGTATGTCATTGTGTCAATAAAATTTGTTCATTTTATATTTGTTAGTTGTGGGACATCTTGCTCCGTTTTTGCTTATAGGTGTATATTATAGGGGAGTTTTGTCCCTGTCCGCTTGTTGGAGTGCAATGGGCACATCCTATTGAAGGGTTTTTTCTACTAGGTATGATATCCTTGAGTTCGGTTCTTGTTGCATGACTGGTATCTTTTGTACAGGCAATGAGTTTAAACAGGTGCAACTGATCAGTATTTTGCACCTGTGCTTCCACCTTTTGTTATGTGTCATTGAGGCCTACATTAGTATTTTGAGCAGGTATTGGTTAAGTATCGTGGCCCTTGCTTTTTTTTTGCCTCCTTTTCAATTAAATTGAAAGGAGGATAGGAGCAGGGAAACAAGAGAAATTGCACAATGCTGAGTAGACGAGCCTTTGGTGTTTATTGTGGCAAACAACACTGCAGCAAACACCAGCATCTACTAAGCTAAACTTCATAAGCAGCTGAAGTGTGACTAAGTGATCACGTTACCATATTGACTACCTTATATTTGGACTAGATACCAACAGTCTTGCTTTAGGTTATGTTTGTATGGAAAGTTAGTAGAGAAAAATATATTTTTGTTCACACTTTAAAAAATTTCTAAAACTATTGAAGTATAATACATTTGCTATCCTTAATCATTGCTTTGTAACTGACCAATCAAAAATGAAGATGTTTGCTGATTGTCTCGAAAAACCACTGCAGCTGGAGATATCTTCATTGTGGTAGAAATAAATCAGCTTTACTGATGAGCCAAAACCAAGAGCACTTAAAATAAAAAAAATGTAAATAAACTAGTGCAATCTGCTTGCCTTAAAAGACATTTTTTTTCTTTAAGTAAATTGCATTGGATTCTCTTATTAAAATAATACAATGTTCTTGTCAGTTTCTCAGAACTCAAGTGTTTTGCTAATTTCCAGATTCTTATGTCAGCTTCTCAGAAGTGAAGTTTTTTTTTCACTTTGATGAGAAGTTTCAGCTATGAGAAATGAATTGCCCACATATGACTTACTGAACACAGTCAAACTATGGGATAACAAGGATTTATTAGCATTAAGATGCCAATGTATTTAATTATAGGCTCAAAGTAAAGACCTCAAGCTCTGTTTTGTATCTTAACTTGAAGAAAGGACAAACTATGTTAAAGGTTATAAAGTAGACAGGAAACAGGATGTAATACTGAGTATGAATAGGTTTTCATGCAGTATATCAGATAAGAAGGGAAGTTAAAGTGACAAAGAACTAGGCAAAATCCTAATTTCTCCCAAATATCAGTAACATGTCATGATATTAATTATGAAAATATAGTAGGCATGTGTATGAACATGATCTATGAACAGCCAGCAGAGGGCGCCTAACCGCAAATGAAGCTAAATATAGACCATTGATCTATATTTAGCCTCATTCTCCGGGGTTTTGCAGCAAGGAGCAGCATTGCATTAGCAAAGCTCCTGGCTGTAAAATATTTTAACCCCTTCAGAAGGATTTACATCGTTGGACGTTACAGATCTGCTGAGGGTAAGTATATTGTTGGTTTATTATGTTTTTTTACTTACAGAACGAGAGTCTTCAGTGACTGGATTGGGCGTAGAATAAAATACTCCAACAACCATTGTTTTTATTTCATTAAAATAATTTTAAATATTGTGTTTGTCTTTTATTTAACCCTTTCATTCAATTGGATTAATAATGGATAGGTGTCATAATTGATGCCTCTCCATTATTAATTAGGCTTAATGTCACCTTACAATAGCAAGGTGGCATTAACCCTTCATTACCCCATATCCCACCGCTACACGGGAATGGGAAGAGAGTGGCCAAGTGCCAGAATAGGCGCATCTTCCAGATGTGCCTTTTCTGGGGTGGCTGGGGGCAGATGTTTTTAGCCAGGGGGGGGCCAATAACCGTGGACCCTCTCCAGGCTATTAATATCTGCCCTCAGTCACTGGCTTTACTACTCTGGCGGAGAAAATTGTGCGGGAGCCCACGCCAATTTTTTCCGCCATTTAACCCCTTAATTTAATAGCTAGAACGGCCAAATTTTGCATAGACACACTACTGACATTAGTAGTGTGGAATATGCAAAAAAAATGGGGAGAAGACATGGTTTACTGTATGTAAACCAGGTCTCAAATCATGTCGGGTTTTGGGAAGGAGAAAGCAGAAGCCGGCAATTAAATTACCGGCTTTCTGCTATATCGCGCTGGATGAAATATTAATATACAGTATATACATATATGTGTATACTGACATATATATATATAGACAGTATATATGTTTGTTTTTGACACATGGATCCCTTGTATTGGCGTATGTTGGTTTTGCAAGCCTGCGATAAAAACACGCAGTACGGATGCCATACGGATGTCACACGGATCATTTGATGCGAGAAAATCGCATCCTCGCACTGCACTCGGATCACTGTTTTGTAAAAATATTTGTGATTCTCCTCCGTCAAAAACGGACTGATTTTTTATACGTTGTGTGTGTCCCCGGCCTAATCCTGAGAATGGGACACCAGATCCAGAGAACAAGATTTTGCAGAACTTTATTCTGGATTGAGTAGTGATGTAAATGGTCAACCTGTGCTCTATTCATTTTCTATCAGTGTGCAGCAGATTGGGAAAATGGAACAGGGGATACCATTAAAATGTGGGAATATTCTTTTAAGGCTAGTCTTGTTTTGGGGCATTCCACCATGCCTACACACACATCTGTCTCTGTGATGGAAGCTGCATATGTGAAGACACGAAAGCTCCTCACAATGCATGGTGGTCTCCACCCTAAGTATAAGTCCCAAAGATTGTATACCAACAGAAAGGAGGGTGGTCAAGGCTGGATAAGCATCCAAGCCACCATCACGGAATAAACAAGGAGCATACAGGTATACATCAGAAAAATGGCACCAAAAGATTAGATGCTGAGAGAAAGCAGAAACAACAACAAGAAGGAAGAAAAGTAACATGAAGCACCATGGCAAGACAAGCCTCTGCATGGGATGTACCATTGATAGATAATGGAGGTGGCTGACTTGGAGAAATCCTACCAATGGCTGGAAAAAGCTGGACTCCGAGACACCACTGGACTCCTTTTTTGGAAGTGCATTTGAAAAGCAAGGTGGATTGCTATTGAGGAGAAGTAGAGAAAAAAAAAATCTATAAATCTTCAGCATAGCGAGTGTGAGCGAGCTGAGTGTGAGCTGAGCGTAAGTGTGAACGGCGGTAAGTGTGACTTGTGATTCAGTGACTTTGGATTCAGGGAGGAATTGCTGTCTGTTTTTTATTAATACTTTGTATTTATTTTATTTTTTTATTTAACTTTTCTGTCTGGTGCAATCCCCATTAGGAAATGTGCTCCACTATTGCTAATGCCATCCAGTGCACATCTTGCCACATGTATGCAGTCCTTGAGCAGCCGGTCGAGGGTGCATACTGCTGTGCGAGATGTGAGCACGTTGTGCATTTGGAAACCCAGATTCTGAATCTAAATGTGCAGCTGGCAACACTGAGATCCATAGACAATATGGAGAGGAGTCTTCTGCTCACTGACCAGACGCTCAATGGGATAGATGAGGCGGGGGATGGTAGGATGGAGCTGCAGGATGGTGAAGTAGCAAACTGGTGACAGATAGAAAGCAGGGTAGAGGGAAGAGTGCCAGGGAGGCTAGTCCTGATCTGGAACACCCCAATAAGTTTGCTAAGTTGGCAGATGAGGGGGGTGCCAGTACAGGGGTAGCACTGCTTCAGCCAGGCATGTCCTCTGAAAGCCGGAGGAGTGACTGCTACAGTAAGGAGGGAAATAGGAGAGCAGGGCAGGCCAGACAGGTGCTGGTATTTGGCGACTCAATTATTAGGGGAACAGATAGGGCAATCTGTCACAAAGACAGGGATCGTCGAACGGTGTGCTGCCTACCTGGCGCTCGTTTCCAACACATCGCTGATCAGGTGGACAGATTACTGGGAGGGGCTGGTGAGGACCCAGCAGTAGTGTTGAGCGATACTGTCCGATATTTGAAAGTATCGGTATCGGATGGTATCGGCCGATATCCGAAAAATATCGGATATCGCCGATACCGATATCCGATACCAATACAAGTCAATGGGACACAAATATCGGAAGGTATCCTGTAATGGATCCCAGGGTCTGAAGGAGAGGAAACTCTCCTTCAGGCCCTGGGATCCATATTCATGTGTAAAATAAAAAATAAAAATAAAAAATATTGATATACTTACCCGCTGACGCGCCCTGGTCGTCACCGCTGCAACCGCCTTGCTTTCGTTCTGAAGGACATGACCGCTCAGCGACCAATCACAAGCCGCGACGTCATCGAAGGCCCTTTACGCGCTCATTCTTCGGAACGAAAGCAAGGCGGTTGCAGCGGTGACGACCAGGGCGCGTCAGAGGGTAAGTATATCAATATTTTTTATTTTTATTCTTTATTTTACACATTAATCTTAATCCCGATACCGATTCCCGATATCACAAAAATATCGGAACTCGGTATCGGAATTCCGATACCGCAAATATCGGCCAATACCCAATACTTGCGGTATCGGAATGCTCAACACTACCCAGCAGTCATGGTGCACATTGGCACAAATGACAAAGTTAGAGGTAGGAGGGAGGTCCTTAAAGATGATTTCAGGGAATTAGGCTGCAAGCTGAAAGCAAGGACCTCCAACGTGGTATTTTCCGAAATACTGCCTGTACCACATGCCACGCCAGAGAGGCAACGGAAGATTAGGGAGGTTAATAAGTGGCTCAAGAATTGGTGTAGGAAGGAGGGGTTTGGGTTCCTGCAGAACTGGGCCAACTTTTCAGTTGGCTACAGGCTCTACACTAGGGACAGGCTGCACCTCAATGGGCAGGGTGCAGCTGTGTTGGGGGAGAAAATGGCTAGAAGGTTGGAGGAGTGTTTAATCTAGGGATTGGGGGGAGGGTATTCAATTTATAGGAGGGGAAGATAGTGCAGACAGAGACCTGGGCACAAATAAGGAAGTTGGGGGTGGCGGTGGCATGGGGGGTGGGGTTAGAACAGTTAATAATTTAAGAGAGATTAGAGGTGCATAGAGGAACATCAAGTGCATGTATACTAATGCCAGAAGCCTCGCCAACAAAATGGACAAATTAGAACTAATGTTGTTGGAGCATAATTATGACATGGTGGGGATATCCGAAACGTGGCTGGATGAGAGCCATGACTGGGCTGTTAACTTGCAGGGCTATAGTCTGTTCAGAAATGACTGTACAGATAAGCGAGGGGGTGGGGTGTGTCTATATGTAAAATCATCCTTAAAACCCATCCGGCGTGATAATATAGGTGAATTTAATGAAAATGTAGAATCCCTGTGGGTGGAGATAAGGGGAGGGGGAAAATTACTGATAGGGGTTTGTTATAAATCTCCAAAAATAATGGAAGCAATGGAGAATATCCTCGTAAAGCAAATAGATGAAGCTGTGACTCAAGGGGAAGTCATTATTATGGGGGACTTCAACTACGATGAAATAGATTGGGGAACAGAAACCTGCAGTTCCAGCAAAGGTAATCGGTTTTTGACAACTATGAGAGACAATTACCTTTCACAACTGGTTCAGGACCCAACAAGAAGGGGGGCACTGCTAGACCTAATATTAACCAACAGGCCAGACCGCACATCAAATATAAGGGTTGGGGGTCACTTGGGGAATAGTGATCACAAAATAAATAATAAGTTTTCATGTATCCTTTAAAAAGATGTGTAATAGAGGGGTTACAAGGACAGGAGGGCAAATTTCCAAAGGATGAGAGAGGATCTTGGAGCAATTAACTGGGACGATATCCTGAGACACAAAAATACACAAAGAAAATGGGAGACGTTTATTAGCATCCTGGATAGGACCTGTGCACAGTATATACCGTATGGGAATAAGCATACTAGAAATAGGAGGAAACCAATATGGCTAAATAGAGCTGTAAGGGGCACAATAAGTGACAAAAAGAAAGCATTTAGAGAATTAAAGGAAGTAGGTAGTGAGGAGTCATTAAATAAATACAAAAAAATAAATAAATTCTGTAAAAAGCAAATCAAGGCAGCAAAGATTGAGACAGAGAGACTCATTGCCAGAGAGAGTAAAAATAATCCCAAAATATTCTTTAACTACATAAATAGTAAGAAACTAAAAAATGATAGTGTTGGCCCCCTTAAAAATAGTCTGGGTGAAATGGTGGATGAGGATGAGGAAAAAGCCAATATGCTAAATGACTTTTTTTCATCAGTATTTACAAAAGAAAATCCCATGGCAGACAAAGTGACTAGTGACAAAAATTCCCAATTAAATGTCACC
The DNA here is from genome assembly GCF_032444005.1 of Ranitomeya imitator. Classification (NCBI taxonomy): domain Eukaryota; kingdom Metazoa; phylum Chordata; class Amphibia; order Anura; family Dendrobatidae; genus Ranitomeya; species Ranitomeya imitator. The sequence goes on from NC_091282.1 coordinate 998,926,745, forward strand.
TGCTTAACCCAGCAGGAAGTGCGGCGGTGTCTAAGAATCACTAAAATTGACAAATCTCCAGGCCCGGATGGGATACACCCCCGAGTACTGCAGGAATTAAGTACAGTCATTTATAGACCATTATTTTTAATCTTTAAAGACTCCATAATAACAGGGTCTGTACCACAGGACTGGCGTATAGCAAATGTGGTGCCAATATTCAAAAAAGGGACAAAAACTGAACTCGGAAATTATAGGCCAGTAAGCTTAACCTTTACTGTGGGTAAAATCCTGGAGGGCATTCTAAGGGACGCTATACTGGAGTATCTGAAGAGGAATAACCTCATGACCCAGTATCAGCACAGGTTTACTAGGGACCATTCATGTCAGACTAATTTAATCAGTTTCAATGAAGAGGTAAGTTCCGGACAGGGCCAAGGGAACCCAGTGGATGTAGTGTATATGGACTTTTCAAAAGCTTTTGATATGATGCCACACAAAAGGTTGATACATAAAATGAGAATAATGGGGATAGGGGAAAATATGTGTAAGTGGGTTGAGAGCTGGCTCAGGGATAGGTAACAAAGGGTGGTTTTTAATGGAGCACACTCGGACTGGGTCGCGGTTAGCAGTGGGGTACCACAGGGGTCAGTATTGGGCCCTCTTCTTTATAACATATTTATTAATGACCTTGTAGGGGGCATTCAGAGTAGAATTTCAATATTTGCAGATGACACTAAACTCTGCAGGGTAATCAATACAGGGGAGGACAATTTTATATTACAGGATGATTTATGTAAACTAGAAGCTTGGGCTGATAAATGGCAAATGAGCTTTAATGGGGATAAATGTAAGGTCATGCACGTAGGTAGAAGTAATAAGATGTATAATTTTGTGCTTAATTCTAAAACTCTGGGCAAAACCGTCAATGAATAAGACCTGGGTGTATGGGTGGATAACAAACTCATATTCAGTAGCCAGTGTCAGGCAGCTGCTACAAAGGCAAATAAAATAATGGGATGCATTAAAAGAGGCATAGATGCTCATGAGAAGAACATAATTTTACCTCTATACAAGTCACTAGTTCGACCACACTTAGAATACTGTGAACAGTTCTGGTCTCCGGTGTATAAGAAAGACATAGCTGAACTGGAGCGGGTGCAGAGAAGAGCGACCAAGGTTATTAGAGGACTGGGGGGTCTGCAATACCAAGATAGGTTATTACACTTGGGGCTATTTAGTTTGGAAAAACGAAGACTAAGGGGTGATCTTATTTTAATGTATAAATATATGAGGGGACAGTACAAAGACCTTTCTGATGATCTTTTTAATCATAGACCTGAAACAGGGACAAGAGGGCATCCTCTACTTCTGGTGGAAAAAAGGTTTAAGCATAATAACAGACACGGATTCTTTACTGTAAGAGCAGTGAGACTATGGAACTCTCTGCTGTATGATGTTGTAATGAGTCATTCATCATTTCTAGGAAAGTTCCCACGATCTATGAACAGCCAGCAGAGGGCGCCTAACCGCAAATGAAGCTAAATATAGATCATTGATCTATATTTAGCCTCATTCTCCGGGGTTTTGCAGCAAGGAGCAGCATTGCATTAGCAAAGCTCCTGGCTGCAAAATATTTTAACCCCTTCAGAAGGATTTACATCGTTGGACGTTATAGATCTGCTGAGGGTAAGTATATTGTTGGTTTATTATGTTTTTTTACTTACAGAACGAGAGTCTTCAGTGACTGGATTGGGCGTAGAATAAAATACTCCAACAACCATTGTTTTTATTTCATTAAAATAATTTTAAATATTGTGTTTGTCTTTTATTTAACCCTTTCATTCAATTGGATTAATAATGGATAGGTGTCATAATTGACGCCTCTCCATTATTAATTAGGCTTAATGTCACCTTACAATAGCAAGGTGGCATTAACCCTTCATTACCCCATATCCCACCGCTACACGGGAATGGGAAGAGAGTGGCCAAGTGCCAGAATAGGCGCATCTTCCAGATGTGCCTTTTCTGGGGTGGCTGGGGGCAGATGTTTTTAGCCAGGGGGGGGGCCAATAACCGTGGACCCTCTCCAGGCTATTAATATCTGCCCTCAGTCACTGGCTTTAATACTCTGGCGGAGAAAATTGTGCGGGAGCCCACGCCAATTTTTTCCGCCATTTAACCCCTTAATTTAATAGCTAGAACGGCCAAATTTTGCATAGACACACTACTGACATTAGTAGTGTGGAATATGCAAAAAAAATGGGGAGAAGACATGGTTTACTGTATGTAAACCAGGTCTCAAATCATGTCGGGTTTTAGGAAGGAGAAAGCAGAAGCCGGCAATTAAATTACCGGCTTTCTGCTATATCGCGCTGGATGAAATATTAATATACAGTATATACATATATGTGTCTACTGACATATATATATATATATAGACAGTATATATGTTTGTTTTTGACACATGGATCCCTTGTATTGGCGTATGTTGGTTTTGCAAGCCTGCGATAAAAACACGCAGTACGGATGCCATACGGATGTCACACGGATCATTTGATGCGAGAAAATCGCATCCTCGCACTGCACTCGGATCACTGTTTTGTAAAAATTTTTGCGATTCTCCTCCGTCAAAAACGGACCGATTTTTTATACGTTGTGTGTGTCCCCGGCCTAATCCTGAGAATGGGACACCAGATCCAGAGAACAGGATTTTGCAGAACTTTATTCTGGATTGAGTAGTGATGTAAATGGTCAACCTGTGCTCTATTCATTTTCTATCAGTGTGCAGCAGATTGGGAAAATGGAACAGGGGATACCATTAAAATGTGGGAATATTCTTTTAAGGCTAGTCTTGTTTTGGGGCATTCCACCATGCCTACACACACATCTGTCTCTGTGATGGAAGCTGCATATGTGAAGACACGAAAGCTCCTCACAATGCATGGTGGTCTCCACCCTAAGTATAAGTCCCAAAGATTGTATACCAACAGAAAGGAGGGTGGTCAAGGCTGGATAAGCATCCAAGCCACCATCACGGAATAAACAAGGAGCATACAGGTATACATCAGAAAAATGGCACCAAAAGATTAGATGCTGAGAGAAAGCAGCAACAACAACAAGAAGGAAGAAAAGTAACATGAAGCACCATGGCAAGACAAGCCTCTGCATGGGATGTACCATTGATAGATAATGGAGGTGGCTGACTTGGAGAAATCCTACCAATGGCTGGAAAAAGCTGGACTCCGAGACACCACTGGACTCCTTTTTTGGAAGTGCATTTGAAAAGCAAGGTGGATTGCTATTGAGGAGAAGTAGAGAAAAAAAAAATCTATAAATCTTCAGCATAGCGAGTGTGAGCGAGCTGAGTGTGAGCTGAGCGTAAGTGTGAACGGCGGTAAGTGTGACTTGTGATTCAGTGACTTTGGATTCAGGGAGGAATTGCTGTCTGTTTTTTATTAATACTTTGTATTTATTTTATTTTTTTATTTAACTTTTCTGTCTGGTGCAATCCCCATTAGGAAATGTGCTCCACTATTGCTAATGCCATCCAGTGCACATCTTGCCACATGTATGCAGTCCTTGAGCAGCCGGTCGAGGGTGCATACTGCTGTGCGAGATGTGAGCACGTTGTGCTTTTGGAAACCCAGATTCTGAATCTAAATGTGCAGCTGGCAACACTGAGATCCATAGACAATATGGAGAGGAGTCTTCTGCTCACTGACCAGACGCTCAATGGGGTAGATGAGGCGGGAGATGGTAGGATGGAGCTGCAGGACGGTGAAGTAGCAAACTGGGTGACAGATAGAAAGCGGGGTAGAGGGAAGAGTGCCAGGGAGGCTAGTCCTGATCTGGAACACCCCAATAAGTTTGCTAAGTTGGCAGATGAGGGGGGTGCCAGTACAGGGGTAGCACTGCTTCAGCCAGGCATGTCCTCTGAAAGCCGGAGGAGTGACTGCTACAGTAAGGAGGGAAATAGGAGAGCAGGGCAGGCCAGACAGGTGCTGGTAGTTGGCGACTCAATTATTAGGGGAACAGATAGGGCAATCTGTCACAAAGACAGGGATCGTCGAACGGTGTGCTGCCTACCTGGCGCTCGTTTCCAACACATCGCTAATCAGGTGGACAGATTACTGGGAGGGGCTGGTGAGGACCCAGCAGTAGTGTTGAGCGATACTGTCCGATATTTGAAAGTATCGGTATCGGATGGTATCGGCCGATATCCGAAAAATATCGGATATCGCCGATACCGATATCCGATACCAATACAAGTCAATGGGACACAAATATCGGAAGGTATCCTGTAATGGATCCCAGGGTCTGAAGGAGAGGAAACTCTCCTTCAGGCCCTGGGATCCATATTCATGTGTAAAATAAAGAATAAAAATAAAAAATATTGATATACTTACCCGCTGACGCGCCCTGGTCGTCACCGCTGCAACCGCCTTGCTTTCGTTCTGAAGGACATGACCGTTCAGCGACCAATCACAAGCCGCGACGTCATCGAAGGCCCTTTACGCGCTCATTCTTCGGAACGAAAGCAAGGCGGTTGCAGCGGTGATGACCAGGGCGCGTCAGAGGGTAAGTATATCAATATTTTTTATTTTTATTCTTTAGTTTTACACATTAATCTTAATCCCGATACCGATTCCCGATATCACAAAAATATCGGAACTCGGTATCGGAATTCCGATACCGCAAATATCGGCCAATACCCAATACTTGCGGTATCGGAATGCTCAACACTACCCAGCAGTCATGGTGCACATTGGCACAAATAACAAAGTTAGAGGTAGGATGGAGGTCCTTAAAGATGATTTCAGGGAATTAGGCTGCAAGCTGAAAGCAAGGACCTCCAACGTGGTATTTTCCGAAATACTGCCTGTACCACATGCCACGCCAGAGAGGCAACGGGAGATTAGGGAGGTTAATAAGTGGCTCAAGAATTGGTGTAGGAAGGAGGGGTTTGGGTTCCTGCAGAACTGGGCCAACTTTTCAGTTGGCTACAGGCTCTACACTAGGGACAGGCTGCACCTCAATGGGCAGGGTGCAGCTGTGTTGGGGGAGAAAATGGCTAGAAGGTTGGAGGAGTGTTTAATCTAGGGATTGGGGGGAGGGTATTCAATTTATAGGAGGGGAAGATAGTGCAGACAGAGACCTGGGCACAAATAAGGAAGTTGGGGGTGGCGGTGGCATGGGGGGTGGGGTTAGAACAGTTAATAATTTAAGAAAGATTAGAGGTGCATAGAGGAACATCAAGTGCATGTATACTAATGCCAGAAGCCTCGCCAACAAAATGGACAAATTAGAACTAATGTTGTTGGAGCATAATTATGACATGGTGGGGATATCCGAAACGTGGCTGGATGAGAGCCATGACTGGGCTGTTAACTTGCAGGGCTATAGTCTGTTCAGAAATGACTGTACAGATAAGCGAGGGGGTGGGGTGTGTCTGTATGTAAAATCATCCTTAAAACCCATCCGGCGTGATAATATAGGTGAATTTAATGAAAATGTAGAATCCCTGTGGGTGGAGATAAGGGGAGGGGGAAAATTCATAAATTACTGATAGGGGTTTGTTATAAATCTCCAAAAATAATGGAAGCAATGGAGAATATCCTCGTAAAGCAAATAGATGAAGCTGTGACTCAAGGGGAAGTCATTATTATGGGGGACTTCAACTACGATGAAATAGATTGGGGAACAGAAACCTGCAGTTCCAGCAAAGGTAATCGGTTTTTGACAACTATGAGAGACAATTACCTTTCACAACTGGTTCAGGACCCAACAAGAAGGGGGGCACTGCTAGACCTAATATTAACCAACAGGCCAGACCGCACATCAAATATAAGGGTTGGGGGTCACTTGGGGAATAGTGATCACAAAATAAATAATAAGTTTTCATGTATCCTTTAAAAAGATGTGTAATAGAGGGGTTACAAGGACAGGAGGGCAAATTTCCAAAGGATGAGAGAGGATCTTGGAGCAATTAACTGGGACGATATCCTGAGACACAAAATACACAAAGAAAATGGGAGACGTTTATTAGCATCCTGGATAGGACCTGTGCACAGTATATACTGTATGGGAATAAGCATACTAGAAATAGGAGGAAACCAATATGGCTAAATAGAGCTGTAAGGGGCACAATAAGTGACAAAAAGAAAGCATTTAGAGAATTAAAGGAAGTAGGTAGTGAGGAGTCATTAAATAAATACAAAAAAATAAATAAATTCTGTAAAAAGCAAATCAAGGCAGCAAAGATTGAGACAGAGAGACTCATTGCCAGAGAGAGTAAAAATAATCCCAAAATATTCTTTAACTACATAAATAGTAAGAAACTAAAAAATGATAGTGTTGGCCCCCTTAAAAATAGTCTGGGTGAAATGGTGGATGAGGATGAGGAAAAAGCCAATATGCTAAATGACTTTTTTTCATCAGTATTTACAAAAGAAAATCCCATGGCAGACAAAGTGACTAGTGATAAAAATTCCCAATTAAATGTCACCTGCTTAACCCAGCAGGAAGTGCGGCGGTGTCTAAGAATCACTAAAATTGACAAATCTCCAGGCCCGGATGGGATACACCCCCGAGTACTGCAGGAATTAAGTACAGTCATTTATAGACCATTATTTTTAATCTTTAAAGACTCCATAATAACAGGGTCTGTACCACAGGACTGGCGTATAGCAAATGTGGTGCCAATATTCAAAAAGGGGACAAAAACTGAACTCGGAAATTATAGGCCAGTAAGCTTAACCTTTACTGTGGGTAAAATCCTGGAGGGCATTCTAAGGGACGCTATACTGGAGTATCTGAAGAGGAATAACCTCATGACCCAGTATCAGCACAGGTTTACTAGGGACCATTCATGTCAGACTAATTTAATCAGTTTCAATGAAGAGGTAAGTTCCGGACAGGGCCAAGGGAACCCAGTGGATGTAGTGTATATGGACTTTTCAAAAGCTTTTGATATGATGCCACACAAAAGGTTGATACATAAAATGAGAATAATGACGATAGGGGAAAATATGTGTAAGTGGGTTGAGAGCTGGCTCAGGGATAGGAAACAAAGGGTGGTTATTAATGGAGCACACTCGGACTGGGTCGCGGTTAGCAGTGGGGTACCACAGGGGTCAGTATTGGGCCCTCTTCTTTATAACATATTTATTAATGACCTTGTAGGGGGCATTCAGAGTAGAATTTCAATATTTGCAGATGACACTAAACTCTGCAGGGTAATCAATACAGGGGAGGACAATTTTATATTACAGGATGATTTATGTAAACTAGAAGCTTGGGCTGATAAATGGCAAATGAGCTTTAATGGGGATAAATGTAAGGTCATGCACGTAGGTAGAAGTAATAAGATGTATAATTATGTGCTTAATTCTAAAACTCTGGGCAAAACCGTCAATGAAAAAGACCTGGGTGTATGGGTGGATAACAAACTCATATTCAGTAGCCAGTGTCAGGCAGCTGCTACAAAGGCAAATAAAATAATGGGATGCATTAAAAGAGGCATAGATGCTCATGAGAAGAACATAATTTTACCTCTATACAAGTCACTAGTTCGACCACACTTAGAATACTGTGAACAGTTCTGGTCTCCGGTGTATAAGAAAGACATAGCTGAACTGGAGCGGGTGCAGAGAAGAGCGACCAAGGTTATTAGAAGACTGGGGGGTCTGCAATACCAAGATAGGTTATTACACTTGGGGCTATTTAGTTTGGAAAAACGAAGACTAAGGGGTGATCTTATTTTAATGTGTAAATATATTAGGGGACAGTACAAAGACCTTTCTGATGATCTTTTTAATCATAGACCTGAAACAGGGACAAGAGGGCATCCTCTACTTCTGGAGGAAAAAAGGTTTAAGCATAATAACAGACGCGGATTCTTTACTGTAAGAGCAGTGAGACTATGGAACTCTCTGCCGTATGATGTTGTAATGAGTGATTCATTACTAAAATTTAAGAGGGGACTGAATACATTTATGGAAAAGTATAATGTTACAGGGTATATACACTAAATTCCTTGATAGGGCGTTGATCCAGGGAACTAGTCTGATTGCCGTATGTGGAGTCGGGAAGGAATTTTTTTCCCCAAGGTGGAGCTTACTCTTTGCCACATGGCTTTTTTTTGCCTTCCTCTGGATCAACATGCTAGGGCATGTTAGGTTAGGCTATGGTTTGAACTAGATGGACTTATAGTCTTCCTTCAACCTTAATAACTATGTAACTATGTAACTATGTAACCACAGAGGCACTAATCGTAGTGGCACAAGAGCAAACACTAAGTACCAGATCCATAGAAGCTGGAATCTATCTCCCAAGACAAGACCCAAGGTGCAAACTATGCAAAGAAACCTCAAAAACAGTGCAACACATAATGGCAGGATGCAAAATGCAAGCAGGAACAGCATATCCTGAACACCAAAACCAAGTAGCGGGAATTGTATACCCCAGAGACCCCAGAAAAAGTTGTGGATAATGAAAGGGCTAAAATCCTGTGGGACTTCGAGGTCCAGATGGATAAGTAGGTGTTGGCTAACCAACCAGATATTGTAATAGTAGACAAGGATCAGAAGACAGCAATGGTAATGTGGCAGTGCCAAGTGACAGCAACATCAGAAAGAAGGAATATGAGAAGCTGGAGAAATACCAGGGCCTCAAAGGAGAACTGGAAACATGTGGAAGGTGAAGGCAACATTGATTCCAGTGGTGATAGGAGCACTTGGAGCAGTGACCCGTAAGTTGGGAAAATGGCTACAACAGATCTCAGGAGCAACATCTGAACTCTCTGTCCAGAAAGGTGCAAAGCTGGGAACAACTAAGATCTTGCGCAGAACTCTCAAACTCCCAGGCCTCTGGTAGAAGACCCGAGCATAAGAAAGGACAAAAAAGATCACCCCCATTGGGAGATGAGAAGGAAGGTTTTTTATGCACACAGCTAAGTCCAGAAATACTTGGACAAAGACACAAGTTTTGGCATTTTAGCTGTTTGCTAAAACGTATTCAAGGTATCTACTATATAATTGTCCTAGGGTCACTTCCGTCTTTCTGTCTTTCCTTCTTTCTGTCACGGATATTCATTGGTCGCGACCTCTGTCTGTCATGGAAATCCAAGTCGCCGATTAGTTGCTGCAAAAGAGCCATGACCAATCAGCGACGGGCACAGTCCGGAGGAAAATGGCCGCTCCTTAATCCCCGCAGTCAGTGCCCGGCGCCCGCATACTCCCCTCCAGTCACCGCTCACACAGGGTTAATTCCGGCAGTAACGGACCGCGTTATGCCGCAGGTAACGCACTCTGTAACCGCTGCTAATAACCCTGTGTGTTGCCAACTTTTTACTATTGATGCTGCCTATGCGGCATCAATAGTAAAAAGATCTATTATTAAAAATAATAAAAAAAACAAAAACCTGCTATTCTCACCCTCCGTCATCCGACGATGCGCTCGCGCCTGCTGCCATCTTCCATTCCTGGCTATGCATTGCGAAATTACCCAGATGACTTAGCGGTCTCGCGAGACCGCTAAGTCATCTGGGTAATTTCGCAATGCATCCTGGGAACGGAAGATGGCGGCAGCCACGCGCGCATCGCCAGAGGTTTGCTGGATCTACGCTGGATCCCCGCGGGTGAGTATATAACTATTTTTTATTTTAATTATTTTTTTACCAGGGATATGGTGCCCACATTGCTGTATACTACGTGGACTGTGTTAGATACCGCGTGGCTGCTATATACTAGATAGGCAGTGTTATATACTATGTGGGCTGTGTTCTATACTGCGTGAGCTGTGCTATATATTACGTGGCCACTAGTGTTGAGCATTCCGATACTGCAAGTACCGGATTTTGGCCGATATTTGCTGTATCGGAATTCCGATACCGAGTTCCGATATTTTTGTGATATCGGAAATCGGTATCGGAGTGTGCGGTGCGTATGGTTCCAAGGGTCTGGAGGAGAGGAAACTCTCCTTCAGGCCCTGGGATCCATATTAATGTAAAAAATAAAGAATAAAAATAAAAAATATGGCTATACTCACCCCTCCGAAGAACCCTGGCTGTCACCGCTGCGAGCGTCCGCCTCCGTTCCTGAGAATGTAGTGAGTGAAGAACCTTCGATGACGTCGTGGTCAGGTGACCGGTCACGTGAGCGCGACGTCATCGAAGGTCCTTCACTCTCTGCAATTCTCAGGAACGGATGCGGACGCTTGCAGCGGTGACAGCCAGGGTTCCTCGGAGGGGTGAGTATAGCTATATTTTTTATTTTTATTCTTTATTTTTTACATTAATACGGATCCCAGGGCCTGATGGAGAGTTTCCATAGGATACATTCCGATATTTGTGTCCCATTGACTTGTATTGGTATCGGAACTCGGTATCGGCGAGATCCGATATTTTGCCGGCATAAGCCGATACCATCCGATACCGATACTTTCAAATATCGGAAGGTATCGCTCAACACTAGTGGCCACTGTTATATACTGTGTGGGCAGTGTTATATACTACGTGGCTGCTATATACTGCGTGGGCAGTGTTATATACTACGTGGCTGCTATATACTGCATGGGCTGTGCTATATATTATGTGGCCAGTGTTATATACTGTGTGGCCTGTGTTATATACTACATTGCCTGTGATATATACTGCGTGGCTGCTATATACTGCGTGGGCTATGTTATATAGTACGTGGCTGTGTTATATACTGCGTGGCCACTGTTATATATTGCGTGGCCTGTGTTAACGCATCAGGTATTCTACAATATGTATGTATATAGCAGCCACATAGTATATAGCACAGGCCATGTTGTATTTGTCTGCTATATACTACATGGCTCCTATATACTACGTGGCCTGTGCTATATACTATGTGGCTGCTCTATACATAGATAAATACATATTCTAGAATACCCAATGCATTAGAATCGGGCCACCATCTAGTAGTTATATAAATGGACTGAAAGTGCAGACTCTCATCTTTAATCTGAAGTTATTCACATCCTATTTGGAGTAAGGGATTAGGAATTACAGCTCTTTAACATGTAGTTGCATCTTTTTAAAAGGGACCAAAGTAATTGGACAATTATCTCAAAAGCTTTTTAATGGGCTATGTGGGCTTTTCACTCATTAATCAATCATCAATTAAGCAGGTAAAAGATATGGAGCTGATTCCAGGTGTGGAATTTGTATTTTTAAGCTGTTTTTATAAACCCACTACATGGTAGCCAAAGGAGATCTCAATGGGAGAGAAACAGACCGACCATAATTTGGCAAAAAAAAAAAAGTGAAAGAAATTCATCAAAGAGATAGCAGAAATGTTATGCATGATCAAATCAACAGTTTGGTACATTTTGCAAAACAAAATAGGGCACTGATAAGCTTGGGAATTCAAAAAGGCCTGGATGTCCATGGAAGACAGCAGCGATGGATAACATAATCCTTTCCATGATGGAAAAAAATCTCTTTTACAGCATACTGTATATCCAAGTGAAAACACTCTCAAGGAACTAGGTGTTTCAGTAAGTCTACCATAAAGAGAATACCTAATGAGAGCAAATACTGAGGGTTTACCACAAGGAGAAAAACATTAATCAGCCTTAAAAATAAAAAGACCAGTTTAGACTTTGACAAAACTAATGAAAAGAAGCTAGCCCACTTCTGGAAATTCATTCTTTGGATAGATGAATCTAAGATCAACTTATTCAAGAATGATGGTAAAAAATGAAGCTTCAAAAAAAGGCTTGGGATGGCTTATCATCCAAAGCACACCACATCCTCTGTAAAACACTGTAAAACATGGGCAATGTGATGGCATGGGATTGCATGGCTTCCAATGACACAGGGTTACTAGTGATTATTAATGATGTGACTGAAGACAGAAGCAGACACATGAATCCTGAAGTGTAAAGAGAGCTATACTTTCTGCCCAGATTCAATCAAATGCAGCAAGGTTGATTGGACGGTGCTTCCAGTAAAGATAAACAATAACCCAAAACATACTCAGAAAGCAACCCAGGAGTTTGTTAAGGCAAAGAAGTAGAATATTCTGCATTAACCAAGTTTAACACCAGATCTCAACCCCACTGAGCATGCATTTCAAATTCTTAAGACTGCACTCATCTACAGTAAGGGCCTGACAAAGGATAACAAAGATCTAGCAATGAAAAAAGAACCCGAACAAATGTGCAATGTTCAAATCAAGAATAATGTTTATTCAGGGATACATAAACCATAGGGATGAGTGGGAAAATACAAAAGAAGAGGGGGCAACGTAGGGGACAATAATTATTACAACTCAATATGATGTGGCCAAAATGTTATACCATAATGTAATTATTAAAAAGATGAATCAAATAGTCATTATGCCACAAAACTGTAAATACAAAAAGATCTAATCACAAAAATAGATACTAAAATTGTATACAGGCATGCAAAGAGTTAAAGTGAAATACACAGGATCAATCATATAAGGGAGCTAGAGTACAGCTAAGAATCGCAAAGCATATGTATGCATCCATAGCTGAAATACACCTGAGTAAGTACGCTCAATAGCCATCCAGTTTATTACCTTATGCCTGTATATCCAGAGTCCCCAGGATGCGCCCTGCCCCGACGCGTGTTTCGGCGTCTGCCTTCATCAGTATATAAATAATTATGCTAAATTTTATTAGCCAGAGTTAGTGGAATCTTCCTCTAGTTTGTCAGGTTCCATCCTTTCTTGCTACCTAATGTTACAGAAAGAGAGACATGCTCATTCCAGTTTCTTCCATCCATTTGTAAGAAATGTATCTTGTCCTTTCTCCCATTGGACCTCAATGCAGATGCATGTGCTGCTTCTATTTTACATATGCTATAATATTACAGAAAGATAAACTGATGCCAGTACAAAGCAGAAAGGCTAGACATACTTGTAGGTATGTTTTATAGCAATACATTTTACAAGTAAAATATTGCAACTGGTTCTCAGTGCTATATAAATTTAAATTAGAATTACCGTATATACTCGAGTATAAGCCGACCCGAGTATAAGCCGACCCCCCTAATTTTGCCACAAAAAACTGGGAAAACTTATTGACTCGAGTATAAGCCTAGGGTAGGAAATGCAGCAGCTACTGGTAAATTTCAAAAATAAAAATAGATGCTCCATACCGTTCATTATTGCCCCATAAGATGCTCCATATAAAGCTGTGCTATATATAATGCTCCATGCTGTTCATTATTGCCCCATAGATGTGCCATAGAAAGCTCTGCCATATAGTGCTCTGCACCATTCATTATTGCCCCATAGATGTGCCATATAAAGCTGTGCCATATAGTGCTTGCACCGTTCATCATTGCCCCATAGATGTGCCATATAAAGCTGTGCCATATAGTGCTCTGCACCATTCATTATTGCCCCATAGATGTGCCATATAGTGCTCTGCACCATTCATTATTGCCCCATAGCTATGCCATATAGTGCTCTGCGCCGTTCATTATTGCCCCATAGCTGTGCCATATAGTGCTCTGCGCCATTCATTATTGCCCCATAGCTGCCATATAGTGCTCTGCGCCATTCAGTATTGCCCCATAGCTGCCATATAGTGCTCTGCGCCATTCAGTACTGCCCCATAGCTGCCATATAGTGCTGTGTGCCGTTCAGTACTGCCCCATAGCTGCCATATAGTGCTGTGTGCCGTTCAGTACTGCCCCATAGCTGCCATATAGTGCTGTGTGCCGTTCAGTACTGCCCCATAGCTGCCATATAGTGCTGTGTGCCGTTCAGTACTGCCCCATAGCTGCCATATAGTGCTGTGTGCCGTTCAGTACTGCCCCATAGCTGCCATATAGTGCTGTGTGCCGTTCAGTACTGCCCCATAGCTGCCATATAGTGCTGTGTGCCGTTCAGTACTGCCCCATAGCTGCCATATAGTGCTGTGTGCCGTTCAGTATTGCCCCATAGCTGCCATATAGTGCTGTGTGCCGTTCAGTACTGCCCCATAGCTGCCATATAGTGCTGTGTGCCGTTCAGTACTGCCCCATAGCTGCCATATAGTGCTGTGTGCCGTTCAGTACTGCCCCATAGCTGTGCCATAGAAAGTTCTGCCATTGCTGCTGCTGCAATAAAAAAAAAAAATGCCATACTCACCTCTCTTGCTTGCAGCTCCCGGCGTCTCGTTCCGGCGTCTCTGCGCACTGACTGATCAGGCAGAGGGCGCCGCGCACACTATATGCGTCATCGCGCCCTCTGACCTGAACAGTCAGAGCGGATAGACGCCGGGAAGATGGAGCGGCGCCCGGCGGCTGGAACGCGGACAGCTGAATATAAAATACCTAGTCCTGGCGGTCCTGACGCTGCCCCTGCGTGTCACGCGGTCTTCGGTGCCGCAGCCTCTTCCTCTATCAGCGGTCACCGTTACCGCTGATTAGAGAAATGAATAGGCGGCTCCACCCCTATGGGAGGTGGAGCCGCCTATTCATTTCTCTAATGAGCGGTCCCACGTGACCGCTGACAGGAAGAACTGCAGCACCCGAAGACCGTGGGACAGGTGGTGGGAGCGCCAGGATCGCTGGGACTAGGTAAGTATGCCTCAGCGCCCTCTCCCCCTTACCCGCCGACCCCACCGCTACCGTGACTCGAGTATAAGCCGAGAGGGGCACTTTCAGCCCAAAATTTTGGGCTGAAAATCTCAGCTTATACTCGAGTATATACGGTACTTTAATTATTCTTGTGTTTAGTTTGCAATTAGAAAGGAGACTGAATATGTGACATTTTCCACGTGCTTAATATCAAGCTAATAAAATAGGAAAGTTGTTTAGGTTTATCTTACTTGCATACCATTCAGTTACATTTTATTGCCTTACAATTGTGACTAAGAAATGAGGACATAGGTACATTTTGAAGTAAAATGAAGTTTTCATGATGAACTAAAGTTTAAATAGTTCATTTGACTTTACTAAATGTCATTTTACTTGTAGCCCTTTTAATAGCTTTCTCATCAGTGATTCAGTTCATGACTCGGGCAAGTCTGGAGAAATAATCTTGCATGCAGGCAAACCTTTTTTCAAACTTTAGATTTCTCATAGAAGAGTATATAGCTTCTCTGATCAGGATGCACTTGAGAGCCTTGGTGCAGAAATATAGCAAGAAAAGGAGATTTTGAGCAGTTACGTATAATATTCTAAAAATAATTTGGAATAGAATGCTTAACCCCTTTACCCCCAAGGGTGGTTTGCACGTTAATGACCGGGCCAATTTTTACAATTCTGACCACTGTCCCTTTATGAGGTTATAACTCTGGAAAACTTCAACGGATCCCAGTGATTCTGACACAGTTTTCTCGTGACATATTGTACTTCATGATAGTGGTAGCATTTCTTTGATATTACCTGCGTTTATTTGTGAAATTTTGCAATTTTCCAACTTTGAGTTTTTATGCAATTAAATCACAGAGATATGTCACACAAAACACTTAATAAGTAACATTTACCACAAGTCTACTTTACATCAGCACAATTTTGGAACCAATTTTTTTTTTGGTTAGGGAGTTATAAGGGTTAAAAGTTGACCAGCAATTTCTCATTTTTACAACACCATTTTTTTTAGGGACCACATCTCATTTGAAGTCATTTTGAGGGGTCTATATGATAGAAAATACCCAAGTGTGACACCATTGTAAAAACTGCACCCCTCAAGGTGCTCAAAACCACATTCAAGAAGTTTATTAACCCTTCAGGTGTTTCACAGGAATTTTTGGAATGTTTAAATAAAAATGAACATTTAACTTTTTTTCACCAAAAATTTAATTCAGCTCCAATTTGTTTCATTTTACCAAGGGGAAGCGAAGGAGCGCCATTTGACTTTTCAATGCAAAATTGACTGGAATTGAGATGGGACGCCATGTTGCGTTTGGAGAGCCACTGATGTGCCTAAACATTGAAACCCCCCACAAGTGACACCATTTTGGAAAGTAGACCCCGTAAGGAACTTATCTAGAGGTGTGATGAGCACTTTGACCCACCAAGTGCTTCACAGAAGATTATAATGCAGAACCATAAAAATAAAAAATAATATTTTTTCACAAAAAATTATATTTTCGCCCCCAATTTTTTAATTTCCCAAGGGTAAGAGAAGAAATTGGACCCCAAAAGTTGTTGTACAATTTGTCCTGAGTACGCTGATACCTGATATGTGGGGGTAAACCACTGTTTGGGCGCATGGGAGCACTCGGAATGGAAGGAGCGCCGTTTGACTTTTCAATGCAAAATTGACAGGAATTGAGATGGGACGCCATGTTGCGTTTGGAGAGCCACTGATGTGTCTAAACATTGAAACCCCCCACAAGTGACACCATTTTGGAAAGTAGACCCCCTAAGGAACTTATCTAGAGGTGTGGTGAGCACTTTGACCTAACAAGTGCTTCACAGAAATTTATAATGCAGAGCCGTAAAAATAAAACAAAAATTTTTTCCCACATAAATTATTTTTTAGCCCCCAGTTTTGTATTTTCCCAAGGGTAACAGGAGAAATTGGACACCAAACGTTGTTCTCCAAATTGTCCTGAGTACACTGATATCCCTTATGTGGGGGGGAACCACTGGTTGGGTGCATGGGAGGGCTCGGAAGGGAAGGAGCACCATTTGGAATGCAGACTTAGATGGAATGGTCTGCAGGCATCACATTGCATTTGCAGAGCCCCTAATGTACCTAAACAGTAGAAACCCCCCACAAGTGACACCATTTTGGAAAGTAGACCCCCTAAGAAACTCATCTAGATGTGTTGTGAGAGCTTTGAACCCCCAAGTGTTTCACTACAGTTTATAACGCAGAGCTGTGAAAGTAAAAAATAAAAATGTTCCCCAAAAAATTATCTTTTAGCCCCCAGTTTGGTATTTTCCCGAGGGTAACAGGAGAAATTGGACACCAAATGTTGTTGTCCAATTTGTCCTGAGTACACTGATATCCCATATGTGGGGGGAACCACCGTTTGGGTGCATGGGAGGGCTCGGAAGGGAAGGAGCACCATTTGGAATGCAGACTTAGATGGAATGGTCTGCAGGCATCACATTGCGTTTGCAGAGCCCCTAATGTACCTAAACAGTAGAAACCCCCCACAAGTGACACCATTTTGAAAAGTACATTTCAAAAACCTGACCGGCACATCCAAACATAGACTAAATGTGAACAGGTGCTGAACCTAGAGTCGCCAACTCATATAGTTAAGTAAATAAGGCAGCACACTGCAGCGCTAAAACATGTAAACTTGAAAACACGAAATTTGAACTGCATTACTGCACTAGAAATATGAAAAATGAGAGCTTTTAGCGCATAAAAATGGCCAATTTTATGTGTACGTGGTAGCCCCTTTAGGGCATCTCTCTTATACCAGGTCCTAAACTTGCCTTACCTCGCTGAGAATAAACGTCTCCATCTGAATGGGTACATGTGAAACCTCTTCTTAGACTAAAATTCTCTCTCTCTGTGGAGGGGTATTGGACCTGCTGTAATTAAAACACCTGAAGCTAGGAGGCGGAGTGCACGATCAGAAGGCTAAAGAATACATTTCAAAAACCTGACCTGCACATCCAAACATAGACTAAATGTGAAAAGGTGCTGAACCTAGAGTCGCCAACTCATATAGTTAAGTAAATAAGGCAGCACACTGCAGCGCTAAAACATGTAAACTTGAAAACACGAAATTTGAACTGCATTACTGCACTAGAAATATGAAAAATGAGAGCTTTTAAGTTTAGGACCTGGTATAAGAGAGATGCCGTAAAGGGGCTACCAGGTACACATAAAATTGGCCATTTTTATGCGCTAAAAGCTCTCATTTTTCATATTTCTAGTGCAGTAATGCAGTTCAAATTTCGTGTTTTCAAGTTTACATGTTTTAGCGCTGCAGTGTGCTGCCTTATTTACTTAACTATATGAGTTGGCGACTCTAGGTTCAGCACCTGTTCACATTTAGTCTATGTTTGGATGTCCCGGTCAGGTTTTTGAAATGTATTCTTTACCCTTCTGATCGTGCACTCCGCCTCCTAGCTTCAGGTGTTTTAATTACAGCAGGTCCAATACCCCTCCACAGAGAGAGAGAATTTTAGTCTAAGAAGAGGTTTCACATGTACCCATTCAGATGGAGACGTTTATTCTCAGCGAGGTAAGGCAAGTTTAGGACCTGGTATAAGAGAGATGCCGTAAAGGGGCTACCAGGTACACATAAAATTGGCAATTTTTATGCGCTAAAAGCTCTCATTTTTCATATTTCTAGTGCAGTAATGCAGTTCAAATTTCGTGTTTTCAAGTTTACATGTTTTAGCGCTGCAGTGTGCTGCCTTATTTACTTAACTATATGAGTTGGCGACTCTAGGTTCAGCACCTGTTCACATTTAGTCTATGTTTGGATGTGCCGGTCAGGTTTTTGAAATGTATTCTTTAGCCTTCTGATCGTGCACTCCGCCTCCTAGCTTCAGGTGTTTTAATTACAGCAGGTCCAATACCCCTCCACAGAGAGAGAGAATTTTAGTCTAAGAAGAGGTTTCACATGTACCCATTCAGATGGAGACGTTTATTCTCAGCGAGGTAAGGCAAGTTTAGGACCTGGTATAAGAGAGATGCCGTAAAGGGGCTACCAGGTACACATAAAATTGGCCATTTTTATGCGCTAAAAGCTCTCATTTTTCATATTTCTAGTGCAGTAATGCAGTTCAAATTTCGTGTTTTCAAGTTTACATGTTTTAGCGCTGCAGTGTGCTGCCTTATTTACTTAACTATATGAGTTGGCGACTCTAGGTTCAGCACCTGTTCACATTTAGTCTATGTTTGGATGTGCCGGTCAGGTTTTTGAAATGTATTCTTTAGCCTTCTGATCGTGCACTCCGCCTCCTAGCTTCAGGTGTTTTAATTACAGCAGGTCCAATACCCCTCCACAGAGAGAGAGAATTTTAGTCTAAGAAGAGGTTTCACATGTACCCATTCAGATGGAGACGTTTATTCTCAGCGAGGTAAGGCAAGTTTAGGACCTGGTATAAGAGAGATGCCGTAAAGGGGCTACCAGGTACACATAAAATTGGCCATTTTTATGCGCTAAAAGCTCTCATTTTTCATATTTCTAGTGCAGTAATGCATTTCAAATTTCGTGTTTTCAAGTTTACATGTTTTAGCGCTGCAGTGTGCTGCCTTATTTACTTAACTATATGAGTTGGCGACTCTAGGTTCAGCACTTGTTCACATTTAGTCTATGTTTGGATGTGCCGGTCAGGTTTTTGAAATGTATTCTTTAGCCTTCTGATCGTGCACTCCGCCTCCTAGCTTCAGGTGTTTTAATTACAGCAGGTCCAATACCCCTCCACAGAGAGAGAGAATTTTAGTCTAAGAAGAGGTTTCACATGTACCTATTCAGATGGAGACGTTTATTCTCAGCGAGGAAAGGCAAGTTTAGGACCTGGTATAAGAGAGATGCCGTTAAGGGGCTACCAGGTACACATAAAATTGGCCATTTTTATGCGCTAAAAGCTCTCATTTTTCATATTTCTAGTGCAGTAATTCAGTTCAAATTTCGTGTTTTCAAGTTTACATGTTTTAGCGCTGCAGTGTGCTGCCTTATTTACTTAACTATATGAGTTGGCGACTCTAGGTTCAGCACCTGTTCACATTTAGTCTATGTTTGGATGTGCCGGTCAGGTTTTTGAAATTTATTCTTTAGCCTTCTGATCGTGCACTCCGCCTCCTAGCTTCAGGTGTTTTAATTACAGCAGGTCCAATACCCCTCCACAGAGAGAGAGAATTTAATCTAAGAAGAGGTTTCACATGTACCCATTCAGATGGAGACGTTTATTCTCAGCGAGATAAGGCAAGTTTAGGACCTGGTATAAGAGAGATGCCGTAAAGGGGCTACCAGGTACACATAAAATTGGCCATTTTTATGCGCTAAAAGCTCTCATTTTTCATATTTCTAGTGCAGTAATGCAGTTAAAATTTCGTGTTTTCAAGTTTACATGTTTTAGCGCTGCAGTGTGCTGCCTTATTTACATAACTATATGAGTTGGCGACTCTAGGTTCAGCACCTGTTCACATTTAGTCTATGTTTGGATGTGCCGGTCAGGTTTTTGAAATGTATTCTTTAGCCTTCTGATCGTGCACTCCGCCTCCTAGCTTCAGGTGTTTTAATTACAGCAGGTCCAATACCCCTCCACAGAGAGAGAGAATTTTAGTCTAAGAAGAGGTTTCACATGTACCCATTCAGATGGAGACGTTTATTCTCAGCGAGGTAAGGCAAGTTTAGGACCTGGTATAAGAGAGATGCCGTAAAGGGTCTACCAGGTACACATAAAATTAGCCATTTTTATGCGCTAAAAGCTCTCATTTTTCATATTTCTAGTGCAGTAATGCAGTTCAAATTTCGTGTTTTCAAGTTTACATGTTTTAGCGCTGCAGTGTGCTGCCTTATTTACTTAACTATATGAGTTGGCGACTCTAGGTTCAGCACCTGTTCACATTTAGTCTATGTTTGGATGTGCCGGTCAGGTTTTTGAAATGTATTCTTTAGCCTTCTGATCGTGCACTCCGCCTCCTAGCTTCAGGTGTTTTAATTACAGCAGGTCCAATACCCCTCCACAGAGAGAGAGAATTTTAGTCTAAGAAGAGGTTTCACATGTACCCATTCAGATGGAGACGTTTATTCTCAGCGAGGTAAGGCAAGTTTAGGACCTGGTATAGGAGAGATGCCGTAAAGGGGCTACCAGGTACACATAAAATTGGCCATTTTTATGCGCTAAAAGCTCTCATTTTTCATATTTCTAGTGCAGTAATGCAGTTCAAATTTCGTGTTTTCAAGTTTACATGTTTTAGCGCTGTAGTGTGCTGCCTTATTTACTTAACTATATGAGATGGCGACTCTAGGTTCAGCACCTGTTCACATTTAGTCTATGTTTGGATGTGCCGGTCAGGTTTTTGAAATGTATTCTTTAGCCTTCTGATCGTGCACTCCACCTCCTAGCTTCAGGTGTTTTAATTACAGCAGGTCCAATACCCCTCCACAGAGAGAGAGAATTTTAGTCTAAGAAGAGGTTTCACATGTACCCATTCAGATGGAGACGTTTATTCTCAGCGAGGTAAGGCAAGTTTAGGACCTGGTATAAGAGAGATGCCGTAAAGGGGCTACCAGGTACACATAAAATTGGCCATTTTTATGCGCTAAAAGCTCTCATTTTTCATATTTCTAGTGCAGTAATGCAGTTCAAATTTCGTGTTTTCAAGTTTACATGTTTTAGCGCTGCAGTGTGCTGCCTTATTTACTTAACTATATGAGATGGCGACTCTAGGTTCAGCACCTGTTCACATTTAGTCTATGTTTGGTTGTGCCGGTCAGGTTTTTGAAATGTATTCTTTACCCTTCTGATCGTGCACTCCGCCTCCTAGCTTCAGGTGTTTTAATTACAGCAGGTCCAATACCCCTCCACAGAGAGAGAGAATTTTAGTCTAAGAAGAGGTTTCACATGTACCCATTCAGATGGAGACGTTTATTCTCAGCGAGGTAAGGCAAGTTTAGGACCTGGTATAAGAGAGATGCCGTAAAGGGGCTACCAGGTACACATAAAATTGGCCATTTTTATGCGCTAAAAGCTCTCATTTTTCATATTTCTAGTGCAGTAATGCAGTTCAAATTTCGTGTTTTCAAGTTTACATGTTTTAGCGCTGCAGTGTGCTGCCTTATTTACTTAACTATATGAGTTGGCGACTCTAGGTTCAGCACCTGTTCACATTTAGTCTATGTTTGGATGTGCCGGTCAGGTTTTTGAAATGTATTCTTTAGCCTTCTGATCGTGCACTCCGCCTCCTAGCTTCAGGTGTTTTAATTACAGCAGGTCCAATACCCCTCCACAGAGAGAGAGAATTTTAGTCTAAGAAGAGGTTTCACATGTACCCATTCAGATGGAGACGTTTATTCTCAGCGAGGTAAGGCAAGTTTAGGACCTGGTATAAGAGAGATGCCGTAAAGGGTCTACCAGGTACACATAAAATTGGCCATTTTTATGCGCTAAAAGCTCTCATTTTTCATATTTCTAGTGCAGTAATGCAGTTCAAATTTCGTGTTTTCAAGTTTACATGTTTTAGCGCTGCAGTGTGCTGCCTTATTTACTTAACTATATGAGTTGGCGACTCTAGGTTCAGCACCTGTTCACATTTAGTCTATGTTTGGATGTGCCGGTCAGGTTTTTGAAATGTATTCTTTAGCCTTCTGATCGTGCACTCCACCTCCTAGCTTCAGGTGTTTTAATTACAGCAGGTCCAATACCCCTCCACAGAGAGAGAGAATTTTAGTCTAAGAAGAGGTTTCACATGTACCCATTCAGATGGAGACGTTTATTCTCAGCGAGGTAAGGCAAGTTTAGGACCTGGTATAGGAGAGATGCCGTAAAGGGGCTACCAGGTACACATAAAATTGGCCATTTTTATGCGCTAAAAGCTCTCATTTTTCATATTTCTAGTGCAGTAATGCAGTTCAAATTTCGTGTTTTCAAGTTTACATGTTTTAGCGCTGCAGTGTGCTGCCTTATTTACTTAACTATATGAGATGGCGACTCTAGGTTCAGCACCTGTTCACATTTAGTCTATGTTTGGATGTGCCGGTCAGGTTTTTGAAATGTATTCTTTAGCCTTCTGATCGTGCACTCCACCTCCTAGCTTCAGGTGTTTTAATTACAGCAGGTCCAATACCCCTCCACAGAGAGAGAGAATTTTAGTCTAAGAAGAGGTTTCACATGTACCCATTCAGATGGAGACGTTTATTCTCAGCGAGGTAAGGCAAGTTTAGGACCTGGTATAAGAGAGATGCCGTAAAGGGGCTACCAGGTACACATAAAATTGGCCATTTTTATGCGCTAAAAACTCTCATTTTTCATATTTCTAGTGCAGTAATGCAGTTCAAATTTCGTGTTTTCAAGTTTACATGTTTTAGCGCTGCAGTGTGCTGCCTTATTTACTTAACTATATGAGTTGGCGACTCTAGGTTCAGCACCTGTTCACATTTAGTCTATGTTTGGATGTGCCGGTCAGGTTTTTGAAAGAATACTTTAGCCTTCTGATCGTGCACTCCGCCTCCTAGCTTCAGGTGTTTTAATTACAGCAGGTCCAATACCCCTCCACAGAGAGAGAGAATTTTAGTCTAAGAAGAGGTTTCACATGTACCCATTCAGATGGAGATGTTTATTCTCAGCGAGGAAAGGCAAGTTTAGGACCTGGTATAAGAGAGATGCCGTAAAGGGGCTACCAGGTACACATAAAATTGGCCATTTTTATGCGCTAAAAGCTCTAATTTTTCATATTTCTAGTGCAGTAATTCAGTTCAAATTTCGTGTTTTCAAGTTTACATGTTTTAGCGCTGCAGTGTGCTGCCTTATTTACTTAACTAGATGAGTTGGCGACTCTAGGTTCAGCACCTGTTCACATTTAGTCTATGTTTGGATGTGCCGGTCAGGTTTTTGAAATGTATTCTTTAGCCTTCTGATCGTGCACTCCGCCTCCTAGCTTCAGGTGTTTTAATTACAGCAGGTCCAATACCCCTCCAAAGAGAGAGAGAATTTAATCTAAGAAGAGGTTTCACATGTACCCATTCAGATGGAGACGTTTATTCTCAGCGAGGTAAGGCAAGTTTAGGACCTGGTATAGGAGAGATGCCGTAAAGGGGCTACCAGGTACACATAAAATTGGCCATTTTTATGCGCTAAAAGCTCTCATTTTTCATATTTCTAGTGCAGTAATGCAGTTCAAATTTCGTGTTTTCAAGTTTACATGTTTTAGCGCTGTAGTGTGCTGCCTTATTTACTTAACTATATGAGATGGCGACTCTAGGTTCAGCACCTGTTCACATTTAGTCTATGTTTGGATGTGCCGGTCAGGTTTTTGAAATGTATTCTTTAGCCTTCTGATCGTGCACTCCACCTCCTAGCTTCAGGTGTTTTAATTACAGCAGGTCCAATACCCCTCCACAGAGAGAGAGAATTTTAGTCTAAGAAGAGGTTTCACATGTACCCATTCAGATGGAGACGTTTATTCTCAGCGAGGTAAGGCAAGTTTAGGACCTGGTATAAGAGAGATGCCGTAAAGGGGCTACCAGGTACACATAAAATTGGCCATTTTTATGCGCTAAAAGCTCTCATTTTTCATATTTCTAGTGCAGTAATGCAGTTCAAATTTCGTGTTTTCAAGTTTACATGTTTTAGCGCTGCAGTGTGCTGCCTTATTTACTTAACTATATGAGATGGCGACTCTAGGTTCAGCAACTGTTCACATTTAGTCTATGTTTGGTTGTGCCGGTCAGGTTTTTGAAATGTATTCTTTACCCTTCTGATCGTGCACTCCGCCTCCTAGCTTCAGGTGTTTTAATTACAGCAGGTCCAATACCCCTCCACAGAGAGAGAGAATTTTAGTCTAAGAAGAGGTTTCACATGTACCCATTCAGATGGAGACGTTTATTCTCAGCGAGGTAAGGCAAGTTTAGGACCTGGTATAAGAGAGATGCCGTAAAGGGGCTACCAGGTACACATAAAATTGGCCATTTTTATGCGCTAAAAGCTCTCATTTTTCATATTTCTAGTGCAGTAATGCAGTTCAAATTTCGTGTTTTCAAGTTTACATGTTTTAGCGCTGCAGTGTGCTGCCTTATTTACTTAACTATATGAGATGGCGACTCTAGGTTCAGCACCTGTTCACATTTAGTCTATGTTTGGATGTGCCGGTCAGGTTTTTGAAATGTATTCTTTAGCCTTCTGATCGTGCACTCCACCTCCTAGCTTCAGGTGTTTTAATTACAGCAGGTCCAATACCCCTCCACAGAGAGAGAGAATTTTAGTCTAAGAAGAGGTTTCACATGTACCCATTCAGATGGAGACGTTTATTCTCAGCGAGGTAAGGCAAGTTTAGGACCTGGTATAAGAGAGATGCCGTAAAGGGGCTACCAGGTACACATAAAATTGGCCATTTTTATGCGCTAAAAGCTCTCATTTTTCATATTTCTAGTGCAGTAATGCAGTTCAAATTTCGTGTTTTCAAGTTTACATGTTTTAGCGCTGCAGTGTGCTGCCTTATTTACTTAACTATATGAGTTGGCGACTCTAGGTTCAGCACCTGTTCACATTTAGTCTATGTTTGGATGTGCCGGTCAGGTTTTTGAAATGTATTCTTTAGCCTTCTGATCGTGCACTCCGCCTCCTAGCTTCAGGTGTTTTAATTACAGCAGGTCCAATACCCCTCCACAGAGAGAGAGAATTTTAGTCTAAGAAGAGGTTTCACATGTACCCATTCAGATGGAGATATTTATTCTCAGCGAGGAAAGGCAAGTTTAGGACCTGGTATAAGAGAGATGCCGTAAAGGGGCTACCAGGTACACATAAAATTGGCCATTTTTATGCGCTAAAAGCTCTCATTTTTCATATTTCTAGTGCAGTAATGCAGTTCAAATTTCGTGTTTTCAAGTTTACATGTTTTAGCGCTGCAGTGTGCTGCCTTATTTACTTAACTATATGAGATGGCGACTCTAGGTTCAGCACCTGTTCACATTTAGTCTATGTTTGGTTGTGCCGGTCAGGTTTTTGAAATGTATTCTTTACCCTTCTGATCGTGCACTCCGCCTCCTAGCTTCAGGTGTTTTAATTACAGCAGGTCCAATACCCCTCCACAGAGAGAGAGAATTTTAGTCTAAGAAGAGGTTTCACATGTACCCATTCAGATGGAGACGTTTATTCTCAGCGAGGTAAGGCAAGTTTAGGACCTGGTATAAGAGAGATGCCGTAAAGGGGCTACCAGGTACACATAAAATTGGCCATTCTTATGCGCTAAAAGCTCTCATTTTTCATATTTCTAGTGCAGTAATGCAGTTCAAATTTCGTGTTTTCAAGTTTACATGTTTTAGCGCTGCAGTGTGCTGCCTTATTTACTTAACTATATGAGTTGGCGACTATAGGTTCAGCACCTGTTCACATTTAGTCTATGTTTGGATGTGCCGGTCAGGTTTTTGAAATGTATTCTTTAGCCTTCTGATCGTGCACTCCGCCTCCTAGCTTCAGGTGTTTTAATTACAGCAGGTCCAATACCCCTCCACAGAGAGAGAGAATTTTAGTCTAAGAAGAGGTTTCACATGTACCCATTCAGATGGAGACGTTTATTCTCAGCGAGGTAAGGCAAGTTTAGGACCTGGTATAGGAGAGATGCCGTAAAGGGGCTACCAGGTACACATAAAATTGGCCATTTTTATGCGCTAAAAGCTCTCATTTTTCATATTTCCAATGCAGTAATGCAGTTCAAATTTCGTGTTTTCAAGTTTACATGTTTTAGCGCTGCAGTGTGCTGCCTTATTTACTTAACTATATGAGATGGCGACTCTAGGTTCAGCACCTGTTCACATTTAGTCTATGTTTGGATGTGCCGGTCAGGTTTTTGAAATGTATTCTTTAGCCTTCTGATCGTGCACTCCACCTCCTAGCTTCAGGTGTTTTAATTACAGCAGGTCCAATACCCCTCCACAGAGAGAGAGAATTTTCGTCTAAGAAGAGGTTTCACATGTACCCATTCAGATGGAGACGTTTATTCTCAGCGAGGTAAGGCAAGTTTAGGACCTGGTATAAGAGAGATGCCGTAAAGGGGCTACCAGGTACACATAAAATTGGCCATTTTTATGCGCTAAAAGCTCTCATTTTTCATATTTCTAGTGCAGTAATGCAGTTCAAATTTCGTGTTTTCAAGTTTACATGTTTTAGCGCTGCAGTGTGCTGCCTTATTTACTTAACATTTTGAAATGTAGACCCGCTAAGGAACTCATCTAGATGTGTTGTGAGAGCTTTGAACCCCCAAGTGTTTTACTACAGTTTATAACGCAGAGCCGTGAAAGTAAAAAATAAAAATTTTCCCCAAAAAATTATTTTTAGCCCATAGTTTTGTATTTTCCCGAGAGTAAAAGGAGAAATTGGACCCAAAAACTTGTTGTGCAATTTGTCCTGAGTACGCTGATACCCCATATGTGGGGTGGAACCACCGTTTGGGCGCATGGGAGGGCTCGGAAGGGAAGGAGCGCCATTTGGAATGCAGACTTAGATGGAATGGTCTGCAGGCATCACATTGCGTTTGCAGAGCTCCTAATGTATGTAAACAGTAGAAACCCCCCACAAGTGACCCCATATTGGAAACTAGACCCCCCAGAGAACTTATCTAGTTGTGTTGTGAGAACTTTGAGCCCCCAAGTGTTTCACTACAGTTTATAACGCAGAGCCGTGAAATAAAAAATCTTTTATTTTTCCCACAAAAATTATATTTTAGCCCCCAGTTTTGTATTTTCCCAAGGGTAACAGGAGAAATTGGACCGCAAAAGTTGTTGTGCAATTTGTCCTGAGTACGCTGATACCCCATATGTTGGGGTAAACCCCTGTTTGGGCGTACGGGAGAGCTCGGAATGGAAGGAGCACTGTTTTACTTTTTCAACGCAGAATTGGCTGGAATTGAGATCGGACGTCATGCCGCGTTTGGAGAGCCCTAATGTGCCTAAACAGTGGAAACTAGGGTTGAGCGACCTTTACTTTTATAGGTTCGGGTTTCATGAAACCCGACTTTTTCAAAAGTCGGGTCGAGTGAAATCGGCCGATCGTATAAAAAAGTCGGGGTCGGCCGAAACTCGAAACCCAATGCAGTGCATTGGGTTTCCAATGGTTCCCAGGGTCTGAAGGCGCGGAAACTCTCCTTCAGGCCCTGGGATCCATATTTAAGTGTAAAATAAAGAATTAAAATAAAAAATATCGCTATACTTACCCTCTGACGCGCCCTGGTACTAACCAGGAACCTTCCTTCCTTCGAATCAGCGCTTCCAGGACCTTGCGGTGACGTCGCGGCTTGTAATTGGTCGCGCGGCCGCCCATGTGACCGCTCGCGCGACCAATCACAAGCCGCGACGTCACGCAAGGTCCTGCAAGCGCTGATTCTTAGGAAGGAAGGCTGCTGGAAAGAAGCAGGGCGCGTCCGAGGGTGAGTATATTCCTATTAGGTATATACTCACCCTCGGACGCGCCCTGCTTCTTTCCGGCAGCCTTCCTTCCTAAGAATCAGCGCTTGCAGGACCTTGCGTGACGTCGCGGTGACGTCGCGGCCTGTGATTGGTCGCGCGAGCTGTCACATGGGCGGCCGCGCGACCAATCACAAGCCGCGAAGTCACCGCGACGTCACCGCAAGGTCCTGGAAGCGCTGATTCGAAGGAAGGAAGGTTCCCGGTTAGTACCAGGGCGCGTCAGAGGGTAAGTATAGCGATATTTTTTATTTTAATTCTTTATTTTACATTAAATATGGATTCCGATACCGATTTCCGATATTGCAAACATATCGGAAATCGGGATCGGAATTCCGATACCACATTCAGAAGATCGCCGACTTCATGGCCGACCCCACACAGGGGTCGGGTCGGGTTTCATGAAACCCGACTTTGCCAAAAATCGGCGACTTCTGAAAGTGGCCGACCCGTTTCGCTCAACCCTAGTGGAAACCCCCCAATTATAACTGAAACCCTAATCCAAACACGCCCCTAACCCTAATCCAAACAGTAACCCTAACCACACCTCTAAACCAGACACACCCCTAACCCTAATCCCAACCCTATTCCCAACCATAAATGTAATTCAAACCCTAACCCTAACTTTAGCCCCAACCCTAACCCTAATTTTAGCCCTAACCCTAACTGTAGCCTTAACCCTAGCCCCAACCCCAAACCTAGCCCTAACCCTAGCCCTAACCCTAACCCTAGCCCTAACCCTAGCCCTAACCCTAACCCTAGCCCTAACCCTAACCCTAGCCCTAACCCTAACCCTAGCCCTAACCCTAGCCCTAACCCTAATCCTAATGGGAAAATGGAAATAAATACATTTTTTCATTTTTTAACTTTTTCCTAACTAAGGGGGTGATGAAGGGGGGTTTGATTTACTTTTATAGCGGGTTTTTAGCGGATTTCTATGATTGGCATCCGTCACACACTGAAAGACGCTTTTTATTGCAAAAAATATATTTTTTGCGTTACCACATTTTGAGAGCTATAATTTTTCCATATTTGAGTCCACAGAGTCATATGAGGTCTTGTTTTTTGTGGGACGAGTTGACAATTTTATTGGTAACATTTTCGGGCATGTGACATTTTTTGATAGCTTTTTATTCCGATTTTTGTGAGGCAGAATGACCAAAAAACAGCTATTCATGATTTTCTTATGGGGGAGGCGTTTAGACCGTTCCGTGTTTGGTAAAATTGATAAAATAGTTTTATTCTTCGGGTCAGTATGATTACAGCGATACCTCATTTATATAATTTTTTATGTTTTGGCGCTTTTATACGATAAAAACTATTTTATAGAAAAAATAATTATTTTTGCATCGCTTTATTCTGAGGACTATAACTTTTTTTATTTTTTTTGCTGATGATGCTGTGTGGCAGCTCGTTTCTGCGGGACAAGATGACGTTTTCAGCGGTATCATGGTTATTTATATCTGTCTTTTTTATTGCGTGTTATTCCACTTTTTGTTCGGCGGTATGATAATAAAGCGTTGTTTATTGCCTCCTTTTTTTTCTTACACTGTTTACTGAAGGGGTTAATTTGTGGGACAGTTTTATAGGTTGGGTCATAACGGACGCGGCGATACTAAATATGTGTACTTTTATTTATTTTTTTTTATTTAGATAAAGAAATGTATTTATGGGAATAATATTTTTTTTTCTTTATTTAGGATTTTTTTTTTTTTTTTTTTACACATGTGGACATTTTTTTTTTTATTTTATTTTGTCCCAGGAGGGGACATCACAGATCGCTGATCTGACAGTTTGCACAGCACTGCAGTGTTACCAAGGGCAGGCTCTGAGCAGGCACTTGGTAAGCCACCTCCCTCCCTGCAGTACCCGGATGCCGCTGCCATTTTGGATCCTGGCCTGCTGCAGGGAGGAGAGGTAAGAGACCCTTGCAGCAACGCGATCACATGGCTTTGCTGCGGGGGTCTCGGGGAAGCCCGCAGGGAGCCCCCTCCCTGCGCGATGCTTCCCTATACCGCCAGCACACCGCCATCAAGTTTGATCGTGGTGTGCCGGGGTTAATGGCGGGGGGCGGTCCGTGACCGCTCCTGGCACATAGTGCCGAATGTCAGCTGACACCTGGCCGCAATCGGCCGCGCTCCCCCTGAGAGCGCGGCCAATCGCGCTGGACGTACTATTTTGTCCTTGGGAAGTAAGGCCCACCCCACATGGACGGAATAGTACGTCCAATGGCAGAAAGGGGTTAAATATCAATCAATATCAATATCAATCAATATCTATCAGTCAAATTACTGTATTTTTAGAATTTTTCATTTTTTTTTGTTACTTTTGTGTCATAGCTCTGTTTACATATCTTTGATAGAGTCATAATATATTCATATATACATATTCATAGACATATATTGGGTAAGATCATTGAATCAACACAACCTAGGTGGAAATATGTTCCTAGGGTAAGAAGAGATATATGTGAGTTAATATAAAATATATACTTTTATTGAAAAAAAGAGTAATTGAATAATAATAAATTGAAAATTAAAAATTTTAAGACGTTCGGAGTTACAAAGATATTGACTATGTTAAGATTTTGTATATTTTGTCAGATATTTATGTTTCACTACTTCCATGCTCTTCACCTTCGTTTTTACTTCTCTCACACTTTCTTCATCATCTTCAGCAGCAGCATCTTTTACATCAACTTTTTTTTCACCTTATTCATCTTCTTCTTCTTCAACTTCTTCCTATTATTGTTTTTGTTACATTCTTCATATTCTTTTTATTAAACTATTATTCTTCTTCATATTCTACTTCTTCATCATATTCTTATTTGTGACAGGCATTCCTGTAGTTGTTATCTATAAAAGTTTGAAGATTACACCTTCCGTTCTGCCTGTCACAAAAAAGTTACAGCAGGATTTGTCCGCGTTCAGTTTGCCCTGCAGAAGCAGGCTTTTTCCAGGGGCACCACGAGGAGGAA
This sequence comes from Ranitomeya imitator, assembly GCF_032444005.1. NCBI lineage: Eukaryota > Metazoa > Chordata > Amphibia > Anura > Dendrobatidae > Ranitomeya > Ranitomeya imitator. The sequence goes on from NC_091282.1 coordinate 998,957,736, forward strand.
CGGACTCACACCCATACACTGCTTAGTTTTCTTCTTCTTATAATTTAGATTAATTTCTTTTGCTCTGATTTTTAGTCTTATGCTTAATGTTCTTCTGCTGCTTCTTGCTCTTCAGCTTCTCGGTCTTCAGGGTCGTCTTTTCCAGGGTCATCATCTTCGGGGTCGTCGTCGTCTTCGAGGTGGTCTTCATGGTCATCATCTCCAGGGTCGTCGTCTCAGAGGTCGTCGCCTCTGGGGTTGTCGTCGTCTTAGGCTACTTTCACACTAGCGTTTTTCTCCGGGCGTCGAAAAGCGTCGTTTTGGTAAAAAAACGCATCCTGCATATTCTCCCGACGGATGCGTTTTTTCCCCATAGATTTGCATTACAGACACATTGCGACGCATTGTCCTGTTGTGTACATTTTTGTATGGATGCGTCGGAATTCGCCAACACGTCGTCTGGAAAAAACGTTGAGTGTAACGTTTTTTGTTTGCGCAGCAAAAACGTGTCATGATGCTTCCTTATTAATGCGTCTTTGTCTATAATGGCGGTCTATGAGCGGCGGATGCGTCGAGACACGTTTTTTGACAGAATGCAGCGCTGCAATCCGTTATTTTACACTGGGCATGCTCAGAAGCTGAATTTTGTTGCCAATTTCACCAGACATCACCCAACCTATATAAACCAGGCCTGAGCCTTCAACCACAGATGCCAAAGACTGAAGACACAGAAAGAAGCCAGCCTGCCTGCCAGCCAGCATCTGCACAGCCAGTGCCAAGCGTGCCAGAAGCCCAGCCAGCCTGCCTGCCAGCCAACATCTTCCCAGCCTGCCAGCCTGTGCTAAGCCAAGCCTGCCAGAAGCCAGCCTGCCTGCCAGCCAGCCAGCATCTGCACAGCTTGCCAGCCGGTGCCAAGCCTTCCAGAAGCCAGGGGCCCTTAAAGCTGCATCATCCCAGCGTGAGTATACATACTGCCATTTTTTTGAGCGTCTGTGTGCATGTGTGCGTCTGCATGTGTTTGTGATGTACTGAATACAGTCAGAGCTATACCAGAGCTAAACCTGAACCAGAGCTAAACCTGAACCAGAGCTAAAACCTTAATACAGCCAGAGGCCTGACATCGTACTGCACCAGCCAGCGTCCTCCAAGAGTCCTGCTCCAGCCTGAGGCCTGCCCTTGTGAATCCAGTCAGCTGAGCTCCAGCCTGATTCCTGCCATTTTTGCATTTGTCTGTGGGTGTGTGTGTGTGTGTGTGCATGTCTGTTTGTGCCTTGTGCTTTTGGCTGGCTGTGTTATTGTGTGTGTGCATGTGTTGGTGTTTGCGTACGGACATGTGCTTTTGGGTGTGTTTGTGCGTTTTATGCCTGCACATGTGTTGTTTTGTGCATGTGTCTGTGTGCTGATGCATGCGTCTATGTACGTTTTTTAAAAAATTTTTTTACTGTGACGTATTAATCAAGTTGTGAGATTTGTGCAGCCTGTGGTTAATGACAGCGTGTGTCAGCATGTGTCAAGCGTGTGTGATCTTTGTTTTACAACATATATTTTTTGTGTTTTATTGCTGAATTAATTTCAATGTGATGTACTTGTACTTAAAGTAAAGAGCAGTATCGCTCCTATTGTGATGATAACACACTAAAAAAATTTAAAACAAACAAAAAAATTAATAAAATGTTTATGAAATATCTCCGTTGTATCATTTCACAAAGGTAAATTTGTAAATGCTGTATGTACAAATGTCCACACAGGCAAAACTTGTGTTGGTGCTGGGCTATTAAGGTAATCTAATATTTTTTTAAGAAGGGAAATGAAATCTGGTTCATTTGGATCTTTTAAGATCACATATATATTACATTTTGAACTGGTGTGTAGGCCTTTCAAGTTTACATATTTTTTTTTTGGGGGGGGGGGTTGGGGGGGAGGGAGGGGTTGGTTTTAAAGGTAGCACATACAATACCATTATGGAGTTCCGCTCAGACTGGAGAGCCTTTTATTTTGGGGGGATTTTTTTATCTCCAAGCTTTTGCAGGTGGCCTGCATGAACATTGCTCTGTATTTCAAATATGAGACATTTAGCAAACAATTGATCAATTGTAAATAAAATACGTAGATTAGGACTGCCCCATTATGAGAATGCCGTGAAGTGGTGGGGTAGCTCAAAGAATTGATCAATTGTTTGCTAAATGTCTCATATTTGAAATACAGTTAGAATTTATGTGCAATTGCACTTCAGTTATTGCGTTCTGACCATAAGCAGTGCTGGCTTCTTCCCTTTTTTTGCTCTGATAATGTTAGCAGGGTGGTTAGGACATCATTTACATTTTGGACTTTGGTGGGTTTTTTCTAACAATATTAACTTGTTATACTTGCAGAGCCAACTGGGACCAGTGCCGAGGCCCACCACCCACATAGGATCACCGCACACCAGGGACCACAGCCGCCTGGAAGTGACCCACGGACCACAGCCACTTACGATGTAAGTATAAAGTCCCCACAACTACAGCTTCACTTTGAATGTGTATAGTAGATTACAAGGGTTTTTATACTTGAAGAGCCAATGGTGACCAACATGCACAGGTCAAGAACGATGTCTTCTTCTGAGAGCCCTTCTCCACAGCGGGAGCGGAATGCTCAACACTAGTTAATAATTGTTAATAAAAACACACCGCAAGTTTGAACGTATAAACATTGGGTTTATTACACCACATATACAAAAGTGTATTCTACTTAGTGTGAAGTTGGTGGTATTAAAAAAAAATTAATACACAAACATTTATCAACAAGAAGTTAAATTAAAGTCCACACAATTTTATCTTGCCAGGGCACCATACCCACAGGTGAAACAAAATGCTCAGCAAAGTCATCCCTCATTCTGGTTACAGAACCAGCAGAACGTACAGAGCTGCTGTGGTAATCCCACAGGGTGGTCTCCAAATCCTCATCATCCACGGAAACGGGCTCCTTGGAAAGTACATAGTTATGGAGGACCACGCAGGCCTTCACAACCTCATCCACAGTTCGTATGTGCAGAGTTATGGCGGTGAACAGTACGCGCCACTTTGCAGTAAGAATGCCGAATGCACACTCCACCACTCTACGTGCTCTAGTTAAGCGATAATGGAAAATTTTTTTGTTTCTGGTCAAGTTTTAACTGTTTTTAACTTTTTTGTGTATCGTCAGTGTAATAAATTGTTTACATTTTATATGGGATTGTGCACAACTATTGGGTAGTACTGTTCCTCCTCTTTCTCCATGTTCAATTTACTACCTTTGTAGCACCTCCTTTTGATAATTTTCCTTCAATGATATTGATTATAGTTTACCCCTAGTGTGCCCTTGTTCTTCTATTTATAGATCTGAAACTCATAGAATCTACGAAAGTTGTATTACACTCTGAGTGATTGGGTTTTGTGAAAACCTCCTTCTGTAGCATTGTTCTGTACTTTGTGCAGGAATTTCATTGAGGATTGAGAAGTGAAATTTAAAAACACATACTTGATGTGCAACTCACCCATAAGATTTATTGTTACATGATTTTGACATTAACTCTTTCACCCAAAGCATGTTTTCACCTTCCTGTCCAGGCCAAATTTAACAATTCTGACCAGTGTCACTTTATGTGATAATAACTCTGAAATGCTTCAACGGATCCCACTGATTCTGACAATGTTTTCTTCTGACATATTGTACTTCATGAGAGTGGTAAAATACGCTTCCTATTGCTTGCATTTATTGGTGAAACTGGCAGAAATTTGGAGAAAATATGTCACACGAAATTCTTAACAAAAAATATTTCCCACATGTCTAGTTTACAAAAGCATATATCTTAAATAACAATTTTTTGCTAGGAAGTTATAAAGGTTAAAATCTGACTAGAAATTTTTCAATTTTCCAGCACAATTTACAAAATCTTGTTTTGAGACCACATCAAATTTAAAAGTGACTTTTATTAATTTATTAACGGTGTTGACTGAAGGAGTTAACTAGTGGGACAGTTTTTAAAAGTCGGACTTTCCCAATGCAGCGATACCAAATATGTGTACTATTTGTAATATAATTTATTTTATTTTTGTTAAATAAAGTTACTGGATTAATATTTTTTATTTCTTTTGCTCTTTATTTTGTGATAAAAAAAAAATGTTTTTACAATTTTTTGTAACTTTTTCTTTTATATTGTCGCAGGATGGGACATCAACTGCAAACTGACAGATCACTGATCTAATACCTTGCAATGCTTCCACATTGCAGAGCATTAAAGCAGCGTCTGACATGCAGGAAGGAGGCATGCCTCTGCCATGCCCAGCATTGTTGCTGTCAATATTGACATCAGTGGCGGTGCTCAGCATGAGACTGCATGACCACCATGCCGTATATATACAGAGTTCTGCAGGAAGGTGTTAATACCTATGGGTTTCAATGATCTATCAAAACAAGAGCACTGTATACATCCTTAAAAATATTACCTTTGGGCTGCAGGCAAACAGTTAAATGTAAATGCTAAAACTGATAGGCATTCTTCAAGTGTGTAGCAAAATTAAATTAAGATGTGGGGCAGGTTCTTCCAAATTGTGTTTACTAATTATGGATAATCTGTTTAGCTAACAACTTAAGGTACCGTCACACATAGCGACGCTGCAGCGATACCGACAACGATCCGGATCGCTGCAGCGTCGCTGTTTGGTCGCTGGAGAGCTGTCACACAGACAGCTCTCCAGCGACCAACAATCCCGAGGTCCCCGGTAACCAGGGTAAACATCGGGTAACTAAGCGCAGGGCCGCGCTTAGTAACCCGATGTTTACCCTGGTTACCATCCTAAAAAGTAAAAAAACAAACGCTACATACTTACCTTCTGCTGTCTGTCCTCGGCGCTCTGCTTCTCTGGTCTGGCTGTGAGCGCCGGGCAGCCAGAAAGCAGAGCGGTGACGTCACCGCTCTGCATTCCGGCTGACCGACACTCACAGCCAGAGCAGGAGGAGAGCAGAGCACAGCGCTGGAGGACAGACGGCTGTAGGTAAGTATGTAGTGTTTGTTTTTTTACTTTTAGGATGGTAACCAGGGTAAACATCGGGTTACTAAGCGCGGCCCTGCGCTTAGTTACCCGATGTTTACCCTGGTTACCAGCAAAGACATCGCTGAATCGGTGTCACACACGCCGATTCAGCGATGTCTACGGGGAGTCCAGCGACGAAATAAAGTTCTGGACTTTCTTCCCCGACCAGCGATCTCCCAGCAGGGGCCTGATCGCTGCTGCCTGTCACACTGGACGATATCGCTAGCGAGGACGCTGCAACGTCACGGATCGCTAGCGATATCGTCTAGTGTGACGGTACCTTTAAATAATGGCAGCGCATAATTATAGATGAATCCTTTTAAAAAGTGCGATGAACCGTAACACTTCTGGTATATTATTGTCTGTTTAAAATAGATTGAGTCAACTCAGAATGCATCTGTAGTTTTTACAACAGTTCAAACACTTCATTACTGCTCATTACAAAATGTCATGTAACAGAAAACCAGTGTTTCTTGTGATCTAAGCAAAATAAAAGATGAAAGATAACTCGTAAGATTGAACTCAAGCATAGATCTTTAAAAAAAATACTATTACCCATAAAATATAGATAAGCAGCTTAGTTTTTTAGAATCAAACACATTTTAACTAAAAGATATCTAAGTGAATTATCATCATTTATAAGATAATAAACATGATGCCTGCTTGGCTTCGTTAAAGACTAAGTTGGCTTCAGTTTAAAGCAGTTGATCTGTGCAGGCTACAGAGCTTTATATTTACGGTATTTTTACCATTTCCTGGAGCACTTTTTAAACTCTGAAGAAGGGAGTCATGGATCAGTTCATGGTGAATCATGGGACCCCATCCTGAGCACATTTCTTAATGTTAAAAAAGACCACTGCACCTGTGCTTTTAAAAGTAGGCAGTTATGTGGCTCAGTGATCTAGTGAAATACCACAGTGCTGTGAATTGTACTTACCTATGCATTCTTCAGTAGACAGGTCCATCTTCACTTTCTATTTAATATATTTGGAGCAGTAGAGTTATCAGTCAAGAAAAGGATCCAAGTCAAGTAACTCTAACGATGAAAGAACAGACAGTACACTAGTGCCAAGTGAGCATGACCAACTTGGCGCTTCAACAATTTTTTATGTCTTAATTTGCAAATACTGAAAGAAGAAGCGGAGAAAGGGGATGATAAATTGTAACTGCCAAGTTGGCCATACCAGAATACTGGGATGAAAAAAGAAGGGACACTGACTAAGGGACTGAATCATTGATGCAGAAAACAAGGGCCAATGAGGTCATGATCATTGTCAGGGAACAGCCAGGGGATAACGCAGAAATCCCACAAATACCACCAATTTGTCCCAAACAAGCAAGCATTCGGCTGCCTCCAATCATCAGGATAATCATGCAGTTCACTGACGATTGATGGACAAGGCCACGGCTACTTTTACTACTTGGCAGGTTATTGGACACTTCACCTTGAATATTTAATGTATGCACATCTGATTTCAACACACAAGTAAGTGTAGTATACATATTTATATATATGTATAGTGATAATACCACTCACTTGTCTGCTTCTCAGGTAGACACAGGAATACTTGGTGTTAAAGAGTTAAAGTCCGTGGCTGGTTTATTTTTTCTATACACATATACAGTAGCTTATACCATAGTACATGCATTACATTCATTCACATATAGTAAAAAGAAAGCCAGCTCACCAAGTACTTGAAGTCCAATTTGAACAGAGCAAGTTGGAACCACAGCAGATAATGTGCTCAAAGAAAACAAAAGGGTTGCTGTTCCAGCATCTGTTAAAATTAGTTCTTTCTTTATTTTAAATCCATTAAAATGGGTAAAAGTTACACTGGTTGCATAGAAAGGGCAGGGGAGCAAGACACCATTTCGAAATGTTTCAAAAACCTGACCTGCACATCCAAACATAGACTGAGTGTGAACAGGTGCTGAACCCAGAGTCGCCAACTCGTATATAGTTAAATAAATAGGGCAGCACACTGCAGCGCCAAAACGTGCAAACTTGAAAAAACGAAATTTGAACTGCATTACTGCACTAGAAATATGAAAAATGAGAGCTTTTAGCGCACAAAAATGGCCAATTTTATGAGTACCTCGTAGCCACGTTAAGGCATCTCTCATATACGAGGTCCTACGCTTGACCTACCTCACTGAGAATAAACGTCTCCATCTGAATGGGTACATGTAGAAACCTCTTCTTGGACTCAAATTCTCTCTCTATGTGGAGGGGTATTGGACCTACTACAATTAAAACACCTGAAGCTAGGAGGCGGGGAGTGCACGATCAGAAGGCTAGAGAATACATTTCAAAAACCTGACCTGCACATCCAAACATAGACTGAGTGTGAACAGGTGCTGAACCCAGAGTCGCCAACTCGTATATAGTTAAATAAATAGGGCAGCACACTGCAGCGCCAAAACATGCAAACTTGAAAAAACAAAATTTGAACTGCATTACTGCACTAGAAATATGAAAAATGAGAGCTTTTAGCGCACAAAAATGGCCAATTTTATGTGTACCTTGTAGCCACGTTAAGGCATCTCTCTTATACGAGGTCCTACGCTTGACCTACCTCACTGAGAATAAACGTCTCCATCTGAATGGGTACATGTAGAAACCTCTTCTTGGACTCAAATTCTCTCTCTATGTGGAGGGGTATAGGACCTACTATAATTAAAACACCTGAAGCTAGGAGGCGGGGAGTGCACGATCAGAAGGCTAGAGAATACATTTCAAAAACCTGACCTGCACATCCAAACATAGACTGAGTGTGAACAGGTGCTGAACCCAGAGTCGCCAACTCGTATATAGTTAAATAAATAGGGCAGCACACTGCAGCGCCAAAACATGCAAACTTGAAAAAACGAAATTTGAACTGCATTACTGCACTAGAAATATGAAAAATGAGAGCTTTTAGCGCACAAAAATGGCCAATTTTATGTGTACCTCGTAGCCACGTTAAGGCATCTCTCTTATACGAGGTCCTACGCTTGACCTACCTCACTGAGAATAAACGTCTCCATCTGAATGGGTACATGTAGAAACCTCTTCTTGGACTCAAATTCTCTCTCTATGTGAATGGGTATTGGACCTACTATAATTAAAACACCTGAAGCTAGGAGGCGAGGAGTGCACGATCAGAAGGCTAGAGAATACATTTCAAAAACCTGACCTGCACATCCAAACATAGACTGAGTGTGAACAGGTGCTGAACCCAGAGTCGCCAACTCGTATATAGTTAAATAAATAGGGCAGCACACTGCAGCGCCAAAACATGCAAACTTGAAAAAACGAAATTTGAACTGCATTACTGCACTAGAAATATGAAAAATGAGAGCTTTTAGCGCACAAAAATGGCCAATTTTATGTGTACCTCGTAGCCACGTTAAGGCATCTCTCTTATACGAGGTCCTACGCTTGACCTACCTCACTGAGAATTAACGTCTCCATCTGAATGGGTACATGTAGAAACCTCTTCTTGGACTCAAAGTACCCATTCAGATGGAGACGTTTATTCTCAGTGAGGTAGGTCAAGCGTAGGACCTCGTATAAGAGAGATGCCTTAACGTGGCTACGAGGTACACATAAAATTGGCCATTTTTGTGCGCTAAAAGCTCTCATTTTTCATATTTCTAGTGCAGTAATGCAGTTCAAATTTCGTTTTTTCAAGTTTGCATGTTTTGGCGCTGCAGTGTGCTGCCCTATTTATTTAACTATATACGAGTTGGCGACTCTGGGTTCAGCACCTGTTCACACTCAGTCTATGTTTGGATGTGCAGGTCAGGTTTTTGAAATGTATTCTCTAGCCTTCTGATCGTGCACTCCCCGCCTCCTAGCTTCAGGTGTTTTAATTATAATAGGTCCAATACCCCTCCACATAGAGAGAGAATTTGAGTCCAAGAAGAGGTTTCTACATGTACCCATTCAGATGGAGACGTTTATTCTCAGTGAGGTAGGTCAAGCGTAGGACCTCGTATAAGAGAGATGCCTTAACGTGGCTACGAGGTACACATAAAATTGGCCATTTTTGTGCGCTAAAAGCTCTCATTTTTCATATTTCTAGTGCAGTAATGCAGTTCAAATTTCGTTTTTTCAAGTTTGCATGTTTTGGCGCTGCAGTGTGCTGCCCTATTTATTTAACTATATACGAGTTGGCGACTCTGGGTTCAGCACCTGTTCACACTCAGTCTATGTTTGGATGTGCAGGTCAGGTTTTTGAAATGTATTCTCTAGCCTTCTGATCGTGCACTCCCCGCCTCCTAGCTTCAGGTGTTTTAATTATAGTAGGTCCAATACCCCTCCACATAGAGAGAGAATTTGAGTCCAAGAAGAGGTTTCTACATGTACCCATTCAGATGGAGACGTTTATTCTCAGTGAGGTACGTCAAGCGTAGGACCTCGTATAAGAGAGATGCCTTAACGTGGCTACGAGGTACACATAAAATTGGCCATTTTTGTGCGCTAAAAGCTCTCATTTTTCATATTTCTAGTGCAGTAATGCAGTTCAAATTTCGTTTTTTCAAGTTTGCATGTTTTGGCGCTGCAGTGTGCTGCCCTATTTATTTAACTATATACGAGTTGGCGACTCTGGGTTCAGCACCTGTTCACACTCAGTCTATGTTTGGATGTGCAGGTCAGGTTTTTGAAATGTATTCTCTAGCCTTCTGATCGTGCACTCCCCGCCTCCTAGCTTCAGGTGTTTTAATTATAGTAGGTCCAATACCCCTCCACATAGAGAGAGAATTTGAGTCCAAGAAGAGGTTTCTACATGTACCCATTCAGATGGAGACGTTTATTCTCAGTGAGGTAGGTCAAGCGTAGGACCTCGTATAAGAGAGATGCCTTAACGTGGCTACGAGGTACACATAAAATTGGCCATTTTTGTGCGCTAAAAGCTCTCATTTTTCATATTTCTAGTGCAGTAATGCAGTTCAAATTTCATTTTTTCAAGTTTGCATGTTTTGGCGCTGCAGTGTGCTGCCCTATTTATTTAACTATATACGAGTTGGCGACTCTGGGTTCAGCACCTGTTCACACTCAGTCTATGTTTGGATGTGCAGGTCAGGTTTTTGAAATGTATTCTCTAGCCTTCTGATCGTGCACTCCCCGCCTCCTAGCTTCAGGTGTTTTAATTATAGTAGGTCCAATACCCCTCCACATAGAGAGAGAATTTGAGTCCAAGAAGAGGTTTCTACATGTACCCATTCAGATGGAGACGTTTATTCTCAGTGAGGTAGGTCAAGCGTAGGACCTCGTATAAGAGAGATGCCTTAACGTGGCTACGAGGTACACATAAAATTGGCCATTTTTGTGCGCTAAAAGCTCTCATTTTTCATATTTCTAGTGCAGTAATGCAGTTCAAATTTCGTTTTTTCAAGTTTGCATGTTTTGGCGCTGCAGTGTGCTGCCCTATTTATTTAACTATATACGAGTTGGCGACTCTGGGTTCAGCACCTGTTCACACTCAGTCTATGTTTGGATGTGCAGGTCAGGTTTTTGAAATGTATTCTCTAGCCTTCTGATCGTGCACTCCCCGCCTCCTAGCTTCAGGTGTTTTAATTATAGTAGGTCCAATACCCCTCCACATAGAGAGAGAATTTGAGTCCAAGAAGAGGTTTCTACATGTACCCATTCAGATGGAGACGTTTATTCTCAGTGAGGTAGGTCAAGCGTAGGACCTCGTATAAGAGAGATGCCTTAACGTGGCTACGAGGTACACATAAAATTGGCCATTTTTGTGCGCTAAAAGCTCTCATTTTTCATATTTCTAGTGCAGTAATGCAGTTCAAATTTCGTTTTTTCAAGTTTGCATGTTTTGGCGCTGCAGTGTGCTGCCCTATTTTTTTAACTATATACGAGTTGGCGACTCTGGGTTCAGCACCTGTTCACACTCAGTCTATGTTTGGATGTGCAGGTCAGGTTTTTGAAATGTATTCTCTAGCCTTCTGATCGTGCACTCCCCGCCTCCTAGCTTCAGGTGTTTTAATTATAGTAGGTCCAATACCCCTCCACATAGAGAGAGAATTTGAGTCCAAGAAGAGGTTTCTACATGAACCCATTCAGATGGAGACGTTTATTCTCAGTGAGGTAGGTCAAGCGTAGGACCTCGTATAAGAGAGATGCCTTAACGTGGCTACGAGGTACACATAAAATTGGCCATTTTTGTGCGCTAAAAGCTCTCATTTTTCATATTTCTAGTGCAGTAATGCAGTTCAAATTTCGTTTTTTCAAGTTTGCATGTTTTGGCGCTACAGTGTGCTGCCCTATTTATTTAACTATATACGAGTTGGCGACTCTGGGTTCAGCACCTGTTCACACTCAGTCTATGTTTGGATGTGCAGGTCAGGTTTTTGAAATGTATTCTCTAGCCTTCTGATCGTGCACTCCCCGCCTCCTAGCTTCAGGTGTTTTAATTATAGTAGGTCCAATACCCCTCCACATAGAGAGAGAATTTGAGTCCAAGAAGAGGTTTCTACATGTACCCATTCAGATGGAGACGTTTATTCTCAGTGAGGTACGTCAAGCGTAGGACCTCGTATAAGAGAGATGCCTTAACGTGGCTACGAGGTACACATAAAATTGGCCATTTTTGTGCGCTAAAAGCTCTCATTTTTCATATTTCTAGTGCAGTAATGCAGTTCAAATTTCGTTTTTTCAAGTTTGCATGTTTTGGCGCTGCAGTGTGCTGCCCTATTTATTTAACTATATACGAGTTGGCGACTCTGGGTTCAGCACCTGTTCACACTCAGTCTATGTTTGGATGTGCAGGTCAGGTTTTTGAAATGTATTCTCTAGCCTTCTGATCGTGCACTCCCCGCCTCCTAGCTTCAGCTGTTTTAATTATAGTAGGTCCAATACCCCTCCACATAGAGAGAGAATTTGAGTCCAAGAAGAGGTTTCTACATGTACCCATTCAGATGGAGACGTTTATTCTCAGTGAGGTAGGTCAAGCGTAGGACCTCGTATAAGAGAGATGCCTTAACGTGGCTACGAGGTACACATAAAATTGGCCATTTTTGTGCGCTAAAAGCTCTCATTTTTCATATTTCTAGTGCAGTAATGCAGTTCAAATTTCGTTTTTTCAAGTTTGCATGTTTTGGCGCTGCAGTGTGCTGCCCTATTTATTTAACTATATACGAGTTGGCGACTCTGGGTTCAGCACCTGTTCACACTCAGTCTATGTTTGGATGTGCAGGTCAGGTTTTTGAAATGTATTCTCTAGCCTTCTGATCGTGCACTCCCCGCCTCCTAGCTTCAGGTGTTTTAATTATAGTAGGTCCAATACCCCTCCACATAGAGAGAGAATTTGAGTCCAAGAAGAGGTTTCTACATGTACCCATTTAGATGGAGACGTTTATTCTCAGTGAGGTAGGTCAAGCGTAGGACCTCGTATAAGAGAGATGCCTTAACGTGGCTACGAGGTACACATAAAATTGGCCATTTTTGTGCGCTAAAAGCTCTCATTTTTCATATTTCTAGTGCAGTAATGCGGTTCAAATTTCGTTTTTTCAAGTTTGCATGTTTTGGCGCTGCAGTGTGCTGCCCTATTTATTTAACCATTTCGAAATGTGTCTTGCTCCTCCGCCTTGTCTATGCAACCACTGCAATTTTTAACAGTTTTAATGGCTTTAAAATAAAGAAAGAACTAATTTTACCAGAAGCTGGAACAACTACCCTTTTTTTCTTTGAGTACATGCATTCATACATATCTATCGTTTAACTCTGAATACAGCAATGCTTCAATCTTGAGGTATGTCCAGCGCCGATATAGTGGACATAACAGGAAGTGGAGTTATAAGATAACTGGTCATAGTCTTGTAATAAGTAGCAACGATCTGCCTAAAACACTTTATCATAAAGCATTACTGCATAAGTTGATAATATAATGATACAAAAATGTATGGTTAAAAATAACGAAATAATGTAACCAAATAATCAGGAGTCCAGGTATGATAAGGACTCACCCAATATGATAGCTGAAAATCTAGGTATATAGAGGACTTAGCCATTAAGATTGAAAGATGATACAAAGTTCAAATAGTTTTCTTCTACAAAATTATTTATTGAGCTTAATAAAGTGCTAAAGATGGACATCCAGAGCAGTGTGACTAAATAGGTCACAGAATAATATGCAAAAGGAAAAACCAAGATCCATAGCTTAACCCTACTGTAAGGCAGAATTGCGTATATGTGCCAGTAAGCAAAGCTAGAAATAGGAAAAGGGGACCAAGAGGGGAGATGAACTACATCAGCATGGAAGGAAAAGTCTGCGAGCCCCAAAAATAGTCACCAGAGAGTCCCTAAACACCTGGACAATTTGAGCCTTTATATATTGTATGATCAATTGTCATGCTAGAAGACCCAACCATGACCAATCTTCTATGCTTTCACTTAAGGTACCGTCACATTTAGCGACGCTGCAGCGATCTAGTCAACAATGCCGATCGCTGCAGCGTCGCTGTGTGGTCGCTGGAGAGCTGTCACACAGACAGCTCTCCAGCGACCAACTATGCGAAGTCCCCTGGTAACCAGGGTAAACATCGGGTTACTAAGCACAGGGCCGCGCTTAGTAACCCGATGTTTACCCTGGTTACCAGCGTAAACGTAAAAAAAAAAAAAACACTTCATACTTACATTCCGGTCTCTTTTCCCCGGCGCTGTGCTTCTCTGCACTGACTGTGAGCTCCAGCCGGAAAGCACAGCGGTGACGTTACCGCTGTGCTCTGCTTTCCGGCTGGCGCTTACACAGTGCAGAGAAGCACAGCGCCGGGGGACAGACACCGGAATGTAACTATGTAGTGTTTGTGTTTTTTTTACATTTACACTGGTAACCAGGGTAAACATCGGGTTACTAAGCGCGGCCCTGCGCTTAGTAACCCGATGTTTACCCTGGTTACCAGTGAAGACATCGCTGAATCGGCGTCACACACGCCGATTCAGCAATGTCTGCGGGAGTCCAGCGACAAAATAAAGTTCTGGACTTTCTGCTCTGACCAACGATGGCACAGCAGGATCCTGATCGCTGCTGCCTGTCAAACTCAACGATATCGCTAGCCAGGATGCTGCAACGTCACGGATCGCTAGCGATATCGTTCAGTGTGACGGTACCTTTAGGAAAAGAGGTTGTTGGCCAAAATCTTGCAATACATGACCCTATCCATCCTTCATTCAATACTGTGTAGATGTCCTGTCCAATTCCAGAAAAACATCCCCAAACAATGAAGTTTTTCCCACCATGCTTCACAGTTGGGATCGTGTTCTTAGGGTTATACTTATCCTTCTTCCTCCAAACACAGCGAGTGGCGTTAATATTAAAAAAGTTTTATTTTGGTCTTATCTTACCACAGGATCTTTTTGTATTGCTCCCATGGATTATCCAGATTATCACTGCAAACTTCAAATGGGCCTGAAGATGTACTGGCATGAGCAGGGAGACCTTGTGTGCCTGGCAGGATTTTAATCCATGACAGTGTAGTGTGTTACTAAATATTAATGTTTGAAACTGTGGTCCCAGCTCTCTTCAGGTCTTTGACCAGAGCCTCCCATATAGCTTTGGCTGATTACTGACCTTTCTCAGAATCATCATTACCCCACAAGGAGACATCTTGAATGGAGCCCATGACAGAGGAAGATTTACAGCCAACAGTTGTTGCCTTCTCTCCAAGCTACTTGCCTATTGTACAGTAGCCCATGCCAGCCTTGTGCAGGTCTACAATTTTGTCCCTGGAGTACTTAGACAGCTCTTTGGTCTTTTCCATGGTGGAGAGGTTGGAGTGTGAGGACAGGTGTCTATTAATCAAGTAGCAAGTGTAAACAGGTGCAATTAATATAGGTATTGAGTGCAGATAAGAAGTCTCTTAAAGAAAAAGTAACAGATGTGTGAGAGTTAGAATTATTGCTGGTTTGTAGGTGATCAAATACTTTTTTCTTGCAATAAAATGCTATTTCATTATTTAAAAATTATACAAAGTGATTTTCAGATTTGTATTTTTAGATTCTGTCTTTCACAGTTAAAAGTGTACCTACGATAAAAATTATAGACCTCTACATTCTTTGTAGGTGGGAAAACTTGAAAAATTGGCAGTATATCAATTTTGAATTTTCCCCACTGTGTGTATATATATATATATATATATATATATATATATATATATATACCACCTCCCACCTACACACACATACACGAACACACCCCAATCTCGGTACTGTCACCGCCAAGCTCTGCAATAACCAAAGAAAAAACTAGCTGCCGCAACTAATCGTTTTTACAGTGCCTTGTGAAAGTATTCGGCCCCCTTAAACTTTTCAACCTTTTCCTACATATCATGCTTCAAACATAAAGATACCAAATGTAAATTTTTGGTGAAGAATCAACAACAAGTGGAACACAATTGTGAAGTTGAATGAAATTTATTGGTTATTTTAAATTTCTGCAGAAATTAAAAAAACTGAAAAGTGGGCGTGCAATATTATTCGGCCCCTTTACTTTCAGTGCAGCAAACTCACGCCAGAAGTTCATTGTAGATCTCTGAATGATCCAATGTTGTCCTAAATACCTAATGATGATAAATATAATCGACCTCTGTGTAATCAAGTCTCCGTATAAATGCACCTACTCTCAGGGTTCTGTTTGAAGCACAGAGAGCATCATGAAGACCAAGGAACACAACAGGCAGGTCCGTGATACTGTTGTGGAGAAGTTTGAAGTCGGATTTGGATTCAAAATGATTTCCAAAACTTTAAACATCCCAAGGAGCACTGTGCAAGCGATCATATTGAAATGGAAGGAGTATCATACCACTTCAAATCTACCAAGACATGGCAGTCCCTCTAAACTTTCATCTCAAACAAGGAAAAGACTGATCAGAGATGCAGCCAAGAGGCCCCTGATCACTCTGCATGAACTGCAGAGATCTATAGCTGAGGTGGGACAGTCTGTCCATAGGACAACAATAAGTCGTACACTGCACAAATCTGGCCTTTATGTAAGAGTGGCAAGAAGAAAGCCATTTCTCAAAGATATCTGTTGTGAATTCTGTTGTCGAACTCCCTCCAGTGGTCGTGAATGGTACTTCGGCGAGTTCTGTCTATGGGCTCCCTCTGGTGGCTATGAGTGAAGCTGCTGCTTCTTAGGTTCCTTACACAGGTGACGTGGTTTATCCTTTGGTTGGCTGCTCTATTTAACTCCTTTCAGATCGTTACTCCATGCCAGCTGTCAATGTTTTTGCATTGGTTCAGTTCGCTCCTGGATCTCTCTGGTGACCTGCCTTCTCCTGCAGAAGCTAAGTTCCTGATAGTCATTATTTGCTCTCTGTTTTCTTGTCCAGCTGGTTATCATGATTTTGTCTTGCTAGCTGGAAGCTCTGGGATGCAGAGTGGCCCCTCCGCACCGTGAATCGGTGCGGAGGTCTTTTTTGCACACTCTGCGTGGTTTTTTGTAGGTTTTTGTGCTGATCGCAAAGTTACCTTTCCTATCCTCTGTCTATTTAGTAAAGTTGGCCTCCCTTTGCTGAAACCTGTTTCATTTCTGCGTTTGTGACTTTCATCTTTACTCACAGTCATTATATGTGGGGGGCTGCCTATTCCTTTGGGGAATTTCTCTGAGGCAAGGTAGGCTTTATTTTCTATCTCTAGGGCTAGCTAGTCCTTAGGCTGTGACGAGGCATAGGGAGCATCAGGATCGCTCCACGGCTATTTCTAGTGTGTGCGATAGGATTAGGGCTTGCGGTCAGCAGAGCTCCCACATCCCAGAGCTTGTCCTGTATGAGTTTAACTATCAGGTCGGGTGCTCCTAACCACCAGGTCATAACAGATATCCATAAAAAGTGTTATTTAATCCATTATCTACCAATGTCCTTTTTTTGGACGCCTAATCTTTAGCTTCTAGCAACTAGGATTTTATAATTTTTATAATTAGGTCCAATTTTTTGTGTTGTGTTTGTGAAATGAATGTTTTCAAAATAAGAAATCATGTTATTGTCATTTTTAAATGAATATTGGATGCCCTTTTCTGAAAAATTCGTACTTGTAAAAATTTTAATTTGGCAAGTAATGGGTTAAAGTTTGCAACAAGCCACCTGGGAGACACACCAAACATGTGGAAGAAGGTGCTCTAGTCAGATGAAGCCAAAATCGAACTTTTTGGCAACAATGCCAAACAATATGTTTGGCGTATAGGCAACAAAGCTCATCACCCTGAACACACCATCCCCACTGTCAAACATGGTGGTGGCAGCATCATGGTTTGAGCCTGCTTTTCTTCAGCAGGGCCAGGGAAGATGGTTAAATTTGATGGGAAAATGGATGGAGCCAAATACAGGACCATTCTTGAAGAAAACCTGTTAGAGTCTGCAAAAGACCTGAGACTGGGATGGAGATTTAACTTCCAGCAAGACAATGATCCCAAACGTAAAGCAAAATCTACAATGGAATGGTTCTCATATAAATGTATCCAGATGTTAGAATGGCCAAGTCAAAGTCCAGACCTCAATCTAATCGAGAATCTGTGGAAAGAGCTGAAAACTGCTGTTCACAAACAATCTCCATCAAACCTCACTGAGCTTGAGCTGTTTGCCAAGGAAGAATGGGCAAGAATTTCAATCTCTCTATGTACAAAACTGATAGAGACATACCCCAGCGACTTGCAGCTGTAATCGCAGCAAAAGATTGCGCAACAAAGTATTAAGCTAAAAGGGGCCAAATTATATTGCACGCCCCACTTTTCAGTTTTTGAATCTCCATAAAAATTTAAAAAAAACAATAAATTTAGTTCAACTTCACAATTGTGTTCCACTTGTTGATTTTTCACCAAAAATGTACATTTGGTATCTTTATGTTTGAAGCATGATATGTGGGAAAATGTTGAAAATTTCAAGGGGGCCGAATACTTTCGCAAGGCACTGTACATGTTTATTGAACACCCATTTCTAGCAATGTATGTCCTCACAATACTTCAGGCATGTGTAGAACAGGTGAAAAGAAACTATAATATTTTATATAGTGATTCTGAAAATTAGGAAGTGTTTATAAGAATAATCAAAAGACATTACAAAAGGTTATATAATTATACAGTATATACAACCACATAAGATAAAATGTATAAACAAAAGTACTAAAACAATTGACACAGGAATGACACTGATCTCTATGGAGGGGACCTCTTTGTCTGAAAAATCGCAGAATCCGAAAGCTGTACTGGACAGCACTCTACAATGGCAATATTTCAGAATCTACTTTTACCAGATAAGAGTCATGCCCACATAATTTCTGTTGGTGACCTCAGATCGGGTCAGTCAATGGGATATAGTTCAGGTCCCAAAAAATTAAGAGACACCCTTCCTTCAGTATTTTCGTCCTCCTGGAGATCCCATATTAATGCCATATTTCCTATCATGATTTCAGTTTTCTATAGATAGGAGAAGTGGCACATCCAGCTTTGTTCATCTAGCAGAAACTAATTTGCAGCTATTGCGCAGACCACTGTTGTGAGTTCTGTTTTTGGGCTCCCTCTGGTGGTTACTGATGGTACTGGGTGACTTGTCTTTCCTGGGTTTCTGGGTTCCACCTGTTCCATCAGCATATGGGAGTTTCCTATTTAACCTGGCTTTGCTGGCATTTCCTCGCCGGTTATCAATGTATCCAGTGTGTCTTGTTACCTCTGCTCCCTGCTCCTAGAACCTTCTGGACAAGCTAAGTTTGGATTTTCCTGTTTTGTGTTTTGCTTAATTTGGTTTTTAGTCCAGCCTGCAGATATGTGATTCTCTGCTGCTGGTTGCTCTAGTGGGCTGAAGTTGCTTTTCATGTACCATGAGTTGGCACATGAGTTCAAGTAATTTCAGGATGGATTTTTGAAGGGTTTTTCGCTGACCGCGCAGTTCACTTTTGTATCCTCTGCTATCTAGCTTTAGCGGGCCTCATTTTGCTGAAACTGTTTTCATACTACGTATGTGCTTTCCTCTCATTTCACCGTCATTATATGTGGGGGGCTGCTATTTGCTGTGGGGTATTTCTCTGGAGGCAAGAGAGGTCTGTGTTTCTTCTGATAGGGGAAGTTAGATCTTCGGCTGGAGCGAGACGTCTAGGATCATCGTAGGCACGTTCCCCGGCTACTTTTATTTGTGTGTTAGGTTCAGGGTCGCGGTCAGCTCAGGTTCCATCGCCCTAGAGCTTGTTTGTATCTGTGCTTGTCCTTTTTGTGATCCCCTGCCATTGGGATCATGACAGTATAACCGGCCCACAAAGTGTTAATTGTATTGGCTGAAGTAGGAGGATAAGTAGTCTGAGGAAGTTTTTTTTTTTTTTTTTTTTTTTTTTCTTTCCCCTCAGAGTTTGCTGCCTAGCCTTATTGCAGCCTGGCTACTTCCTCCTCCTCTTAATCTTTGAATGGCTCTGATCTCAGCTGATTATCATGGACGTCCAGAGTTTGGCTTCCAGCCTGAATAATCTTGCCACTAAGGTTCAAAATATACAGGATTTTGTTGTACATGCTCCTATGTCTGAACCTAGAATTCCTGTCCCAGAGTTTTTTTCTGGAGATAGATCTCGTTTTCTGAATTTTAGGAACAATTGCAAGTTGTTTCTTTCTTTGAAATCTCGCTCCTCTGGAGACCCTGCTCAGCAAGTCAAGATAATTATATCTTTCCTGCGGGGTGACCCTCAGGATTGGGCATTTGCATTGGCACCAGGGGAACCTGCGTTGCTTAATGCAGATGCGTTTTTTCTGGCATTGGGTTTGCTCTATGAGGAACCTAACCAAGAGATTCAGGCTGAAAAAGCTTTGTTGGCCCTCTCTCAGGGGCAAGATGAAGCAGAAATTTATTGTCAAAAATTTCGGAAGTGGTCGGTACTTACTCAGTGGAATGAGTGCGCTCTGGCTGCAAAGTTTAGAGATGGCCTTTCTGAGGCCATTAAAGATGTTATGGTGGGGTTCCCTGCACCTGCTGGTCTGAATGAGTCTATGACTATGGCTGTTCAGATTGATCGGCGTTTACGGGAGCGCAAACCTGTGCATCATTTGGCGGTGTCGTCTGAACCGTCACCTGAGATAATGCAATGTGATAGAATTCAGTCCAGAAGTGAACGGCAAAAGTATAGGCGGAAAAAAGGGTTGTGCTTTTATTGTGGTGATTCAGCTCATGTTATATCAGCATGCTCTAAACGCACAAAAAAGGTTGATAAGTCTGTTGCCATTAGTACTTTACAGTCTAAGTTCATTCTGTCTGTGACTCTGATTTGTTCATTATCATCCATTTCCGTCGATGCCTATGTGGATTCAGGCGCTGCCCTGAGTCTCATGGATTGGTCATTTGCCAATCGCTGTGGGTTTAGTCTGGAGCCTCTGGAAGTCCCTATTCCTTTGAAGGGAATTGACTCTACACCTTTGGCTATGAATAAACCTCAGTACTGGACACAAGTGACCATGCGTATGACTCCTGTTCATCAGGAGGTGATTCGCTTCCTGGTACTGTATAATTTGCATGATGTTCTAGTACTTGGTCTGCCATGGTTACAAACTCATAATCCAGTCCTTGACTGGAAATCAGTGTCTGTGTTAAGCTGGGGTTGTCAGGGGGTTCATGATGATGCACCTCCGATTTCTATCGCTTCATCTACTCCTTCTGAGATTCCTGTGTTTTTGTCTGACTATCGTGATGTTTTTGAGGAGCCTAAGCTCAGTTCGCTTCCTCCTCACAGGGATTGCGATTGTGCTATAAATTTGATTCCGGGCAGTAAATTCCCTAAAGGTCGTTTGTTCAATCTGTCAGTGCCAGAGCATACTGCTATGCGGGATTATGTTAAGGAGTCCTTGGAAAAGGGACATATCCGTCCATCTTTGTCCCCTTTGGGAGCAGGTTTTTTTTTCGTGGCCAAGAAAGATGGTTCCTTGAGGCCTTGTATAGATTATCGTCTTTTGAATAAGATTACCGTAAAATATCAGTATCCTTTGCCATTGTTGACTGATTTGTTTGCTCGCATTAAGGGGGCTAAATGGTTCACTAAGATTGATCTTCGGGGTGCGTATAATCTTATACGAATAAAGCAAGGTGATGAGTGGAAAACCGCATTTAATACGCCTGAGGGCCATTTTGAGTATTTGGTAATGCCTTTTGGACTTTCTAATGCTCCTTCAGTCTTCCAGTCCTTTATGCACGATATTTTCCGTGAATATCTGGATAAATTTATGATTGTGTATTTGGATGATATTTTGGTTTTTTCTGATGACTGGGAGTCTCATGTTCAGCAGGTCAGGAAGGTGTTTCAGGTCCTGCGGGCCAATTCCTTGTTTGTAAAAGGCTCAAAGTGTCTCTTTGGAGTCCAGAAGATTTCTTTCTTGGGGTATATTTTTTCCCCTTCTACTATTGAGATGGATCCCGTCAAGGTTCAGGCTATTTGTGACTGGACGCAGCCTACATCTCTTAAGAGTCTACAGAAGTTCTTGGGCTTTGCTAATTTCTATCGTCGTTTTATAACTAATTTTTCTAGTGTTGTTAAGCCTTTGACGGATTTGACTAAGAAGGGTGCTGATGTTGCTAATTGGTCTCCTGCGGCTGTGGAGGCCTTTCAGGAACTTAAGCGCCGGTTTTCTTCTGCTCCTGTGTTGCGTCAGCCAGATGTTTCGCTCCCTTTTCAGGTTGAGGTTGATGCTTCCGAGATTGGAGCGGGGGCGGTTTTGTCACAGAGAAGCTCCGATGGCTCAGTGATGAAGCCATGCGCGTTTTTTTCTAGAAAGTTTTCGCCGGCTGAGCGGAATTATGATGTTGGTAATCGGGAACTTTTGGCCATGAAGTGGGCATTTGAGGAGTGGCGTCATTGGTTAGAGGGTGCTAGACATCGTGTGGTGGTCTTGACTGATCACAAAAGTTTGATTTACCTTGAGTCTGCCAGGCGTCTGAATCCTAGACAGGCTCGTTGGTCACTGTTTTTCTCTCGTTTCAATTTTGTGGTTTCATACCTGCCAGGTTCAAAGAATGTGAAGGCGGATGCTCTTTCTAGGAGTTTTGTGCCTGACTCCCTTGGAAATTCTGAGCCCTCTGGTATCCTTAGGGATGGGGTGATTTTGTCTGCTGTCTCCCCAGACTTGCGACGTGCTTTGCAGGAGTTTCAGGTGGCTAAACCTGATCGTTGTCCGCCTGAGAGACTGTTTGTTCCGGATAATTGGACCAGTAGAGTCATCTCCGAGGTCCATTCTTCTGCGTTGGCAGGTCATCCTGGAATATTTGGTACTAGAGACTTGGTGGCCAGGTCTTTTTGGTGGCCTTCCTTGTCGAGGGATGTGCGTTCTTTTGTGCAGTCTTGTGAGGTTTGTGCTCGGGCTAAGCCTTGCTGTTCTCGGGCCAGTGGATTGTTGTCACCTTTGCCTATCCCGAAGAGGCCTTGGACGCACATTTCCATGGACTTTATTTCGGATCTCCCTGTCTCTCAAAAAATGTCCGTCATCTGGGTTGTGTGATCGCTTTTCTAAAATGGTTCATCTGGTACCCTTGCCTAAGTTGCCTTCCTCCTCTGAGTTGGTCCCTCTGTTTTTTCAGAATGTGGTTCGTTTGCATGGGATTCCTGAGAACATCGTTTCTGACAGGGGATCCCAGTTTGTGTCTAGATTTTGGCGGACTTTCTGTGCTAAGATGGGCATTGATTTGTCCTTTTCGTCTGCATTCCATCCTCAGACGAATGGCCAGACTGAACGAACTAATCAGACCTTGGAAACTTATTTAAGGTGTTTTGTTTCTGCTGATCAGGATGACTGGGTTACCTTTTTGCCGCTGGCCGAGTTTGCGCTTAATAATCGGGCTAGTTCTGCTACCTTGGTTTCTCCTTTCTTTTGTAATTCGGGGTTTCATCCTCGTTTTTCCTCTGGTCAGGTGGAACCTTCTGATTGTCCTGGAGTGGACATGGTGGTGGATAGGTTGCATCGGATTTGGAGTCATGTGTTGGACAATTTGAAGTTGTCCCAGGAGAAGGCTCAGCAGTTTGCTAATCGCCGTCGCCGCGTGGGTCCTCGACTTCTTGTTGGTGACTTGGTGTGGTTGTCTTCTCGTTTTGTTCCTATGAAGGTCTCTTCTCCTAAGTTCAAGCCTCGGTTCATCGGTCCCTATAGGATCTTGGAAATTCTTAACCCTGTGTCGTTTCGTTTGGATCTCCTGGCATCGTTTGCTATTCATAATGTATTTCATCGGTCGTTGTTGCGGAAGTATGAGGTACCTGTTGTTCCTTCTCTTGAGCCTCCTGCTCCAGTGCTGGTGGAGGGAGAATTGGAGTATGTTGTGGAGAAGATCTTGGATTCTCGTGTTTCCAGACGGAAACTCCAGTATTTGGTCAAGTGGAAGGGTTATGGTCAGGAGGATAATTCTTGGGTGGTTGCCTCGGATGTTCATGCTGATGATTTGGTTCGCGCTTTTCATAGGGCTCATCCTGGTCGCCCTGGTGGTTCTCGTGAGGGTTCGGTGACCCCTCCTCAAGGGGGGGTACTGTTGTGAGTTCTGTTTTTGGGCTCCCTCTGGTGGTTACTGATGGTACTGGGTGACTTGTCTTTCCTGGGTTTCTGGGTTCCACCTGTTCCATCAGCATATGGGAGTTTCCTATTTAACCTGGCTTTGCTGGCATTTCCTCGCCGGTTATCAATGTATCCAGTGTGTCTTGTTACCTCTGCTCCCTGCTCCTAGAACCTTCTGGACAAGCTAAGTTTGGATTTTCTGTTTTGTGTTTTGCTTAATTTGGTTTTTAGTCCAGCCTGCAGATATGTGATTCTCTGCTGCTGGTTGCTCTAGTGGGCTGAAGTTGCTTTTCATGTACCATGAGTTGGCACATGAGTTCAAGTAATTTCAGGATGGTTTTTTGAAGGGTTTTTCGCTGACCGCGCAGTTCACTTTTGTATCCTCTGCTATCTAGCTTTAGCGGGCCTCATTTTGCTGAAACTGTTTTCATACTACGTATGTGCTTTCCTCTCATTTCACCGTCATTATATGTGGGGGGCTGCTATTTGCTGTGGGGTATTTCTCTGGAGGCAAGAGAGGTCTGTGTTTCTTCTGATAGGGGAAGTTAGATCTTCGGCTGGAGCGAGACGTCTAGGATCATCGTAGGCACGTTCCCCGGCTACTTTTATTTGTGTGTTAGGTTCAGGGTCGCGGTCAGCTCAGGTTCCATCGCCCTAGAGCTTGTTTGTATCTGTGCTTGTCCTTTTTGTCATCCCCTGCCATTGGGATCATGACAGACCACACTGTGATTGCAAGTACCGTATATACTCAAGTATAAGCCGACCCGAGTATAAGCCGACCCCCCTAATTTTGCCACAAAAAACTGGGAAAACTTAATGACTCGAGTATAAGCCTAGGATGGAAAATGCAGCAGCTACCGGTAAATTTCAAAAGTAAAAATAGATACCAATAAAAGTAAAATTAATTGAGACATCAGTAGGTTAAGTGTTTTTGAATATCCATATTGAATCAGGAGCCCCATATAATGCTCCATAAAGTTTGATGGGACCCCTTAGATGCTCCATATTAAAATATGCCCCATATAATCCTGCATAAAGGGTAATAAGGGCCCCATAAGATGCTCCTTAGAGATATTTGTCCTATATAGTGCTGCACAAGCGTTATGGCCCCATAAGATGCTCCATACAGCCACTTGCCCCTTATAGTGCTGCACAAGTGTTATGGCCCCATACAGATTCTCCATACAGCCACTTGCCCCTTATAGTGCTGCACAAGCATTATGGCCCCATAAGATGCTCCGCACAGCCACTTGCCCCATATAGTGTTGCACAAGTGTTATGGCCCCATACAGATGCTCCGCACAGCCACTTGCCCCTTATAGTGCTGCACAAGTGTTATGGCCCCATAAGATGCTCCGCACAGCCACTTGTCTCATATAGTGCTGCACAAGTGTTATGGCCCCATAAAATGCTCCGCACAGCCACTTGCCCCATATAGTGCTGCACAAGTGTTATGGCCCCATAAAATGCTCCGCACAGCCACTTGCCCCTTATAGTGCTGCACAAGTGTTATGGCCCCATACAGATGCTCCGCACAGCCACTTGCCCCATATAGTGCTGCACAAGTGTTATGGCCCCATAAGATGCTCCGCACAGCCACTTGCCCCATTTGCTTTTGCTGCCATAAAAAAAAAATCACATACTCACCTCTCCGTCGCTCAGGACCCCGGCACTTTTACCTGCTCTTCGTGTGTCTCCGTCTTCGGCACTGACGTTCAGCAGAGGGCGCGCACTGACTACGTCACCGCGCCCTCTGACCTGAGCGTCACTGCCAGAGGATGCTGAAGACAGAGCCGCACTGGAACGAGGAGAGGTAAATATTGCGCAGCGCTGCGCTCCCCCTCCCCGTATACTTACCTGCTCCTAACTAGACAGTCTCCGCTCCCCCTCACCTGCTGACCCCCGGGTATGACTCGAGTATAAGCCGAGAGGGGGACTTTCATCCCAAAAAAATGGGCTGAAAATCTCTGCTTATACTCGAGTATATACGGTAATTTTGTTAGGTTCATCATGACACTGAAAATATGTCTGCCATAACTATAACACATACACTGGTCACAAAAAAAACAATATTCATTCCTGAATTTCTGTGTAGAAGCATCTGACTGCAATTCTTTGAACATATGAAGACTTATCTACACAGGAAGAAAAAATTCTGCCTCACAGCCTCCTGTACAGATTTGATTTCTGATCTCCATCAGATAACCTACTTCTTCAATTACCTATTCTGACCAGGAAGTTATATAGCAACAGGAATCAGACGTCGTTTTAGTGTGATAGCTTTTTTCCCTTCAATTTCTCTTGAAGTCATGTTTTACTCCACAATATGAGGGTGACACATCCCATCTCAAGAGATGACCTTATAGATTTGCTCGGCTCAAGCAATGAGTACCCGAGCATTTTAGTGCTCGTTCATCATTACTAAAAACACAGGAAAGATATATATATTTGTACCGTGTTAGCAAGTAGATAGGAAAATATTTAGAATTGAGAGTCCTCAGTGGTTGATACCTTTTAATGGCTAACTGAAAAGATGGTAACAAATTGCAAGCATCCAAGACTATGCATGATAAAGAAGCCTGAGTAGTCTCGAAACCTTGCAATTTGTTTCCATCTTTTCAGTTAGCCATTAACCCCTTACCGGCATCGGACGTACTATACCGTCCGATGCCGGCTCCCCTGCTTTGATGCAGGGCTCCGCGGTGAGCCTGCACCAAAGCCGGGACATGTCAGCTGTTTTGAACAGCTGACATGTGCCCGTAATAGGCGCGGGCAGAATCGCGATCTGCCCGCACCTATTAACTAGTTAAATGCCGCTGTCAAACGCAGACAGCGGCATTTAACTACCGCTTCCGGCCAGGCGGCCGGAAATGACGTCATCGCCGACCCCCGTCACATGATCGGGGGTCGGCGATGCTTGTGCATGGTAACCATAGAGGTCCTTGAGACCTCTATGGTTACTGATTGACCGTCGCTGTGAGCGCCACCCTGTGGTCGGCGCTCACAGCACACCTGCAATTCTGCTACATAGCAGCGATCAGCAGATCGCTGCTATGTAGCAGAGCCGATCGTGCTATGCCTGCTTCTAGCCTCTCATGGAGGCTATTGAAGCATGGCAAAAGTTAAAAAAAAAGTTTAAAAAAATGTGAAAAAAATAAAAAAAACATAAAAGTTTAAATCACCCCCCTTTCGCCCCAATCAAAATAAATCAATTAAAAAAATATCAAATCTACGCATATTTGGTATCGCCGCGCTCAGAATCGCCCGATCTATCAATTAAAAAAAAGTATTAACCTGATCGCTAAACAGCGTAGCGGGAAAAAAATTCGAAACGCCAGAATTACGTTTTTTTGGTCGCCGCGACATTGCATTAAAATGCAATAACGGGCGATCAAAAGAACGTATCTTCACCGAAATGCTATTATTAAAAACGTCATCTCGGCACGCAAAAAATAAGCCCTCAACCGACCCCAGATCATGAAAAATGGAGACGCTACGAGTATCGGAAAATGTCACACAGACAGCTCTCCAGCGACCAACGATCCCGAGATCCCCGGTAACCAAGGTAAACATCGGGTTACTAATCGCAGGGCCGCGCTTAGTAACCCGATGTTTACCCTGGTTACCAGCGTAAACGTTAAAAAAACAAACACTACATACTTACCTTCAGCTGTCTGTCCTCCGGCGCTCTGCTTTCCTCTGCACTGTCAGCGCCGGTCAGCCGGAAAGCAGAGCGGTGACGTCACCGCTCTGCTTTCCGGCTGGCCGGCGCTGACACAGGATGCAGGAGGAGTGCAGAGAAGCACAGTGCCAGGGACAGACAGCGGAAGGTAAGTATGTAGTGTTTGTTTTTTTAACATCTACGCTGGTAACCAGGGTAAACATCGGGTTACTAAGCGCGGCCCTGCGCTTAGTAACCCGATGTTTACCCTGGTTACCAGTGAAGACATCGCTGAATCGGCGTCACACACGCCGATTCAGCGATGTCAGCGGGAGATCAAGCGACGAAAGAAAGTTTCAAACGATCTGCTACGACGTACGATTCTTAGCAGGGTCCCTGATCGCAGTAGCGTGTCAGACACAGCGAGATCGTAACGATATAGCTGGAACATCACGGATTGTGCCGTCCTAGCGATCAAAGTGCCACTGTGTGACGGTACTCTAAGTATTTGACTAAAAATACAATCATTTTAGCACAAGTACAGTAAATAAAGATGAGGGGAAGAAACGATTCTTGACGGGAATACAAAAGGACAGTTGCTTCTTCATTTGCAAGGAATAATCTTAAAACAGTTAATTTGCTTTGTCAGTCAGTTGACACATTCCAGAGCTCTTTCATTTTTGGGATTCTTTAAACTAACATCTTGACTTTGCCAATAGTTATGCTGCTAACATTCTGATGACAGGAGAAGAATTAATTATCTTTGATGTATATCTTTTTTTTACATACAGTACAGACCAAAAGTTTGGAAACACCTTCTCATTTAAAGATTTTTCTGTATTTTCTTGACTATGAAAATTGTAAATTCACACTGAAGGCATCAAAACTATGAATTAACACATGTGGAATTACGGTATATTCTTAACAAAAAAGTGTGAAACAATAGAAAATATGTCTTATATTCTAGGTTCTTCAAAGTAGCCACCTTTTTCTTTGTTGACTGCTTTGCACACTCTTGACATTCTCTTGATGAGCTTCAAGAGGTAGTCACCGGAAATGGTTTTCACTACACAGGTGTGCCCGTTCAGGTTTATTAAGTGGGATTTCTGTAATGATCTGGTGGTTTAGGAACAACATGAGACAAGCTCTGAAGGAGGTGGTATCTGTACTGACCGCAAACCCTGAACATAGCAGCGCCACTAAAAATAGCCGTGGGGGGTACCTGACACTCCCTAGACCCCTCGGCACAGCCTAAGATCTAACTTCCCCTAAGGCTGTGTTCACACGTTCCGGTTTTTTCGCGGTTTTTTCGCGGTTTTTCCCTATAAAAACGCTATAAAACCGCAAAAAAACCGCATACAAGAAGTATCCCATCATTTAGAATGAATTCCGCATGTTTTGTGAACATGATGCGTTTTTTTTTCCGCATAAAAAACGCATCAGGCACAAAATCCGGACATGCTCATTCTTTTTGCGGTTTTTATGCGGATTTCCCACTACAAAATGCATTGGGAAGTGTCCGGAAAAAACCGCGGAAAAAACGCGTCAAAAACGCGGCAAAAACGCGGCAAAACCGCGGCAAAAAACGCATGCGGATTACTTCCGGATTTCATGCAGAAAATGTCCGGTTTTTCACAGGAATTTTCTGCATGAATTCCTGACCGTGTGCACTTAGCCTAAAGACGGAAACAGGAAACCTATCTTGCCTCAGAGAAAATCCCCAAAGGAAAGATAGCCCCCCACAAAAATTGACGGTGAGAGGAGGGGAAAATAACATACACAGAAATGAAATCAGATTTTAGCATAGGAGGCCAGTCTAGCTGGATAGATAGGACAGGAAAAAATACTGTGCGGTCTGTTGTGAATTCTGTGGCTGAGTTCACTTCTGTGGTCACAAGTGGTATTGCAGTCTCTGGGCTTCCTCCCTCAGGTGTTTTGGTGAGCTCGTTGGCTGCCTTGCTATTTAGCTCCACCTGAGTCTGTCTTCCTTGCTCCTTGTCAATGTTCCAGTGTTGGATCTGAGCTACTGCATCTTTCCTTGGGCCTGCTGCTCTGCTAGATAAGTGCTTCTAGTTTGTTTTCTGTTTTTTCTGTCCAGCTTGCTATTAACTTTTGCTGGAAGCTCTGAGAAGCAAAGGGGTGCACCGCCGTGCTGTTAGTTCGGCACGGTGGGTCTTTTTGCCCCTTTGCGTGGTTTTCGTTTTAGGGTTTTTTGTAGACTGCATAGTTCTCTTTGCTATCCTCGCTCTGTCTAGAATATCGGGCCTCACTTTGCTGAATCTATTTCATTCCTACGTTTGTCTTTTCATCTTGCTAACAGTCATTATATGTGGGGGGCTGCCTATTCCTTTGGGGTATTTCTCTGAGGTAAGTCAGGCTTGTATTTCTATCTTCAGGCTAGTCAGCTCCTCAGGCAGTGCCGAGTTGCATAGGTAGTGATAGGCGCAATCCACTGCTGCTTATAGTTGTGTGAGGATAGATCAGGTACTGCAGTCTACAGAGATTCCACGTCTCAGAGCTCGTCCTATTGTTTTTGGTTATTGCCAGATCTCTGTATGTGCGCTGATTACTGCACGCTGTGTTGCCTGATTGCCAGCCATAACAGTACAAGGAGCCTCACCAATGATTCCCAATAGAGGGAAAAAAGAAATCCTGACATCATTTTTTTTTCTTAGCTCTGTCTTCAGTCTTTTTTTTCCCCTAGACATTAGAGTGCTTCAGGACACAGCTGTGGACATGGATATTCAGGCTCTGTGCTCCTCAATGGATAATCTCGTTGTAAATGTACAAAAGATTCAAGATACTATTGATCAGAAATCGATGCTAGAACCAAGAATTCCGATTCCTGATTTGTTTTTTGGTGACAGAACTAAGTTCCTGAGCTTCAGAAATAATTGTAAGCTATTTTTGGCCTTGAAACCTCATTCTTCTGGTAATCCTATTCAACAGGTTTTGATTATTATTTCTTTTTTGCGCGGCGACCCACAGGACTGGGCGTTTTCTCTTGCACCAGGAGATTCTGCATTGAGTACTGTTGATGCATTTTTCCAGGCGCTGGGATTGCTTTACGATGAGCCTAATTCAGTGGATCAGGCTGAGAAAAATCTGCTGGCTTTATGCCAGGGTCAGGATGATGTAGAAGTATATTGTCAGAAATTTAGGAAGTGGTCAGTACTCACTCTGTGGAATGAATCTGCACTAGCGGCTTTGTTCAGAAAGGGTCTCTCTGAAGCTCTTAAGGATGTAATGGTGGGATTTCCTATGCCTGCTGGTTTGAATGAGTCTATGTCCTTGGCCATTCAGATCGGTCGTCGCTTGCGCGAGCGTAAATCTGTGCACCATCTGGCGGTATTGTCTGAGAGTAAACCTGAGCCTATGCAGTGCGACAGGACTATGACTAAAGTAGAACGGCAAGAACACAGACGTCTGAACAGACTGTGTTTCTATTGTGGTGATTCTACTCATGCTATTTCTAATTGTCCTAAACGCACTAGGCGGTTCGATAGCTCTGCCGTTATTGGTACTGTACAGTCCAAATTCCTTTTGTCCATTACCTTAATGTGCTCTTTGTCATCATATTCTGTCATGGCGTTTGTGGATTCAGGCGCTGCCCTGAATCTGATGGATTTGGATTATGCTAAACGTTGTGGATTTTTCTTGGAGCCTTTGCGGTGTCCTATTCCGTTGAGAGGAATTGATGCTACACCTTTGGCCAAGAATAAGCCTCAGTACTGGGCCCAGCTGACCATGTGCATGGCTCCTGCACATCAGGAAGTTATTCGCTTTCTGGTACTGCATAATTTGCATGATGTGTTCGTGTTGGGGTTGCCATGGCTACAAACCCATAATCCAGTATTGGATTGGAACTCTATGTCGGTAACCAGCTGGGGTTGTCAGGGAGTACATGGTGATGTTCCATTTTTGTCTATTTCGTCATCCATTCCTTCTGACATCCCAGAGTTCTTGTCGGACTTTCAGGATGTATTTGAAGAGTCCAAGTCTGATGCCCTACCTCCGCATAGGAATTGTGATTGTGCTATCGATTTGATTCCTGGTAGTAAATTCCCTAAGGGTCGTTTATTTAATTTGTCCGTACCTGAACACACCGCTATGCGCAGTTATGTGAAGGAGTCCCTGGAGAAGGGACATATTCGCCCATCGTCGTCACCATTGGGAGCAGGGTTCTTTTTTGTAGCCAAGAAGGATGGTTCGCTAAGACCATGTATTGATTACCGCCTTCTTAATAAGATCACTGTTAAGTTTCAGTATCCCTTGCCATTGATTTCTGACTTGTTTGCTCGGATTAAGGGGGCTAGTTGGTTTACTAAGATTGATCTTCGTGGTGCGTATAATCTGGTGAGAATCAGGCAGGGAGATGAATGGAAAACGGCATTTAATACGCCCGAGGGTCATTTTGAGTATCTGGTGATGCCGTTCGGACTTGCCAATGCTCCATCTGTTTTTCAGTCTTTTATGCATGACATTTTCCGTGAGTATCTGGATAAATTCTTGATTGTTTACTTGGATGACATTTTGATCTTCTCAGATGATTGGGAGTCTCATGTGAAGCAAGTCAGAATGGTTTTCCAGGTACTGCGTGCTAATTCCTTGTTCGTGAAGGGATCAAAGTGTCTCTTCGGTGTGCAGAAAGTTTCATTTTTGGGGTTCATCTTTTCCCCTTCTACTATCGAGATGGATCCGGTTAAGGTTCAGGCCATCCAGGATTGGACTCAGCCGACATCTCTAAAAAGTCTGCAGAAATTCCTGGGCTTTGCTAATTTTTATCGTCGCTTCATCTGTAATTTTTCTAGCATTGCCAGACCATTGACCGATTTGACCAAGAAGGGTGCTGATTTGGTTAATTGGTCTTCTGCTGCCGTGGAAGCTTTTCAGGAGTTGAAGCGTCGTTTTTGCTGTGCCCCTGTGTTGTGTCAACCTGATGTTTCTCTTCCGTTCCAGGTCGAGGTTGATGCTTCTGAGATTGGTGCAGGGGCGGTTTTGTCACAGAGAGGTTCTGGTTGCTCAGTGTTCAAACCATGTGCTTTCTTTTCCAGGAAATTTTCTGCTGCTGAGCGTAATTATGATGTGGGCAACCGAGAGTTGCTGGCCATGAAGTGGGCATTCGAGGAGTGGCGTCATTGGCTTGAGGGTGCTAAGCATCGCGTGGTGGTTTTGACTGATCATAAGAACCTTACTTATCTTGAGTCTGCCAAGCGCTTGAATCCTAGACAGGCCCGTTGGTCGTTATTTTTTGCTCGTTTTGATTTTGTGATTTCATACCTTCCGGGCTCTAAAAATGTGAAGGCGGATGCTCTGTCTAGGAGTTTTGTGCCCGACTCTCCGGGGTTATCTGAGCCGGCGAGTATCCTCAAGGAAGGAGTCATTGTGTCTGCCATCTCCCCTGATTTGCGGAGAGTGTTGCAGAAATTTCAGGCTAATAAACCTGATCGTTGTCCGGCCGAGAAACTGTTCGTCCCTGATAGGTGGACTAGTAAAGTTATCTCTGAACTTCATTGTTCGGTGCTGGCTGGTCATCCAGGAATCTTTGGTACCAGGGAGTTGGTTGCTAGATCCTTCTGGTGGCCATCTCTGTCACGGGATGTGTGTGCTTTTGTGCAGTCCTGTGGAATTTGTGCTAGGGCTAAGCCCTGCTGTTCACGTGCCAGTGGGTTGCTTTTGCCCTTGCCGGTCCCGAAGAGGCCTTGGACACATATTTCGATGGATTTCATTTCTGACCTTCCCGTTTCTCAAAAAATGTCGGTCATTTGGGTGGTCTGTGATCGCTTTTCTAAAATGGTCCATCTGGTGCCCTTGGTTAAATTGCCTTCCTCCTCTGATTTGGTGCCTTTGTTCTTCCAGCATGTGGTTCGTTTACATGGCATTCCTGAGAATATTGTTTCTGACAGAGGTTCCCAGTTTGTCTCGAGGTTCTGGCGAGCCTTTTGTGGTAGGATGGGCATTGACCTATCTTTCTCCTCGGCCTTCCATCCTCAGACTAATGGCCAGACCGAACGAACCAATCAGACCTTGGAAACATATCTGAGATGTTTTGTTTCCGCTGACCAGGATGATTGGGTGTCATTTTTGCCGTTGGCTGAGTTCGCCCTTAATAATCGGGCCAGCTCGGCTACCTTGGTCTCTCCATTTTTCTGCAATTCTGGGTTCCATCCTCGTTTCTCTTCAGGACAGGTTGAGTCTTCGGACTGTCCTGGTGTGGATTCTGTGGTGGACAGGTTGCAGCAGATCTGGACTCAGGTAGTGGACAATTTGACCTTGTCCCAGGAGAAGGCTCAGCTTTTCGCTAATCGCAGACGCCGTGTGGGACCCCGACTTCGTGTTGGGGATCTGGTTTGGTTATCTTCTCGTCATATTCCTATGAAGGTTTCCTCTCCTAAATTTAAACCTCGTTTTATTGGTCCGTATAGGATTTCTGAGATTCTCAATCCGGTGTCTTTTCGTCTGACCCTCCCAGACTCCTTTTCCATACATAATGTATTCCATAGGTCGTTGTTGAGGAGATACGTGGCACCTATGGTTCCATCTGTGGAGCCTCCTGCCCCTGTTTTGGTGGAGGGGGAATTGGAGTATATTGTGGAGAAGATTTTGGATTCTCGTGTCTCTAGACGGAAACTCCAGTATCTGGTCAAATGGAAGGGTTATGCTCAGGAAGATAATTCCTGGGTTTTTGCCTCTGATGTCCATGCCCCAGATCTTGTTCGTGCCTTTCATGTGGCTCATCCTGGTCGGCCTGGGGGTTCTGATGAGGGTTCGGTGACCCCTCCTCAAGGGGGGGGTACTGTTGTGAATTCTGTGGCTGAGTTCACTTCTGTGGTCACAAGTGGTATTGCAGTCTCTGGGCTTCCTCCCTCAGGTGTTTTGGTGAGCTCGTTGGCTGCCTTGCTATTTAGCTCCACCTGAGTCTGTCTTCCTTGCTCCTTGTCAATGTTCCAGTGTTGGATCTGAGCTACTGCATCTTTCCTTGGGCCTGCTGCTCTGCTAGATAAGTGCTTCTAGTTTGTTTTCTGTTTTTTCTGTCCAGCTTGCTATTAACTTTTGCTGGAAGCTCTGAGAAGCAAAGGGGTGCACCGCCGTGCTGTTAGTTCGGCACGGTGGGTCTTTTTGCCCCTTTGCGTGGTTTTCGTTTTAGGGTTTTTTGTAGACTGCATAGTTCTCTTTGCTATCCTCGCTCTGTCTAGAATATCGGGCCTCACTTTGCTGAATCTATTTCATTCCTACGTTTGTCTTTTCATCTTGCTAACAGTCATTATATGTGGGGGGCTGCCTATTCCTTTGGGGTATTTCTCTGAGGTAAGTCAGGCTTGTATTTCTATCTTCAGGCTAGTCAGCTCCTCAGGCAGTGCCGAGTTGCATAGGTAGTGATAGGCGCAATCCACTGCTGCTTATAGTTGTGTGAGGATAGATCAGGTACTGCAGTCTACAGAGATTCCACGTCTCAGAGCTCGTCCTATTGTTTTTGGTTATTGCCAGATCTCTGTATGTGCGCTGATTACTGCACGCTGTGTTGCCTGATTGCCAGCCATAACAGCGGTCAGTATAAAAACTACAAAACAATCCACACGGAGTTTACAAAATGTCCACACCTGACTAAAGGTGTGGAGGGTAAATCTGCTTCCCAGAGCTTCCAGCTAACAGAAAAAATCCATACTGACAAGCTGGACAAATATAGAATGCACAGAACAATAAGTCCACAACATGTGGACTGAAATGAGCAAAGCCAGAACTTATCTTTGCCGAACTGGTCAGGAAACCAGGAGAATCCAAGCAGAGATGTGAATCCAGCCAGGAAACATTGACAAGTGGCACAGGCTGAAGAAAGAGCCAGACTTAAATAGCGGAGGATAAGTGGAGGCAGCTGATGACTGCTAACTCCAAGGAGCAGCCATACCACTAGAAACCACAAGAGGGAGCCCAAGAGCAGAACTCACAAAAGTGCCACTTACAACCACCGGAGGGAGCCCAAGAGCGGAATTCACAACAGTACCCCCCCTTGAGGAAGGGTCACCGAACCCTCAACAGAGCCCCAAGGCCGATCAGGACGAGCCAAGTGAAAAGCACAAACCAAATCGGTAGCATGGACATCGGAGGCAAGAACCCAAGAACTATCCTCCTGGCCATAACCCTTCCACTTGACAAGATACTGAAGCCTCCGCCTCGAAAAACAAGAATCCAAAATCTTCTCAACTTCATATTCCAACTCTCCCTCAACCAACACCGGGGCAGGAGGGTCAACCGAGGGAACAACGGGCACCACATATCTCCGCAACAAAGATCTATGGAAAACATCATGAATGGCAAAAGAGGCAGGAAGAGCCAAACGAAAAGACACCGGATTAATAATTTCAGAAATTTTATGAGGACCAATAAACCGAGGCTTAAACTTAGGAGAAGAAACCTTCATAGGAACATGACGAGAAGACAACCAAACCAAATCCCCCACACGAAGCCAGGGACCAACACGCCGACGGCGGTTAGCAAAACGTTGAGCCCTTTCCTGAGACAACGTCAAATTGTCCACCACAGGAGTCCAAATCTGCTGCAGCCTGTCCACCACAGAATTAACACCAGGACAATCAGAAGGCTCAACCTGCCCAGAAGAAAAACGAGCATGAAAACCAAAATTACAAAAGAAAGGTGAAACCAAAGTAGCCGAACTAGCCCGATTATTAAGGGCAAACTCGGCCAACGGCATGAAAGACACCCAATCATCCTGATCAGCAGACACAAAGCATCTCAAATAGGTCTCCAAGGTCTGATTAGTTCGCTCAGTTTGGCCATTAGTCTGAGGATGAAACGCCGAAGAAAAAGATAAATCGATGCCCATCCTAGCACAAAAAGCCCGCCAAAATCTAGAGACAAACTGAGAACCTCTGTCAGACACAATATTCTCCGGAATGCCATGCAAACGAACCACATGCTGAAAAAACAAAGGAACAGATCTGAGGAGGAAGGCAACTTAGGCAAAGGTACCAGATGGACCATTTTAGAGAACCGGTCACAAACAACCCAGATAACAGACATCTTCTGGGAAACAGGAAGATCCGAAATAAAATCCATGGAAATATGTGTCCAGGGCCTCTCAGGGACCGGCAAAGGCAAAAGCAACCGACTAGCGCGGGAACAGCAAGGCTTGGCCCGGGCGCAAGTCCCACAGGACTGCACAAAAGCACGCACATCGCGACACAAGGAAGGCCACCAAAAGGACCTAGCAACCAAATCTCTGGTACCAAAAATCCCAGGATGACCAGCCAACACTGAACAATGAACCTCAGAAATTACCTTACTTGTCCATCTATCAGGAACAAACAGCTTCCCCACTGGACAGCAGTCAGGCCTATCAGCCTGAAATTCCTGAAGCACCCGCCGCAAATCAGGGGAGATATGATTAATAAGATCAGAACCACATCTACGTCCTAAACTGGACAGAAAAAACTCCCTTAGATAATATAAACAATTAGAAAAACGGAGTCAAAAACCTGCCAAATAGATAGTATATAAACAAAAGTTTATTAATAATTAAATAATACTATGCAGTATACAATCACATAACCCTCTAAAAACATCTACAGTATACGTAAGGTAACTCATGTGAAGGGTACAGGTAACAACATCATGCACCACCCCAAAAATGTATTACGACTTAAGATCCAGAGTTCAGAGCACACGGTAAGTAAATTAAAGATGAGGGCACACTTGTAAAATCCCTCAATGCACCTCTATGTGTTAGCTGTATCACAAAAAGTTAAAGACTGGACCTTACCCATGTCAGTCGTGGAGTGGGCGTGATGATTGCCAGCCCCTACGCGCGTTTCGCGTAGGCTTCTTCGGGGTGCATGATGTTGTTACCTGTACCCTTCACATGAGTTACCTTACGTATACTGTAGATGTTTTTAGAGGGTTATGTGATTGTATACTGCATAGTATTATTTAATTATTAATAAACTTTTGTTTATATACTATCTATTTGGCAGGTTTTTGACTCCGTTTTTCTAAATCAGGGGAGATAGTAGAAGGAATCACCCCCTTCTTAAGAATGCCAACCGGCTCCAGGACTTCAGGAGAATCAGGCGAAAAACTCCTAGAGAGGGCATCAGCCTTAACATTCTTAGATCCCGGAATATACGAGACCACAAAATCAAAACAGGAGAAAAACAGGGACCATCGAGCCTGTCTAGGATTCAGCCGCTTGGCCGACTCGAGGTAAATCAGATTCTTATGATCGGTCAGGACCACAACACGGTGTTTAGCTCCCTCAAGCCAATGTCGCCACTTCTCAAACGCCCATTTCATAGCCAACAACTCCCGATTGCCGACATCATAATTGCGTTCCGCAGGCGAAAACTTTCTGGAAAAAAAAGCACACGGTTTCATCAAAGAACCATCAGACTCCCTCTGAGACAAAACGGCCCCTGCCCCAACCTCAGAAGCGTCAACCTCAACCTGAAAAGGAAGAGAAACATCCGGTTGACGCAACACAGGGGCAGAAGTAAATCGGCGTTTAAGCTCCTGAAAGGCCTCAACAGCCTCAGAGGACCAATTCGTCACATCAGCGCCTATCTTCGTCAAATCAGTAAGGGGCTTAACCACACTGGAAAAATTGGCAATGAAACGGCGATAGAAATTAGCAAAGCCCAAAAATTTTTGAAGTCCCTTCACAGATGTGGGTTGGATCCAGTGATGAATAGCTTGGTCCTTAACAGGATCCATTTCTATAGACGAGGGAGAAAAAATAAAACCCAAAAAAGAGACCTTCTGAACTCCGAATAGGCACTTAGGCCCTTTCACAAACAAAGCATTATCACGAAGGATCTGGAACACCATCCTGACCTGCTTCACATGAGACTCCCAATCAATGGAAAAAAA
Organism: Ranitomeya imitator; assembly: GCF_032444005.1. Classification (NCBI taxonomy): domain Eukaryota; kingdom Metazoa; phylum Chordata; class Amphibia; order Anura; family Dendrobatidae; genus Ranitomeya; species Ranitomeya imitator. The sequence goes on from NC_091282.1 coordinate 998,995,802, forward strand.
TCAAAATATCATCCAAATATACGACCATGAATTTATCAAGATAATTGCGGAAAATATCATGAATGAAAGACTGGAACACAGATGGAGCATTAGAGAGCCCAAATGGCATCACAAGGTATTCAAAATGGCCTTCGGGCGTATTAAATGCAGTTTTCCATTCGTCACCCTGTTTAATACGAAGAAGATTATATGCCCCTCGGAGGTCAATCTTAGTAAACCAACTAGCCCCCTTAATCTGAGCAAACAAATCAGTAAGCAAAGGCAAGGGGTATTGGAATTTGACCATGATCTTATTAAGAAGACGATAATCAATACAGGGTATCAAGGAGCCATCCTTCTTAGCAACAAAAAAGAAACCCGCTCCCAATGGTGACGAAGAGGGCCAAATATGTCCTTTCTCCAAAGATTCCTTAACATAGCTCCGCATGGCGGCATGCTCTGGCACAGACAGATTGAAAAGTCGGCCCTTAGGGAGCTTACAACCAGGAATTAAGTTAATAGCACAATCACAGTCCCTATGTGAGGAAGGGAACTGGACTTGGGCTCATCAAATACATCCTGGAAATCTGACAAAAACTCAGGGACCTCAGAAGAGGGGGAAGAGGAAATTGACATCAAAGGAACGTCACTATGTACTCCTCGACAACCCTAACTAGTCACCGACATAGTTTTCCAATCCAGCACCGGATTATGTTCCTGTAACCATGGAAATCCCAGCACAACAACATCATGCAGGTTATGCAACACCAGAAAACAGCAATCTTCCTGATGTGCAGGAGCCATGTACATAGTCATCTGTGTCCAGTACTGAGGTTTATCCTTGGCCAAGGGTGTAACATCAATGCCCCTCAAAGGAATAGGGCTCTGCAAAGGCTGCAAGGAAAAACCACAGCGCCTGGCGAATTCTAAGTCCATTAAGTTCAGGGCAGCACCTGAATCCACAAATGCCATGACAGAAAAGGACGACAATGAGCAAATCAGGGTCACAGATAAGAGAAATTTAGGCTGTATAGTACTAATGGTAACAGACCTAGTGACTCTCTTAGTACGCTTAGGGCAATCAGAGATAACATGAGCCGAATCACCACAGTGAAAACACAGCCTATTCTGACGTCTGAATTCCTGCCGTTCTATTCTAGTCAAAATCCTATCACATTGCATAGGTTCAGGACTATGCTCAGAGGATACTGCCATATGGTGCACAGCTTTGCGCTCACACAGACGCCGATCAATCTGAATGGCTAGAGACATAGCTTCCCTCAAACCGGCAGGCGTAGGAAAGCCCACCATAACATCTTTAAGGGTTTCAGAAAGACCTTTTCTGAAAATAGCAGCCAGAGCCTCTTCATTCCATTTAGTGAGCACAGACCATTTTCTAAATTTCTGGCAGTATAACTCTGCCGCTTCCTGACCTTGACACAAGGCCAACAGGGTTTTTTCTGCATGATCCACAGAATTAGGTTCGTCATACAATAATCCGAGCGCTTGAAAAAATGCATCTACATTCAATAATGCCGGATCCCCTGTTTCAAGAGAAAAAGCCCAGTCTTGAGGGTCACCACGCAGCAAGGATATGATGATTTTCACCTGCTGAATGGGATCACCAGAAGAACGGGATTTCAAAGCAAAAAACAATTTGCAGTTATTTTTAAAGTTCAAAAACTTGGATCTGTCCCCAAAAAACAAATCAGGAGTAGGAATTCTGGGCTCTAAAGCTGGAGTCTGGACAACATAGTCCTGGATACTCTGTACTCTTGCAGCAAGTTAATCCACACGAGAAAACAAACCCTGAACATCCATGCCAAAACATATATCCTGAACCACCCAGATATCAAGAGGAAAAAAAAGACAAACCAAAGCACAGAAAAAAAAATGGTTCAGAACTTTCTTTTCCTTCTTTTGAGATACATTTAATTCATTTTTGGCCACTTGTACTGTTATGATCTGGTGGTTTAGGAACAACATGAGACAAGCTCTGAAGGAGGTGGTATCTGTACTGACCGCAAACCCTGAACCTAGCAGTGCAACTAAAAATAGCCGTAGGGGGTTCCTGACGCTCCCTAGACCCCTCGGCACAGCCTAAGATCTAACTTCCCCTAAAGATGGAAACAGGAAACCTATCTTGCCTCAGAGAACATTCCCAAAGCAAAGATAGCTGTTATGACCTGGTGGTTAGGAGCACCCAGAATGACCTGATAGTTAAACCTCATACAGGACGAGCTCTGGGATGTGGGAGCTCTGCTGACCGCAAGCCCTAATCCTATCACACACACTAGAAATAGCCGTGGAGCGCTCCTGACCAGACCTAGGCACCTCGTCACAGCCTAAGAACTATCTAGCCCTAGAGATAGAAAAAAGCCTACCTTGCCTCAGAGAAATTCCCCAAAGGTAAAGGAAGCCCCCCACATATATTGACTGTGAGTAAAGATGAAAGTCACAAACGCAGAAATGAAACAGGTTTCAGCAAAGGGAGGCCAGACTTACTAAATAGACAGAGGATAGGAAAGGTAACTTTGCGATCAGCACAAAAACCTACAAAAGACCACGCAGAGTGTGCAAAAAAGATCTCCACACCGACTCACGGTGCGGAGGGGCCACTCTGCATCCCAGAGCTTCCAGCTAGCAAGACAAAATCATGAAAACCAGCTGGACAAGAAAACAATGAACAAATAATGACTATCAGGAACTTAGCTTCTGCAGGAGAAGGCAGGTCACCAGAGAGATCCAGGAGCGAACTGAACCAATGCAAAAACATTGACAGCTGGCATGGAGTAACGATCTGAGAGGAGTTAAATAGAGCAGTCAACCAAAGGATAAACCACGTCACCTGTGTAAGGAACCTCAGAAGCAGCAGCTTTACTCACAGCCACCAGAGGGAGCCCATAGACAGAACTCGCCGAAGTACCATTCACGACCACAGGAGGGAGTTCGACATCAGAATTCACAACAGTACCCCCCCCTTGAGGAGGGGTCACCGAACCCTCACCAGAGCCCCCAGGCCGATCAGGATGAGCCAAATGAAAGGTACGAACAAGATCGGCAGCATGAACATCAGAGGCAAAAACCCAGGAATTATCTTCCTGACCATAACCCTTCCACTTGACCAGGTACTGGAGTTTCTGTCTCGAAACACGAGAATCCAAAATCTTCTCCACCACATACTCCAACTCCCCCTCGACCAACACCGGGGCAGGAGGATCAACGGAGGGAACCATAGGCGCCACGTATCTCCGCAACAACGACCTATGGAACACATTATGGATGGCAAAAGAAGCTGGAAGATCCAAACGAAATGACACAGGATTAAGAACTTCAGAAATCTTATATGGTCCAATGAAACGAGGCTTAAACTTAGGAGAGGAAACCTTCATAAGAACGTGACGAGATGTGTTATGACCTGGTGGTCAGGACAATAATGGACCTGGTGGTTAAGAGCACACGGAAAGACCTGATAGTTACTGATAATATAGGGCGAGCTCTGAGACGTGGGAACTCTGCTGACCGCAATCCCTAATCCTATCACACACATTAGAAATAGCCGTGGATTGCTCCTAACGCTCCCTATGCAACTCGACACAGCCTAAGGAACTAGCTAGCCCTAAAGATAGAAAAATAAAGCATACCTTGCCTCAGAGAAATTCCCCAAAGGAAAAGGCAGCCTCCCACATATAATGACTGTGAGTAAAGATGAAAATTACGAACACAGAGATGAAATAGATTTAGCAAAGTGAGGCCCAACTTACTGAACAGACAGAGGATAGGAAAGGTAGCTTTGCGGTCAGCACAAAAAACTACAAAAAGACCACGCAGAGGGCGCAAAAAGACCCTCCGCACCGACTCACGGTGCGGAGGTGCTCCCTCTGCGTCCCAGAGCTTCCAGCAAGCAAGACAACAATCAAAATAGCAAGCTGGACAGAAAAATAGCAAACCAGAGAAAAACAAGCAGGAACTTAGCTTCTGCTGGGAAGACAGGTCACAAGAACGATCCAGGAGTGAACTAGACCAATACTGGAACATTGACAGGTGGCATCGAGCAATGATCTAGGTGGAGTTAAATAGAGCAGCCAGCTAACGAATTAACCTCGTCACCTGTGGAAGGAACCTCAGAAGCCGCAGCCCCACTCACCACCACCAGAGGAAGCCCATGGACAGAACCAGCCGAAGTACCATTCATGTCCACAGGAGGGAGCTTGACAACAGAATTCACAACAGAGATGACAACCAAACCAAATCCCCAACACGAAGTCGGGGACCAACACAACGCCGGCGGTTAGCAAAACGTTGAGCCTTCTCCTGGGACAATGTCAAATTGTCCACCACATGAGTCCAAATCTGCTGCAACCTGTCCACCACCGCATCCACACCAGGACAGTCCGAAGGCTCAACCTGCCCTGAAGAGAAACGAGGATGGAAACCAGAATTACAGAAAAAAGGAGAAACTAAAGTAGCCGAGCTGGCCCGATTATTAAGGGCGAACTCAGCCAAAGGCAAGAAAGACACCCAATCATCCTGAATAGCAGAAACAAAGCATCTCAGATATGTCTCCAAAGTTTGATTAGTTTGTTCGGTTTGGCCATTAGTCTGAGGAAGAAAAAGACAAATCAATGCCCATCTTAGCGCAAAAGGACCGCCAAAACCTTGAAACAAACTGGGAACCTCTGTCCGAGATCATGTTCTCTGGAATGCCATGCAAACGAACCACATGCTGGAAAAACAATGGCACCAAATCAGAGGAGGAAGGCAGTTTAGATAAGGGTACCAAATGGACCATCTTAGAGAAGCGATCACAAACCACCCTGTCATGATATGTACTTTTGCCCTGTCCTGTATTTTAATAATATGCCATTTGATGTATGTAACTGTTCTCTGGTTTCTATTAGCTGTAATTTATGTATTTTCTTGTGCTGGGAGTTCACCTGTAACAATATGTCTCCTTCCCCCAATACTTGCAGCCCTAAGCTCTAATGTAATTAAGCTTTGTCAACATCACTAGTAGAGGAATAGCCATTCTTCCTCACAGCAGGTGGCTAGTCAAATGTACATACTACATAGATTAAGCGGAGCCCACCAGTCTAGAATCTTCTGGTGGACCCTACCATTGAATAGAAGGTGTGACCCCTACCCCCCTTCATGGGCGGATCCCAGGAGCTCAGACAATCCATTCTTATTTTGAGATCAGATGTGAGTTGATCCTTGAAGGAGAAGGAGTGGGGATTCTTAGCTGAGGCAAGACCCCATGTCCATCTGTGACTGCGGAAGCGAACGGGGCGAGACTTGAGCTGAGGACATATCTCGTCGTTCGTGGGATTGTTTTGGCATCCCATGGACTCGTGTGGACTATTGCTTTGTTAGCTGGCACAAGGATTATTGGGAGGTGCCCCCGAATCTGTTCCGTTGGACTAATTGTGGACTCTGTAGATCTACCTGCATGTGTTGTTCCAGCGTTCTTGATAATAAATCTGTTGAATCATCCCTCGGCCTGTTGTCCCTTCTTGCTCTGCCGTACACCCCGTCACACACCCAAATGACCGACATCTTTTGAGAAACAGGGAGATCAGAAATAAAATCCATGGAAATATGCGTCCAGGGCCTCTTCGGGATCGGCAAGGGCAAAAGCAACCCACTGGCACGAGAACAGCAGGGCTTAGCCCGAGCACAAATCCCACAGGACTGCACAAAAGAACGCACATCCTGTGACAAAGAAGGCCACCAAAAGGATCTAGCCACCAAATCTCTGGTACCAAAGATTCCAGGATGACCAGCCAATACTGAACAATGAATCTCCGAGATAACTCTACTAGTCCATCTATCAGGGACAAACAGTTTCTCCGTAGGACAACGGTCAGGTCTATCAGCCTGAAACTTTTGCAGCACACGCCTTTAAGAATTCTTTAAGAATACCCGCCGGCTCCGGAACACCCGGAGAGTCAGGCACAAAACTCCTTGACAGGGCGTCAGCCTTCACATTCTTAGATCCCGGAAGGTATGAAACCACAAAATCAAAACGGGAGAAAAAGAGCGACCATCGAGCCTGTCTAGGATTCAACCGTTTGGCAGACTCGAGATAAGTTAAATTCTTGTGATCCGTCAAGGCCACCACGCGATGTTTAGCTCCTTCAAGCCAATGTCGCCACTCCTCGAATGCCCACTTCATGGCCAACAACTCCCGATTGCCCACATCATAATTTCGCTCAGCAGGCAAGAATTTTCTAGAAAAGAAGGCACAGGGTTTTATCACCGAGCCATCAGAACTTGTTTGCGACAAAACAGCCCCTGCTCCAATTTCAGAAGCATCAACCTCCACCTGAAAAGGGAGCGAAACATCTGGCTGGCACAACACAGGGGCAGAAGCAAAACGACGCTTCAACTCCTGAAAAGCCTCTACAGCCGCAGAGGACCAATTGACCACATCAGCACCTTTCTTGGTCAAATCAGTCAACGGCTTAGCAACACTGGAAAAGTTAGCGATGAAGCGACGATAAAAATTAGCAAAGCCCAGGAACTTCTGCAAGCTCTTCACAGATGTCGGCTGAGTCCAATCGTAAATGGCCTGAACTTTAACAGGGTCCATCTCGATAGTAGAAGGGGAAAAAATGAACCCCAAAAATGAAACCTTCTGAACTTCAAAGAGACACTTTGACCCCTTCACAAACAAGGAATTCGCACGAAGGACCTGGAACACCATTCTGACCTGCTTCACATGAGATTCCCAATCATCCGAAAAGACCAAAATGTCATCCAAATATACAATCATGAATCTATCCAGGTACTCTCGGAAGATGTCATGCATAAAGGACTGAAACACAGATGGAGCATTAGAAAGCCCGAATGGCATAACCAGGTACTCAAAATGGCCCTCGGGCATATTAAATGCCGTTTTCCATTCATCACCCTGTTTAATTCGCACAAGATTATATGCACCACGAAGATCTATCTTGGTGAACCAACTAGCCCCCTTAATCCGAGCAAATAAATCAGACAGCAGCGGCAAAGGATACTGAAATTTGACTGTGATCTTATTAAGAAGGCGGTAATCAATACAAGATCTCAAAGAACCATCCTTCTTGGCCACAAAAAAGAACCCTGCTCCCAATGGTGACAACGACGGACGAATATGACCCTTCTCCAAGGATTCCTTTATATAACTCCGCATAGCGGCGTGCTCTGGCACAGATAAATTAAACAGATGGCCCTTAGGAAACTTACTAGCAGGAATCAAATCAATAGCACAGTCGCAATCCCTATGAGGAGGTTTTTATCAGGTAATCTGATAAAAACTCAGGGACTTCAGAAGGAGTGGAAGGTGAGATTGAGAGCAATGGAACATCACCATGTACCCCCTGACAACCCCAGCTGGACACAGACATAGATTTCCAATCCAACACTGGATTATGGACCTGTAGCCATGGCAACCCCAAAACGACCACATCATGCAGATTATGCAACACCAAAAAGCGAATATCCTCATGATGTGCAGGAGCCTTGCACATGGTCAATTGAGTCCAGTACTGAGGCTTATTCTTGGCCAAAGGCGTAGCATCAATTCCTCTCAATGGAATAGGATACTGCAAGGGCTCCAAGAAAAAACCACAGCACCTGGCAAACTCCAAGTCCATCAAATTCAGGGCAGCACCTGAATCCACAAATGCCAATACAGAGTAGGATGACAGAGAGCAAATCAGAGTAACGGACAAAAGAAATTTAGACTGTACCGTACCAATGGTGGCAGACCTAGCGAACCGCTTAGTGCGCTTAGGACAATCGGAGATAGCATGAGTGGATTCACCACAGTAAAAACACAGCCCATTCCGACGTCTGTGTTCTTGCCGTTCAGCTCTGGTCAAAGTCCTATCACACTGCATAGGCTCAGGCCTATGCTCAGAGAATACCGCCAGATGGTGCACAGCTTTGCGCTCACGCATGCGCCGATCGATCTGAATGACCAAAGACATAGACTCATTCAGACAAGCAGGCGTGGGAAATCCCACCATGACATCCTTAAGGGCTTCAGAAAGACCCTTTCTGAAAATTGCCGCCAGGGCACATTCATTCCACTGAGTAAGCACAGACCACTTTCTAAACTTCTGACAGTACACCTCCGCTTCATCCTGACCCTGACACAAAGCCAGCAAGATTTTCTCTGCCTGATCCACTGAATTTGGTTCATCATAAAGCAATCCAAGCGCCAGAAAAAATGCATCAACATCACGCAATGCCGGATCTCCTGGCGCAAGGGAAAATGCCCAGTCTTGAGGGTCACCACGCAACAAAGAAATAATGATTTTTACCTGTTGAACGGGGTCACCAGAGGAGCGGGATTTCAAAGCTAGAAACAGTTTACAATTATTTTTGAAATTCAAGAACCTAAACCAGGGATTCAAGCTTCAGGAGGCTAATTTGCATATTCCAGGTGCCTTCTGGGAGAAGCGAAGTCTCCCTAAGCTAGAAGATCGTTGGGTACAGCCGGGACCAGCTGCTTCGAAAGCATCACCAAACCAGGGATTCAAGCTTCAGGAGGCTAATTTGCATATTCCAGGTGCCTTCTGGGAGAAGCGAAGTCTCCCTAAGCTAGAAGATCGTTGGGTACAGCCGGGACCAGCTGCTTCGAAAGCATCACCAAACCAGGGATTCAAGCTTCAGGAGGCTAATTTGCATATTCCAGGTGCCTTCTGGGAGAAGCGAAGTCTCCCTAAGCTAGAAGATCGTTGGGTACAGCCGGGACCAGCTGCTTCGAAAGCATCACCAAACCAGGGATTCAAGCTTCAGGAGGCTAATTTGCATATTCCAGGTGCCTTCTGGGAGAAGCGAAGTCTCCCTAAGCTAGAAGATCGTTGGGTACAGCCGGGACCAGCTGCTTCGAAAGCATCACCAAACCAGGGATTCAAGCTTCAGGAGGCTAATTTGCATATTCCAGGTGCCTTCTGGGAGAAGCGAAGTCTCCCTAAGCTAGAAGATCGTTGGGTACAGCCGGGACCAGCTGCTTCGAAAGCATCACCAAACCAGGGATTCAAGCTTCAGGAGGCTAATTTGCATATTCCAGGTGCCTTCTGGGAGAAGCGAAGTCTCCCTAAGCTAGAAGATCGTTGGGTACAGCCGGGACCAGCTGCTTCGAAAGCATCACCAAACCAGGGATTCAAGCTTCAGGAGGCTAATTTGCATATTCCAGGTGCCTTCTGGGAGAAGCGAAGTCTCCCTAAGCTAGAAGATCGTTGGGTACAGCCGGGACCAGCTGCTTCGAAAGCATCACCAAACCAGGGATTCAAGCTTCAGGAGGCTAATTTGCATATTCCAGGTGCCTTCTGGGAGAAGCGAAGTCTCCCTAAGCTAGAAGATCGTTGGGTACAGCCGGGACCAGCTGCTTCGAAAGCATCACCAAACCAGGGATTCAAGCTTCAGGAGGCTAATTTGCATATTCCAGGTGCCTTCTGGGAGAAGCGAAGTCTCCCTAAGCTAGAAGATCGTTGGGTACAGCCGGGACCAGCTGCTTCGAAAGCATCACCAAACCAAATTTTTGCCTGTAGGACATTATTGCAAGAGAGCTTGGCTGAGTAGATTACACAAGAAGGAAAACACACAGCAAGTCAGCAGGATCTAGGAGCAACATGGCAGATGTGACAACCTACATGGTGAGCTGCAGCATGTGCTACATGTTCACAGATCGACCAGAAGAAGAATCCAATTTCACCTGTCAGAAGTGTAGACTAGTGGCCCTTTTAGAAGAAAAGGTGCGGGGTCTGGAAGAAAGAATAGCAACTTTGAAACTCATCAAAGAGAATGAAGACTTTCTAGACAGAACAGAAGCATCTCTACTGGTCACAGAAGGTGCAAAAAGTGTCAGAGAACCTCCAAAAGCAGATGAGTGGAAGCATGTGACCAAAAGAAGCAAGAAGACCATGGAGAAATCACCAACCACACAACTGAAGAACCGATATCAAATCTTTGTAGAGGATGAAGATGGCACACCTAAGAATGAAGCAATACCAGCAAGCAAAAAAGAAAAGGGCACACAGCAACAAGTGACAGCAAAAAGTACAGCCAAGAAGCAACGAAGAGTGGTGGTGGTGGGAGACTCACTACTGAGAGGCACAGAAGCAGCCATCTGCAGACCGGACATAACTGCAAGAGAAGTATGCTGCCTTCCAGGTGCGATGATCAAGGATGTGACCGATAGGATACCAAAGCTCTTCAGCTCCAAGGACGTCCACCCATTTCTTCTGATACATGTTGGCACCAATGACACGGCAAGGAAGGACCTAACGACAATCTGCAAGGACTTTGAAGAGTTGGGGAAGAAAGTAAAGGAACTGGATGCACAGGTAGTTTTTTCTTCTATCCTTCCAGTAGATGGGCATGGCACCAGGAGATGGAACAGGATCCTTGATGCAAACAACTGGCTAAGACGATGGTGCAGACAACAAGGATTTGGATTCCTGGACCACGGTGTGAATTACTGGTATGATGGACTCCTCGCCAGAGACGGACTACACCTCAACAAACCTGGGAAACACACATTCGCCAGAAGACTCGCTACACTCATCAGGAGGGCGTTAAACTAGAAGAAGAGGGGACGGGAAGAAAAACATTAGACTCGAACAAAGACGACCCAGGAAAACATACTCAGAAAGGAGGTAAGAACATTTCTAAAACAATCCACAGTGAGGAGATTGGAACAAAACAAAATCCTCTAAACTGCATGCTCGCAAACGCCAGAAGCCTGACAAACAAGATGGAAGAACTAGAAGCAGAAATATCTACAGGTAACTTTGACATAGTGGGAATAACCGAGACATGGTTAGATGAAAGCTATGACTGGGCAGTTAACTTACAGGGTTACAGTCTGTTTAGAAAGGATCGTAAAAATCGGAGAGGAGGAGGGGTTTGTCTCTATGTAAAGTCTTGTCTAAAGTCCACTTTAAGGGAGGATATTAGCGAAGGGAATGAGGATGTCGAGTCCATATGGGTTGAAATTCATGGAGGGAAAAATGGTAACAAAATTCTCATTGGGGTCTGTTACAAACCCCCAAATATAACAGAAAGCATGGAAAGTCTACTTCTAAAGCAGATAGATGAAGCTGCAACCCATAATGAGGTCCTGGTTATGGGGGACTTTAACTACCCGGATATTAACTGGGAAACAGAAACCTGTGAAACCCATAAAGGCAACAGGTTTCTGCTAATAACCAAGAAAAATTATCTTTCACAATTGGTGCAGAATCCAACCAGAGGAGCAGCACTTTTAGACCTAATACTATCTAATAGACCTGACAGAATAACAAATCTGCAGGTGGTTGGGCATTTAGGAAATAGCGACCACAATATTGTGCAGTTTCACCTGTCTTTCACTAGGGGGACTTGTCAGGGAGTCACAAAAACATTGAACTTTAGGAAGGCAAAGTTTGAACAGCTTAGAGATGCCCTTAATCTGGTAGACTGGGACAATATCCTCAGAAATGAGAATACAGATAATAAATGGGAAATGTTTAAGAACATCCTAAATAGGCAGTGTAAGCGGTTTATACCTTGTGGGAATAAAAGGACTAGAAATAGGAAAAACCCAATGTGGCTAAACAAAGAAGTAAGACAGGCAATTAACAGTAAAAAGAAAGCATTTGCACTACTAAAGCAGGATGGCACCATTGAAGCTCTAAAAAACTATAGGGAGAAAAATACTTTATCTAAAAAACTAATTAAAGCTGCCAAAAAGGAAACAGAGAAGCACATTGCTAAGGAGAGTAAAACTAATCCCAAACTGTTCTTCAACTATATCAATAGTAAAAGAATAAAAACTGAAAATGTAGGCCCCTTAAAAAATAGTGAGGAAAGAATGGTTGTAGATGACGAGGAAAAAGCTAACATATTAAACACCTTCTTCTCCACGGTATTCACGGTGGAAAATGAAATGCTAGGTGAAATCCCAAGAAACAATGAAAACCCTATATTAAGAGTCACCAATCTAACCCAAGAAGAGGTGCGAAACCGGCTAAATAAGATTAAAATAGATAAATCTCCGGGTCCGGATGGCATACACCCACGAGTACTAAGAGAACTAAGTAATGTAATAGATAAACCATTATTTCTTATTTTTAGTGACTCTATAGCGACAGGGTCTGTTCCGCAGGACTGGCGCATAGCAAATGTGGTGCCAATATTCAAAAAGGGCTCTAAAAGTGAACCTGGAAATTATAGGCCAGTAAGTCTAACCTCTATTGTTGGTAAAATATTTGAAGGGTTTCTGAGGGATGTTATTGTGGATTATCTCAATGAGAATAACTGTTTAACTCCATATCAGCATGGGTTTATGAGAAATCGCTCCTGTCAAACCAATCTAATCAGTTTTTATGAAGAGGTAAGCTATAGACTGGACCACGGTGAGTCATTGGACGTGGTATATCTCGATTTTTCCAAAGCGTTTGATACCGTGCCGCACAAAAGGTTGGTACACAAAATGAGAATGCTTGGTCTGGGGGAAAATGTGTGTAAATGGGTTAGTAACTTGCTTAGTGATAGAAAGCAGAGGGTGGTTATAAATGGTATAGTCTCTAACTGGGTCGCTGTGACCAGTGGGGTACCGCAGGGGTCAGTATTGGGACCTGTTCTCTTCAACATATTCATTAATGATCTGGTAGAAGGTTTACACAGTAAAATATCGATATTTGCAGATGATACAAAACTATGTAAAGCAGTTAATACAAGAGAAGATAGTATTCTGCTACAGATGGATCTGGATAAGTTGGAAACTTGGGCTGAAAGGTGGCAGATGAGGTTTAACAATGATAAATGTAAGGTTATACACATGGGAAGAGGGAATCAATATCACCATTACACACTGAACGGGAAACCACTGGGTAAATCTGACAGGGAGAAGGACTTGGGGATCCTAGTTAATGATAAACTTACCTGGAGCAGCCAGTGCCAGGCAGCAGCTGCCAAGGCAAACAGGATCATGGGGTGCATTAAAAGAGGTCTGGATACACATGATGAGAGCATTATACTGCCTCTGTACAAATCCCTAGTTAGACCGCACATGGAGTACTGTGTCCAGTTTTGGGCACCGGTGCTCAGGAAGGATATAATGGAACTAGAGAGAGTACAAAGGAGGGCAACAAAATTAATAAAGGGGATGGGAGAACTACAATACCCAGATAGATTAGCGAAATTAGGATTATTTAGTCTAGAAAAAAGACGACTGAGGGGCGATCTAATAACCATGTATAAGTATATAAGGGGACAATACAAATATCTCGCTGAGGATCTGTTTATACCAAGGAAGGTGGCGGGCACAAGGGGGCATTCTTTGCGTCTGGAGGAGAGAAGGTTTTTCCACCAACATAGAAGAGGATTCTTTACTGTTAGGGCAGTGAGAATCTGGAATTGCTTGCCTGAGGAGGTGGTGATGGCGAACTCAGTCGAGGGGTTCAAGAGAGGCCTGGATGTCTTCCTGGAGCAGAACAATATTGTATCATACAATTATTAGGTTCTGTAGAAGGACGTAGATCTGGGGATTTATTATGATGGAATATAGGCTGAACTGGATGGACAAATGTCTTTTTTCGGCCTTACTAACTATGTTACTATGTTACTATGTAACCTAGATCTATCCCCAGAAAATAAGTCAGGAATAAGAATTTTAGGCTCTAACATAGGATTCTGAACCACAAAATCTTGAATGTTTTGTACCCTTGCAGAGAGATGATCCATACAAGAGGACAGACCTTGAATGTCCATATCTATACCTGTGTCCTGAACCTGTGAAAATCTGTGCTTTCGTCTGATGAGTCCAAATTTGAGATCTTTGGTTCCAACCACCGTGTCTTTGTGCAATGCAGAAAAGGTGAACGGATGGACTCTACATGCCTGGTTCCCACCATGAAGCATGGAGGAGGAGGGGGGTGATGGTGTGGGGGTGCTTTGCTGGTGACACTGTTGGGCATTTATTCAAAATTGAAGGCATACTGAACAAGCATGGCTACCACAGCATCTTGCAGCGGCATGCTATTCCATCCGGTTTGTGTTTAGTTGGACCATCATTTATTTTTCAACAGGACAATGACCCCAAACACACCTCCAGGCTGTGTAAGGGCTATTTGACCAAGAAGGAGAGTGATGGGGTGCTACGCCAGATGACCTGGCCTCCACAGTCACCAGACCTGAACCCAATCGAGATGGTTTGGGGTGAGCTGGACCGCAGAGTGAAGGTAAAAGGGCCAACAAGTGCTAAGCATCTCTGGGAACTCCTTCAAGATTGTTGGAAGACCATTTCCGGTGACTACCTCTTGAAGCTCAGCAAGAGAATACCAAGAGTGTGCAAAGCAGTCATCAAAGCAAAAGGTGGCTACTTTAAAGAACATAGAATATAAGACATATTTTCAGTTGTTTCACACTTTTTTGTTAGGCATATAATTCCACATGTGTTTATTCATAGTTTTGATGCCTTCAGTGTGATTGTACAATTTTCATAGTCATACAAATACAGAAAAATCTTTAAATGAGAAGGTGTGTCCAAACTTTTGGTCTGTACTGTGTAGTAAGAGTGACCATGTCTTTAAATTACCCAGTTATTGTGTGAGAGGCTAAGTTAGCAGGCAAAACAGTTTCCAAATGTTATAAATGAGGATGCACTACTGTGAAATTGCAAATAAATGTGTACACTCTGCTGTTATTAGAATAGAAGTGTGTAACATATCAAAGTTTATAACTCACAATGAAACATACAAAGAGATTAACTTAATAATATGCCTGAAGTAGAATTATATTAACATTTTTTCCAGAAAAATTAATCCCTTCATGGCTTTGGGATTTTCCTTTTCCATTTTTTGCTTTTTATCCTCGGAGCCATAACTTTTTATTTTTCAACAATAAGGCAATGTGAGAGCTTGTTTTTTGCAGTATGAGTTGTACTTTTGAATGGTACCACTGATTTTACCAAATAGTGTACTGAAAAATGGAAAAATTGCATTAAAATGACAAAAAAATTGATATTCCAAGATAGTTTTTTTTTTTTTGCCATGTTCACTAAATGCTAAAACTGACTTGCAATTATGATTCTCCAGGTCATTACGAGTACATAGACATAATGCATTTACAGGTTTTTTCTTATTTAACCCCTTTACTTGAGAAGGTTTTTTGCACGTTAATGGCAAGGCCAATTTTTGCAATTCTGACCACTGTAAATTTACGAGGTTATAACTTTGGAATGCATTAACGTAACCCGGAGATTCTGAGTTTTTTTTGTGACATATTGTACTTCATGATCATGGTTACATTTCTTCAGTATGACTGTTTATTTGTGAAAAAAACTGAAATTTGGCAAAAATTAGGAAAATTTTACAATTTCCAACCTTTGAATTTTCATGCCCTTAAATCACAGAGATATGTCACACAAAATAATTAATAAATAACATTTCCAACATGTCTACTTTACATCAGGAGAATTAAAAAAAAAAAAAAAAACATTTCTTGGGAAGATATAAGGGTTAAAAGTTGACCTACAATTTTTCATTTTTCCAACAAAATTTAGAAAAACATTTTTAAGGACCACATCACATTTGAAATCAGTTTGTGGGGTCTATGTGAAAGAACATACCAAAAAATGAGACCATTCTAAAAATTGCACCCCTCAAAGTGCTCAAAACCACATTCAAGAAGTTTATTAACCTTTCAGGAATTTTTTTGAAACAGAAATAACATTTGACTTTTTTCAAAATTTTTTTATTCTGATGCAATTTTTTTACTTTGACAAGATTAATAGGGAAAAATGGACTCCAAAATTTGTTGTGTAAATTTTCCTGAGTGCACAGATACCCCACATGAATGAGAAAACCACTGTTTCTGCGCACTGCAAATCTCAAAAGGAAAGGGGCGCGAATTGAGTTTTTGAATGCAAAACTTACTGGAACAATTAGAGGATGCAATGTTGCGTTTGGACACCATTTCAGGAACTAGACCACTCATGGATCTGATCTAGATGTGTGGTGTGCACATTGAACCCTCAGGTGCTTCACAGAAGTTTATAACGTTGAGTTGTAAAAATAAAAAAAATCACAACAAATATGCTGTCAGCACAAAATATTGCATTTTCATAAGAGTAACAGTAGAAAATACACTATAAAATTTGTTGCACAATTTCTCCTGAGTTCGCCAATACCCAATGTAAGGGAGAAAAATACCAATTTGGCGAATGGCATGGCTTAGAAGGGAAGGAGTGTATTTCAACTTTTTGAACGTAAAATTTCCTGGAATCATTGGCGGACATCATGTCTCATTTGGAAAAGCCCCTGATGTGCCTAAACAGTGGAAATCCCTCACAAGTGACTCCATTTTTTAAAATATACCCTTCACGATATGTATTTATATGCATTGTAAGCACCTTAACCCCTTAGCGACCGCCGATACGCCTTTTAACGGCGGCCGCTAAGGGTACTTAAACCACAGCGCCGTTAATTAACGGCGCTGTGGAAAAAGTAAATAGCGCCCCCCAGAGTTGGATTTTCTCCGGGGTCTCGGCTGCCGGGGGTAGCCGAGACCCCAGAGAACATGATTCGGGGGTTTTTTTACCAACCCCACATTTGCGATCGCCGGTAATTAACCGTTTACCGGCGATCGCAAAAAAAAAGCGATCTCTTTTTAATTTCTCTGTCCTCCAATGTGATCGCACATCATAGGACAGAGAAAAGGGGTCCCAGATAGCCCCCCGATACTCACCTATCTCCCCCGGTGCTCCTCGTGGCTCCCGGTGGGCGCCGCCATCTTCAAAATGGCAGGCGCATGCGCAGTGCACCCGCCGGCCGGCACCTGGAGAATCTTTGGGGTCTCGGCTGCCGGGGGTAGCCGAGACCCCAAAGAACATGATCGGGGTCGGTTTTACCGACCCCTGTTTTGCGATCGCCGGTAATTAACTGTTTACCGGCTACCGCAAAAAAAAAAATCAAAGTGTAATTCTCTGTCCTCTGATGTGATCGCACATCAGAGGACAGAGAAAGAGGGTGATTCGGGGACCCTATTATACTTACCGGTGTCCCTGGATCCTCCTGCTGCTCCTCCTGGCTGCCGGGGAAAAGAAAATGGCGGGCGCATGCGCAGTGCACCCGCCATCTATCGCCATCTGCCGGCCGACAGGAGAAGAGCAGTTGGGGCTAAAATTAGGGTTAGGGTTAGGGTTAGGGCTAGGGTTAGGGCTAGGGTTAGGGCTAGGGTTAGGGCTAGGGTTAGGGTTAGGGCTAGGGTTAGGGCTAGGGTTAGGGTTAGGGCTAGGGTTAGAGCTAGGGTTAGGGTTAGGGTTAGGGCTAGGGCTAGGCTTAGGACTAGGGTTAGGGTTAGGGTTAGGGTTAGAGCTAGGGTTAGGGCTAGAGTGAGGGCTAGGGTTAGGGTTAGGGCTAGGGTTGGGGCTAGGGTTAGGGCTAGGGTTAGGGCTAGGGGTAGGGTTAGGGTTAAGGCTAGGGTTAGGGTTAGGGCTAGGGTTAGGGCTAGGGTTAGGGTTAGGGCTAGGGTTAGGGTTAGGGCTAGAGTTAGGGTTAAGGTTAGGGCTAGGGTTAGGGCTAGGGTTAGGGCTAGGGTTAGGGCTAGGGCTAGGGTTAGGGCTAGGGTTAGGGCTAGGGTTAGGGTTGGGGCTAAATTTAGGGTTAGGGTTGGGGCTAAATTTAGGGTTAGGCTTCTTTCACACTTATGTCGGTACGGGGCCGTCGCAATGCGTCAGCCCGACATACCGACGCACGTTGTGAAAATTGTGCACAACGTGGGCAGCGGATGTAGTTTTTCAACGCATCCACTGCCCAATCTATGTCCTGGGGAGGAAGGGGGCGGAGTTACAGCCATGCATGTGCGGTCAGAAATGGCGGACGCGACGTACAAAATAACTTTACATTGAACGTTTTTTGTGCCTACGGTCCGCCAAAACACAACTGATCCAGTGCACGACGGACGCGACGTGTGGCCATCCGTCACGATCCGTCGGCAATACAAGTCTATGGGCAAAAAAACGCATCCTGCGGGCACATTTGGAGGATCCGTTTTTTGTCCAAAACGACGGATTGCGACGGATGCCAAACGACGCAAGTGTGAAAGTAGCCTTATGGCTAGTGTTAGGGTTGGGGCTAAAGTTAGGGCTAGGGTTGGGGCTAAAGTTAGGGTTAGATTTGGGGTTAGGGTTTGGATTAGAGTTGGTATTAGGGTTAGGGTTGGCATTAGGGTTACGCTTGGGATTAGGGTTAGGTTTGGGATTAGGATTGTGATTATGGGTGTATTGGGATTAGGGCTAGGTTTGAGATTAGGGTTGAGATTAGGATTAGGGGTGTGTTGGATTTAGGGTTTTGATTAGGGTTATGGTTAGGGTTGACATTAGGGTTGTTTTGGGGTAAGGGTTGTGATTATCGTTAGGGTTAGTGATTATGGATCGGGTTGGAATTAGGGTTAGGGTTGTGTTGGGGTTAGGGTTGGAGCTAGAATTGGGGGGTTTCCACTGTTTAGTTACATCAGGGGGTCTCCAAACACGACAGCCAATTTTGCGCTCAAAAAGTCAAATGGTGCTCCCTCCCTTCTCAGCTCTGCCATGCGCCCAAACAGTGGGTTACCCCCACATATGGGGCATCAGCGTACTCGGGATAAATTGGACAAGAACTTTTGGGGTCCAATTTCTCCTGTTACCCTTGTGAAAATAAAAACTTGGGGGCTACAAAATCTTTTTTGTGGAAAAAAAAATATTTTTTTATTTTCACGACTCTGCATTCTAAACTTCTGTGAAGCACTTGGGCATTCAAAGTTCTCATCACACATCTAGATAAGTTCCATGGGGGGTCTAGTTTCCAAAATGGGGTCACTTTTGGGGGGTTTCCACTGTTTAAGCACACAAGGGGCTCTCCAAACGCGACATGGCATCCAATCTCAATTCCAGACAATTCTACATTGAAAAAGTAAAACGGCACTCCTTCTCTTCCAAGCTCTGCGGTGTGCCCAAACAGTGGTTTACCCCCACATATTGGGTATCAACGTACTCAGGAGAAATTGCACTACAACTTTTGTGGTCTAATTTCTCCTGTTACCCTTGTGGAAAAAAAATGTGGGGGCAAAACCTCATTTTTGTAGAAAAAATGTGATTTTTTTATTTTCACAGCTCAACATTATAAACTTCTGTGAAGCACAAGGGGGTTCCAAGTGCTCACCACACATCTAGGTAAGTTCCTTAAGGGGTCTAGTTTTCAAAATGGGGTTACTTTTGGGGGGTTTCCACTGTTTAGGCACATCAGGGGCTCTCCAAACGCGACATGGCATCCGATCTCAATTCCAGACAATTCTACATTGAAAAAGTAAAACGGCACTCCTTCTCTTCCAAGCTCTGCGGTGCGCCCAAACAGTGGTTTACCCCCACATATTGGGTATCGACGTACTCAGGAGAAATTGCACTACAACTTTTGTGGTCTAATTTCTCCTGTTACCCTTGTGAAAATAAAAATTTGGGGGCAAAAAGATCATTTTTGTAGAAAAAATGCGATTTTTTATTTTCATGGCTCAACGTTATAAACTTCTGTGAAGCACATGGGGGTTCAAAGTGCTCACCACACATCTAGATAAGTTCCTTAAGGGGTCTAGTTTCCAAAATGGTGTCACTTGTGGGGGGTTTCCACTGTTTAGGCACATCAGGGGCTCTCCAAACGTGACATGGCGTCCGATCGCAATTCCAGCCAATTCTGCATTGAAAAAGTCAAAAGGCGCTCCTTCACTTCCAAGTTCTGCGGTGCGCCCAAACAGTGGTTTACCCCCGCATATGTGGTATTGGCGTATTCAGGAGAAATTGCATAACAAAATTTATGGTTACATTTCTGTTTTTACACTTGTGAAAATAAAAAAAATGGTTCTGAATTAAAATGTTTGCAAAAAAAAGTTAAATGTTCATTTTTTCCTTCCACATTGTTTCAGTTCCTGTGAAGCACGTAAAGGGTTAATAAACTTCTTGAATATGGTTTTGAGAACCTTGAGGGGTATAGTTTTTAGAATGGTGTCACACTTCTTTATTTTCTATCATATAGACCCCTCAAAATGACTTCAAATGTGATGTGGTCCCTAAAAAAAGGTGTTGTAAAAATGAGAAATCGCTTGTCAACTTTTAACCCTTATAACTCCCTAACAAAAAAAAAGTTTGTTTCCAAAATTGTGCTGATGTAAAGTAGACATGTGGGAAATGTTATTTATTAACTATTTTTTTGTGACATACAGTTAGGTCCATATATATTTGGACAGAGACAACATTTTTCTAATTTTGGTTATAGACATTACCACAATGAATTTTAAACAAAACAATTCTGGTGCAGTTGAAGTTCAGACTTTCAGCTTTCATTTGAAGGTATCCACATTAAAATTGTTGAAGGGTTTAGGAGTTTCAGCTCCTTAACATGTGCCACCCTGTTTTAAAAGGGACCAAAAGTAATTGGACAGATTCAATAATTTTAAATAAAATATTCATTTTTAGTACTTGGTTGAATACCCTTTGTTGGCAATGACTGCCTGAAGTCTTGAACTCATGGACATCACCAGATGCTGTGTTTCCCCCTTTTTGATGCTCTGCCAGGCCTTCACTATGGTGGTTTTCAGTTGCTGTTTGTTTGTGGCCTTTTTGTCTGAAGTTTAGTCTTTAACAAGTGAAATGCATACTCAAATGGGTTGAGATCAGGTTACAAACTTGGCCATTCAAGAAAATTCCACTTCTTTGCTTTAATAAACTCCTAGGTTGCTTTGGCTTTATGTTTTGGGTCATTGTCCATCTGTAGTATGAAACGACGACCAATCAGTTTGGCTGCATTTGGCTGGATCTGAGCACACAGTATTTCTCTGAATACCTCAGAATTCATTCAGCTGCTTCTGTCCTGTGTCACATCATCAATAAACACTAGTGACCCAGTGTCACTGGCAGCCATGCATGCCCAAGCCATCACACTGCCTCCGCCGTATTTTACAGATGATGTGGTATGCTTTGGATCGTGAGCTGTACCACGCCTTCGCCATACTTTTCTCTTTCCATCATTCTGGTAGAGGTTGATCTTGGTTTCATCTGTCCAAAGAATGTTCTTCCAGAACTGTGCTGGCTTTTTTAGATGCTTTTTAGCAAAGTCCAGTCTAGCATTTTTATTCTTGATGCTTATGAGTGGCTTGCACCGTGCAGTGAACCCTCTGTATTTATTTTCATGCAGTCTTCTCTTTATGGTAGATTTGGATATTGATTCGCCGACCTCTTGGAGAGTGTTGTTCACTTGTTTGGCTGTTGTGAAGGGGTTTCTCTTCACCATGGAGATTATTCTGCGATCATCCACCACTGTTGTCTTCCGTGGACGCCCAGGTCTTTTTGCTTTGATGAGTTCACCAGTGCTTTCTTTCTTCCTCAGGATGTACCAAACTGTAGATTTTGCCACTCCTAATATTGTAGCAATTTCTCAGAAGGGTTTTTTCTGTTTTCACAGCGTAAGGATGGCTTGTTTCACCTGCATGGAGAGCTCCTTTGACTTCATGTTTACTACACAGCAAAACCTTCCAAATGCAAGCACCACACCTCAAATCAACTCCAGGCCATTTATCTGCTTAATTGAGAATGACATAGCGAAGGGATTGCCCACACCTGTCCATGAAATAGCCTTGGAGTCAATTGTCCAATTACTTTTGGTCCCTTTAAAAAGAGGGTGGCACATGTTAAGGAGCTGAAACTCCTAAACCCTTCATCCAATTTTAATGTGGATACCCTCAAATGAAAGCTGAAAGTCTGATCTTCAACTGCATCTGAATTGTTTTGTTTAAAATTCATTGTGGTAATGTCTATAACCAAAATTAGAAAAATGTTGTCTCTGTCCAAATATATATGGACCTAACTGTATCTCTGATTTAAGGGCATAAAAATACAAAGTTTGAAAATTGCTAAATTTTAAAATTTTTTGCCATATTTCCATTTTTTTCATAAATAATCGCAAGTAATATCGAAGAAATGTTGCCACTAACATGAAGTACAATATGTCTCGAAAAAACATTCTCAGAATCAGCGGGATCCGTTGAAGCGTTCCAGAGTTGTAACCTCATAAAATGACAGTGGTCAGAATTGTAAAAATTGGCTCGGTCATTAAGTACCAAATTGGCTCTGTCACTAAGGGGTTAAACCCCCAGGTGCTTCACAGAAGTTTGTAACATTGAGCAGCGAGAAAAATAAAATCACATTTTCCTCACAAAAATGTTGTTTTAGGCCCAAGTTTTTAAAATTTCTAAAGGTTAATAGGACATTTTTTACAACAAACTGAGGTCCATTTTTTCCTGAGTGCACAAATACCCTACATGTAAATTGGGAAAAAATGTTCAGGCACAGTGCAAAGTTGAAAGGGCAAGGAGTGCCAGATTTTAATGTTATGGTTTGCAAGTACCATGACCCTATGGGGGAGCCCATGAGGTAACAGAACAGCAGAATCCCACATAATTGACCCTGGTTTACAAACTGCACCTTTCAATGAATTTATCTAGGGGTGCAGTGATCATATTGACAGCACTTGCATATCAGAGAATTTTATAATATTGAGCAGTAAAGAAAAAGTAACAATAGTTTTACCATCAAATTTAGTTTTGGCCCCAGATTGACTATTTTCACAAGAATTGGGTAAAAATGGCACAAAAATTTGTCCCACAATTTCTAATGAACATGGCAATACCCCATATGTGACTGTGCAGCATTAGTTAGCCATACGGAGAGACTCAGAAGGAATGAAGCGCTATTTGCCTCCTGGAGTGCAGATTTTCCTAGAAGAGTTTGCAGACTCCAATTGCTAGAAGAGCAGAATCCCCCTTCAAGTGACCCCCATTTGGGAAATTATGCCCCTTTGGGAATTTATCTACAGATGTAGTGCTGATTTTGACTCCACGGGTATTTTCCAGAAACAAGCAGCAATGAATGTTGCCAAGTGAAAATTGCCAGCTACTGTTGTAGTGAGTAGTACACTGTAGTGACCAACACATTGCAGTCACCAGTACATTATGCCCAGCCGTGCTTCTGGAGGCATGCACCCTTAAGTTAGGTGGGTTCTTATTGCTTCAGAAATGCCAAACGTGGATGCTAGATATGGTTTAGGTACATTGCGGGGCTCAAGAGGGAGGAGGACATTTGGATTTGGGAGCAAAGAATTTGCTGAATATCTTTTGGTGGGTGAGGAGCTATTTCGCTTTTCCAGAGCCTTTGTACTACCAGTTTCATGGAATCCCTCTATATTTCTGTTGAAAGATGAGAGACCTGAGTGAGGACTTGCTTTTTTTGTGGATTGAGGTGAAGTTTTTATTGGAAACATTTTACATAACGTTTGGGATCACATTTATCTGGTTCTCTACGTGGAGCACTTACTTTGGGGTTTCCATCTAAATCTCTGAGTACTGTGATTCAGATGAAACCCCCAAGGGATCCATTCGCTATTATGAGGCAGCACAGTTACTCTGGACTCCGTCTGACTGCTGTTCAGCTGTGTCCTTTTCAGAAGTGCACAAAACTAGCACTTTTATGCAATCCTAAAAAGACAGACAGCGCCATATCACAGGTCAGATGGCATTCACAGTGTCTCCATCTGACATAGGGAATCTTCCGCCAGAGGTTCCATCTGAATCACATATTTCAGAGAGTTACACCAAAACCCCATGGTAAGGGCTCAACGCAGAGCACAAGATAAATGAGCACCGAGCCTTACTGTAGTCTTTGGGAGGCAGAATGAAAAAATGAACAGTAAGTGAAGAATTTTTATTTTATTTTTTACGCTGTTCCTCATGTGGTTTAAGTGATTAGGTGACTTTATTCTTCGGGACGGTGTGATTACAGTGATTACAGATTTATATCATGTTTTTAAGTTTGGCTGCGGTCTCACATTAAAAGACATTTTTTATTGCAAAAATAGTTTTTGCATCACCACATTTTGAGAGCTATAATTTTTCCATGTTTCTGTTGACAGAGTCATTTGATGGCTTGTTTTTTTGCAGGACGAGTTGACAATTTTATTGGTACCATTTTTGGGCACAACATTTTTGTTATCACTTTCTATTCCGATTCTTGGGAGGCAGAATGAAAATAAAACAGCAAATCAGGAATTTATTTTTTTAAGGGGGGTTATGCTGTTCCTTGTGCAGTAAAATTGATATGGCAGTTTTATTCCTCGGGTCAGTAAGATTGCAACGATTCCTCATTTATATAGTTTTCTTATGTTTTGGTGTTTTTACACAATAAAAACTTTTATAGAAAAAAAATATATTTTTCCATTCCTTTATTGTGATAGCTATAGCATTTAGTTTTTTTCTGCTGAAGGAGCTGTATGGCAGCTTGTTTTTTGAGGACAAGCTGGCATTTTCAGCGGTACCATTTTTTTTTTAAATCTGTCTTTTTATCAATTTTTATTCCACTTTTTGCTATGATAAAGCATTTTGTCTTGCCTTGTTTTTTATTTATTAAATAGTGTTCAATAAAGAGGTTAACTTGTGGGACAGTGTTAAAGGTCGGGGCATTGCGGACGCGGCAATATCAAATATGTGTACTTTTATGTTTATATATAATTGTTTCATTCAAATATTTATTTGGAGATTCAATATCTTATGATTTTTACTATTTAGATTTTTAAAAAATATATTTTTGCAATTATTTTCTTTTTACTTTTTTACTTTGTCTCTCTATGGGCAATCATTTTTACAGGATGATCGCTTCTACAGCATGGAGATGCAGCAGCATCCCCATGCTGTGGAAACTGTCAGCTCTGGAAACACAAGGACATAGTAAAAATGAACAATAATGTATGTAAACCCTAATAAATTATGAATGATAATTCACAGGAAAAATCTCCTGATTTGGGGTTATTCCAGTGTAACAAGTTGAGCCCATTAGGAGTATAGAACATGTAACCCCAAAAACATTGCAAAGGGGGCTGGGCCCAAAATTTAGCATGTT
Source organism: Ranitomeya imitator (assembly GCF_032444005.1). NCBI lineage: Eukaryota > Metazoa > Chordata > Amphibia > Anura > Dendrobatidae > Ranitomeya > Ranitomeya imitator. Next base: position 999,020,730 of record NC_091282.1, read on the forward strand.
CAAAGGTGGAAAAAAAACTCTGAATATAGGGAAAACAAATCCCTTTTAACAGGGTAAACCAGGGCTTCTCCAGGTAGTATTGCTTATAACTTGTGTATTTTTCCGTGAAACATGAAAACAGTTCCACAAATTCTAAGTAGCATTGCAAGTAGTATTATAAAAGTGTGACAGCACTGGCTTATGCTTATAGCAAGTAATAGATGGGTACAGTAGCCACCCATCCACAAGCTCCAAAATACAGAGCAAAGTTATATAAAATTGATAAAGGACATTTCAGCGTGGATTAGTAGAGGACAGTCCCCTTGCATCGCCGTTGTCACCTGCTCCTCTCCAGTCTTTTCCTTTTATTCCAAACTGGAGGTGGCACTCCAGGAGGAACAGGAGTGTCCCTGTTCACAATCTTTGAGGATCTGCAGACCCAGAGTTTTGCAGAAAGCTGGCAAATCGTCCAGAGAGTGTAGTGTCGCAGAAATTCCCTCCCAGCAAAATGTTAGAGCAAAGGTGAAACCCCATCTATACGGGATATGGAGGTCTTTCAGGGTGTTTAATAAAGGTCTGAGAGACCTTCTTTTCTGCAAGGTGAGATGAGACAAATCTGGAAACAACTGCACTACTGTTTATGAGTAAAGGATCTCTTTCTGCGACTTGGCATTTGTCATGTTCTTTTCCTTGGTTTCATAAACATGGAGACAACAGATTATATTTGTGGGTATGGAGTCGACCGGTTAGGTTGTAGACCACGGTGGGCTCTGTCAAATTTAGTATGCATAGAAGGTGAGTCCCTGAGGAAGGAATTAAAGATCTCTTGGAGAATTAATTTGGGGTTTTCATGGTCATTGGATTCTGGGACACCTCTCACCCTAATATTGCATCTCCTGCCCCATTATCAAGTTCTTCTAATTGCACCCAGAGGTCTTTTACAGGCCTTTGATGTGAAAGCATTAGCTGGTGCAATTCAGCTACATGGGAACTAGTTGTATTGTGATCCCCCTCCAACGTGTCTATACGGCCTTTCACAAGCTGTAGATCCTGAATAAAACTTCAGAATTTATTTAAACATCATAAAACACTAGCGGTTCCTCCAGTTAACCAATAAGTAAGACATGGCCAAAATGTGTTGGTTGGAGACCACTTGAAGAGCCGCTAGAGTTTTATGATGTTCAAATAAATTTTGAAGTTTTATTCATCTGACTTTTTGCTGGTGAATTTTATTTATCCAAAATGGTTTCTTTTTATTCCTTGACATTTTAATTACCAGAGTGAATAGGTTTTCCACACTATTCTAGTAGTATTTCCTAAAACATGCCCCATTTATGTTCGGTATCCCCAGTTACAATGACACGGTCCCCGTCTACTCAATTAAGCTCTTCCCTTAATTTGTTGAAATCAGGTTTCGTAAAGTTCCAGGTTTTTGCATTTACCCTTTTGAATGTTTGATTGAAAATTACATTGAAGGTTACCATGTTATGGCCACTGTTTCCCAAATGCTTCCTCCTGATTGAAGTGCAGTCCATCCTTACTGTAGAGCCTTTAGCCCACAGAGAGGTCAGTTCAGTTCTCCATGAACCCAAACTCTCCCTTCCTGCACCAATTTTTAAGCCATTCATTTATCTCCCTGAAATTCCCGCTGTCTTTCTAGTGACTCTTGTAGCACTGGCTGTATTTCTGAATGCACCACCTTTGAGATTCTTGACTTCAGCTTCTTTCCTTGTTTCCTGTAATCATTTCTAAGGACCTTCCACTCCCCTTTAACTTTGTCATTGGTACTGATGTGTACCATGATTGCTGAGGTTTTCCCAGCCCCACCCAGCAATCTGTCCAACCAGAGCACCTGGTAGACACTGTTTGGCATTCACAGTCTCAGCGGTAGATGACCCTGTCTGTCCACTTAATTATAGAGTCCCCTACCAACAATTTCTGTCTTGCCTTTGCTGCGCTCCTATTTCCCTCCTTCCTACAGCAGTTGTTTTCCTTGTTGCTAGGAACAATGTCCTGCTGTAGTAATCCTAGTCCTGGGCCTGCTTTCTTAATATCAGCCAAACAGGCATATTTACTAGGTTGTGCCAGATCAGGACTGAGCTCCCTGACACTTACCGTATATACTCGAGTATAAGCCGACCCGAGTATAAGCCGACCCCCCTAATTTTGCCACAAAAAACTGGGAAAACTTATTGACTCGAGTATAAGCCTAGGGTGGATATGTAGCATTTACCGGTGAATTTCAAAAATAAAAATAGATCATTATTTCCCCATAGCTGTGCCATATAGTGCTCTGCACCGTTCATATTGCCCCATAGATGCTGCACAGATGCCCCATATAGTGCTGTGTGCCGTTCATACTGCCCCATAGATGCTGCACAGATGCCCCATATAGTGCTGTGTGCCGTTCATACTGCCCCATAGATGCTGCACAGATGCCCCATATAGTGCTGTGTGCCGTTCATACTGCCCCCATAGATGCTGCACAGATGCCCCATATAGTGCTGTGTGCCGTTCATACTGCCCCCATATAGTGCTGTGTGCCGTTCATACTGCCCCCATAGATGCTGCACAGATGCCTCATATAGTGCTGTGTGCCGTTCATACTGCCCCCATATAGTGCTGCGTGCCGTTCATACTGCCCCCATATAGTGCTGTGTGCCGTTCATACTGCCCCCATATAGTGCTGTGTGCCGTTCATACTGCCCCCATATAGTGCTGTGTGCCGTTCATACTGCCCCCATATAGTGCTGTGTGCCGTTCATACTGCCCCCATATAGTGCTGTGTGCCGTTCATACTGCCCCCATATAGTGCTGTGTGCCGTTCATACTGCCCCCATATAGTGCTGTGTGCCGTTCATACTGCCCCCATATAGTGCTGTGTGCCGTTCATACTGCCCCCATATAGTGCTGTGTGCCGTTCATACTGCCCCCATAGATGCTGCCCATAAATCTGTGCTGCCGCTGCTGCTGCTGCAATAAAAAAAAAAACCACATACTCACCTCCCTTGATTGCAGCTCCCAGCGTCCGGTCCCGGCGCCTCCATCTTCCCGGCATCTCTGCTCTGACTGATCAGGCAGAGGGCGCCGCGCACACTATATGCGTCATCGCGCCCTCTGCCTGAACAGTCAGAGCGCAGACGCCGGGAAGATGGAGGCGCCGGGAAGATGGAGCGACGCCCGGCGGCTGGAACGCGGACAGGTGAATATAACATACTCACCTAGTCCTGGCGATCCTCGCGCTGTCCCTGCCTTCCTCCCCGTCTTCTGTGCTGCAGCATCTTCCTGTCAGCGGTCACCGGCACCGCTGATTAGAGAAATGAATAGGCGGCTCCGCCCCTATGGGAGGTGGAGCCGCTTATTCATATCTCTAATGAGCGGTCCCACGTGACCGCTGAAGAGGGGAAGACGCTGCAGCACAGAAGACGGGGAGGAAGGCAGGGACAGCGCGAGGATCGCTGGGACTAGGTAAGTATACCTCAGCGCCCTCACCCCCTCACCCGCCGACCCCACCACTACCGTGACTCGAGTATAAGCCGAGGGGGGCACTTTCAGCCCAAAAATTTGGGCTGAAAATCTCGGCTTATACTCGAGTATATACGGTACCCCCTAAACCTTCTTGCACCTGTCACCCAGCTATGTACTTCTCGTTCCTTATCTTCCCCACCTCCACCCTAATTCAGATCACTGGACCCAGCCATAGCATGCTCAATGAGCTGTAATCTCTTCTGCAGGTTTGCATTACTCCCAAGTTTTGCAACCTGAAAATTTAGATCCATTATCTGGGATTCCAAACATGTAAAATGCTGACATCGATCAGAGATATATTCACCCTCAAATTGCTGTACAAGGCATGCATACATCTCACAAGATGCACACCTGGTAGCAGTGTCCATGGAACACATAATTGAAAAAAACTATGGAAAGCTAATAAGGAAAACACTAAACTATGCTCTTGTGTTAAACTATGAAATTGCATTTATCTATGCACTTGTCTGCAACATCTGCATTTTAATGCCGCTTCTGCTCCACTCAACATCCTCACTTAGACTCACTGGAATTTGAACTTCCAATAAAGAATGAGGACAGCGCTGCACTAGTTGGTGAAATGATATCACCTTTATTCTATCTTCTGTTGCTACATTTCGATCCATCAGAAGGCAGAATAAAGGTGATATAATTTCACCTTGTGAAGTGCTGTCCTTATTCTTTATTGAATGTTTGAACTTTTCCCAAGATGGACTCCTTGGGTCTGACATGCGCTTCAATTGTAGGTAAAGTTAACCCTGTGTTTGCATAAGGTGCTGTGAGCAAATATTTATATGATTCACTGGAATTTGTAGACCTCCAGATAGCACAAAAGGTGAAGTGCTTTTAATCAGTGCAGGAGTATGAGAATTCACACACCACAGATTTCTAGCCCCTCTATGTCATAAACCCATAACTAGTGTTGAGCGATACCTTCCGATATCCGAAAATATCGGTATTGGATTGGATCGGCTGATATCCAAAAAATATCGGATATCGCCGATACTGATACCAGAAACCAATGCAAGTCAATGGGACAAAAATATTGGAATTAAAATAAACCCTTTCTTTCTTTGTAGGTTAATTCTACATGAAGGAAAACAACTAAGAATAATGTAGAATATATTGGGGAGGTGGAGGAGACATTAAAGGCATAGAGGTTTAGCCCAATCAAATGGAATGGCAGGAATTAAATTTTTTAAAGACGTTTGGAGATACAAAGAAATGACTATGCTAAGATTTTTTATATTTTGTCAGATATTTATCTTTCACTACTTCCATGCTCTTCACCTTCTTTTTTAGTTCTCCCACACTTTCTTCTTCATCATCCTCAGCAGCAGCATCTTTTTCATCAACTTCTTCTTCACTTTATTCATCTTCTTCTTCTTCAGCTTCTTCCTATTATTCTTTTTTTTACATTCTTCATATTCTTCTTATTCAATTCATATTCTACTTCTTCATCTTCATATCCTTCTTCTGAATCATATTCTTATTTGTGACAGGCATTCCTGTAGTTGTTATCTATAAAAGTTTGAAGATTACACCTTCCGTTCTGTCACAAAAGATTTACAACAGGATTTGTCTGTATTCAGTTTGGCCTGCAGCAGCAGGTTTTTTCCAGGGGCACCACGATGTGGAACGGACTCACCCCCTTACACTGCTTAGTCTTCTTTTGCTTATAATTTAGATAATATCTTTTGCTCTGAATTTTAGTCTTATGCTTAATGTTCTTCTGCTTTTTTTTCTGCAGCTTCTTGTTCTTCCGCTTCTTGGTCTTCTTCAGGGTGGTCTTCAGGGTCGTCGTCTCCAGGGTTGTCTCCAGGGTCGTCGTCTCCGGGGTCGTCATCTTCTTTGGGGAGGTCTTCAGGGTCATCGTCTCCGTGGTCATCATGTTCTTTGGGGTGGTCTTCAGGGTCGTCGTCTTTACGGTCGTCATCAGGGAGATCCAGAGTGATTAGCAAAAAACATTTCCAAAATCTTGAACTTGGAAATGTAGCAGGTACAAGAAGGCTGAGGAACTGCCGAGAACCAGCTGACGGTACTGGAACCCGGATGGCTACCCGAAGGTCCAAGAGCCAATGGAACTACCGAGGACCAACTGATGGCACTGGAACCTGGTTACTAAGCAGGAGGTACCCGTGCCAGAAAGCACTACCAAGGACCACCAGACGTTGGTGGAACTCGGATACCAAGAAGGAGGCACCTAAGCCAAAGGCTCTGCCTGGAACCAGCTGATGGTACTGGAACCAGGATGGGGAGCAGAAGGTACAAGAGCCAAAGACACTGCCGAGAACCAGCTGACGGTACTGGAACATGGATGGCTACCCAAAGGTACAAGAACCAATGGAACTACCGAGGACCAGCTGACGGTACTGAAACCGGGTTACTAAACAGGAGGTACCCGTGCCAGAAATCACTACCAAGGACCACCAGATGTTAGTGGAACTTGGATACTGAGAAGGAGGCACCTAAGCCAAAGGCTCTGCCTGGAACCAGCTGACGGTACTGGAACCAGAATGGGTAGCAGAAGGTAAAAGAGCAAAAGACACTGCCATGAACCAGCTGATGGTACTGAAACCCGGGGGACCGATTCAAGATTGACTTCCAAAGAACCAGCTAAAGTTGCTGGAACTCAGATAGGCAGCAGAAGTTCCACATGAAAAAAAAATTGCTAGGCCATGAGTTGGTCAGAGTTACCAAAAACCCACAGTCCTACAGGGGGAGCTTGTCCTATTGGCACTATGGAACCAGCCCTGATTGCCAGTTCCCACAGCCCACAAAGGAAGCACCTAAACTGCAGGCACCATAGAGTCAGCTAACCCGACCGCAAACCAACAGGACAACGTATTGGAGGCAAAGTGACCTTGACACTACCCGGAAGCAGCTGGCGTGCAGGAAACAGGCTGGGCAGGAGGGTGTACCCATGCCAAAGACATTTCTGAGCAGCAACTGGCAGTGTTGGAGCCCAGGGATTACAGAAGAAACAGAGTTTAGGCTGAGGCCTAATTGGAGCAAGTTTAAAATCTGTAGTGGTGTCAATGTGGAAGGAGTAGGAGAAATTGCGGCACACACAGCTGGGGATCAGCTGACATTACTGAACTTAAAAACACTGGGGGGGTGTTGACTGTGCAGATGGCACTTCCGAGCAGCAACTGGCATTGTTGGAGCCCAGGGATTACAGGAGAAACAGAGTGTAGGCTGAGGCCTAATTGGAGCAAGTTGAAAGGGAACCTGTAACCCCCCAGGCGTTTGTAACAAAAAGAGCCACCTTTTGCAGCACTAATGCTGCACAAGGAAAAGGTGGCTCTTTTAGTTATGCTCCTTGCACACGCTGAAGTAAACACTTATAAAATGTGCCCCCCTCATACCGTGAAACCATCCTGGAGGCGGGACTTTCCTTCTTAATGAGATGCAGCACAGCCGTAATTCATACTCCCTTGGCACGGTGTGCTGCCTCCTGAGCATTGTTTCAATCTATCCCAGAGCCTGCGCTGTTATGTTATCCCTTGGGCATGCGCAGCTAGCGCTGCCCGTCTTCTGACATCATTTGTGTTCAGGCTGACTGCGACTGTGCGGCCACGCTGCCCGAGATCTCGCCCCGCAGTGTCTTCTCATTTATTCACACTGTGGGGCTGGGATTCATGGCATGCTCTGTGCATAACTTCGCCTCTCACTCATCTCCTTCCACCTTCGTCAAACTGTGCGGCGTCAGCTGATCACTAAGAGCATGCCACTGAGATTTGGGATCAGCTGACGCCGCACAGTCTGAAGAAGGCGGAGGGAGATGAGTGAGAGGTGAAGATATGCACTGCGCATGCCCATGAATCCCAGCCCCGCAGTGTGAATAAATCAGAAGACACTGCGGGGCAGGATCGCGGGCACAGCGGCCGCACAGGCGCAGTCAGCCTGACATAAAATGATGTCAGAAGACGGCCAGCGCTAACTGCGCATGCCCAAGGGATAACATAACAGTGCAGGCTCTGGGACAGATTCAAACAACGCTCAGAAGGCGGTGCACAACGCCAAGGGGGTATGAATGATGGTTGTGCCAAGTCTGATTAGGAAGGAAAGTCCCGCCTTCGGGACTTGCACGGTATGAGTGGCCACATTTTATAAGTGTTTAGTTCAGCATGTGCAAGGAGCATAACTAAAAGACCACCTTGTCCAAATGCAGCATTAGTGCTGCACAAGGTGGCTCTTTTAGTCACAAACGCCTGGGGGGGACAGGTTCCATTTAATATCTGTAGTAGTGCGAGTGTGGAGGGAGCAGAAGAATTTGCCGGATACACAGCAGGGGATCAGCTGACAATACTAAACCCTAATAACACGGCAGTGGGGGGGTGTTGACTGTGCAGACGGCACTTCTGAGCAACAACTGGCAGTGTTGGATCCCAGGGAATCCAGGAGAAACAGAGTGTAGGCTGAGGTCTAATTGGAGGCAGTTTAATATTTGTAGTAGTGTGAGAGTGGACGGAGCAGAAGAAATTGCCGGACACACAGCAGGGGAGCAGCTGACATTACTGAACCCCAATAACAGAGGAGCAAATGTTGACTGTGCAGACAGCACTTCTGAGCAACAACTGGTGGTGTTGTAACCCAGGGTCAATGCTAGAAGCAGAGTGTAGGCTGAGGCCTACACCCGAGGCAGTTTAATATCTGTTGTAGTGTAAGCGTGGACGGAGCAGGAGAAATTGCCGGATACACAGCAGGGGAGCAGCTGACGTTACTGAACCAAAATAACACGGCAGCAAGTGTTGACTGTGTAGACAGCACTTCTGAGCAGCAACTGGCGGTGTTGGAGCCCAGGGATTACAGTTCAGGTGGCAGAAACATGAACACAACAGGAGACCTGGATACTGTTGCCAACCAATTATTTAATCTGGAAGAGGAGTGGCAAATTCCTGCAAAATCCAGGCCTTGTTCATTTTCAGAAAAGTAAGCCGGTCAACGTTATCGGAGGATAGTCGCATGCGACGGTCTGTTAGTACACCACCTGCGGCACTAAAGATGCAATCCGATAGTTCACTAGCAGCAGGGCAAGCCAGCACCTCCAATGCATACTGGCTAAGCTCTGGCCATATATCCAGCTTAGAGACCCAAAACTTGAAAGGGGAAGAGCCATGTGGGAGTACACTGAGAGGGCAAAACATGTAGTCTGTCACCATCTGACGAAAATGTTGCCTCCTGCTGACTGGAGCTGTCTGTGATTGTGTTGACATTTGTGGCGGGCACAAAAAACTTTGCCACATTTGGGCCAAACTGGTCTTGCCTTGTGCTGAGGCACTGCTTCTGTTCCCTCTTTGTGCAGAGCTTCCTCCACTGCCTCGATGCCCTGAGCTGCTTTGTAAAGCACTAGCAGCATTGCTCTCGGTTGGAATGGAGAACACGGTGGAATGCACCTGTGTGTCTTGGCACTCCCACATTTTACGCTCCCGATTCAATGGTGTTATGAGGATTTGCAAGTTGTCCCGGTAGCGAGGATCTAGGAGGGTGTACACCCAATAATCAGCCGTGTTGAGAATGTGGGCGATGCGGTGATCATTTTTCAGGCACTGCAGCATGAAATCAACCATGTGCTGCAGACTGCCAACTGGCCAAGAAACGCTGTCCCCTGCTTGAGGCATGATCTCTGCCTGCTCTGCATCACCCCACCCTCGCACTACATACTGACTATTGGAGCATTGTGCAACTCCCTCCTCTGCACAGATGTCTTCCTCCTGCATTGACTCCTCCTCATTCTCCTCACAAAGTGTCCCCTGCCTAGGCCTTTGTGAGGAACCACATTGTACAGACTGTCCAGAAACAGATGGCATTTGTGACTCCTCATCCTCCACCTCTTCCACAACCTCCTTCCTTAGTGCTTGCAGTGTTTTGTCAAGCAGGCAGTCATGCTGACTAGTGCATCATCTGCACTTGCCATCCGCGTGGAATCATCGAAGGCACGCAAAACCTGGCAGATGTACTTCATAGTGGCCCACTTAGTGGTTGTGAAGTCGGAACGGCGCGCAGTGTGACTTTTTTGCGCCTGATGCAGCTGGTACTCCATTACTGCTGCCTGCTGCTCACACAACCGCTCCAACATATGTAATGTTGAATTCCACCTGGTGGGTAGGTCACATATGATGTGATGTTCCGGAAGTCGTAATCGGCGCTGCAGAGCTGCAATGCGTGATCTTGCCATGCTGGAACGCTGCAAGTGAGCACAATTTAGGTGGACCTTGTGCAGCAGTGCATCAAGATCCGGATAGTCCCTCAAAAAACTCTGCATGACCAAGTTGAGCACATGTGCCTGACATGGCATGTGAGTGAGGTTGCCTATGTCCAGAGCTGCCACCAGATTTCGGCCATTGTCATACACTACCATGCCTGGCTGGAGATTCGCTGGCACAAACCACACGTCGCTCTCCTGCTTGATGGCATTCCAGAGCTCCTGCGCTGTGTGGCTTCGATTACCCAAAGTAATTAATTTCAATACGGCATGTTGACGTTTGGCCACGGCTGTGCTCATATGGGTCAATACAGGTAAACGTTCACGGGTCCATGTGGCGGTAGACTGTGATGGCTCCTGCAGTGCTGATTCAGAGGAACTGGAGTATGAGGAGGAGTCAATGTGTACAGACTGGATCCTGCAATCCTTGTCGTTGGCAGAACAGGTACAGCACCACTCTCAAGATCTGTACCCGGCTCCACAACAGTTACCCAATGGGCAGTGAGGGAAAGGTATTGTCCCTGTCCATGGTGACCGGTCCACGCATTGGTGGTGAGGGTGGACCTTGCTACTGATGGCGTTTAGTATCACATGTTTAATGATTCCCTCCACATGCTTTTGCAGGGCAGGGACAGCTTGCCTGCTGAAATAAAAGCGGCTGGGCACGTTATATTGTGGGGCTGCCAATGCCATGAAGTTATGGAAGGTGTCAGTCTCCACCGGCCTGAATGAGAGCATTTCAAGGGACAGTAGTTTTGCAATGCCAGCATTCAGAGCCTGTGCTTGAGAGTGGTGTTGCAAGAATGGCCACCTTTTCTCCGATGCCTGTGCTACCGATGGCTGTAGACTGGGCTGGGAGTGTGAGAATGACAGGGAACGTGGTGCTGTGGGTGGAATTACACTGGGTCTCTGTACAACAGTGCCAGAGGTTCTTCCAAGGCGATCCTGTGAGGAAGCCGAACCAGCTGTGTATGAGCTGGAGGAAGAGGCTACAACACGAACTGAAGAGGTGGTAGGTGCCGCTGTAGGTTGGCTTAGGTCTTCATTGTGTTTTTGTAACTCCACCACGTGCTTGGTATGAACATGTTTACACATATTTGTGGTATTGAGGTTGCTGACACTTTTCCCTCTTTTGACTTTCCCACCACCTTCCTGTACCTCATGCCATGATGGGTCAAGGACCTCATCATCTACACTACCCTCTTCCAACAACTGCTTCTCCTGTGTAGTCTCGGCAGCACAGTACGCACCAGAAAGTGGCACCTGAGTCTCATCATCAGACGCGTACTGAGGTGTGCTGACCGTAGGCACTGGCCCACCCGCCTCTTCAGATTCAGAGAGACAAAGCTGTTGGGCATCACTACATACTGCCTCTTCTTCAGTTTCTCGAATGCTGCTTGGCTGGCCCCCTCTTTCCAAGCCAAGAGATTCAGAGAACAGAAGTAGAGATGGGCTCTGTGACTGTCTGGGCAATTTGGCAGGTGGTGAAGAGACAGATGGATGTTCTTCAGTGCTCTGTGCCTGAGAGGATGTGGCACTAATTGAAGTCAATGCGTTAGCTGCCATCCATCCGATAACGGCTTCAATTTGTTCGTCTGCAGCAGTGGGGTACGGCGAGCTCCTACAAAGCTGCGCATGAAGGACTGTTTCCTGCTAAAACTGGGGGATGATGAGTCACTAGTACCTGCAGCAGGCACAGAATCCCCACATCCTCTCTATGCAGAAACTCCATGCCCATGAACACGTGCCTTACTCCCTGCCTTCTTCATCTTGATAAAGATAGGCAGAAAAGTACTAAAGGCTTTGTGTGCTTGTTCCAGAGCAGTTGCTAACAGGTATAAGAAACATTAATTTTATAAAGTGTGGACTAGATGTGGCCTACACAACTGTAAAGTGGAGTGTTTGGTGAACTTTATTAACTTTTTGTTTTTTCCACAAAAAGCCACTGGATGTGCCCAAAGATGAAAAATCGATAGTATCACAAACTTTTTGTAGCAATTACAATGCATGAAGGTAACCTACAATGCAATAGATGAGGCTCGAAAAAATAGGCTAATACTAATCTGGCTGGGGCTGCAGGGCACAAGGCTGCAGAAAGGCTCCTCTATGTACTCCTATATAGTGTTTTTCCGCAATCTAGCAGGATACAGATGGAAACCCACTAATAGGATAAATCAGGAGAAATGTGCAGCAGGCAGCACTAATTGAAAAAAGGACAATGGAACAGTATGAGGCAGTGACGCACGCTGAGCTGACTACAACCAGCTGTGGCTGCAGAACAGACTACAGCGTGAGCTGAACTCACACAGAGACGTTGCAGACAGCCGTGAACAGCGCTGCAAGGCCAAAAGAAGCTCCTCTATGTACTCTTATATAGAGATTTTCCACAATCTAGCAGGATACGGAGGGAAACCCACTAATAGGATAAATCAGGAAAAATGTGCAGCAGGCAGCACTAATTGAAAAAAGGACAATGGAACAGTATGAGGCAGTGACGCATGCTGAGCTGACTACAACCATCTGTGGCTGCAGAAAAGACTACAGCGTGAGCTGAACTCAAACAGCTGGCTCATTGCATTATGGGATATTCCGATTCCGGTATCCGATATTGCAAAAGTATCAGAACTCAGTATCGAAATTCCGATACCGCCCGATACCCGATATTTGCAGTATCGGAATGTTCAACACCACCTTTAACATACTGTTTCCTAAGCTGTCATGCAGTTGATAGAATGGGAAGGGCCAGATGTTTGGGCTCCCCTTTCATTTGAACGAAGTCTAGGATCTGGATCAAAATCAGGTTCCTTTATTGTACCCAAACCAAATTTTTTTATAAAGTTTGGCAGACCCCAATGGATCTGTACATCTATGGGTCTTCCATCCCTAGCTGTCAGTCTAACATGAAGCTCAGAAGTCAGTATTAAGGCTCCAATATTTCATTATGTTTTAATACAGAAGGTGATATGGAAAATTCAAAATAAATAAATAAAATCACCACATTTCATTTATAAAAATGAAGGTTTAATAAGGATGAACACTAAATAAAAGTATTTTCAGTCAAAAATAATTTTTGCAATTAGTTTGCGTTAAAATGTTTGCACTGTTTAGCTTTTATATGAGATTTCCTTTCCTGCTCATTGCTGGCCACAGAGTGTGGCAAGTGTGAATTTTTCAGTCAGTTCATTCTGACAGACTAGTTTGCAAATCTTTCATTTATGTTTTCTCTAGTAACCCCATGACAGCACACAGGAGGATGTTACCCCTTTACTAGTAGGGACAAGAAATACCAAGGTTAAATAACCCCTCCCACATCCTCCCCTCAGTGTTCTTTCCTGTCCCTACTAGGGATGAAGAGATCATCCAGACGGTGTGCTGTGCCGGCAACAGTCACCCGGGGACTAGAGAAATAGCTGGGCAGTAGGAGACCAAGCAGGCTTACCTCTCCTCCCAGAACACTGCTCCTGTCCCTGGTCCAGACTCGGGATTCCCCTACCAGTCCCCACCATCGGGCAAAGTCTGGAGAAGGGGGGTGGCTCTTCAGCTGGAGACCTTTCCAGCCTCCTCTCCTATTGGTGTTTACTGGAAAGCACAGCACGTTGCGCTGGAGCATGTGCGCATTTCCGGGTCTGAGGCCAGCGACGAATGTGATGTCAGACAGTACACCAGATATGGGAAGATTCTTGCATTTTATAATGGAACACATTGGGGAATCAGATGGGAGTATGGCGCAAATAGGTTTGGATCTTACTTCCCACACCTGGACCTCAGGGGGAGGAGGTACTCTAATGAGAGAACAGGTGCTGATCTAGTTGCCCTTATAAGAGCCCTGGATGAGGAAAACATCTTAAAGTAGGACCAACATTGTATGTGGTAGCATGGAGTTGTCAAATTCTTCTCACTCTGCATCTGCAGATCCCATCACCCTCCCATTCCCAGTAAGCACTCCGTTCCCATTGTTCAGGCTCAAATTTTTGCTATTCCTTCTCCCTTTTCTTTCAGGGGGACAAGGAACCTGCACCAGGAAGCAAGTCCAAAACTTCATGAAAATGTGCAGTCTGTACAAAAAACTGTCCTCTTCACATAAAAAACACTATGTAAAGAGGGTACTAAGAAGGTCATCAGGGAAGAAAAAGCTTTCTTAATGGAAGAAATAAAAAAGGCCTAATGCACCAGGATATAAAAATCTCCCTGGCCACCTTTTCCCAGCTCACACCCTCTCCCAGTATCCCCCCAGAAGCTAAAAAGAGAAAGATTAACCTGGAGAAGGCAGTGGATGATGACTCTCAGGTCAGAGGAGGAAGGCAAATTAACTCTAGACTCAGAGGCATCCCAACAGGAGAGATATTAATTCTCCTCAGGGAATATAGAATAACTCCTCATGGTGGACTATGGAAGTTGAGGAGGAGAGAACTGCCCTGACTGTGCAGAAAGAATTGTTCAGTTGTCTCTGATCAAGGAAGAAACAAGTGTTTACCATTCATAAGAACAGTCGGGACCTAATGCTAGAGGAGTGAGAATCCACAGAACAAAAGGCTGACCACTACCACAGAAATGAAGGACAGGTTCCCCGTGGACGATGAAACAGCAGCTTGCTGGTCAGAGATCCCAAAGATTGACGTCCAGCTTGCATGGGTGTCACACTCGCGCCCTGACTGGGTGGTGCGAGTGCGGATTGTGGCCTCAGTGTGCCACAAAAAAGACTACCCTGGAGGGGCATGACTAAGCAGCTACCTTGGTGTTCACTGAAGCCTCTAGTGGTGAAGTCAGGCAGGTGCGGCAGGTAGCTACCATGTACCACTCCAGGGCAGTGTAGCAGCTGATCCCACTGGGGACAGTAAAGACAGGCACGAATAGCACTCTGGTTGGCACGGCTGGCACTCTGGCAGGCAGGCGGGCATGGCTGGCACTTTGGCAGGCAGGCGGGCATGGCTGGCACTCTGGCCGGCATGGAACAGACTGGAGAAATTGAGACTGTAACGGGTAGGGTAGGAACACAGGCAGGTACTAGTAGGAAAAGGGAACAGATAGGAACCAGTTCAGAATGGAGGGTCAGGAACTGTTAGGAACCAGCTCAGACTGGAGGGACAGGAACTGCTTCAGGAGGCACGGGAACACAGGCAGGTATGAGTGGGATAAGGGAACTGGAACTGGTAGTAACCAGTAAAGACATGAGGGACAAATAGCCCAGGGGGCAGGGCGAGAACAGAGCCGCAGGATGCGGAGAGCAGAGCAAAGCCGCAGGATGCAGAGAGCAGAGCAAAGGCACAGGATGCCGAAAGCTGAGCAGAGCCGCAGGATGCAAAAAGCAGAGCAAAGCTGCTGGATGCAGAGAGCAGAGCAGAGCCGCTGGATGTGGAGAGCAGAACACAGCCGCAAGATGCAGAGAGCAGAGCAGAGCTGAGTCACAGGATGTGGAGAGCAGAGCAGAGCTGAGTCGCAGAATGTGGAGAGCAGAGCAGAGCTGCAGGATGCGGAGAGCAGAGCAGAGCTGCAGGTTGTGATGAGTAGAGCAGAGCTGCAGGTTGCGGCGAGCAGAGCAGAGATGAAGTATGCAGGACGGGAGCAGAGTACAGCCACAAGGTACAGAACAGAACCAGAGCCACAGATTGCAGGACGGGAGCAGAGTACTTGATGCCTCTTGGCAATTGGCTGTAGACATGTTAGGAAGGTGCACACTGTCTCTATGAGACTCAGGAAGTGGCGGGGTCGCCACCCTAAGCATACAGCTAGGAAGTATTGCAGCAAGCAAGGACATGAGGTTCACAGCATGGAGTAGATAGAGGACAGAGCTCACAGCATGGCCTGGAGTGGTGAGTAAAATGGGAGATGGGAATCCATGCAGTGATGCTGGCAAAGATGTAACAGCGGGTAGCCATGTAGACTACACTACAATGTGAGGATGCCTTACAATTGAAGAACCCTCTGGAACACAAAATGGATGGACTGTTAATGAAATCATGGGAGACCTTGGTGGCCTTATAAAACACCAATGCCGTATCTACCTTGGTGTCCCGCTCTATGTACCGTTGGCTAGGATGGCTAGAAGAACACCTGTCTACAGGTACTCCAAGGGAAGACATTTTGGCTTCTCTACCTCTCCGCCAGAGAGCAACAGGGTTCCTAGCAGATGTCTCTGCAGAATCAGGAAGGGTAGCAGCAAGGTCATCAGGATTGTGGAAATCTTTAAGACAAGCACCCTGGCTAAGATCCTGGAGCTGGGACATGACTTCAAAGATGAAGCTATGTTACATCGCCTTTAAAGGAAAGTAAATGTTTGGTCCTGCCCTTGATGACCTGCTAGCAAAGTCTTTGGATAGGAAAAAGACTATATGTAAATTAGGACACCACGCTAACCAGATGTAGAAAATTCCAATGGGTAAGTTGAACCAAGGAATGAATAAACATATAAATGGACAAAACCTGCTAGTAGATAATCACCAACAGTGGTGGCAGCTGGTGTACAAATGGCTGCAACAATCTGGTTATAGCATGACTTGTTAGTGCTCAGCCACCACGTGCCTGAAACGCCGTTGGCCAGCACACATGGCATTTTGGTCCTGTTCGGCACCCGTCCTCTGCTCTTTGCTTTTCAATCTAGGTGATGTCACCCAGACCACGCCCCCCCTTTTTTTCACCGCTCTCTCTAGCGGCGTTCTTGCAGCCCACGTGTGCCGGCCAACGGCGTTTCAGGCGTGTGGCGGCTGAGCACTAACAAGGGAGGACACTCCCCAAACTAGTGGGTGTCTCTGCCGCCTCACACCGCCGTCTAGACCCCTCAGCTCCGGATACACAGGCCGCTGGTGACCCTGCTCCAATACACTTCAGAACAGTGCCAGCACCTTCACCGCAGTCATGCTATAGCCAGTAAGTGTGCGGTTACCTTACTCATAATATATATGTGTTATACATTTATATCTTTTTAATTGGATTTTCCTCTTATACATTTACCTACTGCGGCAATGGGATATAGTGTTGCTGGTGACTGCGAGTAGTGGCTGTTTGGCATTCTGATATCCCATCCTGACATCAGTCTATTATTATTATTATTATTATTATTATTGCTATTGGTGGTTGCAGCCATTCGTACACCGGCTGCCACCACTATTGGTGATTATCTACTAGCAGGTTTTGTCCATTTATATGTTTATTCACTCCTTGGTTCAACTTACCCATTGGAATTTTCTACATCAGGTTAGCGCGGTGTCCTAATTTATGTATATTTTCTTTCTTGCCACATGACAGATTTAGCGCAGTAGCTGGCTAGGCACCAGCAGCTTTCCATTGTATTTCCCTGGGAGCGCCGGTGTGTTCCCATCCTTTTGTATCTTTTCAGGAAAAAGACTTTGCCAGAACCTAGGAATACTAAGAAGAAAGCTTTTTGAGCCCCACTGGAACCTACGCCTCAATACAAAGGGAAACACAAGTCAGGTTGCTCGAGTTAACCAAAAGGAGGAAAAGGCAGAAATCTTTTTCTTCCCCACACTCAAAGACAAAGTAAACCATGATGCCAACATTGTAGGAGATCACATCGCAAAATTCATTTGTCAATCCCACAATTTCTGTTCAGAACCCTGGACTCTAACAAGGGGGCGCGGCATGAGCTCTGGCGACGTAGAAGGTAAGAGCTCTGAGCTCCCACTAAAGAACCCAAAAAGCGACGAAAAAAATCCACAAGAGGCATTTATTTATAACTTTTATTGAGTTATTATCCCTCTACAACAGAATTGGAACATTTTACTGTCAAAAAATGCTTTCAATCAAGAATTTTTACTTCATAGAATGTAGGAGATAAAACCGGAGACGACATTTTGAAAAGCGGAGGGATACCTTTACCTATTTGTTTTTCACACCAGGATTCAACGTTAAGGTCAGTGCTTGCATTTTTCACCTAAGAGCCAATTGGACAGTTATCCCTGGTCATTTGGGTGCCCATATTGCTGAGATTTCTTTTTATTTGGGTCTCTTGTGCACTGAAACAGCATTCTTTCTTATGGTGTAAAGGCGGAGGGATACCCACTTCATATATTGTTGACTGCAGGATATAATTAAATTGATGACCAGTGCACCTAGTTTTCACTCAGTGGACAACTTAGATTTATCACCCTGTCATTTTGACACATATATCTGAAAGATTAGAGGTGGCACAACCGAGATTTACCAGTAAAACCCGGATAGAATACCGCACAGCTTAACAGCATTTTCACCTGAGGTAGAAAGAAGTTCCGGCCGCTCCATTTGACTTACTGCGGCAAGCTCCTGCTTCAGCAAGATTATAGATCCAGGAGCGCTTCAGGCACCTGCTTCCAGGCCGACCATCAATACAGATACATCACTTATCTAAGATCAAAGGGGCTGAATTGTCTGAAGACAGAACACTGAATGAGACTGCAATTTTGGAACACCAAAAAGGAGGAGGGTAGTTTTTTTTTTTTTTTAAAGCACCCATCATTGTAGGATCATGTTTCCCTATCAACCAGATAAGAATCTCAAGGTGAAGACATTTTGAAACAATAAAGGTGACTCTGGTTGCTCTGGTTGCCTGGGTGGTGTCTTGGGATTCAGTCCCATAAGGAATTGACGGCTTTCAGAGAACTTTAAAGGTTATTTGTACCTAGCATGCAAAGGGAGAGGATTTAGGGGTTGTATATAGACCATCTCATAAATAGTGCCTTATAAGTTTATACCTTATAGTTCCTATTTCATTTTGGTTAGTGGCATCCAAGCCCTATATATATTTAATTAAGGGACTTATAAGTGTCCTATGATACATAATATTAATTAACTGCAGCTCAGAGCCTTGTTCTTTTAATATATAACAATCTGGTCAGAGACTTTACTCCCCTTATCTTCTAATCCTACTGTCATCCATAGTCTCAGCTCTGTTACTCACAGTTTGTTTGGGCAAATTTGAGGAATAGGAATCATTGTATTCTTTTCTTCATCCTGATCAAGGAATCAAGAATCTTCCTATACTCCCATTGTACGTTACAGAGGCTGTTTATTTAATCTTTAACCTCTTTCTTGGCTGGATATAAAACTCATTACACTGCCACATCAAAGATTCTAGATCTAAAAGGTACATTACCCTATTTACTCTTTACAAAACTTGAGAGGCCTATGAGGTAATTATCTGCGTACTTTAACTTGTAAGCTTCGCATGCTGATCCTTTGTGTATAGTATCTTGTGTTTCAGGTTACCAACTTTATTTGTTTGACTGACAGCAATTCTTTTATCAATATATTGTGTCATATAGCAATATTTCCATGCAATTACCTGTATATTGAGTTCCAATGGCTATATACTATAATTAATTGTATCATACTATTATATCTATCCAAGTGTCAATAAATGAGACCGACCAAAATGCAGACAGGAACCGGGAAAACAAAAAAAAATCCCAAACAAGTAGACAATCTCTACAAAGGGCTCACTCTAAGGGTACCGTCACACAGTGCAATTTTCATCGCTACGACGGTACGATCCGTGACGCTCCAGCGTCGTAACAATATCGCTCCAGCGTCGTAGACTGTTGTCACACTTTGCAATCTACGACGCTGGAGCGATAATTTCATGACGTATGTGCGATGTAGAAGCCGTTGGTTATTATGCGCACATCGTATACGATATATGTTACACCATGCAATCATGCCGCCACAGCGGGACACTAGACGACGAAAGAAAGTTTCAAACGATCTGCTACGACGTACGATTCTCAGCGGGGTCCCTGATCGCAGGAGCGTGTCAGACACTGCGATCTCGTAACTATATCGCTCGAACGTCACGAATCGTGCCGTCGTAGCAATCAAAATTGCACTGTGTGACGGTACCCTAAGTCTTATGAAGATTTCCCCAACTCACCTAGTCCTACTAGATCAAGGTCCCCTGTTAAGTCAGGGGAACCAAGTTCTACATTTATAAAACAATCCTCATTCCTAACATACAGTAAAGCTACAAAGGAAGGGACTATACAAAAAAATTCAACATCTAAATTGTCAATAAGCATGTCATCCCGTAAAGGAGACCCCAATGGAGGGTCCAAACTTCCAATTCTAAATACCATCTCACCTAATAAAATGGATACTTCCAGATCATTTAAAAGAAAAGGTCCTAGTGACCATGGGAGTAAAAATGACCCTTCCACTGAAGATTTGGACAATCAGTCTGATGACTATTCACCGAACAATAGCCCAGACAGACAAAGAGTTAAAACAGATCACATAGAGGTGCCACCAATAGCAGAGATCCCACCTCCTTTAATTAACCTGGATGAATTTCTTAGTTCTAACAAGCCTGCCACTGAAGGTTTCTTGGCTAGCCTTTTTAGGTCATTTAATGAATCTATGAGGATAGGATTTGAATTACAGAGCAAAACCCTGCAGGAAACTTGCAACAATTTCATTCAAAGATTCGAGAAGAATGAAAAAAGATTAACTCTTGTTGAAAAAGACACCATTTACCTATCCAAACAGAATTCTAATCTTCAAGCTGAGATCCTTACTCTCAAAAATAAGTTAACAGACCTCGAAGATCGTAGTCGAAGAAATAACTTAAAGATAAGAGGCATTCCTGAATCCGTCCCGCAAGGTGACCTCTCAAACTACACTAAAAATCTATTCAAACAACTGGTCCCCAATCTCTCTGACTTACAACTGAACATTGACCGTATCCATCGCCTGCCACGTCCTAAGGGGATTCCCCAAGACAAGCCCAGGGATACTATCCTTAGAATACATTTCTTTGATACAAAAGAAAAGATTTTAAAAGGCATCAGGGAAAAAGGTTCCTTCCCTGACCCGTATAGGAACATAAAATTGTTCTCAGACTTCTCCAAAGCGATGATGGATGCGCGTAGATCCTTTAAAGACATAACAGCTAAACTTAGAGACTTCAAAGTGCCCTATAGATGGGGCTTCCTGTTATGATAAGGTAATTCAGTACCACAATGGACATAGAGGTCAGAGCACATACAGTGACCTGACAATGACCCAAAAACATAGAACGAGCTCTGAGACGTGGGAACTCTGCTGACCGCAATCCCTAATCCTCTCCAACCACACTAGAGGCAGCCGTGGATTGCGCCTAACGCTCCCTATGCAACTCGGCACAGCCTGAGAAACTAGCTAGCCTGAAGATAGAAAATAAGCCTACCTTGCCTCAGAGAAATACCCCAAAGGAAAAGGCAGCCCCCACATATAATGACTGTGAGTTAAGATGAAAAGACAAACGTAGAGATGAAATAGATTTAGCAAAGTGAGGCCCGACTTTCTGAACAGAGCGAGGATAGGAAAGGTAACTTTGCGGTCAACACAAAACCCTACAAAAACCACGCAAAGGGGGCAAAAAGACGCTCCGTACCGAACTAACGGCACGGAGGTACACCCTCTGCATCCCAGAGCTTCCAGCAAGCAAGAAAAAACAAATAGACAAGCTGGACAGAAAAAAACAGCAAATAAAATAGTAAAGAAGAACTTAGCTATGCAGAGCAGCAGGCCACAGGAACGATCCAGGAGGAAACAGGTCCAATACTAGAACATTGACTGGAGGCAAGGATCAAAGCACTAGGTGGAGTTAAATAGAGCAGCACCTAACGACTTCACCACATCACCTGAGGAAGGAAACTCAGAAGCCACAGTACCACTTTCCTCCTTCAACGGAAGCTCACAGAGAGAATCAGCCGAAGTACCACTTGTGACCACAGGAGGGAGCTCTGCCACAGAATTCACAACAGTACCTCCCCTTGAGGAGGGGTCACCGAACCCTCACCAGAGCCCCCAGGACGACCAGGATGAGCCATATGAAAGGCACGAACAAGATCGGGAGCATGGACATCAGAGACAAAGACCCAGGAATTATCTTCCTGAGCATAACCCTTCCACTTAACCAGATACTGGAGTTTCCGTCTTGAAACAAGAGAATCCAAAATCTTCTCCACAATATACTCCAATTCCCCCTCCACCAAAACCGGGGCAGGAGGATCAACAGATGGAACCAAAGGTGCCACGTATCTCCGCAACAATGACCTATGGAATACGTTATGTATGGAAAAAGAATCTGGAAGGGTCAGACGAAAAGACACAGGATTAAGAACCTCAGAAATCCTATACGGACCAATGAAACGAGGTTTAAACTTAGGAGAGGAAACCTTCATAGGAATATGATGAGAAGATAACCAAACCAAATCCCCAACACGAAGTCGGGGACCCACACAGCATCTGCGATTAGCGAAACGTTGAGCCTTCTCCTGGGACAAGGTCAAATTGTCCACTACATGAGTCCAAATCTGCTGCAACCTGTCCACCACAGTATCCACACCAGGACAGTCCGAAGACTCAACCTGCGCTGAAGAGAAACGAGGATGGAACCCAGAGTTGCAGAAAAACGGCGAAACCAAGGTAGCCGAGCTGGCCCGATTATTAAGGGCGAACTCAGCCAAAGGCATAAAGGACACCCAGTCATCCTGATCAGCAGAAACAAAGCATCTCAGATATGTTTCCAAGGTCTGATTGGTTCGTTCGGTCTGGCCATTAGTCTGAGGATGGAAAGCCGAGGAAAAAGGCAAGTCAATGCCCATCCTACCACAAAAGGCTCGCCAAAACCTCGAAACAAACTGGGAACCTCTGTCAGAAACAATATTCTCTGGAATGCCATGTAAACGAACCACATGCTGGAAGAACAATGGCACCAAATCAGAGGAGGAAGGTAATTTAGACAAGGGTACCAAATGGACCATCTTAGAGAAGCAATCACAGACCACCCAAATGACTGACATCTTTTGAGAGACGGGAAGATCTGAAATAAAATCCATAGAGATATGTGTCCAAGGCCTCTTCGGGACCGGCAAAGGCAAAAGCAACCCACTGGCACGAGAACAGCAGGGCTTAGCCCTAGCACAAATCCCACAGGACTGCACAAAAGTACGCACATCCCGCGACAGAGATGGCCACCAAAAGGATCTAGCCACTAACTCTCTGGTACCAAAGATTCCAGGATGACCAGCCAACACCGAACAATGAACCTCAGAGATAACTTTATTCGTCCACCTATCAGGGACAAACAGTTTCTCCGCTGGGCAACGATCAGGTTTATTAGCCTGAAATTTTTGCAGCACCCGCCGCAAATCAGGGGAGATGGCAGACACAATTACTCCCTCTTTGAGGATACCCACCGGCTCAGATAAACCCGGAGAGTTGGGCACAAAACTCCTAGACAGAGCATCCACCTTCACATTTTTAGAGCCCGGAAGGTACGAAATCACAAAGTCAAAACGGGCAAAAAACAGCGACCAACGAGCCTGTCTAGGATTCAACCGCTTGGCAGACTCGAGATAAGTCAAGTTCTTATGATCAGTCAAGACCACCACGCGATGCTTAGCTCCTTCAAGCCAATGACGCCACTCCTCGAATGCCCACTTCATGGCCAGCAACTCTCGATTGCCCACATCATAATTTCGCTCAGCATGCGAAAACTTCCTGGAAAAGAAGGCGCATGGTTTCATCACCGAGCAATCAGAACTTCTCTGCGACAAAACAGCCCCTGCTCCAATCTCAGAAGCATCAACCTCGACCTGGAACGGAAGCGAAACATCTGGTTGACACTAGGGTTGAGCGAAACGGGTTGTTCATTTTCAAAAGTCGCCGACTTTTGGCAAAGTCGGGTTTCATGAAACCCGATCCGACCCCTGTGCGGGGTCGGCCATGCGGTACGTGACTTTCACGCCAAAGTCGCGTTTCAATGATGCGAAAAGCGCCATTTCTCAGCCAATGAAGGTAAACGCAGAGTGTGGGCAGCGTGATGACATAGGTCCTGGTCCCCACCATCTTAGAGAAGGGCATTGCAGTGATTGGCTTGCTGTCTGCGGCGTCACAGGGGCTATAAAGGGGCGTTCCCGCCGACCGCCATGTTACTGCTGCTGATCTGAGCTTAGGGAGAGGTTGCTGCCACTTCGTCAGAAGCAGGGATAGCGTTAGGCAGGGTCCATTAACCACCAAACCGCTTGTGCTGTAGCGATTTGCACTGTCCAGCACCACCTTCGGTGTGCAGGGGCAGTGGAAGCTACATTTTTTTTTCCTCAGCGCTGTAGCTCATTGGGCTGCCCTAGAAGGCTCCCTGATAGCTGCATTGCTGTGTGTACGCCGCTGTGCAAACCAACTGCTTTTTTCAAAGCACAAATCCTCTTGTTCCTTCCTTTCTGCACAGCTATCTTGTTTGTTTGTCCACACTTTTTATTTAATTTGTGCATCAGTCCACTCCTTATTGCTGCCTGCCATACCTGGCTGAGATTACTGCAGGGAGATAGTAATTGAAGGACAGTTCCTTTTTTTTTTTTTGTGGGAGATTAAGATTGGCATTTCTGCTAGAGTGCCATCCCTGTCTGTGCCATGTCTCACTCAGTGGGCCATAGAAAGCCTATTTATTTTTTTGCTTGATTTGGGTTCTAAAATCTACCTGAAAAAATCACTACATCAATCAGTGGGAGAAAAATATTGGCCTCAGGGCTTGTGTGCCACTCCTGACTCCTGTGTGTGCCATCTCTCAGTCAGTGGGCCATAGAAAGCCTATTTATTTTTTTGCTTGATTTGGGTTCCAAAATCTACCTGAAAAAATCACTACATCAATCAGTGGGAGAAAAATATTGGCCTCAGGGCTTGTGTGCCACTCCTGACTCCTGTGTGCATCATCACTCACTCAGTGGGCCATAGAAAGCCTATTTTTTTTTTTTGCTTTATTTGGGTTCTAAATTCTACCTGAAAAAATCAATAAATCAATCAGTGGGAGATTAATATTGGCCTTTGGGCTTGTGTGCCAGTCCTAAGCGTGCCATCTCTCTCACAAATAGTGGGCCATAGAAAGCCTATTTATTTATTTTTTTTGGTTTTATAAATTCTCCCTGAAAAAAAAAAGGGAGATTAATATTGGCTTTTGGGCTTGTGTGCCAGTCCTAAGCGTGCCATCTCTCTCTCTCAGATAGTGGGCCATAGAAAGCCTATTTATTATTTTTTTTATTGGGTTTATAAATTTTCCCTGAAAAAAAAAAAAAAAAGTGGGAGATTAATATTGGCCTCTGGGCTTGTGTGCCAATCCTGAGCGTGCCATCTCTCTCACAAATAGTGGGCCATAGAAAGCCTATTTATTTATTTTTTTTGGTTTTATAAATTCTCCCTGAAAAAAAAAGGGAGATTAATATTGGCCTTTGGGCTTGTGTGCCAGTCCTAAGCGTGCCATCTCTCTCTCTCAGATAGTGGGCCATAGAAAGCCTATTTATAATTTTTTTTATTGGGTTTATAAATTTTCCCTGAAAAAAAAAAAAAAGTGGGAGATTAATATTGGCCTCTGGGCTTGTGTGCCACTCCTGACTCCTGTGTGTGCCATCTCTCAGTCAGTGGGCCATAGAAAGCCTATTTTTTGTTTTATTTGTTTTCTAAATTCTCCCTGAAGAAATCATTTTGTTTTATTTGGTTTCTAAATTCTTCCTGAAAAAATCATTTTTTTTTATTATTTTTTTTTTCTAAAGTCTCCCTGAAAAAAAAAAAAATCAAATGAGTGGGAGATTAATATTGCCCTTTCTGCTTGTGTGCCTGTCTTGACTCCTGGGTGTGCCATCTCTCTCCAATTGTGGGCCATAGAAAGCCTATTATTTTTTTTTGCTTGATTTGGGTTCCAAAATCTACCTGAAAAAATCACTAAATCAATCAGTGGGAGATAAATATTGGCCTCTGGGCTTGTGTGCCACTCCTGACTCCTGTGTGCGTCATCTCTCACTCAGTGGGCCATAGAAAGCCTATTTTTTGTTTTATTTGTTTTCTAAATTCTCCCTGAAGAAATCATTTTATTTTATTTGGTTTCTAAATTCTTCCTGAAAAAAACATTTTATTCTATTATTTTTTTTTTCTAAAGTCTCCCTGAAAAAAAAAAAAACAGTGGGAGATTAATATTGCCCTTTCTGCTTGTGCGCCAGTCTTGACTCCTGGGTGTGCCATCTCTCTCTCTCTCTCCAATTGTGGGCCATAGAAAGCCTATTATTTTTTTAGCTTGATTTGGGTTCCAAAATCTACCTGAAAAAATCACTACATCAATCATTGGGAGAACAATATTGGCCTCTGGGCTTGTGTGCCACTCCTGACTCCTGTGTGCGTCATCTCTCACTCAGTGGGCCATAGAAAGCCTATTTTTTGTTTTATTTGTTTTCTAAATTCTCCCTGAAAAAATCATTTTATTTTATTTGGTTTCTAAATTCTTCCTGAAAAAATCATTTTATTCTATTATTTTTTTTTTCTAAAGTCTCCCTGAAAAAAAAAAAAAATCAGTGGGAGATTAATATTGCCCTTTCTGCTTGTGTGCCAGTCTTGACTCCTGGGTGTGCCATCTCTCTCTCTCTCCAATTGTGGGCCATAGAAAGCCTATTATTTTTTTTGCTTGATTTGGGTTCCAAAATCTACCTGAAAAAATCACTACATCAATCATTGGGAGAAAAATATTGGCCTCTGGGCTTGTGTGCCACTCCTGACTCCTGTGTGTGGCATCTCTCACTCAGTGGGGCATAGAAAGCCTTTTTTTTTTTTTTTTTTTTTTTTATTTGGTTTCTAAATTGTCATTGGAAAAATCATTTTATGTTATTTGGTTTCTAAATTCTTCCTGAAAAAATCATTTTATTTTATTTTGTTTCTAAAGTCTCCCTGAAAAAAAAAACAGTGGGAGATTAATATTAACATTTGTGCTTCAGTGACAGTCCTGCGTGTGTGGCATCTCTCTCATTTGGTGCCACCAAAAACAGAGTGTGTAACATTGTGCCTGATTTTCGTTGTGGTCTCACCCACTTGTAAGGGGGTAGCTAAATCATACTGAAGTTATAGCTCACCGTGTAAGTTGTGTGACAGCAACAAATACCGTTAGTTTGGTTACGTTTTTAAAACAATGAGGAAGTCTGGTGGAAGAGGTCATGGCCGGGGGCGTTCATTGTCAGCTGGTAATGAGGGTAGTGGTAGTGGTGGAGCATCAGGTGGTCGTGGGAAAAAAAATATTGCACCTAAGTCTGGAGCTGTGGAGCCAGGTTCGTCGTCTGGCTACACAAGGCCTCGAACGCTCCCTTTTCTGGGAGTAGGAAAACCGCTTTTAAAGCCGGAGCAGCAAGAGCAAGTTTTGGCTTATCTTGCTGACTCAGCCTCTAGCTCTTTTGCTTCCTCTCGTGAAACTGGTAAATGTAAAAGCAGCGCGTCGTTAGTGGATGTTCACGGTCAGGGACAAGTCACTTCCTTGTCCTCTTCAGCAAAAACAACAACAGAGAAGAATGCAGCAGGCGACACAACGGGTTACTCCATGGAGCTCTTTACACATACCGTCCCTGGCTTAGAAAGTGAAGCAGTTAACAGTCCATGCCCATTACAAGTTGAATCTGACATGGAGTGCACTGATGCACAGCCACAGCCAGACTACTATGCTGGTCCTTTGACTCAGACCACAACATTGCCCTCGCAGGGTAATGATCAAGAAACAGACCCTGATGAGACTATGTTGCCCCATCACGAACACTATACCACCGACCGACACGGTGACACAGACGAAGTTGCACACGAGCTACAAGAAGAGGTAATAGATGACCCAGTTCTTGACCCCGATTGGCAGCCATTGGGGGAACAGGGTGCAGGCGGCAGCAGTTCTGAAGCGGAGGAGGAGGGGCCGCAGCAGGCATCAACATCGCAACAGGTTCCATCTGCCGGGCCCGTATCTTGCCCAAAACGCGTGGCAAAGCCAAAACCTGTTGGAGGACAGCGTGGCCATCCGGTTAAAGCTCAGTCTGCAATGCCTGAAAAGGTATCCGATGCTAGAAAGAGTGCAGTCTGGCATTTTTTTAAACAACATCCAATTGATCAGCGCAAAGTCATCTGTCAAAAGTGTTCAACTACCTTAAGCAGAGGGCAGAATCTGAAAAGTCTCAATACAAGTTGCATGCATAGACATTTAACCACCATGCATTTGCAAGCTTGGACTAACTACCAAACGTCCCTTAAGGTTGTAGCACCCTCGGCCAATGAAGCTAGTCATCAACGCAACATCCCTTCCGGCAGTGTAGGGCCACCATTTTCCGCACCACCTGCAGTATCTGTGCAGGTTTCTTTGCCAGGCCAAAGCAGTCAGGGTCAGGGAATCACCATTTTCCTAGTAGGAAACACTGCATTTAGGGCACCGGCGGCAACAATACCATCTCCCACCGTCTCTCAGTCTGCCATGTCCACCGGCACCCCCGCTAGTTCCACGATCTCCAGCTCTCCAGTCCAGCTCACCCTACATGAGACTATGGTTAGAAAAAGGAAGTACTTAGCCTCGCATCCGCGTACACAGGGTTTGAATGCCAACATAGCTAGACTAATCTCGTTAGAGATGATGCCCTACCGGTTAGTTGAAAGAGAAGCTTTCAAAGCCCTGATGGACTACGCTGTACCACGCTACGAGCTACCCAGTCGACACTTTTTTTCCAGAAAAGCCATCCCAGCCCTCCACCAGCATGTTAAAGAGCGCATCGTCCATGCACTCAGGCAATCTGTGAGCACAAAGGTGCACCTGACAACAGATGCATGGACCAGTAGGCATGGCAAGGGACGTTACGTGTCCATCACGGCACACTGGGTGAATGTTGTGGATGCAGATTCCACAGGGGACAGCAAGTTTGGGACAGTTCTGCCTAGCCCATGGTCTAGGAAACAGTTGGCTGTAGCCGTTCGCACCCCCTCTTCGTCGTCCTCCTGCAGAAGCGAGAGCTCGTCCACAGACCGCAGTCGCACAACCACTCCATCCGCAGCTGCCACTGTTGCACACCAGGTCTCCCATTATGGGGCAGCTACTGGCAAACGTCAGCAGGCTGTATTGGCTATGAAGTGTTTGGGCGACAACAGACACACCGCGGAAGTTCTGTCTGAGTTCTTGCAGAAAGAAACGCAGTCGTGGCTGGGCACTGTAGATCTTGAGGCAGGCAAGGTAGTGAGTGATAACGGAAGGAATTTCATGGCTGCTATCTCCCTTTCCCAACTGAAACACATTCCTTGCCTGGCTCACACCTTAAACCTGGTGGTGCAGTGCTTCCTGAAAAGTTATCCGGGGTTATCCGACCTGCTCCTCAAAGTGCGTGGACTTTGCTCACATATCCGCCGTTCGCCCGTACACTCCAGCCGTATGCAGACCTATCAGCGTTCTTTGAACCTTCCCCAGCATCGCCTAATCATAGACGTTGCAACAAGGTGGAACTCAACACTGCACATGCTTCAGAGACTGTGCGAACAGAGGCGGGCTGTTATGTTTTTGTGGGAGGATACACATACACGGGCAGGCAGTAGGATGGCAGACATGGAGTTGTCAGGTGTGCAGTGGTCGAAGATTCAAGACATGTGTCAAGTCCTTCAGTGTTTTGAGGAATGCACACGGCTGGTTAGTGCAGACAACGCCATAATAAGCATGAGCATCCCAATAAAGCGTCTGCTGATGCAAAGTTTGACGCACATAAAGGATCAGGCGTCTGCAGCTGAGGAAGAGGAAAGCCTTGATGACAGTCAGCCATTGTCTGGCCAGGGCAGTGTACAGGACGAGGTAGCGGGCGAAGAGGAGGAGGAGGACTAGGAGGATGATGGGGATGATTATATTTTTAATGAGGAAGCTTTTCCGGGGCCACTGGAAATTGTTGGCGCGGCAAGGCCGGGTTCTGGTTTTTGGAGGGACACAAGTGACGTGGATTTGCCTGAAACTGCCCCTCAACCAAGCACAACCGCAGATTTGAGAACTGGAACTTTGGCCCACATGGCTGTTAATGCCTTACGTATCCTCAAAAGGGACACACGCATTACTAAAATGATGAACGATGACGATTACTGGTTGGCCTGCCTCCTTGATCCTCGCTATAAAGGCAAATTGCAAAATATAATGCCACATGACAACTTGGAAATAATATTAGAAACCAAACAATCAACTCTTGTTGACCGTTTGCTTCTGGCATTCCCTGCACACAGCGCCCGTGATCGTTCTCACACGAGCTGCAGGGGCCAGCAGACCAGAGGTGTTAGAGGGGCAGAAATCAGAAGTGGCGTTGGCCAGAGGGGTTTTCTGACCAGGTTGTGGAGTGATTTTGCTATGACCGCAGACAGGACAGGTACTGCAGCATCAATTCAAAGTGACAGGAGACAACATTTGTCCAGTATGGTTACAAACTATTTTTCATCCCTTATCGACGTTCTCCCTCAACCGTCATTCCCATTTGATTACTGGGCATCCAAATTAGCCCCCCCGGCCAGAATTGGCAGAATATGCATTGCCGGAGCTTGCTTGCCCGGCAGCTAGTGTCCTATCAGAAAGAGTATTCAGTGCTGCAGGTTCAATACTAACAGAAAAAAGGACTCGTCTGGCTACCCAAAATGTAGATGATCTAACCTTCATTAAAATGAACCACAACTGGATTTCGAAATCTTTTGCCCCACCTTGCCCGGCTGACACCTAGCTTTCCTATGAAAAGGTCTTGCCTGTGGACTATTCTGAATGACTTTTCCAATCTCGTAATTTTCTGCACCTGATTGTCCAGCATACGACATGTTTACACCTCACTAAATGGCCAAACTCCCCACACGGGGCCGTGGTATCGCCACTTGGCGCCAGCACCCGTGAGAGTGCTGTTTTTTTTCTGAAGAGGTGGGTGTGCCCGCTTTTGGTCGACGGCACTGCCACTGGGTCCCTCATAGTACAATAAAGTGTCTCTGGCGGTGGTGGTGCGCACCCAACGTCAGACACACCGTTGTAATATGAGGGGCCCTGGGCCTGTACCGCCGGCCACAAGACAGTTTCCCCCCCCCAGCTCAAACAGTGCTCTACCACTTGCAAAATTATCTCTCACAGCTCCACCAATGTTTAGTCTATGCGCTGACATCCTTCAATGCCTGGCACTGACAATACCATTGTATTGACATTTTTGTTATGTTAGGCCTTCGAAGCCTGTCTGCGGTCCCTCCTTCCACTAGGCCTCCACTGACCATTGTACTGCTGCCCGTGTACCCCTGGAACCAATTTTAAATTGCCAACAGCCCTATTTTTTTATGTTAGGCCTTTGAAGCCTGTCTGCGGTCCCTCCTTCCACTAGGCCTCCACTGACCATTGTACTGCTGCCCTTGTACCACTAGAACCAATTTTAAATTGCCAACAGCCCTATTTTTTTATGTTAGGCCTTCGAAGCCTGTCTGCGGTCCCTCCTTCCACTAGGCCTCCACTGACCATTGTACTGCTGCCCTTGTACCACTGGAACCAATTTTAAATTGCCAACAGCCCTATTTTTTTATGTTAGGCCTTCGAAGCCTGTCTGCGGTCCCTCCTTCCACTAGGCCTCCACTGACCATTGTACTGCTGCCCGTGTACCCCTGGAACCAATTTTAAATTGCCAACAGCCCTATTTTTTTATGTTAGGCCTTCGAAGCCTGTCTGCGGTCCTTCCTTCCACTAGGCCTCCACTGACCATTGTACTGCTGCCCTTGTACCACTGGAACCAATTTTAAATTGCCAACAGCCCTATTTTTTTATGTTAGGCCTTCGAAGCCTGTCTGCGGTCCCTCCTTCCACTAGGCCTCCACTGACCACACCACTGCTGCCCGTGTACCCCTGGAACCAATTTAAAATTGCGGACAGCCAGCCCAATTTTATTATGTTAGGCCTTTGAAGCCTGTCTGCGGTCCGTTCTTTCTACTACTACTACACTGACCAGGCCACTGCTGCCCGTGATCCCCTGGAACCAATTTAAAATTGCCTACAGCCATCTGTTATTATGTTAGGCCTTCGATGCCTGTTTGCGGTCACTCCTTCCACTAGGCCTCCACTGACCACACCACTGCTGCCCGTGTACCCCTGGAACCAATTTAAAATTGCCTACAGCCAGCCCAATTTTTTTATTTTAGGCCTTCGATGCCTGTCTGCGGTCCGTTCTTTCTACTACTACTGCACTGACCAGGCCACTGCTGCCCGTGTTCCCCTGGAACCAATTTAAAATTGCCTACAGCCATGTGTTATTATGTTAGGCCTTCGATGCCTGTCTGCGGTCACTCCTTCCACTAGGCCTCCACTGACCACACCACTGCTGCCCATGTACCCCTGGAACCAATTTAAAATTGCCTACAGCCAGCCCAATTTTATTATGTTAGGCCTTCGAAGCCTGTCTGCGGTCCGTTCTTTCTACTACTACTACACTGACCAGGCCACTGCTGCCCGTGTTCCGCTGGAACCAATTTAAAATTGCCTACAGCCATGTGTTATTATGTTAGGCTTTCGATGCCTGTCTGCGGTCACTCCTTCCACTAGGCCTCCACTGACCACACCACTGCTGCCCGTGTACCCCTGGAACCAATTTAAAATTGCCTACAGCCAGCCCAATTTTTTTATGTTAGGCCTTCGAAGCCTGTCTGCGGTCCGTTCTTTCTACTACTACTACACTGACCAGGCCACTGCTGCCCGTGTTCCCCTGGAACCAATTTCAAATTGCCTACAGCCATCTGTTATTATGTTAGGCCTTCGATGCCTGTTTGCGGTCACTCCTTCCACTAGGCCTCCACTGACCACACCACTGCTGCCCGTGTACCCATGGAACCAATTTAAAATTGCCTACAGCCATCTGGTATTATGTTAGGCCTTCGATGCCTGTCTGCGGTGACTCCTTCCACTAGGCCTCCACTGACCACACCACTGCTGCCCGTGTACCCCTGGAACCAATTTAAAATTGCCTACAGCCAACTGTTATTATGTTAGGCCTTCGATGCCTGTCTGCGGTCACTCCTTCCACTAGGCCTCCACTGACCACACCACTGCTGCCCGTGTACCCCTGGAACCAATTTAAAATTGCCTACAGCCATCTGTTATTATGTTAGGCCTTCGAAGCCTGTCTGCGGTCCTTCCTTCCAATAGTTCTCCACTGACCAGACCAATGCTGGCCGCGTACCCCTGGAACCCAGCTGAAAGTGCATGTAGCCTCCTTTTTTTCTTTGTTTTATATTTAGAAAGCCCAGATGAACTACGCTGTGCAACGGTTCAAGCTACCCAGTCGACATTTCTTTTGCGAGAAAAGCCATCCCAGCCCTCCAGCGGCATGAAAAAGTCTGCATTGTCATAGCACTCAGGCAATCAAACAGTAGAAAGGTGCACCTGACAAGAGACGCATGGACCAGTAGGCATGTCCACAAAAAGTTACGTGTCCATTACGGCGCACTGGGTTAATGTGTTGGATGCATGGTCCACAGGGGACAGCCTACAAAGTCTGTCTGCAGTCCCTAATTCCAATTTTCCTCCGCTGACCACACCACTGCTGCCCGTGTACCCCTGGAACCAATTTTACAGTGTCTACAGCCTAATTTTGTTATGTTAGGCCTACTACGCCTGTCTGCGGTCCCTCCTTCCAATACTCGTCCACTGACCACACCACTGCTGCCCGTGGACCCCTGGAACCTATTTTTAATTGCATAGAGCATCCTTTTTTTAATAGTAGGCGTACAAAGTCTGTCTGCGGTCCACTATTGAAATTGTCCTCCACTGCCCAGAGCACTGCTGCTTGGGTACCCCTGTAACTTTTTTAAGCTGCAGAGAGCCACATTTTTGGTTTAAGTCCTACTACCTGTGTCTGTCTGCGCCACTCAATTCAGCTGTGTTCCTTTGAAAAAAGCTGAGCGTCAATAGTCTTGTTTTCAGCCTCTAGGAATTTTAAAACTGCATTGGGGGTACAACTTTGGTAGTGCCTACTAACGGTGTCTGCCTCCCCAAGGTGTGCCCCAGGTTTCCTCACCATTGCTTCGATCTTAATGCTCTCGTTTAGTAGTTGTTGGAAACTGCACTGCATTAGGCCTACAAATTGGGTATGGGGTGTAGAGAGATGGTGTGTTCCACTCCAAGGTGTTCCCCAGGTTTCCTCTCCATTGCTTCGATATTCATGCTCTCGTGAAGAAGAGGGGACGGGAAGAAAAACATTAGACTCGAACAAAGACGACCCAGGAAAACATACTCAGAAGGGAGGTAAGAACATTTCTAAAACAATCCACAGTGAGGAGATTGGAACAAAACAAAATCCTCTAAACTGCATGCTCGCAAACGCCAGAAGCCTGACAAACAAGATGGAAGAACTAGAAGCAGAAATATCTACAGGTAACTTTGACATAGTGGGAATAACCGAGACATGGTTAGATGAAAGCTATGACTGGGCAGTTAACTTACAGGGTTACAGTCTGTTTAGAAAGGATCGTAAAAATCGGAGAGGAGGAGGGGTTTGTCTCTATGTAAAGTCTTGTCTAAAGTCCACTTTAAGGGAGGATATTAGCGAAGGGAATGAGGATGTCGAGTCCATATGGGTTGAAATTCATGGAGGGAAAAATGGTAACAAAATTCTCATTGGGGTCTGTTACAAACCCCCAAATATAACAGAAAGCATGGAAAGTCTACTTCTAAAGCAGATAGATGAAGCTGCAACCCATAATGAGGTCCTGGTTATGGGGGACTTTAACTACCCGGATATTAACTGGGAAACAGAAACCTGTGAAACCCATAAAGGCAACAGGTTTCTGCTAATAACCAAGAAAAATTATCTTTCACAATTGGTGCAGAATCCAACCAGAGGAGCAGCACTTTTAGACCTAATACTATCTAATAGACCTGACAAAATAACAAATCTGCAGGTGGTTGGGCATTTAGGAAATAGCGACCACAATATTGTGCAGTTTCACCTGTCTTTCACTAGGGGGACTTGTCAGGGAGTCACAAAAACATTGAACTTTAGGAAGGCAAAGTTTGAACAGCTTACAGATGCCCTTAATCTGGTAGACTGGGACAATATCCTCAGAAATGAGAATACAGATAATAAATGGGAAATGTTTAAGAACATCCTAAATAGGCAGTGTAAGCGGTTTATACCTTGTGGGAATAAAAGGACTAGAAATAGGAAAAACCCAATGTGGCTAAACAAAGAAGTAAGACAGGCAATTAACAGTAAAAAGAAAGCATTTGCACTACTAAAGCAGGATGGCACCATTGAAGCTCTAAAAAACTATAGGGAGAAAAATACTTTATCTAAAAAACTAATTAAAGCTGCCAAAAAGGAAACAGAGAAGCACATTGCTAAGGAGAGTAAAACTAATCCCAAACTGTTCTTCAACTATATCAATAGTAAAAGAATAAAAACTGAAAATGTAGGCCCCTTAAAAAATAGTGAGGAAAGAATGGTTGTAGATGACGAGGAAAAAGCTAACATATTAAACACCTTCTTCTCCACGGTATTCACGGTGGAAAATGAAATGCTAGGTGAAATCCCAAGAAACAATGAAAACCCTATATTAAGAGTCACCAATCTAACCCAAGAAGAGGTGCGAAACCGGCTAAATAAGATTAAAATAGATAAATCTCCGGGTCCGGATGGCATACACCCACGAGTACTAAGAGAACTAAGTAATGTAATAGATAAACCATTATTTCTTATTTTTAGTGACTCTATAGCGACAGGGTCTGTTCAGCAGGACTGGCGCATAGCAAATGTGGTGCCAATATTCAAAAAGGGCTCTAAAAGTGAACCTGGAAATTATAGGCCAGTAAGTCTAACCTCTATTGTTGGTAAAATATTTGAAGGGTTTCTGAGGGATGTTATTCTGGATTATCTCAATGAGAATAACTGTTTAACTCCATATCAGCATGGGTTTATGAGAAATCGCTCCTGTCAAACCAATCTAATCAGTTTTTATGAAGAGGTAAGCTATAGACTGGACCACGGTGAGTCATTGGACGTGGTATATCTCGATTTTTCCAAAGCGTTTGATACCGTGCCGCACAAGAGGTTGGTACACAAAATGAGAATGCTTGGTCTGGGGGAAAATGTGTGTAAATGGGTTAGTAACTGGCTTAGTGATAGAAAGCAGAGGGTGGTTATAAATGGTATAGTCTCTAACTGGGTCGCTGTGACCAGTGGGGTACCGCAGGGGTCAGTATTGGGACCTGTTCTCTTCAACATATTCATTAATGATCTGGTAGAAGGTTTACACAGTAAAATATCGATATTTGCAGATGATACAAAACTATGTAAAGCAGTTAATACAAGAGAAGATAGTATTCTGCTACAGATGGATCTGGATAAGTTGGAAACTTGGGCTGAAAGGTGGCAGATGAGGTTTAACAATGATAAATGTAAGGTTATACACATGGGAAGAGGGAATCAATATCACCATTACACACTGAACGGGAAACCACTGGGTAAATCTGACAGGGAGAAGGACTTGGGGATCCTAGTTAATGATAAACTTACCTGGAGCAGCCAGTGCCAGGCAGCAGCTGCCAAGGCAAACAGGATCATGGGGTGCATTAAAAGAGGTCTGGATACACATGATGAGAGCATTATACTGCCTCTGTACAAATCCCTAGTTAGACCGCACATGGAGTACTGTGTCCAGTTTTGGGCACCGGTGCTCAGGAAGGATATAATGGAACTAGAGAGAGTACAAAGGAGGGCAACAAAATTAATAAAGGGGATGGGAGAACTACAATACCCAGATAGATTAGCGAAATTAGGATTATTTAGTCTAGAAAAAAGACGACTGAGGGGCGATCTAATAACCATGTATAAGTATATAAGGGGACAATACAAATATCTCGCTGAGGATCTGTTTATACCAAGGAAGGTGACGGGCACAAGGGGGCATTCTTTGCGTCTGGAGGAGAGAAGGTTTTTCCACCAACATAGAAGAGGATTCTTTACTGTTAGGGCAGTGAGAATCTGGAATTGCTTGCCTGAGGAGGTGGTGATGGCGAACTCAGTCGAGGGGTTCAAGAGAGGCCTGGATGTCTTCCTGGAGCAGAACAATATTGTATCATACAATTATTAGGTTCTGTAGAAGGACGTAGATCTGGGGATTTATTATGATGGAATATAGGCTGAACTGGATGGACAAATGTCTTTTTTCGGCCTTACTAACTATGTTACTATGTTACTATGTTTAGTAGTTGTTGGAAACTACACTGCATTAGGCCTACAAATTGGGTAAGGGGTGTAGAGAGATGGTGTTTTCCACTCCAAGGTGTTCCCCAGGTTTCCTCTCCATTGCTTCGATCTTCATGCTCTCGTTTAGTAGTTGTTGGAAACTACACTGCATTAGGCCTACAAATTGGGTATGGGGTGTAGAGAGATGGTGTGTTCCACTCCAAGGTGTTCCCCAGGTTTCCTCGCCAATGCTTCGATCTTCATGCTCTCGTTTAGTAGTTGTTGGAAACTACACTGCATTAGGCCTACAAATTGGGTATGGGGTGTAGAGAAATGGTGTGTTCCACTCCAAGGTGTTCCCCAGGTTTCCTCGCCAATGCTTCGATCTTCATGCTCTCGTTTTGTAGTTGTTGGAAACTACACTGCATTAGGCCTACAAATTGGGTATGGGGTGTAGAGAGATGGTGTGTTCCACTCCAAGGTGTTCTCCAGGTCGCCTTTCCTGAGCTTTGATCTTCCGGCTCTCATTTAGTAGTTGTTGGAAACTACACTGCATTAGGCCTACAAATTGGGTATGGGGTGTAGAGAGATGGTGTGTTACACTCCAAGGTGTTCCCCAGGTTTCCTCTCCATTGCCTCGATTTTCATGCTCTCGTTTAGTACTTGTTGGAAACTACGCTGCATTAGGCCTACAAATTGGGTATGGGGTGTAGAGAGATGGTGTGTTCCACTCCAAGGTGTTCTCCAGGTTGCCTTTCCTGAGCATCGATCTTCCGGCTCTCGTTTAGTAGTTGTTGGAAACTACCCTGCATTAGGCCTACAAATTGGGTATGGGGTGTAGAGAGATGGTGTGTTACACTCCAAGGTGTTCCCCAGGTTTCCTCTCCATTGCTTCGATCTTCATGCTCTCGTTTAGTAGTTGTTGGAAACTATGCTGCATTAGGCCTACAAATTGGGTATGGGGTGTAGAGAGATGGTGTGTTCCACTCCAAGGTGTTCTCCAGGTTGCCTTTCCTGAGCTTCGATCTTCCGGCTCTCGTTTAGTAGTTGTTGGAAACTACACTGCATTAGGCCTACAAATTGGGTATGGGGTGTAGAGAGATGGTGTGTTACACTCCAAGGTGTTCTCCAGGTTGCCTTTCCTGAGCTTCGATCTTCTGGCTCTCGTTTAGTAGTTGTTGGAAACTACGCTGCATTAGGCCTACAAATTGGGTATGGGGTGTAGAGAGATGGTGTGTTCCACTCCAAGGTGTTCCCCAGGTTTCCTCTCCATTGCTTCGATCTTCATGCTCTCGTTTAGTAGTTGTTGGAAACTACACTGCACTAGGCCTACAAATTGGGTATGGGGTGTAGAGAGATTGTGTGTTCCACTCCAAGGTGTTCCCCAGGTTTCCTGTCAATTGCTTCGATCTTCATGCTCTCGTTTAGTAGTTGTTGGAAACTACACTGCATTAGGCCTACAAATTGGGTATGGGGTGTAGAGAGATGGTGTGTTCCACTCCAAGGTGTTCTCCAGGTTGCCTTTCCTGAGCTTCGATCTTCTGGCTATCGTTTAGTAGTTGTTGGAAACTACGCTGCATTAGGCCTACAAATTGGGTATGGGGTGTAGAGAGATGGTGTGTTCCACTCCAAGGTGTTCCCCAGGTTTCCTCTCCATTGCTTCGATCTTCATGCTCTCGTTTAGTAGTTGTTGGAAACTACACTGCATTAGGCCTACAAATTGGGTATGGGGTGTAGAGAGATGGTGTGTTCCACTCCATGGTGTTCCCCAGGTTTCCTGTCCATTGCTTCGATCTTCATGCTCTCGTTTAGTAGTTGTTGGAAACTACACTGCATTAGGCCTACAAATTGGGTATGGGGTGTAGAGAGATGGTGTGTTCCACTCCAAGGTGTTCTCCAGGTTGCCTTTCCTGAGCTTCGATCTTCCGGCTCTCGTTTAGTAGTTGTTGGAAACTACACTGCATTAGGCCTACAAATTGGGTATGGGGTGTAGAGAGATGGTGTGTTACACTCCAAGGTGTTCTCCAGGTTGCCTTTCCTGAGCTTCGATCTTCTGGCTCTCGTTTAGTAGTTGTTGGAAACTACGCTGCATTAGGCCTACAAATTGGGTATGTTGTATAGAGAGATGGTGTGTTCCACTCCAAGGTGTTCCCCAGGTTTCCTCTCCATTGCTTCGATCTTCATGCTCTCGTTTGGTAGTTGTTGGAAACTACACTGCATTAGGCCTACAAATTGGGTATGGGGTGTAGAGAGATGGTGTGTTCCACTCCAAGGTGTTCCCCAGGTTTCCTGTCCATTGCTTCGATCTTCATGCTCTTGTTTAGTAGTGGTTGGAAACTACACTGCATTAGGCCTACAAATTGGGTATGGGGTGTAGAAAGATGGTGTGTTCCACTCCAAGGTGTTCTCCAGGTTGCCTTTCCTGAGCTTCGATCTTCTGGCTCACGTTTAGTAGTTGTTGGAAACTACGCTGCATTAGGCCTACAAATTGGGTATGGGGTGTAGAGAGATGGTGTGTTCCACTCCAAGGTGTTCCCCAGGTTTCCTCTCCATTGCTTCGATCTTCATGCTCTCGTTTTGTAGTTGTTGGAAACTACACTGCATTAGGCCTACAAATTGGGTATGGGGTGTAGAGAGATGGTGTGTTCCACTCCAAGGTGTTCCCCAGGTTTCCTGTCCATTGCTTCGATCTTCATGCTCTCGTTTAGTAGTTGTTGGAAACTACACTGCATTAGGCCTACAAATTGGGTATGGGGTGTAGAGAGATGGTGTGTTACACTCCAAGGTGTTCCCCAGGTTTCCTCTCCATTGCTTCGATCTTCATGCTCTCGTTTAGTAGTTGTTGGAAACTACGCTGCATTAGGCCTACAAATTGGTTATGGGGTGTAGAGAGATGGTGTGTTCCACTCCAAGGTGTTCTCCAGGTTGCCTTTCCTGAGCTTCGATCTTCTGGCTCTCGTTTAGTAGTTGTTGGAAACTACGCTGCATTAGGCCTACAAATTGGGTATGGGGTGTAGAGAGATGGTGTGTTCCACTCCAAGGTGTTCCCCAGGTTTCCTCTCCATTGCTTCGATCTTCATGCTCTCGTTTAGTACTTGTTGGAAGCTACACTGCATTAGGCCTACAAATTGGGTATGGGGTGTAGAGAGATGGTGTGTTCCACTCCAAGGTGTTCTCCAGGTTGCCTTTCCTGAGCTTCGATCTTCTGGCTCTCGTTTAGTAGTTGTTGGAAACTACGCTGCATTAGGCCTACAAATTGGGTATGGGGTGTAGAGAGATGGTGTGTTCCACTCCAAGGTGTTCCCCAGGTTTCCTCTCCATTGCTTCGATCTTCATGCTCTCGTTTAGTAGTTGTTGGAAACTACACTGTATTAGGCCTACAAATTGGGTATGGGGTGTAGAGAGATGGTGTGTTCCACTCCAAGGTGTTCCCCAGGTTTCCTGTCCATTGCTTCGATCTTCATGCTCTCGTTTAGTAGTTGTTGGAAACTACACTGCATTAGGCCTACAAATTGGGTATGGGGTGTAGAGAGATGGTGTGTTACACTCCAAGGTGTTCCCCAGGTTTCCTCTCCATTGCTTCGATCTTCATGCTCTCGTTTAGTAGTTGTTGGAAACTACGCTGCATTAGGCCTACAAATTGGGTATGGGGTGTAGAGAGATGGTGTGTTCCACTCCAAGGTGTTCTCCAGGTTGACTTTCCTGAGCTTCGATCTTCTGGCTCTCGTTTAGTAGTTGTTGGAAAGTACGCTGCATTAGGCCTACAAATTGGGTATGGGGTGTAGAGAGATGGTGTGTTCCACTCCAAGGTGTTCCCCAGGTTTCCTCTCCATTGCTTCGATCTTCATGCTCTCGTTTAGTAGTTGTTGGAAACTACACTGCATTAGGCCTACAAATTGGGTATGGGGTGTAGAGACATGGTGTGTTCCACTCCAAGGTGTTCCCCAGGTTTCCTGTCCATTGCTTCGATCTTCATGCTCTCGTTTAGTAGTTGTTGGAAACTACACTGCATTAGGCCTACAAATTGGGTATGGGGTGTAGAGAGATGGTGTGTTCCACTCCAAGCTGTTCCCCAGGTTTCGTCCACATTGCTTCGGTCTTCCGACTCTCGTTTAGTAGTTGTAGAAAACTACACTGCATTAGGCCTACAAATTGGGTATGGGGTGTAGAGAGACGGTGTGTTACACTCCAAGGTGTTCCCCAGGTTTCGTCCACATTGCTTCGATCTTCCGACTCTCGTTTAGTAGTTGTTGAAAACTACACTGCATTAGGCCTACAAATTGGGTATGGGGTGTAGAGAGATGGTGTGTTACACTCCAAGGTGTTCTCCAGGTTGCCTTTCCTGAACTTCTATCTTCAGGCTCTCATTAAATTGTGGTTAAATGGATCAACTGCATTTGGCGTACTAGTTGGTTTGGGGCGTACTATCGGTGTCTGCCACTCCTTGCTGTTCTCCTGGTTTCCTGTCCTGAAATTCCATTTTCAGGCTCTCGTTAAGTAGTTGTTAATGTTAGACTGCATTTGGCCTACTAGTTGGGTTGGGGCCTACTATCGGTGTCTGCCACTCTTTGCTGTTCTCCTCCACTGAACAAAGCTGTGCCGCCTGTTTACTACGGTTGCCAATTTTGAACTGCATTTCGACTACTTACTGATTTGGGCCTACTCTCTGTGTCAGCCTCTCATTCCAGTTGTCCTCCACTGCAATGCCCCCTGGTTAGTCCTGTGTTGCCAATTTTGAACTGCATTTAGCCAACTTTATTCTTTGTGCCTATATCTGTATTTCCTCCTCATCCTGCCCATTGCCCAGCCAGTGAAAGATGAATCTGCTGGTACATTGACCCATAATGCAAAATTCCCCGTGCACGCTACACAGCAAGATTGTGACCCTGCTGAAAGTCAGGTTCCTCTTCCCGCATACCATACCACCTTACACGGGGACAAAGAGGAAGGTGCAGATGAAAGTGCAGGTTCCTTCATCAGGTGGGGGGAGGAATACTAGTTGGCGACGTCACTGGCACAGGGCCTCTCATAGTATGCAAAAGTGTTGCTGCCGGTGGGAGGCGCCCCCGCCGTGCAAACACACCGCTGTACTTTGAGGGGCCCTGTGCCAGTGCCAATGCCAACGAGTGGGCCCCCCCTGCTTGCTCAGGATCACAGCACTTGCAAAGTTGAAATACTTACCTCTCCCTGCTCCACTGCCGTGACGTGGTCCAGATTTACTGGGCCCACTAATTATTTGAACCAGCCCTACCCCCCACAACTTTAGCCAAATGACCCCCAATTTCCAATGCCTTCCAATTATTATAAGCTAAATTACGATTGACAAGCTTCTGTAACAAGAATGGATGTTTTTGCCATTAAAATGGGCAGTGTAGGTGTTTTCCTGGCCTCCACTCACTGCCGACTATGCTCCCCCATTGACTTGCATTGGGTTTCGTGTTTCGGGCGATACCCGACTTTTCGCCATAATCGGCCGATTCCACTCGACTCGACTTCTAAGATAGTCGGGTTTCGCGAAACACGACTCGACTCTAAAAAGGTCAAGGTCGCTCAACCCTAGTTGACACAACACAGGGGCAGAAGAAAAACGACGCTTCAACTCTTGAAAAGCTTCCACAGCAGCAGAAGACCAATTGACCACATCAGCACCCTTCTTGGTCAAATCGGTCAATGGTTTAGCAATACTAGAAAAATTGCAGATGAAGCGACGATAAAAATTAGCAAAGCCCAGGAACTTTTGCAGACTTTTCAGAGATGTCGGCTGAGTCCAATCATGGATGGCTTGGACCTTAACAGGGTCCATCTCGATAGTAGAAGGGGAAAAGATGAACCCCAAAAATGAAACCTTCTGAACACCAAAGAGACACTTTGATCCCTTCACAAACAAAGAATTAGCACGCAGGACCTGAAACACCGTTCTGACCTGCTTCACATGAGACTCCCAATCATCCGAGAAGATCAAAATGTCATCCAAGTACACAATCAGGAATTTATCCAGGTACTCTCGGAAGATGTCATGCATAAAGGACTGAAACACTGATGGAGCATTGGCAAGTCCGAATGGCATTACTAGATACTCAAAATGGCCCTCGGGCGTATTAAATGCAGTTTTCCATTCATCGCCTCGCTTAATACGCACAAGATTATACGCACCACGAAGATCTATCTTGGTGAACCAACTAGCCCCCTTAATCCGAGCAAACAAATCAGATAACAACAGCAAGGGGTACTGAAATTTAACCGTGATCTTATTTAGAAGGCGGTAATCTATACAAGGTCTCAGTGAACCATCCTTCTTGGCTACAAAAAAGAACCCTGCTCCTAATGGCGACGATGACGGGCGAATATGCCCCTTCTCCAAGGACTCCTTCACATAACTCCGCATAGCGGCGTGCTCAGGCACAGATAAATTAAACAGTCGACCTTTTGGGAATTTACTACCAGGAATCAAATCGATAGCACAATCACAATCCCTATGCGGAGGTAGGGTATCGGACTTGGGCTCATCAAATACATCCCGGTAATCAGACAAGAACTCTGGAACCTCAGAAGGGGTGGATGACGAAATAGTCAGAAATGGGACATCACCATGTACCCCCTGACAACCCCAGCTGGACACAGACATGGATTTCCAATCTAATACTGGATTATGGACTTGAAGCCATGGCAACCCCAACACGACCACATCATGCAGATTATTCAACACCAGAAAGCGAATAACCTCCTGATGTGCAGGAGCCATGCACATGGTCAGCTGGGTCCAGTACTGAGGCTTATTCTTGGCCAAAGGCGTAGCATCAATTCCTCTCAATGGAATAGGACACTGCAAGGGCTCCAAGAAAAACCCACAACGCCTAGCATACTCCAAGTCCATCAAATTCATGGCAGCGCCTGAATCCACAAATGCCATGACAGAATATGATGACAAAGAGCAGATCAAGGTAACGGACAGAAGAAATTTTGACTGTACCGTACCAATGGTGGCAGACCTACCGAACCGCTTAGTGCGCTTAGGACAATCAGAGATAGCATGAGTGGAATCACCACAGTGGAAACACAGCCCATTCAGACGTCTGTGTTCTTGCCGTTCAACTCTGGTCAAAGTCCTATCGCACTGCATAGGCTCAGGTTTAAGCTCAGGTAATACCGCCAAATGGTGCACAGATTTACGCTCACGCAAGCGTCAACCGATCTGAATGGCCAAAGACATAGACTCATTCAGACCAGCAGGCATAGGAAATCCCACCATGACATCCTTAAGGGCTTCAGAGAGACCCTTTCTGAAAATAGCTGCGAGCGCACCTTCATTCCATTGAGTGAGTACGGACCACTTTCTAAATTTCTGACAATATACCTCTATCTCATCCTGACCCTGACACAGAGCCAGCA
The DNA here is from genome assembly GCF_032444005.1 of Ranitomeya imitator. Classification (NCBI taxonomy): domain Eukaryota; kingdom Metazoa; phylum Chordata; class Amphibia; order Anura; family Dendrobatidae; genus Ranitomeya; species Ranitomeya imitator. Next base: position 999,064,788 of record NC_091282.1, read on the forward strand.
AATTTATCTCTGCCTGATCCACTGAATTAGGCTCATCATACAGCAATCCGAGCGCCAGGAAAAACGCATCAATATTACTTAATGCAGGATCTCCTGGCGCAAGGGAAAAAGCCCAGTCTTGAGGGTCGCCACGCAAAAAAGAAATAATAATTCTAACTTGTTGAACTGGGTCACCAGAGGAGCGAGGTTTCAAGGCCAGAAACAGTTTGCAATTATTTTTGAAATTCACAAACTTGGCTCTATCACCATAAAACAAATCAGGAATAGGAATTCTTGGTTCTAACATAGGCTTCTGAACCACCAAATCTTGAATCTTTTGTACATTTATAACGAGATTATCCATTGAAGAGCACAGACCCTGAATGTCCATGTCCACACCTGTGTCCTGAACCACCCAAATGTCTAGGGGAAAAAAAAGGCAAAACACAGTGCAGAGAAAAACAAATAGTCTCAGAACTTTTTTATTCCCTCTATTGAGAATCATTAGTACTTCAGGCCTCCTGTACTGTTATGATAAGGTAATTCAGTACCACAATGGACATAGAGGTCAGAGCACATACAGTGACCTGACAATGACCCAAAAACATAGAACGAGCTCTGAGACGTGGGAACTCTGCTGACCGCAATCCCTAATCCTCTCCAACCACACTAGAGGCAGCCGTGGATTGCGCCTAACGCTCCCTATGCAACTCGGCACAGCCTGAGAAACTAGCTAGCCTGAAGATAGAAAATAAGCCTACCTTGCCTCAGAGAAATACCCCAAAGGAAAAGGCAGCCCCCACATATAATGACTTTGAGTTAAGATGAAAAGACAAACGTAGAGATGAAATAGATTTAGCAAAGTGAGGCCCGACTTTCTGAACAGAGCGAGGATAGGAAAGGTAACTTTGCGGTCAACACAAAACTCAACAAAAACCACGCAAAGGGGGCAAAAAGACCCTCCGTACCGAACTAATGGCACGGAGGTACACCCTCTGCATCCCAGAGCTTCCAGCAAGCAAGAAAAAACAAATAGACAAGCTGGACAGAAAAAAACAGCAAACAAAATAGCAAATCGGAAGTTAGCTATGCAGAGCAGCAGGCCACAGGAACGATCCAGGAGGAAACAGGTCCAATACTAGAACATTGACTGGAGGCCAGGATCAAAGCACTAGGTGGAGTTAAATAGAGCAGCACCTAACGACTTCACCACATCACCTGAGGAAGGAAACTCAGAAGCCGCAGTACCACTTTCCTCCACCAACGGAAGCTCACAGAGAGAATCAGCCGAAGTACCACTTGTGACCACAGGAGGGAGCTCTGCCACAGAATTCACAACAGCTTCTCAACAAAACTCTTAGTGTGGTACAACAGCAAAAATTATCCGATCGATACCCCTCAAGAAGGATTGAGATTTATTAAATTCCTCATGGAAGAACCTGCCTTTAAAGATAAACATTAGAAAATATGCTTATTCTTATTTTCATAATTTCATTCTTTCATTAGACCTCTAACTCTGAGGTGTCTTTGTGGGCCTCAGCCACAAGTCTTGTATACCCCACACTTAGGTGAGACTCAATAAATTTGGAGTCCTCCAGGAGAACCCCTAAGTTAGTTCTTGTGTATTTTGGCTAGTTTTAGATAGGCCAACCACCAGTTTTGTTGTATTTATCTTTATCGCTCAGTTTTATTTCATTCATAATTAATAATGAAAATCCTTTCCTATAATGTTAGAGGCATCAACAGCCCTAATAAAAGATTTACCATTTGGAAAGAGATTATTCATTCTCGTGCCAATATTATATGTCTGCAGGAGGTGAAATTAGCGAAAGACAATCATCCAACTTTTCAGCACAAAAAATTTCCACATATCTTTAAATCGCTACATTCGTCTAAAAGAGGGGGTGTCGTCACTTTAATAAGTAGCGATGTTCCATTCCAACTTGTTGATGAAGTAACGGACCACTTGGGCAGGTTCCATATTCTTACTTGTTATTTGAACAACAAACCTTTTACAGTGGTGAATGTATATGCTCCAAACACAAATCACATTTCGTTTTTAAATAATCTACATAAAAAAGTGAATAAAATTAAATTAGGAGATATCATATGGATAGGAGACTTTAACATTGTGCCTGATAGCATTATGGATTCCTCCTCTCTAGTCCGTTACAAGGCGCCAGTTTTAAAAAAGTGGTTGATCCAAAATGAACTCTACGACATATTCAGATGTCTTAATTCTTCTTCCCGTGAGTACTCTCACTATTCTGACATGCATAAAACATCTTCCCGTATAGATTTAATTTTGATAAATGTTTTTACCCTCTTTTCAAATAAAAAAAAAACTATTTCAGATCATGCCCCAGTGTTAGCAGATTTTCTTCTAGGACCCCCACTCGGAAATAACTACCTATGGAAATGTAATCCTACATTGTTTAAAATCCCAGATTATAAGCAGGAAATAGAGACAATACTAAATAATTACTTCAAAGAGAATGTGTCTGAAGATATACAGTCATGGCCAAAAGTATTGACACCCCTGCAATTCTGTCAGATAATACTCAGTTTCTTCCTGAAAATGATTGCAAACACAAATTCTTTGGTATTATTATCTTCATTTAATTTGCCTTAAGTGAAAAAACAGAATTGAAGTGAAAAAAGAATTGTCCTAAAGCCAAATTGGATATAATTCCACACCAAACATAAAAAAGGGGGTGGACAAAAGTATTGGCACTGTTCAAAAAATCATGTGATGCTTCTCTAAATTGTGTAATTAACAGCACATGTAACTTACCTGTGGCACCTAACAGGTGTTGGCAATAACTAAATCACACTTGCAGCCAGTTGACATGGATTAAAGTTGACTCAACCTCTGTCCTGTGTCCTTGTATGTACCACATTGAGCATGGAGAAAAGAAAGAAGACCAAAGTACTGTCTGAGGACTCGAGAAACCAAATTGTGAGGAAGCATGAGCAATCTCAAGGCTACAACTCCATCTCCAAAGACCTGAATGTACCTGTGTCTACCGTGCGCAATGTCATCAAGAAGTTTAAGGCCCATGGCACTGTGGCTAACCTCTCTAGATGTGGACGGAAAAGAAAAATTGACAAGAGATTTCAACGCAAGATTGTGCGGATGTTGGATAAAGAACCTCGACTAACATCCAAACAAGTTCAAGCTGCCCTGCAGTCCGAGGGTACAACAGTGTCAACCCATACTATTCGTCGGCGTCTGAATGAAAAGGGACTGTATGGTAGGAGACCCAGGAAGACACCACTTCTTACCCTGAAACATAAAAAAGCCAGGCTGGAGTTTGCCAAAACTTACCTGAAAAAGCCTAAAACGTTTTGGAAGAATGTTCTCTGGTCAGATGAGACAAAAGTAGAGCTTTTTGGGCAAAAGCACCAACATAGAGTTTACAGGAGAGAAAAAGAGGCATTCAAAGAAAAGAACACGGTCCCTACAGTCAAACATGGCGGAGGTTCCCTGATGTTTTGGGGTTGCTTTGCTGCCTCTGGCACTGGACTGCTTGACCGTGTGCATGGCATTATGAAGTCTGAACCAAATTGTGAGGAAGCATGAGCAATCTCAAGGCTACAACTCCATCTCCAAAGACCTGAATGTACCTGTGTCTACCGTGCGCAATGTCATCAAGAAGATTAAGGCCCATGGCACTGTGGCTAACCTCTCTAGATGTGGACGGAAAAGAAAAATTGACAAGAGATTTCAACGCAAGATTGTGCGGATGTTGGATAAAGAACCTCGACTAACATCCAAACAAGTTCAAGCTGCCCTGCAGTCCGAGGGTACAACAGTGTCAACCCATACTATTCGTCGGCGTCTGAATGAAAAGGGACTGTATGGTAGGAGACCCAGGAAGACACCACTTCTTACCCTGAAACATAAAAAAGCCAGGCTGGAGTTTGCCAAAACTTACCTGAAAAAGCCTAAAACGTTTTGGAAGAATGTTCTCTGGTCAGATGAGACAAAAGTAGAGCTTTTTGGGCAAAAGCACCAACATAGAGTTTACAGGAGAGAAAAAGAGGCATTCAAAGAAAAGAACACGGTCCCTGCAGTCAAACATGGCGGAGGTTCCCTGATGTTTTGGGGTTGCTTTGCTGCCTCTGGCACTGGACTGCTTGACCGTGTGCATGGCATTATGAAGTCTGAAGACTACCAACAAATTTTGCAGCATAATGTAGGGCCCAGTGTGAGAAAGCTGGGTCTCCCTCAGAGGTCATGGGTCTTCCTGCAGGACAGTGACCCAAAACACACTTCAAAAAGCACTAGAAAATGGTTTGAGAGAAAGCACTGGAGACCTCTAAGGTGGCCAGCAATGAGTCCAGACCTGAATCCCATAGAACACCTCTGGAGAGATCTAAAAATGGCAGTTTGGAGAAGGCACCCTTCAAATATCAGGGACGTGGAGCAGTTTGCCAAAGAAGAATGGTCTAAAATTCCAGCAGAGCATTGTAAGAAACTCATTGATGGTTACCAGAAGCGGTTGGTCACAATTATTTTGTCTAAAGGTTGTGCAACCAAGCATTAGGCTGAGGGTGCCAATACTTTTGTCTGGCCCATTTTTGGAGTTTTGTGTGAAATGATCAATGTTTTACTTTTTGCTTCATTCTCTTTTGTGTTTTTTCATTTAAGACAAATTAGATGAAGATAATAATACCAAAGAATTTGTGATTGCAATCATTTTCAGGAAGAAACTGAGTATTATCTGACAGAATTGCAGGGGTGTCAATACTTTTAGCCATGACTGTAAATGCATTTACACTGTGGAACGCCCACAAGGCAGTCCTCAGGGGAAGTCTCATACAATTAGCTGCAAGATATAAAAAGAAAAACAGGGAAAAAATTGCTAATCTACAGATCCAAATCAATACAAAATAATTACAGCAAAACAATCTGCAAATACCATCTTCAAATATACAGGCAGAAATCTTGGAGTTGAGGCGAAAATTGAAATCCGAGATTTTCCAAGAATATGACTATGTTATAAAGGCCTCAAAATTCAAAGGGTATACATCATTAAACAAGCCTACCAAATATATGATGGTAAAGATTAAAAAAGAACGTATCAACAGAAGAATTAACAAAATTATTTCCTTGTCAGGTGAAGTTATGATTCATCCCAAAGACATTGTTAGCTCTTTCGCAGACTTTTTTCGTCAATTATACAATTTGAAAGATGACCCATGCACACCCAGTATCGACCCAGACTCCATTAATGCATTCCTATCTAGTATTAACCTCCCCAAAATAACTCCATCTGACTTAATATCTATTTATAGTCCCTTTACAGAAAAAGAAATAATCGATACTATTAATAAATCGAAGAATCAAAAAACACCGGGCCCAGATGGATTTTCCAATGAATATTTTAAATCTTTTTCAAAAATTCTGGCCCCGCACTTAGCTTCTATTTTTGCTCTTGCCTCCGCTCGGGGTTCCTTTCCTAAAGAGATGCAAGAAGCAGTTATCGTTATGATTCCCAAAACTGGGGGGGATCCTGAGAAGATGCGAGACTACCGTCCAATCTCACTAATAAATAGTGATACAAAAATTTATTCCAAGATTTTGGCGGATCGATTAAAAAATATTCTCCCACGTTTGCTGGTAGATGACCAGATGGGATTCATTGATGGACGCCAAGCATCAGATGGGACCAGGAGGGTGATCAATTTAATCAACATTATCCAAAATTCAAATTCAAAAGCAGCCTTTGTAACCTTAGATGCTGAAAAGGCTTTTGACAGGATAAACTGGTCTTATTTGAGAGCGACACTTGAAAAGTTTGGGTTTGATTCTGGATTTATGTCCACCATCTTTGCTCTGTATTCGGGACCTAGTGCCAGGATCTACTCCAATAATTTCATGTCAGATCTGTTCATCATTTCCAATGGCACACGTCAGGGGTGTCCTTTGTCACCCCTGCTGTTTGTCCTTGCAATGGAACCTTTGGCGGAGAGAATCAGATCCAATATAGATATTCTTGGAATTGATATCCAATCCCGTCAATTTAAAATTAGCATGTATGCAGATGATATTTTTCTTACACTACTTAATCCAGCAGCCTCGATTGAAGCTCTCTCTTCAGAGTTAGACACATTCTCCAAGATATCATATTTTAAGATAAATCCACATAAATCTAAATATTTAACTTTTAATATGAATGAATCACATGTTGCAGAATTGAGGGATCAGATAAATCTAGCTGAGGAGAGCGACAAAGTAGTGTATTTAGGAATAATCTTAACAAACAGACTACAAAATGTAATAAAAACTAATGCTGATAACATTTTTAAAACAATTTCTCTTGACATCTCTCAATTTGCTCAATCGGAACTTTCTTTATTCGGAAGAACAACGACTATCAAAACAATCATTCTACCCAAGATAATTTATCTTTTTAGAACTCTCCCAGTGACCTTCCCCTACCAATTTATTCATAAACTTCAAACTATGATAATCTCATTCATATGGGGTGGTAAGCGGGCCAGGTTGTCTTCAGATTTATTGTGTAAACACAAACGTAATGGTGGGGCTGGCCTCCCAAATGTGCATGCTTATTATCTGGCTACGCTGGTAAAACAAAGCCATCAGTGGTTTGATAAAAACTATACCCAGCATGGTTCCAAATCGAAAGTGACATTAATAATCTTAATTTAGCACAGGATACTTTTTTTCAGTTTTTTATTTCACAAACCAAAAAAGGAATCATCTCATCCCATTTTCAAGGCTGTAATACAGGCCTGGAAAACTCTTCTTAAACCTCCAAGAAAATTTTTTGACAAATCAGAGCAAATTATGAAATTTCCTCTTCATCTATTGGCATTGATATATGATCTTCCACTTTCAGAAATTTGGGCCAAATCAGGCATTAAAAAAGTTGGACATATCTATAACGGGAGGAATTTTCTCATCTTTAGCGAAATTAAGACTAAATTTAACTTACCCTCATCTGAATTAATATTCATTTTAACCCTAAAAGAGCATATAAAGAAATTACTGACTAGCCAACCATTAAATTTAGAAATTCTTTCTTCATTACTGTGTAGTGTAAAGAACAAACATATATGGAGTCTAAATAACCTCTACAGTCACTTCAATAGAGATACCTCTTGTTTTAAAAATATATACATGGAAAAATGGGAATCGGACCTCAACATTTCTTTACAAGTTGAGCAATGGGACAAGGCCATTAAGGATACATACATGTCTACCATTTCAATGGCTCTACAGGAGTCCTACTTGAAGGTGATCACACGTTGGTACTACACACTAATTAGACTTGCGCATATATCAGTATCACTCTCCTTTGTGCTGGAGAAAGTGCGGATATCAAGGAAATCTTTTTCATCTTTTTTGGGGCTGCCCGAAAATAAAACCTCTATGGTCAAAAGTTTCATTTCATATTAATTTATTTGTTAAAAATGTTGTGATTACTCCTCAGAGGGCTCTCCTTTCTCTGGACATGGAAGAAATTGATCCTCAGGTCAAATACATCCTAATACATATATTTCTAGTAGTCAAAAGTACAATAGCACTCTGGTGGAAAAAATCAGATTCACCCAGCTTTACAGATATTCTGGATAAAATCTAGCAGCATAGTGCATTAGAATGGAGATTTGCTGCCAACACCAATGGTATTAGAAAATATCTGAAAAAATGGAAGATTTGGAATGACAAGTTTTGTAAAGAGTAAATCTCTTGTAGTCATGCAAAGTAGATAAAGATTGTTACTTTATATCTCTTTTCAATGCATTGCATAAGAAAAATTGAAGTATATTCTATTCAAAAGATCATATTTAATGTCTTTTTTTTTCCTTTCTATTCGAGATTGATATTTCCTTCTCTAATTATATTGATTCCCATTTCCCTCACCCTTATTTTCCCAATGTTAACCCCTTCCCCATCTTCCCTTCCCTTTATCCCCAACCATTTCTTATGCAAAATTTCAATAAAAATATTTAAAAAGAACCCTGGACTCTAACATCAGTCAGGGAAGGAATAAAAATAAAGAGTTTGCCTCATATCCTCCAAGAAAGCGGAAAACGATGCAACTCTCCTCTCTGGAGCTGCAAGCCACATTGATAGCAGGAGTGAGAGATCTATTATCCACAAAAGTAGTCTACACGGTCTTAAAAAGGGAAAGAAACAGAGGACACTACTTCAATCTGTTCCTGATAAAGAAACAAAATGGGTCTCATCAGGTTATAATCAACTTGAAACCCCTGAACTGATACATAGTATACAGGAGACTCAAGATGGAATCTGTCAGGTCAACGGTACTTCTGATTGGGCAAGATTTCATCATGGCAACAATCTATCTACAAGATTCATACTACCAAATCCCAATTCATCCAACTTATTGAAAATTCCTAAGGTTTGCAATTGCCCAGGGAGAACAGACAGTACATTATCAATTTAATGTCCTCCCATTCGGGATATCATCTGCACCACAGATCTTTACAAGGATCATTTCCGAAGTCATGGCATACATCAGAGGTTAACATACATGCAAAGTTCCAAGTCCTCCACCAGGGACCAATCCATCATCCCGATCCTAAAAATCTACATCTGAGTGCCTGGCTTCAGAAATCTCTATCCTGAAGACCAATAGATTGTCGGAAAGGCTTATTAGAATTCTAAAGTAAAGAAGGAAACCAGTGACAAATGCCATATACCAGTAGATATGGAAGATCTTCATTCATGGAGTACACCTGAATAACCTAACCTGCACCAACTAAATATTGCACGGATGCTGAATTTCCTTCAAGAAGGAGTAGAAAGGGTCTCAGACCTAGTATACTCAAAGTACAGGTGGTGGCTCCAAATTCCTACTTCGACCAGACATTAGCCGACAACCGATAGGTTAAAATATTTATGACAGCAGCATCTTGACTATGTTAGAGAATTACAAATTAAGTACTTTCCTGGGACCTTTATGTTGTTCTAAAAGGGCTCACACTCCCGCCCTGTGAGCCCTTATCTATAGATATGGACAGACTCTCCTGGAAAACAGCCTTCCTTGTAGCCAAAACTACAGCCAGGAGAGTGGGTGAGTTACAGGCTCTCTCAATCAATGAGCACAACATGAGAATCTTAGAGGACCGACTTATTTTGTGGCTGGACCCGTCATTTCTTCCTAAAATGGTATCAGAGTTCCACAGGTCCCAGAGATAATTCTTCCCTCCTATCAAGATCCAAGGAATAAGGAAGAAGAGTTCCACACTCTGGACGTTCAGAGATCGGTGCTCTGCTATCTTTAGGAGACAGAGTAGGAAGGACCAAAATCTGTTTGAGATCAGAATAAGGGGAAGAAGACTTCCAGATCTACAATCGCCAAGTAGATCAAGAGAGCAATCTCTGAGGCATATCACATCCAGAGCCTTCCACTTCCTGAGATATTTATGACTCATTCAACCAGAGCTGTATCTGTATCCTTGGCCGAGAAAGCCAGTGCTTCCATCAAGCAGATATGCAGAGCTGCTACCTGGATTTCGGTACACACATTTTCCAAGCATTACAGAGTAGACATAATATCTGTCAAAGACTTGGCCTTCGGGAGAAAAGTCCTCCAGGCAATAGTCCCTCCCTAACATTACTCTTGGGTGCTGCTCCAGTGTGCTGTCATGGGCGTTACTATAGAAAATAGAATTAGACTTACCGGTATTTCAGTTTCTAGTAACCCACCACGACAGCATGAGTAATTCCCTCCCTTTGCTTATTTTTTTTGCATTTTCTCAGATAAGGGGAATAAAATATAATTTGAAGCATTCATACTCCTGTCGTCCTTCAATAGCAACCCCTCCCACATCCTCCCTTCAGTGTTACTTAACCTCTTTGCTATTTCCTGTCCCAATTAGGAAAGGGGTAATATCCTCCAATGTGCTGTCATGGTGGGTTACTAGAAACCGAATTACCAGTAAGTCTAATACTATTTTTCAGCTGCTCTCCTCAGATAATTTATGACAACATCAAAGTTCATCTCAATGTTCATGTGCTTTATGCTCATAAATTTGCAAAAAGGAGTTCAGTAAAAAACTGATAAAATAGTTGCAACCTCTCTCACTCCTTCAGTTAGAATGACCTCACGGATTTAGGTTTTTTGCTTTTTTCTTAATCTTTTTACAACCAGCAATGTCCAGGGAAACAAACAGCCTTGAAAGCCAAACTATGTGAAAATTTTAATGAAACCCAATTTCAAATATTTTTAGCTTAAAATACAAACCCTTAAATAAATAAAAAATGTCCTCAAGTGATTCACATCCACAGCACAAATAAAACATGTTTTTAAGATTAGATAATTTTCTAATTTATGTTTTCTTTGTTTTTCTGCATATTGCATATGGTTTATTATTTGTCAACTATTAATTTGTCAATATTTAAAGGATGCAAAACATTATCTGTGCCCTTGGAATGCCATGAGCAACAATATTAGTGACATTTAAATTGCAATTATAATGAAATTCAGTGAGGACGATATTGGCATTATGAGTGACACTTCTTCAAAATGACTTAACGTCACCTGGGATGAGTAACATTTTCAGAAATGATACTTTTACAGGGAGAAAAATGTGGTTTAAGCTTTCATTATCAGTGTGATGATATATTTACTTAAGAATAATTCTAAAAAATGAACAGGGCTAAAATGGGAACACGTCTAATCTTTCTAATTCCTACCTAAATTACATTATAAAAAAGACTGTAAGCATTACAATTGTACTGTCTAATGCTTGGCTAAGGCTATATATTAAAAAATGTTTTTCTCTGCTTTAATTTAGTCTCTGGTTTTGACATAAATGCCTAACAATAATTCCCTTTAATAGTTGTATATACAATTTTTGCCAATTTTCAAGTTGTAAGCCTTTCTGTCACAGTTATTTTTTCCTCCTTTTGTGGAGAAATTCTGAGACAGAACCTTGCAGAGGATTAGACCCATACACAGGGATAGGCACAAAAGGCAATCATTGGCATAAGGAAAACTCCTTGGTTTTACACACTTTTTAATAAATTAATTTTTTTGGGGGGGGCATTAAGTGTAGTGAATTATCCCAGGTAGAACCTTGCACAGTAATGCACTCCAGCACATGAATTACCACAAAGGAAAACAATAGCTGCAAGTTGGCAAACTAAAATTCTTGATATAACAACATAGTAAATGTTGTTAATGAAACTATTATGTTTCATTTAAATATTAACTGATTTTTATTAGTTGCGTGAAGTTGCCTGGTAGAACTGAGTTGCCCCGCCAGCAAGGGGTACTCGGTACCGGGTCCTAAGGTTCACAGGGGGATGTCACGTTGGCCGCGACCCAATCCATTGTCAAGGGCACCCATGAAAAAGGGGAAAGGTCTTTAAAGGGAAAGAGTTCATGTTCGGGACACCACCTGTGGTATTCGGTCAAGGTGACCGATGCTGATTTCAGGAGTCCGCTGGGGTGATGTTATGGCAGCTAGATGGTTTACTTTCCCACAGGTGAAGTATGTCCCCAGGGCTTCCGATGTGTAGACGATGGTTGGTGAATGGCGCAATGAGGAATGAGGACACAAGGATGCAGTCCCTTTACCTTTTACTGAAGACTTCAGCATCCACAGTCCAGAGCATCAGATCACAGGACAGGCAGAGTCCGGCCGGGTTGGAGGCAAGTCCAGAGTTCCCTTGTCCAGGTGGAAATCAGTAGCCTTCCCTTGCGCTGTGGTGGTGTAGTCCCTTACTGCCTATGGATTCACATAAAGGTCTCACTGATGTGGTGTTTCGCTCTCTCTGTCCCCCATATAGGATAGGACAAAACCCGTATGACTGGTGACTTGAGCCTGTTTATAGGGTCTCTTAGATAACCCAGCTCTGTAGGTGTCGCCGTGCCTCCTGGGTGTAGGTGCGGACAGGTAACCTGCAATTAGCTGTCCTGCCGGTCTCTGAAAAATGGCGTAGAGGTCCTTACTCCTTCGGTATTCCAGCTACTGGGATTTTGCTCCCCAGAAGGAGGCAGCCTGAGCGGGGCTGGTCCCCTTCTGGTATCCTCTCCTTTGCTTCGACTTCCTTCATGCTAGCTGCAATGCAATTATGCCTTTCAATGTCTCTTTCTGGGACCTGCAGCTCTGAGGGTATGCACAGCTCCATTAACCATCTGTCCTCCTCAGACTCCGGTTTGGAACTAACTGAGCTGAGCTCAGCCAGCAGCTAACTAACTTTCCCTACAGACTACCAATTATATGTATATATGGGAAGTGACCTAATAAATAGGAGCAGAAGCTCCCCCTGGTGGCCTGGAGTATGAAATGTGTTGCATGTTTGTGATACCTGGATTCAGTCATCCTTTCTTGCCTCCAAACGAAGCATCACTCTCCCCGAGAGGAAAGCAATACCACTGCGATGACCAGGACCCATGGTGCGCCGCACTCCCCCCCTTTAAATCCAGTACAGTTACAGTTACAACAGATACAGGTTAGCAAAAATACATACATTTTTGAAATGCTATAAAAGAAGTTAATACTATATCTAAGCTTCCCTTTATGGGAGGTGAGGACCTTTGAACGTTGCATTAACTATTTACATTGTAGGTGTACTTTCACGGATCGGAAACTTTAATAAAACAATATAATTATTAACTAACTATTAAGTGCCACGACCCTCACGGGTATAATATCTCTTAAGTGCAAAGTTTTCACTTACTTTATTCTCTCATTTTATCAAAAGTGCATCAGGATATCAGTTACACACAATCAGCTATATAGAACACAATTCTATCCAGATTCAAGTCTCAACTTTCATTACTATTAGCTATGTTAACTGTTTAACATATTCTATCAAAGTGCAATGATTAAACATCCACTTTAAAGGTTCAAACAATATTCAAGTCTTTTTAATGAAATAGTGCAAATGTATCAATCACATTAATATTCAAGTCAATCAAAACTTTAGAACAGCTGCAACGATGCGAGGGACCCACCATTAACCCTCAACGTTGGCTTTGTGCGGGCTACAAGGCGTGTATCCAGACCCGGAATTCTGACGCACCAGACAGGTTTTTTCTTCAGGTCTCTGGAAAACAAAACACTTTCGAGCAACATTAGAAACAGTCTCCTTAGAAACAGTCTCTTTAAAACCTTCTTTTGTAAAACCAGTAGGAAACACCTTTAATAAGGTGCAAACTATTTACAGTGGAAAGTTTGTGAGCCATTCACTGTCCATGACTCCAGTGTCTTTAATGCATCGGGCAACTTGTGCAAAACTTAGGATCCTCTTAAAACTGAGGACCCCTTTAAGGAATAACCCTGGCCCGGTTCAATGAACTTTTCAAATAGTAGCAGCAAAAAGTTAACAGTGAACTATATACAGTCATTTTCAAATTTCCTTTGTTCTACTGGGGTAGCATTGGTAAAGGCAGTCCCTTTGCAAGCGGGCGACTACCAGGTGCTACATACTGTGCGCCTGCACTCCTGATGGGGTTTTGGGTGCCTACTGACCTCTGCTCCACAACAGCTTGGGTGCAGGTGATGGTTGGCCTAGTGGCTACTGCAGTCTCCGTAGTGGTGATGGTACACATCATAGTCTTAGTGGTGGTGCAGGCAGGGGTGACAGTGGGAGTAGTGGTGGTTGTGGCCGCTTTGGCACAATGGGGCGCTGTTACAGCACAAGGCGGCATAGCTGGGGTTTTGGAGCTGGGCAGCTTGGACATGGAGTATTTGTTTAAAGTGTACAACCCCTTTTCGCCAAAGTGCCTAGTGTATGTGACATGGTCTCCTGGGTACAGATCCCTATCCGGGTGTCCTCCCCAGAGATGGGATTCCACGTCCCTCCGAATAACGAACACTTCGACGTACAACCCCTGCTCCTTTATGAAGCCCCAGCCTCCTTGCAGTTTAAAGGTTACCATGGTGCCCTGCTTAAGCAGGGCCTGGTTTACATGGCAGTCCTTGCGGGCCTGGGCCTTGGCTTGCAGATCCCTTTTGTCAAAGGCTCTGTGCCAGGTCTGGTGTTCCTCCTCCTTTTCTTCCTATCTGTGGGCATGTTGGTGCTGGTATTCGTCCCAGCACAGGACCTCTAGGGTTTCCCCCCGTTTTGGCTGTCCCGGGGAACCCCATGAGATTTTATCCGGGATTCACCCAGCGGTAGATGGTTTTCTCCGCATATACTTCTCCAGGTAGGCTGGCTGGTTGGATCGGGGCCTTCAGGAACTGTTCCATCCCTGTGGCCTGGTCTCACTCCCCTAGGAACTGGAGTCGGGCGGACCCATAACAGGGAGGTGCAGCTACGGGGCCCACTAGGAGGTTTTGGCTACCTGGGCAGGGTTGTCGTTCCTACCTCCCGCAACATCTCTGGTGCCGGGCTCCTTTCCAGGTCTCTGGGGGAGTCCTCCGCTTCCACCCCATGCTCTGGTTCCGGGCTGCTGGCGATGGCGTCTTCCACGTGGCTCTCCGCGTCCAGGCCTCCTTCCCGCTCTCTCCTTCCGGGGCGTTTTTTTTCTTCTTGGTCTCCTCCCTTCATTTAGGATCTGAAGGCGGATCTCTGCTGCTGATGGACATGTCCTCAGGGTACAGAGATACTTGGACTGGGCGGCCATTATTTTTCGTGCTTCTCAATTAGTTCCCGCCCATGAGGGCACGCCCTTCTTCTCCAGTGCTCCCTGTGGCGCTGTAATGGCGGTGGTTTTGGTGCCAATTTTGGCAGTCTTTTACAGTGAACAGTCCCACAATAAAGTATGGTTCAGGCACGGTTCTGGCGCAGTCTTTAGGTGAACATGACCCGATTCACGGAGATTAGTAGATCCTGTTCGTGACACCAAAGATGTCCCACGGGCAAGGGGTACTCGGTACTGGGTCCTACAGTTCACAGGGGGATGTCACAGTGGCTGCGACCCGGTCCGTGGCCCAGGGCGCACATGAAAAAGAGGAAATGTCTTTAAAGGGATAGAGTTTATGTTCGTGACGCCACCTGTGGTATTTGGTCAGGGTGGCCGACGCTGCTTTATTTAAAATGTATGATGGTATACATAGATAATCAACAAAGCACTCTGCAGTATCACACTATTTAGACTACTTAAACTGTATGAGCTGTCTAAACATTATCCCTTTTGAGAGGAACGATGCATGTGTTAGGAATCAGAATTCCCCCGCTGCGCGGGGTTGGATCTCAAGCATTGTCTGGTGCTGTGGTATCCCATTCAGGTCAGGTCTGGCAGCTGCAATTCCTGCTCCTGCAAAGCACAGACGACTGTCCCAGCGTATTGCTCAGCCTCATGGTATATGTTGGGTTTCTGCTTGCTCTCCAGCCAAGTCTATGGGGCCAGTGATATGCTGGTGCAGCTTTGCGCTCTGGAGTCTAAGTCCAGAGATCTCCTTTCTGAGCTTGTCCGTGATGTGGCACCTTATCATTGGTGGTCGGATGTTGGGTGCTCTGGTGATGTAGCAGCTTCAGTTTGGCACACAGGTGATGTCTCGGCTTACTGGGCGTGAGTGTTTGGGGTGGAGCCTAGCATATAAAAGGCTCTCAGCGGCACACGTGGCACACTAGTGTCATTTATATTTGGTGTGAGTGGGTGGCTACTCTACCACTCTATCTGCACGTTTGTGTGTGTGTTTCTTTACTCAGAAACTGTACATGTTGGCAGGCATGTTGCACACTTATGCGGTTTCATTCCCTTGGCTGGTTGCATTTTTTGCGGTTTTTCCTGATAAAAATGCTATAAAACTACAAAAAAAGGCATACAATAAACATCCCATCATTTAGAATGAATTCCGCATGTTTTGTGCACATGATGCATTTATTTCTGTGAAAAAAAACCATCGCGGTAAAAACCGCAGCATGTTCATTAATTAGTTTTTTGCGGATTTCCCACTACAAAATGCATTGGGAAATGTCTGGAAAAAACCGCGGCAAAACCGCGGCAAAACCTTGGCAGAATCGCGGCAAAATCGTGGCAAAAACGCATGCGGTTTTCTTGCAGATTTCTTGCAGAAAATGTCCGGTTTTTCTCAGGAATTTTCTGCGAGAAATCCTGAACGAGTGCACATAGCCTTGTGCTACACTTCTCGGCGAAAGTGTCAGGGTATTGTGTCTAGTGTCAAAGAACACTATCTCTTGGCTCAGAATCTGTTTTATTTGTGTGTGCATTTAGCAACATTTAGTTGCAGAGCTAGCCCAATCCACATGCTATTATCCCTGTGATGTTAACAGGATATAGAACTTTGCATGCTCTGTGTTTTGTTCACACTGAGTGGCGTTAACTCAGAGTGTCCAAGGAAACGCTTGCTGTTTTGTTCCGTCATTGTTCACACTAGCAGCAGGGTTCATCTTTGCATGGTGGACCCCGATTTGCGATTGCACTTTATTTCATATTTTATTTAGTGCAATTTGCCTACCCTTACAGCATGTTTTGCTGTTGCTTATTTTCAGGAGATGTAAACAGAAGAAGCATTTTCACATGGGGGTATGCAAAAATTACCCCTGTGTTGGGAGTTTTAAAAAAACGTTGCTATATGCAGGGCCGTATTTAGAGTTTCTGCTGCCCTAGGCACTTTTAGTGCTGCCTCCCCCATTGGTGAGTATGACACTATCCGCATAGACTTTGGCAAGAATCGCTGTTGTGAAAGTCACCTTTTGCTGCAGATCTGGCAGTTTTTCTGCATCTGCCACGTAACAGATCACTTATGGCAACACTGCGTTTGGTTTCATTCATTCCCTATGGGATTTGCAGTACTTGCTGTGATCTGGGAAATGCGGTGCCATACCTCCCAACTTTTGAAAGGAAAAAGGTCTAAAGGTTGCGGCGCACATAGTGCACCGCAGCAAATTTTAGGCCACGCCTCTGACCACACCCATTTCACAACTAATCACACCCATATCCAATTCCCAACCACACCCATTTAGCACTGCTGATCACACTGTTTCATATACAATAATTAACCCCCCCAAAAAATATGGCCACGCAGTGCTCCATACTGTATAATGGCTACGCAGTGCTCCACATACTGTATAATGGCCCTACATGATGTTCCATACTGTATAATGGCCACACAGTGCTCCATACTGTATAATGGCCACACATGATGCTCCATACTGTATAATGGCCACACATGATGCTCAATACTGTATAAGGGCCACACATGATGCTCAATACTGTATAATGGCCATTGGCCACACATGATGCTCAATACTGTATAATGGCAACACATGATGCTCAATACTGTATAAGGGCCACACATGATGCTCAATACTGTATAATGGCCATTGGCCACACATGATGCTCCATACTGTATAATGACCGCACATGATGCTCAATACTGTATAATGGCCATTGGCCACACATGATGCTCCATACTGTATAATGGCCACACATGATGCTCCATACTGTATAATGGCCACACATGATGCTCCATACTGTATAATGGCCACACATGATGCTCCATACTGTATAATGGCCACACATGATGCTCCATACTGTATAATGGCCACACATGATGCTCCATACTGTATAATGGCCACACATGATGCTCCATACTGTATAATGGCCACACATGATGCTCCACACTGTATAATGACCTCACATGATGCTCAATACTGTATAATGGCCACATATGATGCTCCATACTCTATAATGGCCCCACATGATGCTCCATACTGTATAATGACCCCACATGATGCTCAATAGTGTATAATGCCCCCCTCCCATCCTTTATGCATAGCTCATCTCCTTCCCATCCCATATGCATGGCTCATATCCTCCCCCCTCCTCCTGTATGCATGGCTCATAATCCCCCCCCGTATGTATGGCTGATGGCTCATATTCCCCCGTATGCATGGCCCATAACTCCCCCCTTGTATGTATGGCTGATGGCTCATATTCCCCCATATGCATGGCTCATAATTCCCCCCCCCTGTATGCATGGCTGGTGGCTCATAATTCTTCCACCCTTATGCATGGCTGATGGCTCATAATTCCCCCCCTGTATGCATGGCTGATGGCTCATAATTCCCCCCGTATGCATGGCTGATGATGGCTCATAATTCCCCCCGTATGCATGGCTGATGATGGCTCATAATTCCCCCCCTATGCATGGGGCCAATATATCCAGACACCTATCATGCCATATCCTTTCAAACTCTACATATCACTGTGAGTCATGCATAACTTACCCATGGTGAATCAGAGCACCTGTGTGACCTCCACAGCACGCCTGACGCGCGTTTCGCACTATCGCTTTCTCAAAGGGAGACGCCACTCTTCTAATTCTATGTGTGCACATTGAGGTTTGCCAATCAAGAGGCAGGAAACATTCACAGCGTCCTGACACAGCGTCTTGTGTCACTGGCTGCTTAAATCACATGTACCTCTCAATATAAATAGCCAACATCTTGTTTTAGCGCCATTTTGACACTGTAACAGCACAGAGAGGATTCTCCTCACACTGACACTATTTGCAGCTAAATTTAAGGTAGTTAGCTAGGTGGTTATTTATTAGTCAGCAAGCTTAGCTAGGTAGAGTCCTGTGTGGCTGGGAAATCAACCTTCCAACAGATTTTTTTTGTGCCATTACTGAAGTCTATAGTCAAAGACAGCAGGGCACATTGTATACAAGTGTGTTGTGCACTTTTTTGTTGTGCTCCATGCATGAGTATAGCGTCCTAAATCTTATTTTTTCATTTGCTAAATGTGAAGCAGCATGAGAAAGTTGAGGTGTGCACTTTCTCTGAAATCAGTCAAAGACAGCAGGCATGTTCGCTTCTATTACAGTGTGACTGGAGCAGTCTGAGACCTGCGCCACAATTCTTGGCATGGCAACATAGGATGAGGAAGAAGCAGAAAATGCGATTGATGGGCAGGCTGAAGGTAATGGTCTGCTGGACAGCAATTTAATGCAGTGGGATTCCGAGAGTAATGAATGTTAATTGCGCATGTGAAGGTTCATACATGCATTAGTCAAACTATTACACTTTTTCCTTTCATCCATGAGAGAGGGATCTGCCCAGCCAGGACAGAAAACCTACTGAGATAAAAGGGGTGTTTCTCCCCCCTTTTCAGTTGGGTTTCCAGTCCTGACAGGAACCTTCATGCTGAGATCCAAGCAGGTTGAAGAGTTTTATTTTTTTCCTTTTTACCCACTCTTATCCCGATACTGCAAGAAATTGCACATGCCTGTAGGCCAGCTTTTAGGTGCTGGAAGCGCTGTCCATGGGTCCAGAAGGCCTTAGCGTATGCGTGGGGGGCACAGAAGCAGGCCGGGCTGACTATTCTTAATCTACCATGCTTATTGTGACTTGCAAGGCTCACATCCTCCACCTGGTGATACAACATTTCTTCCCCTTCTTTCCTGGCCTTGGTGAGCTGCTTCAGAAAGCACAGAAGCTGTATGCTACTTCTACCATTCACACCTCTCAAGTCATCAACTTGCATCGATACAGAGGTGTTTGTCCATGCCAGTTAACAGGTTGATATGCAATGTGCTAACATGATGGAATTCAACTCTGCACTTGCTGCAGTGACTATGGCAGCAGCAACGAGCCCTCACGCAGTATGTCATGTGGTATAATTTGCGCCAACGCAGTATGAACATGGAGCATATCACAATTACGGAGTGGGTACAGATTAAGGACCTCTGCACCCTTATGCACAGTTTTAAAATGGCTACTAACATGGTTAACGTTGATGATGCCATCATCAGTATCACTATTCTGGTCATCTATATGCTAGAGAAGACTTTGAATAGTTTACAGGAGAAGGTGGTTGTCCCAGATGAAGATGGGGAAGTAGAGGAGGATGAGAAAGGTATAATATTTTCTCAAAGTTCCAGACTGTCGTCACACAGGCAGGTGCCAAGGTGGATTACGGTGATCAAGAGTGGCTGTTGATAACAGACAAACTGTTAGTGAAGGTGCAAGATCTGAGAAACAAATGGAGGAGGAAGAGGTAATGGGCGAGCAACTGTCAGGAGATGAAGAGGATAATCATCCCCTCTCTGTTGGTGGGAGGTGATGGTGGAGACAAGCATCAGTGTTACCCAGCCACCAACACAGCATGGGTTTGGACCTCATGATAGAGCCTGACATATGAGTGCCTTCTTGCTGCACTATCTGCAACATGATCCCCGTATAGGTATGATTTGAAGTCGTGCTAACTATTGGGTTGCCACTCTGTTAGATACAAGTCATAAGACCAAATTTTTCCAGATGTTTCCTGCCCTGGAAAGGGACCCACAAATGCTGGAGTAACAAAAAACATGCTTTGTCACAAACTTAAGGGATGTTTTCCCCAATACAGCAGCAAGGCACACATTCTTCATCAAAGCTCTAGATTTCAACATCCGGCATGTCAATTCGTCAGCGCCAAAACATTAGCAGCAGCATAAGCTTAAGAAGCAATTTCGGTGAGTCCTTTGAAACTTTTTGTTAGATCAACTCATGCACCAGTCCAAGTCTGACATATGGTGAATCAATGGAGAGGATGGTGCAGGGAAGAGATGTCGATACCTATGATACTATTTATACTTTTGTGAAATTAATGCCACTTTGATGGTGTCTGCCAATAATTTTTGGAAATGTGGAGAGTCCTGGATGGGTCTCCTTCATGTTTGTTGCCTGTAGCAGTAGGACTCCAAGACCGTCAGGCCTCCTTTTCTTTTGAATCAACTATCTGTGTAATTATCCTTACCTTTTTCTGACAATAGTAGTCTACAAAACTTATATTTATGCTACCCGAGTGTGGCTGAGCATGAGAGCAGATTGAACTGTTGCATGTGGTATCAGAGATCACAGCACAGCAGGCCTACACCAATTCCTCACCCACCTCATCTTAAAGGGAACCTGTCACCTGAATTTGGCGGGACCGGTTTTGGGTCATATGGGCGGAGTTTTCGGGTGTTTGATTCACCCTTTGCTTACCCGCTGGCTGCATGCTGGCCGCAATATTGGATTAAAGTTCATTCTCTGTCCTCCGTAGTACACGCCTGCGCAAGGCAATCTTGCCTTGCACACGCGCAGTATGCTTTGCCCAACTGCGGGCAAAGATGAAAAGTATTAGTGCGCATATGCCGGCACACTATGTCCTGGAAGTATTTTGCTGTGTTCCGGGACATAGTGCGCCGGCGCATGCGCACTAATGCTTTTCGGCTTTGCCCGCAGTTGGGCAAAGCATATTGCGTGTGCGCAAGGCAAGATTGCCTTGCGCAGGCGTGTACCACAGAGGACAGAGAATGAACTTCAATCCTACATTGCGGCCAGCATGCAGCCAGCAGGTAAGGAAAGGGTGAATCAAGCACCCAAAAACTCCGCCCATATGACCGAAAACCGTCCCGCCAAATTCAGGTGACAGGTTCCCTTTAATTTGACATTCAATTCAAAGCTGTAAATGCTGGTCCAGATATATCACACATGGCTGATTACTGCCATGCCATGCTACAAATTGTATTGTATTGTGAGTGAATTGAGACTACTTTCCTGGTGTCTGTCCCACATTTGATGTGTTTTGGCAGCTTTTGGGCCCGTTTGAAGGTGTGTATGCATTTGTTTTTGCCTTCCTCTGATTTGAATGATGTTCGATTACGTTCGGCAAATATTTCAAATTTTGAGATCAAAATCTGAACCGAACATTGAAATATTCGCTCATCTCTAGTAGTGGATAACCTGATCTGCTTTGATGTGGAAAAATGTACTAGCCATGCTGAGCAAACTCTCTGGCATTTCATTGGGCTGGTGATGATAGTATGACCACAGCAAATTGAGACATGTCCTGCCCTGTCCAATTTGTTAACCCAGAAATCCATGGATCAGGACATCTTCTTGAGAAAAGTCACAGTCTCAATATGACAGAACCTGGCTGTTTACGATACGATACGATACGATACACTTTATTGATCCCGTGGGAAATTATGGTATCACAGCAGCACGACTTAAATCATAAAAATCATAAAGGAATTACATAGTTGACATGACAGTGGAGTTGACAGAAGAACATTATACATTATACATTAGAATAGGACATACACAATGAGTGAACTGAAATGTAGAGAAATAAGTAGACATTCACCTTGGTGGTTTAACCCTAGTGTTATTGTTGTACATTCCCATGGCAGTTGGCACAAACGATTTCCTATATTTTTCCTTCTTACACCTCAGAAGTATAAGCCGGTTACTGAAGGTGCTCTTCTGTCTCATGAATAGCTCATATAGTGGATGTGCATTATTGTTCATAATTGCCACACACTTTTTCAGAGTTCTTTTCTCCACTACCTCCCCAAAAGAGTCCAGATTACAGCCGACAGCAGAACTTGCCTTCTTAATAATCTTATTCAGCTTATTAGCATCAGAGGCCCGCACACTACTACCCCAGCACGTGATTGCAAAAAAGATGGCACTTGCCACCACAGATTGGTAGAACATTTCTAACATTTTGCTACAAACATTAAAATACCTCAGTTTCCTTAGGAAATACAATCTGCTCATCCCCTTCTTGTAGACAAACTCTGAGTGGCATCTCCAGTCCAGTTTGCTATCCAAATGGACCCCCAAATATTTGTAACTCTCCACCTGCTCTACCTCCTGACCAGCAATAGTGATCGGTAAGCATTCCAACTTAATCCTGCTATAGTTGGCCACCAACTCCTTGGTTTTCTTAACATTTAGTTGTAGATAGTTACCATTGCACCAATCCACGAAATTCAACACCACCCTTCTATATTCCTCATCCCCCTGATCTCCCCTAATGCATCCCACAACCACAGAGTCATCCGAAAATTTTTGAAGGTGGCAAAGTTCAGATTTATACTGAAAGTCTGAAGTATACAGTGTGAATAGAAAGGGCGCAAGCCCTTTAGTTGGTCCAACTCAGTTTACTGATGTGCATCAATTTTTGCCTTAAGCTTGAAGCCTTCTGGTCTATCATGTCATTTTTTTGTAATTGGTGCTGCTGCCTCTGATATTTGTGGATTTGTTGAAAATGCTATAAAACTACAAAAAAAGGCATACAATAAACATCCCATCATTTAGAATGAATTCCGCATGTTTTGTGCACATGATGCATTTATTTCTGTGAAAAAAAACCATCGCGGTAAAAACCGCAGCATGTTCATTAATTAGTTTTTTGCGGATTTCCCACTACAAAATGCATTGGGAAATGTCCGGAAAAAACCGCGGCAAAACCGCGGCAAAACCTTGGCAGAATCGCGGCAAAATCGTGGCAAAAACGCATGCGGTTTTCTTGCAGATTTCTTGCAGAAAATGTCCGGTTTTTCTCAGGAATTTTCTGCGAGAAATCCTGAACGAGTGCACATAGCCTTGTGCTACACTTCTCGGCGAAAGTGTCAGGGTATTGTGTCTAGTGTCAAAGAACACTATCTCTTGGCTCAGAATCTGTTTTATTTGTGTGTGCATTTAGCAACATTTAGTTGCAGAGCTAGCCCAATCCACATGCTATTATCCCTGTGATGTTAACAGGATATAGAACTTTGCATGCTCTGTGTTTTGTTCACACTGAGTGGCGTTAACTCAGAGTGTCCAAGGAAACGCTTGCTGTTTTGTTCCGTCATTGTTCACACTAGCAGCAGGGTTCATCTTTGCATGGTGGACCCCGATTTGCGATTGCACTTTATTTCATATTTTATTTAGTGCAATTTGCCTACCCTTACAGCATGTTTTGCTGTTGCTTATTTTCAGGAGATGTAAACAGAAGAAGCATTTTCACATGGGGGTATGCAAAAATTACCCCTGTGTTGGGAGTTTTAAAAAAACGTTGCTATATGCAGGGCCGTATTTAGAGTTTCTGCTGCCCTAGGCACTTTTAGTGCTGCCTCCCCCATTGGTGAGTATGACACTATCCGCATAGACTTTGGCAAGAATCGCTGTTGTGAAAGTCACCTTTTGCTGCAGATCTGGCAGTTTTTCTGCATCTGCCACGTAACAGATCACTTATGGCAACACTGCGTTTGGTTTCATTCATTCCCTATGGGATTTGCAGTACTTGCTGTGATCTGGGAAATGCGGTGCCATACCTCCCAACTTTTGAAAGGAAAAAGGTCTAAAGGTTGCGGCGCACATAGTGCACCGCAGCAAATTTTAGGCCACGCCTCTGACCACACCCATTTCACAACTAATCACACCCATATCCAATTCCCAACCACACCCATTTAGCACTGCTGATCACACTGTTTCATATACAATAATTAACCCCCCCAAAAAATATGGCCACGCAGTGCTCCATACTGTATAATGGCTACGCAGTGCTCCACATACTGTATAATGGCCCTACATGATGTTCCATACTGTATAATGGCCACACAGTGCTCCATACTGTATAATGGCCACACATGATGCTCCATACTGTATAATGGCCACACATGATGCTCAATACTGTATAAGGGCCACACATGATGCTCAATACTGTATAATGGCCATTGGCCACACATGATGCTCAATACTGTATAATGGCAACACATGATGCTCAATACTGTATAAGGGCCACACATGATGCTCAATACTGTATAATGGCCATTGGCCACACATGATGCTCCATACTGTATAATGACCGCACATGATGCTCAATACTGTATAATGGCCATTGGCCACACATGATGCTCCATACTGTATAATGGCCACACATGATGCTCCATACTGTATAATGGCCACACATGATGCTCCATACTGTATAATGGCCACACATGATGCTCCATACTGTATAATGGCCACACATGATGCTCCATACTGTATAATGGCCACACATGATGCTCCATACTGTATAATGGCCACACATGATGCTCCATACTGTATAATGGCCACACATGATGCTCCACACTGTATAATGACCTCACATGATGCTCAATACTGTATAATGGCCACATATGATGCTCCATACTCTATAATGGCCCCACATGATGCTCCATACTGTATAATGACCCCACATGATGCTCAATAGTGTATAATGCCCCCCTCCCATCCTTTATGCATAGCTCATCTCCTTCCCATCCCATATGCATGGCTCATATCCTCCCCCCTCCTCCTGTATGCATGGCTCATATTCCCCCCCCCGTATGTATGGCTGATGGCTAATATTCCCCCGTATGCATGGCCCATAACTCCCCCCTTGTATGTATGGCTGATGGCTCATATTCCCCCATATGCATGGCTCATAATTCCCCCCCCCCTGTATGCATGGCTGGTGGCTCATAATTCTTCCACCCTTATGCATGGCTGATGGCTCATAATTCCCCCCCTGTATGCATGGCTGATGGCTCATAATTCCCCCCGTATGCATGGCTGATGATGGCTCATAATTCCCCCCGTATGCATGGCTGATGATGGCTCATAATTCCCCCCCTATGCATGGGGCCAATATATCCAGACACCTATCATGCCATATCCTTTCAAACTCTACATATCACTGTGAGTCATGCATAACTTACCCATGGTGAATCAGAGCACCTGTGTGACCTCCACAGCACGCCTGACGCGCGTTTCGCACTATCGCTTTCTCAAAGGGAGACGCCACTCTTCTAATTCTATGTGTGCACATTGAGGTTTGCCAATCAAGAGGCAGGAAACATTCACAGCGTCCTGACACAGCGTCTTGTGTCACTGGCTGCTTAAATCACATGTACCTCTCAATATAAATAGCCAACATCTTGTTTTAGCGCCATTTTGACACTGTAACAGCACAGAGAGGATTCTCCTCACACTGACACTATTTGCAGCTAAATTTAAGGTAGTTAGCTAGGTGGTTGTTTATTAGTCAGCAAGCTTAGCTAGGTAGAGTCCTGTGTGGCTGGGAAATCAACCTTCCAACAGATTTTTTTTGTGCCATTACTGAAGTCTATAGTCAAAGACAGCAGGGCACATTGTATACAAGTGTGTTGTGCACTTTTTTGTTGTGCTCCATGCATGAGTATAGCGTCCTAAATCTTATTTTTTCATTTGCTAAATGTGAAGCAGCATGAGAAAGTTGAGGTGTGCACTTTCTCTGAAATCAGTCAAAGACAGCAGGCATGTTCGCTTCTATTACAGTGTGACTGGAGCAGTCTGAGACCTGCGCCACAATTCTTGGCATGGCAACATAGGATGAGGAAGAAGCAGAAAATGCGATTGATGGGCAGGCTGAAGGTAATGGTCTGCTGGACAGCAATTTAATGCAGTGGGATTCCGAGAGTAATGAATGTTAATTGCGCATGTGAAGGTTCATACATGCATTAGTCAAACTATTACACTTTTTCCTTTCATCCATGAGAGAGGGATCTGCCCAGCCAGGACAGAAAACCTACTGAGATAAAAGGGGTGTTTCTCCCCCCCTTTTCAGTTGGGTTTCCAGTCCTGACAGGAACCTTCATGCTGAGATCCAAGCAGGTTGAAGAGTTTTATTTTTTTCCTTTTTACCCACTCTTATCCCGATACTGCAAGAAATTGCACATGCCTGTAGGCCAGCTTTTAGGTGCTGGAAGCGCTGTCCATGGGTCCAGAAGGCCTTAGCGTATGCGTGGGGGGCACAGAAGCAGGCCGGGCTGACTATTCTTAATCTACCATGCTTATTGTGACTTGCAAGGCTCACATCCTCCACCTGGTGATACAACATTTCTTCCCCTTCTTTCCTGGCCTTGGTGAGCTGCTTCAGAAAGCACAGAAGCTGTATGCTACTTCTACCATTCACACCTCTCAAGTCATCAACTTGCATCGATACAGAGGTGTTTGTCCATGCCAGTTAACAGGTTGATATGCAATGTGCTAACATGATGGAATTCAACTCTGCACTTGCTGCAGTGACTATGGCAGCAGCAACGAGCCCTCACGCAGTATGTCATGTGGTATAATTTGCGCCAACGCAGTATGAACATGGAGCATATCACAATTACGGAGTGGGTACAGATTAAGGACCTCTGCACCCTTATGCACAGTTTTAAAATGGCTACTAACATGGTTAACGTTGATGATGCCATCATCAGTATCACTATTCTGGTCATCTATATGCTAGAGAAGACTTTGAATAGTTTACAGGAGAAGGTGGTTGTCCCAGATGAAGATGGGGAAGTAGAGGAGGATGAGAAAGGTATAATATTTTCTCAAAGTTCCAGACTGTCGTCACACAGGCAGGTGCCAAGGTGGATTACGGTGATCAAGAGTGGCTGTTGATAACAGACAAACTGTTAGTGAAGGTGCAAGATCTGAGAAACAAATGGAGGAGGAAGAGGTAATGGGCGAGCAACTGTCAGGAGATGAAGAGGATAATCATCCCCTCTCTGTTGGTGGGAGGTGATGGTGGAGACAAGCATCAGTGTTACCCAGCCACCAACACAGCATGGGTTTGGACCTCATGATAGAGCCTGACATATGAGTGCCTTCTTGCTGCACTATCTGCAACATGATCCCCGTATAGGTATGATTTGAAGTCGTGCTAACTATTGGGTTGCCACTCTGTTAGATACAAGTCATAAGACCAAATTTTTCCAGATGTTTCCTGCCCTGGAAAGGGACCCACAAATGCTGGAGTAACAAAAAACATGCTTTGTCACAAACTTAAGGGATGTTTTCCCCAATACAGCAGCAAGGCACACATTCTTCATCAAAGCTCTAGATTTCAACATCCGGCATGTCAATTCGTCAGCGCCAAAACATTAGCAGCAGCATAAGCTTAAGAAGCAATTTCGGTGAGTCCTTTGAAACTTTTTGTTAGATCAACTCATGCACCAGTCCAAGTCTGACATATGGTGAATCAATGGAGAGGATGGTGCAGGGAAGAGATGTCGATACCTATGATACTATTTATACTTTTGTGAAATTAATGCCACTTTGATGGTGTCTGCCAATAATTTTTGGAAATGTGGAGAGTCCTGGATGGGTCTCCTTCATGTTTGTTGCCTGTAGCAGTAGGACTCCAAGACCGTCAGGCCTCCTTTTCTTTTGAATCAACTATCTGTGTAATTATCCTTACCTTTTTCTGACAATAGTAGTCTACAAAACTTATATTTATGCTACCCGAGTGTGGCTGAGCATGAGAGCAGATTGAACTGTTGCATGTGGTATCAGAGATCACAGCACAGCAGGCCTACACCAATTCCTCACCCACCTCATCTTAAAGGGAACCTGTCACCTGAATTTGGCGGGACCGGTTTTGGGTCATATGGGCGGAGTTTTCGGGTGTTTGATTCACCCTTTGCTTACCCGCTGGCTGCATGCTGGCCGCAATATTGGATTAAAGTTCATTCTCTGTCCTCCGTAGTACACGCCTGCGCAAGGCAATCTTGCCTTGCACACGCGCAGTATGCTTTGCCCAACTGCGGGCAAAGATGAAAAGTATTAGTGCGCATGTGCCGGCACACTATGTCCTGGAAGTATTTTGCTGTGTTCCGGGACATAGTGCGCCGGCGCATGCGCACTAATGCTTTTCGGCTTTGCCCGCAGTTGGGCAAAGCA
Organism: Ranitomeya imitator; assembly: GCF_032444005.1. Lineage (NCBI taxonomy): Eukaryota > Metazoa > Chordata > Amphibia > Anura > Dendrobatidae > Ranitomeya > Ranitomeya imitator. The sequence continues at coordinate 999,093,166 of NC_091282.1, forward strand.
TATTGCGTGTGCGCAAGGCAAGATTGCCTTGCGCAGGCGTGTACCACAGAGGACAGAGAATGAACTTCAATCCTACATTGCGGCCAGCATGCAGCCAGCAGGTAAGGAAAGGGTGAATCAAGCACCCAAAAACTCCGCCCATATGACCGAAAACCGTCCCGCCAAATTCAGGTGACAGGTTCCCTTTAATTTGACATTCAATTCAAAGCTGTAAATGCTGGTCCAGATATATCACACATGGCTGATTACTGCCATGCCATGCTACAAATTGTATTGTATTGTGAGTGAATTGAGACTACTTTCCTGGTGTCTGTCCCACATTTGATGTGTTTTGGCAGCTTTTGGGCCCGTTTGAAGGTGTGTATGCATTTGTTTTTGCCTTCCTCTGATTTGAATGATGTTCGATTACGTTCGGCAAATATTTCAAATTTTGAGATCAAAATCTGAACCGAACATTGAAATATTCGCTCATCTCTAGTAGTGGATAACCTGATCTGCTTTGATGTGGAAAAATGTACTAGCCATGCTGAGCAAACTCTCTGGCATTTCATTGGGCTGGTGATGATAGTATGACCACAGCAAATTGAGACATGTCCTGCCCTGTCCAATTTGTTAACCCAGAAATCCATGGATCAGGACATCTTCTTGAGAAAAGTCACAGTCTCAATATGACAGAACCTGGCTGTTTACGATACGATACGATACGATACACTTTATTGATCCCGTGGGAAATTATGGTATCACAGCAGCACGACTTAAATCATAAAAATCATAAAGGAATTACATAGTTGACATGACAGTGGAGTTGACAGAAGAACATTATACATTATACATTAGAATAGGACATACACAACGAGTGAACTGAAATGTAGAGAAATAAGTAGACATTCACCTTGGTGGTTTAACCCTAGTGTTATTGTTGTACATTCCCATGGCAGTTGGCACAAACGATTTCCTATATTTTTCCTTCTTACACCTCAGAAGTATAAGCCGGTTACTGAAGGTGCTCTTCTGTCTCATGAATAGCTCATATAGTGGATGTGCATTATTGTTCATAATTGCCACACACTTTTTCAGAGTTCTTTTCTCCACTACCTCCCCAAAAGAGTCCAGATTACAGCCGACAGCAGAACTTGCCTTCTTAATAATCTTATTCAGCTTATTAGCATCAGAGGCCCGCACACTACTACCCCAGCACGTGATTGCAAAAAAGATGGCACTTGCCACCACAGATTGGTAGAACATTTCTAACATTTTGCTACAAACATTAAAATACCTCAGTTTCCTTAGGAAATACAATCTGCTCATCCCCTTCTTGTAGACAAACTCTGAGTGGCATCTCCAGTCCAGTTTGCTATCCAAATGGACCCCCAAATATTTGTAACTCTCCACCTGCTCTACCTCCTGACCAGCAATAGTGATCGGTAAGCATTCCAACTTAATCCTGCTATAGTTGGCCACCAACTCCTTGGTTTTCTTAACATTTAGTTGTAGATAGTTACCATTGCACCAATCCACGAAATTCAACACCACCCTTCTATATTCCTCATCCCCCTGATCTCCCCTAATGCATCCCACAACCACAGAGTCATCCGAAAATTTTTGAAGGTGGCAAAGTTCAGATTTATACTGAAAGTCTGAAGTATACAGTGTGAATAGAAAGGGCGCAAGCCCTTTAGTTGGTCCAACTCAGTTTACTGATGTGCATCAATTTTTGCCTTAAGCTTGAAGCCTTCTGGTCTATCATGTCATTTTTTTGTAATTGGTGCTGCTGCCTCTGATATTTGTGGATTTGTTGATTTTGTGAATGAAAATTGCACTTATGGCATAAAACAAAATAAATATTTTGAAATCATTTTGGTGCTTTCTTACAAGTTTTCTCTTTTTGACCTGCCCTGTGCAGGAGCCAAATACTTGAGAAAGTGTTTATTCTGCAGGATTTGAATAGTGGTCACTTGATCACAAATGTGGTTCACAACTATTCAATGTGCAAAAGCTTTAGCAATTAGGCAACTCATGTTTCCCTATTAATTATTGAATTAATTAGTATATTTACATCAATGGTCATGTCCATGACTTTGATGCAGGTTCACAAACCATGTCTGTAACATTACTTGTTAGATCATGGTTAATTTAATCAGCTATCATGTGTATGTAAGGCCGGAGTCACACTACAGCAAGATACGGCCGAGTCTCGTAGGTTAAAACCAAGCTCTGGCACCGGCACTCTGGAGCGGAGCGTGCGGCTCCATGTATTGCTATGCGGCCGCACGCTCTGCTCTGGAGTGCCGGTGCCAGAGCTTGGTTTTAATCTGCAAGACTCGGCCGTATCTCGCTGTGTGTGATCCCGGCCTAATAGTGATGAGCGAATATACTCATTACTCGAGATTTCCCAAGCACGCTCGGGTGTCCTCCGAGTATTTTTTAGTGCTCGGAGATTTAGTTTTCTTCGCCGCAGCTGAATGATTTACATCTGTTAGCCAGCTTGATTACATGTGGGGATTCCCTAGCAGCCAGGCAACCCCCACATGTACTTATTAGTGGTGAGCGAATATACTCGTTACTCGAGATTTTTTAGTGCTCGGAGTTTTAGTTTTTAGCGCTGCAGCTGAATGATTTACATCTGATAGCCAGTATAAGTACATGTTGGGGTTGCCTGGTTGCTAAGGAATCCCCACATGTACTGGCTAACAGATGTAAATCATTCAGCTGCTGCGCTAAAATCTAAAACTCCGAGCACTAAAAAATACTCGGATGACCCCCGAACATGCTCGAGAAATCTCAAGTAACGAGTATATTCGCTCATCACTAGTACTTATGCTGGCTAGTAGCTGTAAATCATTTAGCTGCGGCGATGAAAACTAAATCTCTGAGCACTAAAAAATACTTGGAGGACACCCAAGAGTGCTCAGGAAATCTCGAGTAACGAGTATATTCGCTCATCAGTAGTCTTTAACAGCCATGGGAGGAGTGGAGCTCTGCCAGGAACTGTTAACTAGTGATGAGTGAACGTGCTCTCCACTATTCGTTACTCGCCCAAGTATCGGGGTACTCGCCGAGCAGAAAGCATTTCCAGGATTATTCGGTGGTAACTGCAGTCTCCACCCAGCAGTTTTGGCGGACTTTAGATACTCAATCACGATGCAGGGATTGTCTGCCAGGCCATGAAACTCCACAGCCATCTTTGTTGTGGTCATGCAGTGATTGGCTGGGCCGTACCGCATCATACCGAGTATAAGAGATCTGGTGCCGCCCTGCTCGCCGCATTCTGTTCCTGTTTCAGTGAGAGTGGGGAGAGTTGCTGCCGAGATAGGGTCAGAATCATGGCTTTAGAGTTAGAGTAGGTCTGCAACTCTTACATCCATAACTCCTGAGAAACCAACAGTTCTTTTTAGGCCTAATTCGTGGGTCCCGATATTGCAGCAATAGGCAGGCAGGGCACAGCATATCCACATCTGTGCAAGGCCTGCAGGCACTGTATGTGCGTCCATTGGTCCCATTGCATCCTTCCCAAAGCTCCATAACTGCCTGCTGCAGCTTATTTACTGTCTATATACCTATTTTTTTATTTTTTTTCCACAAATCCCCCCCCCCCCCGGAAAAAAAAATATACAGTCTGTTCTGTCAGACTGAGGCCTGTTGAAAAGTGATAGTTTGTCAGGCATACATAGCATAGTTGTGTGTGCTACCCTTGTGCCCCTTTTTGTTTTTGGTGTTTTAAATTCACCGAAAAAGGCCTCATATATCTCAAGATTGGGCATTGGAGGCCGGTGTACTTACTTTGTGGCTGTGTGATACTCAAATTCTATACAGAGCTATTTAGCCTCCCAAAAAATTGAAAGGCCACAGATTTGTCAGTGTGGTATTTCCATTACAGCCATCATACAGTTATATGAAAAAGTTTGGGCACCCCTATTAATCTTAAAGGGAACCTGTCACCCTGAAAATCGCGGGTGAGGTAAGCCCACCGGCATCAGGGGCTTAGCCCCCGATGTTACCTGAAAGAGGAGAAAAAGACGTTAGATTATACTCACCCAGGGGCGGTCCCGCTGCTGGTCCGGTCGGATGGGCGTCTCTGGTCCGCTGCGGCGCCTCCCATCTTCATTCCAAGACGTCCTCTTCTGATCTTCAGCTACGGCTCCGGCGCAGGCGTACTTTGCCTGCCCTGTTGGCGCCGGGCCTCTCTGACCTTTCCGATGCCGGCGCACTGTTTCTTTTGACAGATTTAATTCTGCAGTATTTCAATACTTTCTGCATTTTTACTGCAGATTTCACTCATACTAATTAATGAATGGGAAAATGTGCAACAAAAACAAATGTATGAAAAGCATCACAACACGGCAAAAACACACCTATTTTACATTGTGCTTTTCCTACCAGGAGATGTAGAAATGGTGCACAAATTTCTGCATCAAATACTTAACGTTTGCGCGTACCTTGAGGCTACTATATCCCAATTCCTACATAACCTTATTAATTAATCACGGTCCCCTAATTAACATCATATGACACAATCAAACAACAAGTATATAGGCCGCTTTATCATAAGATAAACATTTGCATTTTAATTAAAGTTACAAATGCTAAATCTAAAATCAAAGGATAGAAAGGTGGGTTGCACGGATTTTACAGCCCTACATTGTAGTGTTTCCTGTGTATATAATATGTAGGACTGAAAAATATTGGGATCTCAACTTCTCCTTTTATCTATGATTTTGCTTTTGATATTATAATGAAAAAATGTGTGTTTTTTAATGATAAAGAGGACTATTTACTTATTTTCTGTTTCTAGGTGTTATACTATAGCTGTATGCTTGGAAGACATGTCTCAACTGACATTCTTTTTTTTTTTTTTTAAACTGTTTATTTTTTTAAATTTTTCCTTTTTCTCATTCAAATAACATCATAAACATAAGTATAGTTGTAGCAAAATTAAGCAAAACAATGCAAAACATTTTAGATGTTTCTTCCAGTGGCACAGTGCGCAGCACTGCTGCTCCTACTAAACTTAGGGCAAACATCTAATGCATCATCTAAGGCTACTTTCACACTAGCGTTGTACAACGCACGTCGCAATGCGTCGTTTTGCAGAAAAAACGCATCCTGCAAAGTTGTTTGCAGGATGCGTTTTTTCTCTATAGGCTTGTATTAGCGACGCATTGCGGCGGTTGCGTCGTGTTGTGGCGGACCGTCGGCACCAAAAAACGTTGCTAGTAACATTTTTTGGTGCGTTGTGTCCGCCATTTCCGACCGCGCATGCGCGTCCGGAACTCCACCCCCTCCTCCGCGAAACTCACAATGGGGCAGCGGATGCGTTGTAATAATGCATCCGCTGCCCCCGTTGTGCTGCGTTGGCACAGGATGCGTGGGTACGTCAGCTCGATGCACTGCGAGAGGTCGATGCCGATGCTAGTGTGAAAGTAGCCTTAGAGTAAGTGGGGTACAGGGAAGGGATAGGGAAAAAGTCAGGGAGGGGAAAAGACACAGAAAGAAAGAAAAAAGGCACGTAACATCAGTTGCTTAGCTTAGTTACATAGTCATCCCATGGAGCCCAGATGCGATTGAACAGATTAAGTTGATTATTTATAGAGGCCATAAGATTCTCCATATGTCTCATTTCTTTAATCTTCATCCGGAGTTTTTTCATGGAGGGAGCTGATCCTTTCTTCCAGTACGAGGCTAATAGACACAGCGCCGATGTTAGGATATGGAGGAGCAGCCTGGCAGGACCCTTTGTCATGGACACAGGGTGAACATTAAGCAAAAAAGTCACAGGATCCAGAGGAATCTCCACATCTAACACCTGAGAAATCAACCCCTGTACTTTTACTTTTGTGTTATGCATGGTGATGATTTAGCTGCCTTAAGGTACCTTCACACTGAGCGAAGCTGCAGCGATACTGACAACGATGTCGATCGCTGCAGCGTCGCTGTTTGGTCGCTGGAGAGCTGTCACACAGACAGCTCTCCGGCGACCAACGATCCCGAAGTCCCCGGGTAACCAGGGTAAACATCGGGTTACTAAGCGCAGGGCCGCACTTAGTAACCCGATGTTTACCTTGGTTACCAGCGTAAAAGTTAAAAAAAACAAACACTACATACTTACATTCCGGTGTCTGTCCCCCGGCTCTCTGCTTCTCTGCGCTGTGTAAGCGCAGTGGCCAGAAAGCACAGCGGTGACGTCACCGCTGTGCTTTCCGGCTGGCCGGCGCTCACAGCCAGTGCAGGAAAGCAGAACGCCGAGGACAGACAGCGGAAGGTAAGTATGTAGTGTTTGTTTTTTTAACTTTTACGCTGGTAACCAGGGTAAACATCGGGTTACTAAGCGCGGCCCTGCGCTTAGTAACCCGATGTTTACCCTGGTTACCAGTGAAGACATCGCTGAATCGGCGTCACACACGCCGATTCAGCGATGTCTGCAGGGAGTCCAGCGACGAAACAAAGTTCTGGACTTTCTGCAGCGACCAACGACATCACAGCAGGATCCTGATCGCTGCTGCCTGTCAAACTGAAAGATATCGCTAGCCAGGACGCTGCAACGTCACGGATCGCTAGTAATATCGTTCAGTGTGAAGGTACCTTTAGACCATATGACCTGCCAGATAGGAAGCGGAAGTTCCCTCCCCAGGTATCTCTCCCACTTTATCATGTAAGCATGATTAGGAGGGGGTCTGATGGCGGAGTGAACAGTATGCTATAAATGTCCGTGATCAAACCCTTTGTAGAGGGATTCCCTTTACAGAGTCGCTCAAAGGGAGTGGGGGTGGAGAACGTTGTGTTTTTATATAAAGTTAAGGCCAGGTGGCGGATTTGTAAGTATGAGAAGTGGGAGTTTAAATCGCTCTCTAAGAGTCTGAAAAGGAAGAATATTTCTATTAAAGGGGTCTACAATATCCACGTAATAAAATAATTGTGCTTGAAGCCATGGTTCTGTCATAGATGCAGTAAGACTATCAGGTATAGAGGGTGTGAAAAGCATGGAGATCATAGGGGACTTGGGGGAGATCAATGGAAAGGCCTTGCTGCTTATCCTCCAAATTTTCATTGTAAATGCCAAAGAGCCCAGCAGAGGCATTGAGGGGCATGTACTCCCATCTCCCCATAGCAATGAATTGGGATGTGCTGGAGCCATCCAAAGTTTCTCGATTTCTACCCATTTGCTATAAGCCCGCAAGGAGGCCCAAGCTGGTATCCTTCTATGGTGCACGGCCAAGTAATATCTCCAGATGTCTGGAAAGGCAATACCCCCTGCGTTTTTGGAGATGTGAGGACTGATTTAGATATTCAATGTCATCTCTGACCCCCCAAAAAATTAAGAAGCACAGTCTGAAACCTCCTCAACACCGCTCGTGCGATCGGCACCGGCAAAACCTCCACCATGTATAAGAACTTAGGTATAATAGACATCTTTATTGCATTTGCTCTGCCAAAAATGTAAAGAGAGGAAGTTTAGACCATCTAGAAAGTAACCCATTAATCTCTTGAAAGAAGGCCGGGAAATGATATCTATAAAGGGAGTCGTAAGAGCCAGTCAGGAAAATACCCAAATATTTAATTTTGGTGTCCTTCCAAGCAAATTTGAACTTTGATTTCAGAGCGTCCACCATTGCGCATTTTAAGTTAATTGGGAGAGCTTCAGTCTTTGTTGTATTTACCTTGTACCCTGAGAGTAGTCCATATTCTGTCAAGGTAGATTAGAGATTAGGGAGGGAAATATGTGGGTTGGTGAGGGTGAGGAGAATATCATCCGCAAATAGAGACAACTTGAACTCTCTCTCCCTTACTTAATGCCCTGGATATCTGGATTATTCCTTATTTTGGAAGCAAAGGGGAGGACAAACAGCAGGGGAGAGAGAGGACACCCTTGTCTAGATCCATTTGAGATATTGAGATGAGAGGAAGACACATGGGGGAGTTTAACCACAGCATTGGGCAAGGAATATAAAGCTTGTATAGCCTGAAGTAATGGACCCGATAGGCCATACCTGCGTAAAGACGCAAATAAAAAAGGCCAACTCAGTCGGTCGAATGCCTTCTCAGCATCTAATCTGAGTAGAAGACAAGATTGCCCATTTCTTTCAAGGACATCAAGCAGATCTATAGTACGTCTAGTGTTATCACCCGCTTGCCTATTTGCCACAAAACCGACCAGACCATTATGGATTAAATCTGGAAGAAGCAAACTCAATCTATTAGCCAGGATTTTAGTATATATTTTAAGATTGGCATTTAGTAGGGATATAGGACGATAGCTGGCGCAATCAGCAGGGTCCTTTCCCTGTTTATGTATTACTGTGATATATGAACTCAGCATAGAGGGGTGAATGGGAGAACCCAACATGAAGCAATTAAAGAGCGGTAACATAAAGGCCATCAATTCTTTAATTGTATTCTCCAGTTCTTTTTCAGTTATTATGTTGTTTAGTGTTAAAAGGGCTTCAGCACTAAAGGTTGGTAATTGACAGGAGTCCAAGTAAGTTTTGAGTCTTTCAGATCTATCAATCTGGTCTATGAGCAGAGTGGAGGGTAATGAATATAGACGGGAATAGTAATCCTGAAATACATTTGCTTGTTTCTGTGGGTCATATATGAGGTGTCCCTGTTTATTTTTGATGGCAAAGGGGGAAGCCTGAACCAATCTCTCCCTCAACTGAGCTGCCAAGAGAGAGTGGGCCTTATTACCCCTCTCATAGTATTTTTTCTTAGTATACACCTTCATTTTTTCAACTTTCTGGATAGCGAGATCCCTCAGCCCACCCCTTACCTCAACAATTTTTTTAAGTGTACGTTTAGAGGGTTGCACAGACATTCTTTGTTCCAACTTTTTGAGACGTGCCAAAAGAGTCATCTGTTGATGATTACTGTCTCTTTTTAAGTGTGATGCTAATGAAATGCAGTTCCCTCTCATTACAACTTTATTCGCCTCCCCAAACTGAGGAGAGCGAAGGGATAGAGTCTTTATTTAGAGTAAAGTAATCCTCCAACTGTTCTTGGAATTTGGCTTTATGCATTGGATGTTTGAGTAAATATTCAACCGGTACGGTGACGCAGTGGTTAGCACTGCACCCTTGCAGCGCCGGAGTCCTGGGTTCAAACCCCACCAAGGACAACATCTGCAAAAAGTTTGTATGTTCTCTCCGTGTTTGCGTGGGTTTCATCCGGGTACCCCGGTTTCCTCCCACATTCCAAAGACATACTGATAGGGAATTTAGATTGTGAGCCCCATTGGGAACAGTGATGATGATGTGTGCAAAATGTAAAGCGCTGCGGAATATGTTAGCGCTATATAAAAATAAAGATTATTATTATTATTTAGCCTCCAATGACATTCCCATCTTGGCGAGGAGGCCGGGCAGAGATCCAGTATAACTGGCGCATGATCTGACCACGTAATTTGGCCAATGTCTGCTGTTGCAGTTCCTCACAAAGCCAAGAGATTGCCAAAGAAAGAGTCTATCCGCGTGTGGGTTGAGTGTGGATGTGAATAGAATGTATATTGCTTGGCTGTCAGGTTAGAGGTATGCCACAGGTCATAGAGGCCATGCTTTTGAATTAGCGCACGGAACACCTTCGTTTGTCTAGTCAAAGTCAACAGGGTTGGGGCGCCACTTACAGAAAGCCTGTCCCTTAACGCTGAAAAAATCAAATTAAAATCACCCCCCAAATATAGCGCATGTGATGGGGTTTGATGTAATTTAGCTAATACCCAATTTAGGAAAAGTAACGGTCCAGAATTGGGGACATATACATTATATATTATCACAGGGACTCCCTTCAAAGTTCCCGTTAGGATCAAGTATCGTCCATTAGGCCAAGCTAATAACCTGAAAATGGCAATTTTGAGCTACCATAATTGCCAGTCCCACTTTTTTCCTATTTTGGGTAGCTGTATATACTATTGGAAATCTTCCCCTAGCAAAGTTGAAGGATCCTGTTCCATCATGGTGCGTCTCCTGCAGAAACACAATATCTGCCTTTGATGGCTTCAATTCTCGTAGAAGGAAGCGTCTCTTAACATCCGAGTTGAGCCCCTTAACATTTAATGACATGAGACGCACCATGATAGAGCCACTGTCTCCAAAAAAAACAATATATACGAGATGAAGCAATATATCTCACCCCTTCCAGGTCCACTGGCCCCCTCTCTTGACCAAGTAGTGACCCACCAAGCTGCCCACTCCATTCTGGGATAGATACAGTACATGATGCCATTAACTAGGAGAAGAAAAGAAAAGAAGGAAGACAAGAAGGGAGGAAGGAGAAGGGAAGGTAGGGAGCAAACAAACTCTTGGTCACGTTACCAAGTGTGACCTGATTCGAAATTACTGAACAAAAGAAGAAAGACACTGCATAAATGCGTGCACACCTACAATATATATATAATAAGATACAACTTTATTGTGTAGAAGCAAAGGACATACAAAATATAAAACCAATTAAAACCTGATCCATAAGGATCAAACACGAGCACACCATTACCCCCATGCGGTGTTAAACCAGCGAAAGGCAAAAAATGGATACTGGTACAGTAATAATATATATCAGTATCGGAAAGTTAAATACAATATAAGGTATACATTTAAACCTAAAAAAGTAACTGGCATTAACCATATGTATATATACTCCCACAAAAAGTGACAACACACAGGGCGTCCCCAGAGTTGTCAAAGACCAACAGCACCAAACCCAGTGCTATATAGTAATAACTCGATATAAGCCAGACTCAAAGCCCAATATACAGCAGCACTGGGATTGCTAGCAAAGATGAAATAGAAGCAGGTATCAGGCCAAAAGCTGGGTATGCCCGCTGTGAAAACACAGCCTGGTGGCAACCTGTTGCTAATGAGGCCAAGCTATATATAAAGTATGCTCACAAGGAGTAGAGATCCAAAAAAATGGATCAGCGCTGTATCCGGAAGAAAAAGCCCCATGCTGGCTGGTCAGTGGGAGATGGAGGAGACGGTGTGGGAGAATCCCACGCGTATCGCTGCAGATAGGCAGCTTCGTCAGGGAGGACGAAGCTGCCTATCTGCAGCGATACCGCTGATCCATTTTTTTGGATCTCTACTCCTTGTGAGCATACTTTATATATAGCTTGGCCTCATTAGCAACAGGTTGCCACCAGGCTGTGTTTTCACAGCGGGCATACCCAGCTTTTGGCCTGATACCTGCTTCTATTTCATCTTTGCTAGCAATCCCAGTGCTGCTGTATATTGGGCTTTGAGTCTGGCTTATATCCAGTTATTACTATATAGCACTGGGTTTGGTGCTGTTGGTCTTTGACAACTCTGGGGACGCCCTGTGTGTTGTCACTTTTTGTGGGAGTATATATACATATGGTTAATGCCAGTTACTTTTTTTAGGTTTAAATGTATACCTTATATTGTATTTAACTTTCCGATACTGATATATATTATTACTGTACCAGTATCCATTTTTTGCCTTTCGCTGGTTTAACACCGCATGGGGGTAATGGTGTGCTCGTGTTTGATCCTTATGGATCAGGTTTTAATTGGTTTTATATTTTGTATGTCCTTTGCTTCTACACAATAAAGTTGTATCTTATTATATATATATTGTAGGTGTGCACGCATTTATGCAGTGTCTTTCTTCTTTTGTTCAGTATTTGTAGTCTCATGCATTGTGTAGCACCCTGATTTACATTGTGCCTATACCTGGTATTGGTAGTGCTCCGAACAAGTCTTGTTTTGATTCGTCTGATTCGAAATTAGACTCCAAAAACAAGTCTAGATCCTGATTACTTTTTGAACCGTGGTCAAAATCCCACATTGACCATATTCCTTCTCTGATGCCCGAACTGACATCAGGAAACTGGAAATGTCAATACGGGGGTAAAAAACAGGGGGGGGGGGAAACAAACTAGAAGATTCTGGAGATTTCAAGTAGTCTGAGCCGTTAGAGTGCCTTCTTGCACTCCCTGCCAGCCTTGCAGTTGAGGCAGCATTATTTTATGCGGTCATATTTCTGTAGATATAAGATGATCCGTAGTGCAAGTCCCAGGGTCTGTTCATGTTGACGACACAGTCAAAACAATCCTCTTAATTTTCCATCAGCGCCTAGAAGGGTGGTGGTTTTTCTCCTGAGATAGGACCGGGGGAGGCACGCCGTGTTTTAGCTGAAACTTGCTGCCAAGCTGGGGACGGCGGTGGAGCAGGGGGGGGTCAGTTACCAGTTTGGTAGTTTTGGGACCGGAATTTCTAAGGCTGAGCAAAACTGGTGCAGGTCAGCTGCAACTCTAAGGGTGGATGAGCGGCCATTTCTTCTGGCTGTAAGGCTGAATGGGAACCCCCATCTGTACATGATTTGGTTATCTTTCAATGTTGTTAGAAGAGGACATAGCAGACACCTCCTTTGCAGAGTGATCCAGGAGAGGACTGGCAGAATCTGGAGTTGATTTCCCTCAAACTCAATGCTCTGTTTTCTCCTGGCATGGAACATTATTTCTTCCTTTAGTCCATAATCTGTGACACAGCATATGATATCACAGGGCAGTGGAGAAGATACTTTAGGACGTAGTGCTCTATGTGCCCAATCAAGTTTGATCTGTTGAGCAGGAGGAGCGTCCATTATTTTGTTAAAAATATTCTTAAAAATCTTAGGAAGATTTTCCTCGTGAGGTTCTGGCAAGCCACGAACTCTAATATTATGTCTGCGACCCCTATTGTCCAAATCATCCAGGTGTCTTTGATAGTCACAAATTGCTTCATGCTGCGCCATAACCGTGGAATGGAGCAAAATAGGAAGAACAGCGCTCCAAACAGGTGTTATCCAGTAGAAAAGAACTTTATTCCAGCCATGGTACGATAGCAACGTTTCGGCCGCACATCCGGCCTTTTTCAAGCCGGATGTGCGGCCGAAACGTTGCTATCGTACCATGGCTGGAATAAAGTTCTTTTCTACTGGATAACACCCGTTTGGAGCGCTGTTCTTCCTATTTTGCTGGATTTGCATTTTTTCAGGCGAGCCCTCTCAGGAGTGAGTGCTGTTCGTCATTCTTATACTATTTATAACCGTGGAATGGATCTAAGAAATATATGTACGGGTTAGATCATGGTCGTCTTCTAGGGTCTCAACTCTGTGTGAAATAAGTTGAATATCCCTCCTTACAGTCGCAATCTCCACTCTGCATGCATCACGCACTTCAGCTATAAGCAATTTAAAATCTGTTTTTGTGGGAAGTTGTTTCATATATATATATATATATTTATCATGAGCATCATCAGGTGCTGTAAACTCAGAGTCTGAAGAGAATTCCTGGTCTGTATTACTAGCAAATTGAGACAGGCAGGGAGTACTAGATATTCAATTCAATTCAATTCAAATGAGATTTATTGGCAGGACTAAGTACATGTTAGCATTGCCAAAGCATATGGTAAAAATACGGAGGTGGGGGAGGGTGGGGGAGGGAGGCATATAGAGGTCCAGGGTATATCAAATTCCTTTTAGAGGATAGGGGATGTTTCCAGGGTGGGGTATAGGAGTCCATGACATATCAGGCTCTTTAGTCGGGGGATAGGGATATGTCCAGTGTTTGGGTACGGGAGTCCATGACATATCAGGCTCCTCTTAGTCTGTGGCAGGCACTGACATATTCCGCTGCTACAGCCACTGCACTTTTCTCTTCCCCCAGTATTATCGGTAGTTTCTCTTCCTCCTCCTTGGAGGTGAAGTCTGGGAGGAGATATATCAGCCTTATTCCCTTCTGAATCTGATATATATGGATCTTGCCTGTAGTTAGAGGCCTGACCTGGCTCTGGGATGGGAGATGTCTCCTTTGCTGCAGGCTGATGTATGTCCACAGCTCTGCTTGGAAAGTTCATATTGCATGTGTAACTCTGGGAGGGGGGCAGGAGGGGACCTGAGGGGGGGCTGCAGACTCTTCTGCTCCTGTCGCACATCCACACTACTCTCTAGTGTCTCAGGGGAAACTTCATGCTCCAGGGATCTCGCCGCTGCCCTCTTGTTCCTGTATAGTGGCCATGGGTGCCATTGCTACGTGGGCAGCTGCTGAGGCTGAGGTGTCTGGCTGTAAATAAACATCCAGCAGTGTCTGGGTCACCGTGCCAGCATTAAGTGTCTTCATTCTGTGCACGTTGAGCGGTCTTTCTGACCATAATTTATGGTCCTGGGGCTGCCTTTTCAGATAAAAGAACGTTATTTTAGGGCTGACAGGGAGCAGAACTCAGCACCATGCATCCTACTCCATCCACTTCCGGGAACGCCCCCCCTCAAGTGACAGTCTAAGTCACTCATTCTTATGTGTGTGTAACTTTGGTATTATGTGTTTTTAAGAATACACAAAAAATGTTACCATTTCAATGTAAAATAAATTGTAATACATGGCTCTAAAAATATTTGATGCCACATGGGAGGTTAAATTACACAAGATATATAAAATGATAAATGACAACCACACAGATCTGAACATTAAACCATTTATCAATAGTAGAATCATTGTTTAAATTACCTATGGACTTTGGGAAGTAAACTCTTTCCATTGTTTTTTATTAAATTATTTAAGAATTTGGACAATGTTTTATTGGTAGTCACCTGCTTAATGGTATTTACACTGTCTGACATACCTTGTTCACTAAAATTGGTTTATTATTAGGACCTATAAATCTTTTCTTTAGATTTTATTACACTTGGACTCTAGTGAAAAAAGTAACTCTTGAAGCAACTATTCCTTTTTGATTCTTTCATATAAGCATAGAATTAAAGGCATGCAATTTTATTTATTTTTATATTTTTTACACAGTTACTATTTAAAGAGGATCAGCCACAATTTTTTTTATGATGAGCTGAACACATATCCTAATAGTGGCTGTAGAGCAGAATAAAATGTTTTCATTTTTTTTATCGTCTCTACATTGCAGAGATATTACCAAAGTGCTTGGCACCTAATAAGTTAAAGGGAACATGTCGGGTCCCCCTTGCCCTCTAACCCACCAGCATTTTTATATTCCTTTATAAACATGTTGCAAGCTCTTGATCGTGAATGACACATTAACAGATGTTTAAAAATATATATTTTTAAAGTCCATTTTTAATATGCAAATAATCTTTTGACTAATGGATGGGGTATTTCTTTCCCAGATTAGTAGTCCCACTTTGCATGTTATCACCATGCCTCAGTGGGTGTGATAACATGATTTGCAAGAGCCAGTGTTTTGTGCATGAGCGGCTTTCTTTCCTAAACTTCACTGGGCCTCTGAAGCTAGGTGTATGCAAGTATGTGTATGTCTGATAGCAAAGAAAAAGCCTAATGTCAGAAGAAGAGAGGTTACAGTGAATAAGCAACTGATCTTTGGCTCCCAATGGACATCATGCTTCTTCTTCACTTCCAGGTATTCACCTCTTAACCCCTTCATGACCCAGCCTATTTTGACCTTAATGACCTGGCCATTTTTTGCAATTCAGACCAGTGTCCCATTATGAGGTAATAACTCAAGAATGCTTCAACGGATGCTAGCGATTCTGAGACTGTTTTTTCATGACATATTGGGCTTTAAGATAGTGGTAAATTTAGGTTGATAATTTTTGCGTTTATTTGAAAAAAAAAATGGAAATTTGGTGAAAATTTTGAAAAGTTTGTAATTTTCAAAGTTTGAATTTTTATTCTGTTAAACCAGAGATTTACAGTACAGACCAAAAGTTTGGACACACCTTCTCATTTAAAGATTTTTCTGTATTTTCATGACTATGAAAATTGAAAATTCACACTGAAGGCATCAAAACTATACATTAACACATGTGGAATTATATACTTAAAAAAAATAGTGTGAAACAACTGAAAATATGTCTTATATTCTAGGTTCTTCAAAGTAGCCACCTTTTGCTTTGATGACTGCTTTGCAGACTCTTGGCATTCTCTTGATGAGCTTCATGAGGTAGTCACCTGAAATGGTTTTCACTTCACAGGTGTGCCCTGTCAGGTTTAATAAGTGGGATATCTTGCCTTATAAATGGGGTTGGGGCCATCAGTTGTGTTGAGCAGAAGTCTTGTGGATACACAGCTGACAGTCCTACTGAATAGACTGTTAGAATTTGTATTATGGCAAGAAAAAAGCAGCTAAGTAAAGAAAAACGAGTGGTCATCATTACTTTAAGAAATGAAGGTCAGTCAGTTCGAAAAATTGGGAAAGCTTTGAAAGTGTCCCTAAGTGCAGTTGCAAAAACCATCAAGTGCTACAAAGAAACTGGCTTACATGAGGACCAAGAGTCACCTCTGCTTCTGATGATAAGTTTGCCACACATAGTTCTAGCAGCAGACACATCTCGACAATAACTGTTAAGAAGAGACTTTGTGCAGCAGGCCTTCATGGTAAAATAGCTGCTAGGAAACCACTGCTAAGGACAGGCAACAAGCAGAAGAGACTTGTTTGGGCTAAAGAACACAAGGAATGGACATTAGACCAGTGGAAATCTGTGCTTTGGTCTGATGAGTCCAAATTTGAAATCTTTGGTTCCAACCACCGTGTCTTTGTACGACACAGAAAAGGTGAACGGATGGACTCTACCTGCCTAGTTCCCACCATGAAGCATGGAGGAGGAGGTGCGATGGTGTGGGGGTGCTTTGCTGTTTACACTGTTGGGGATTTATTCAAAATTGAAGGCATACTGAACCAGCATGGCTACCACAGCATCTTGCAGTGGCATGCTATATCATCCGGTTGGCGTTTAGTTGGACCATTATGTATTTTTCAACAGGACAATGGCCCCAAACACACCTCCAGGCTGTGTAAGGGCTATTTGACCAAGAATGAGAGTGATGGGGTGCTACGCCAGATGACGTGGCCTCCACAGTCACCAGACCTGAACCCAATCGAGATGGTTTGGGGTGAGCTGGACCACAGAGTGAAGGCAAAAGGGCCAACAAGTGCTAAGCATCTCTGGGAACTCCTTCAAGATTGTTGTAAGACCATTTCCGGTGACTATCTCTTGAAGCTCATCAAGAGAATGCAAAGAGTGTGCAAGAATATAGCTTCACATGTGTTAATTCATAGTTTTGTTACCTTCAGTGTGAATTTACAATTTTCATTGTCATGAAAATACAAAAAAATCTTTAAATGAGAATGTGTGTCCAAACTTTTGGTCTGTACTGTATGTGACACAAAATAGTTAATAAATAACATTACCCACATGTCTACTTTACATCAGCACAAATTTGTGAACAATTTGTTTTGCTAAGAAGTTATAAGGGTTAAAATTTGACAAGCGATTTCCCATTTTGCAACAAAATTTACAAAACCATTTTTTTAGGGACCACCTGACATTTGAAGTCACTTTGAGGGGTCTATGTGGCTGAAAATACCCAAAACACCATGACACCATTCTAAAATCTGAATCCCTCAAGGTGCTCAAAACCACATTCAAGAAGTTTATTAACCCTTCAGGTGTTTCACAGCAGCAGAAACAACATGGAAGCAAAAAATGAACATTTAACTTTTTAGTCACAGAAATTATTTTTAGCAACAATTTCTTTATTTTCCCATGGGTAAAAGGAGAAACTGGACCCTGAACATTGTTGTGCAATTTGTCCTGAGTACTCCGATACCCCATATATAGGGGGAACCACTGTTTGGGCACATGTCGGGGCTCGGAAGGGAAGGAGCGCCATTTGACTTTTTGAATGAAAAATTGGCTCCAATCTTTAGAGGACACCATGTTGTGTTTGCAGAGCCCCTGTGTGCCTAAACATTAGAGCTGCCCCACAAGTGACCCCATTTTGGAAACTAGACCCCACAAGGAACTTATCTAGATGCATAGTGAGCACTTTGAACCCACAGGTGCTTCACAAAATGATCCATAAAAATTAAAAAGTACATTTTTATCACAAAAATTTTTATTTTAGCCTCAATTTTTTAATTTTCACATGGGCAGCATCGACCCATCCCATGTTATATAGCCTCCACTGTTGTTTTTGTATATATAGCACTGTCCCTTATTAAATTACATTCCTTTTTGTAATGTATTGATCCTTCCCTTATTATATAATGTCCTCTTGTTATACAGTATATAGCGCTGTCTCACATTATAAAGTGTTCTCTTGTTATGAATAGTGCCGTTTATTGCATAGTATCCTCGATTTTGTAAAATGCAATGATTTATAGTGCTGTATATAAAAGTAGTAAAAATGTACAACATGCTATGGTATGTCTCTGTCATGTTACCTCTTCACCTGAGCACATATGTGTTAATCACATGACCTATCACATGATCTCTCAAGGGAAACATGTGACACGTCACATGATACTTTGGGTGCTGTGGAAGGGTAGCACTCTAAACTTGACAGGACCCTGGTCACTCTTATTCCATCCATATTGGGACACTTTAGAAAAGCAGTGATTCTGCCATATATTTTTCAAGGATATCATGTAACTTTGTGTAGTCTCATTCTGAGAAGTCTCCCACACAGAGCAGAAATGTAGATTTTTTTTCCTGAACAGATAGAAATGAAAGGAAACAAAAGCAGTTGACGAGAAATAATTAGAAATGATGTGAACCCTAAATGGAGTGGTCTGTCTATACTTGTTCAGTTATTCTAATTATTGTTATTGAAGTCTGCACACATTGCATTTTATCATGCCACATGTAAGCAATTAATCAAACTCTGGCTAGCAATCTTTCAATTATGGATATTGTGGACTTTATGAATATATGGTAAATGCATTCTGGAAAGAGATTTACTTGCCAGGACATAAAACCGCAGCATGGATAAAGAACTGGAAATGTGAAATACTGTATGAGGAAAAATGCTGATTAATCTTAATATTTTTTTCTTATTATTCATGTCTGCATTAAAAATATTCAAATATGTGTTGTTTCTTTTATCAATTCAACTTTACAGTTTGTTTTAGTATATATTTGGAATATGCAAAATAAATATTTTATCAGACTATGTGTATAGACATACACAGTGTCTATCTATTTATCTATCTATTTATCTATCTATCTATCTATCTATCTATCTATCATAAAAAAATGGAGGTAGCACACCAAATGCAATCATGGAAAAATTAGTTGTAAATATCTCATAGTGTTGGCGACATTTTGGTTCACAAAATGAGAACCTTTTTCAAGCAATGTACAAGTGTATCTATTGCCCCTTTATGTGTGCATCAGCTACAACAGTATACATGAAAATAAAGTCCAATGTGCTGTTTATATCTATTATAATATATGATTTATTAATATCTATGATTATTTAACTATCCAATTATATATCTATGACTTTTATAGAGTTCTGCTGTGTTTTCTTTTTTTATATAATGCAGCTATCGCAGCTGGCACCTGTTCATACCTGGGAGGTACTGGTCAGGTTTTGTCTTTATATTTTACTATTGGGGGTGTGACTGCCTCCAGCCTGACTTTGCACTCCTCCCATTGACCAGCAGGTGATTTTCAGCAGTTCTACTTACCCATTTGAATGCAGGCATAGGAAAACAGCAGAACCACACCAAAGCAATTGCTTCAAGCACTGTTATAGATGTGGATCTGCTTAATAACTGAAATATCACAGCCTAAATTCAAAAAATATATGGTCCTTCAGCTGAAGAAAAATTCATATGCATCCAAGAACGATGAAAAAGAAGAAAACAGCGGCGCTCACAAGCTTGAACGCAAATATTCAGTCCTTTATAACAACCTTCACGGTGTGTTCAAGCGATATGTGGAGGTTCAAAGAGGCATGCAGGGGGCGGAAAAGTGGACGGCGGCTGTTTTGTGACTGAATGCTTCAGTAGGTCCAGCGTTTAGTCACGAAACAAGTCGTCCACTTTTCCTCCTACTGCATGCCTGTTTGAACCTGCATGTCCACAAGTTGCTTGAACACACCATGAAGGGTGTAATAAAGGACTGAATATTTGCTTTCAAACTGGTGAGTGCCACTGTTTTTCTTCTTTTTCATTGATCTTACCCATTTGAATTGTGTGTCCATTTAACTGTAGGCTGATAGCTCAAGAGAGAGATTTACAGTAGAACAGGGACCCATCAGAGGGAGGTCACCTTGCCGTGGTTGATGGACACACACGAATTGGCCAATTTATGCTCTAAGAATCTTCATTTTTGTGAGTACGTCTTACTGAGTATTAACAGATTAGAGTCAATGTTTTCAGCGTTGGCATATATTTTCGCTCTTATAGAGTGCTGCTGTGTTTTCTTTTTCTATATAATGCAGCTATCGCAGCTGGCACTTGTTCACAGCTGGGAGGTGCTGGTAAGGCTTTTTCTTTGTCTATGATCAATATATCATCTCCAAAATAATAATAATAATATATTTATGCATTAGAAAAATATTTAGCTGCATTTTAAGAGTGAGGGCCCTTCTCACAAATGAATATTAATAGACAGATGAGTAATACATTCTAAAGGAAAAATGGGCTTTTATATTGGCGTTCCCTTCAAGAACACATACAACATGTATGTATAGAAAAATTCAAAATGTATCCAATAAATAAAATAATAAATTCAGCTGTTATAATCCAGAATTTTTTCAACATATTATATTATTTGCGTTAAGTAAGCTATGTCTCAGCTTTATAAAATCGTGTCTTGTTTCTGTAATAAAAGCTAATGCTAAGGCGGCAGGTATTGTTAAAATGTTCCTGTAAGATGTTGTTCAATAGATAAAATGGATCACAGAAACCAGGTGTCAGGAGGTCTCCTGTGTTAGATTTATTCTTGAGAAGTAATAATTGTTACGTTTTGCTTTATTATTCAGTCTGAGCATGCTTGGTAACTTCATGACTGTGAGACAGAATTTTGATTTACATACCGCACCTTTCTGTAAAAGGGTAGATCCCTCTTACATACTGTATTTATCCATATTTACCTCTTATATCTTATCTTTATCTATCTCTTTTAATTATATCTTTTACTCTAAACACATTTTCGTTTCATTCAAATCACCCATGAGTACAGATTTTCATATCATTTGGTGCAGAACGGGACATACCTAGCATCCTTGGTTCCTTCTCAAAGCAACCCAAGCAGGAGGATCTACAGGACGGTTACTTTAGGCTTTTGTCATATTACTCATAATTAAAATAATTTATGTTATGACATATGGTGTTCTACACTGTTTAAAAATCACAGAGTAGCCCCTGTGCTAACGGCATAGTACCTCCTCTCATGATGATGGGCAATAAAGCGTCTGCCTACAAAAATAACGGGGGAAACGCTTTGACATTTGCACGGCACACCACATTCATTCTTTTACATTTTTGCTATATCTGTAAATATTGATGTTTAGTATCTTTTGTTCTGTGTTCCATTCACAAGTTATTAATCAATTTATCTATGTGCCGATAATACGTTCTGGCAGTGTGCGGGTAAGCGCTGATGAATTGCAGCACTGGGGTCTATGGTATAGATCTGACCAATGACCACAGTTGTGCATGGCATTTGTATGTTCTTTCTGTCTTTGCATAAATTATCTTTGTTTTGAAATTGTGCCAAACGCATGCATCTTTTGGAAATATATTGCAAAAAATAAAAATATATAAAAATGAACACAAAAGTCAATAACTCAGCAAATCAAATCAAAAGTCAAAGTTCTAAGTTAAATGACATTTGGAAAGGGGTGGTCGCAATGGGGACAGTCTATGTGACAGCAAACAGCTGTTGCCATTATTATTAGCAACAGAGTTAGTATCAGAAAACTAAAAGTAATAGTTCATTTTTCATTGTGTTTCGACAGGGACAATAGGAGTGTATAGATATACATTCTGTACATGTCTGCTCCAGAGCACTTAGATGCAACATTTCAAATATTGATTTCATAACCCTAAGAGAATTGTGCCCTTTAAATAATAAATAAAATATCATCTTATTACTTTCTATATACAGTATATATTTCTTTATAATTAAATATCTGCTGATATATTACAATAGAGAATACCTTGCTCTATGGCATTTCCAGCTTTCCAAATTTGATTTTTTTTAGATTTAAAACTGTAAAATATTTTCAAATATTGTGACTCTTTCATGTCTACCTTTGTTTTCTTTACTCTGAAGACTAAAATATGTTACTCACGTAGAGCAAACCACATGGGTAGAGAAATACACAGATTACGTATTCAGAATTGTTCTTAATACATTGCTTGGAGGTTTTTGATTCTCCCTTTAGGAATACAGAATGCATCTCTTGTAATTAAATATTTTCATATGGAACAGTTACCTCAAATAAAAGTAACCACAGGCAGAGACGCCTGCCATGGTGCGATGCCTGCCTTGCTTGGTTTTATCATGGAAATAAAAGAAAGTGTACTATTTGAATTTCAAATAGAAATACAGACAAAAGCATTAAAATTATATCAAATTAAACACAGCTTAACTATTTTATGTCAACCCTGTGTACATCTGCCCAGCAAGTACAGAGACACATCTAGCATTCTGCATGTTTGATGGTTTCATATAAGTTTGATGTATGTATGTGACATTCTAAATATCTTCAACATTCCTTCTCAAAGCTGTCCAATCAGATTTCAGATGTAACAATTGTTTTAAAAGGAGCCATGTAAAAGGGGCACAAATGATCCCAGCAAACAGTAAAGATATCCTCAAATATTGGGTATAAATATTAATATACTATAAGAGACCGGGCAAAGTATAAATGGAAAGGTCTTATCTGATTTAGAAGGTCGCACTTGCCCCAAAGCAGTCCTCTGATGAGCATTGATGAAACGTGTTGGGAGAACGGGGGAGAGTGTCCACCACGGTTACTTCAGGAGGGACGAATTTATAATTTAATGCTCATCATCCTCTGGATCAGGTGAGACCTTTCCATTTGTACTTGTCGGACTAACTCTTTAGACCCCATATGATGAAGAAGCTCTAGGAAAAGTGTCCACCACTGTATGTCTCTGGGAGGGCTAAATCCCTAATATTTATACCGCCCTACTATTTTGATTAGAGCTCTTCACTGTTTTCGTATGTCATATTATAACTATAGCCCTTATAGGATGATTGAGTATGGTGACCCATAAAAGTATAGTACTGTATACAAGTATACACCATAAAACAGAGGATGTTTTAGTGGTATGTAGGTCTGACTATATGGTTAGCCAGTTCTGGCTATGTTTGCGATATTCTACGCAGTGTGCAAATATATTAATTTGACGCTTAAATATAGGTCAGACATAAAATAAGCTTCATTTGTGCTAGGTGTACCTAATCTGCTGTATCTACGGATATTTAAGCCTTTTTGTACACATTTTAGAGGCTGCTTTAGTGGCATCTAGGTGTGACTATACGGTAAGCCAGTTCTGGCTATGTCTGCAATATGCTACGCAGTGTGCAAATATTCTAATGCTATGCTTAAATATAGTTCAGACATAAAAAAAGCTTCACTTGTGCTAGTCGTACCAAATCTGCTGTATCTACGGATATTTAAGCCTTTTGTACACATTTTAGAGGCTGCTTTAGTGGCATCTAGGTGTGACTATACGGTAAGCCAGTTCTGGTTATGTCTGCAATACGCTACACAGTGTGCAAATATTCTAATGTTATGCTTAAATATAGTTCAGACATAAAATAAGCTTCACTTGTGCTAGTTGTACCTAATCTGCTCTATCTATGGATATTTATGAATTTTTGTACATATTGTAGAGGCTGTTTTAGTGGCATTTAGGTCTGACTATATGGTAAGCCAGTTCTGGCTATGTCTGCGATATGCTATGCAGTGTGCAAATATTCCAATTTTACACTTAAATATAGTTTAGACATAAAATAAGATTCACTTGTGCTAGTCTTACCTAATCTGCTGTATCTATGGATATTTAAGCCTTTTTGTATACATTGTGGTTAAAACTTAAAACACATGATTTTCTTGCTATCTCTACTCACCTCTGATGATTATAGTAGGTGGATGTCTTTATACTCATGCTTGAGGACACCATTGTTGGAGGATACCAGCAACTGAGTAAATTCTTGATAGACTTAGTAGTGGACTTAGTGTCCCTAAGGTCTTATACTACATACACCAGCATTTTTTTGGGCATTCCACATTGTCTGTTCCGTTTGTAATGGTTTTGAGTTTATTGGATTTTATGAGTATTTTTTCATTAAAGAGTTAAACATTTTGTAGCAATTTTTCACTTTTACAACACAATTTACAAAACCAATCTTTTTAGGGATCAAAGTCCATTTGAGGGGTGACTTTGAGGGGCTGCATAACAAAACATACCCAAAATTGACACCATTTTAAACACTGCACTCTTCAAAGTATTCAAAACCACATTCAAAACGTATATTAACCCTTTTCTTTAGTAACAGAAAGTAAAACAATGTGGAAGGAAAAAATGAAAGTTTTCATTTTCTCCATAGAAATGTTGCTTTAGCCTCAAATTTTTCATTTTCACAAGGGTAACAGGAGAAAATGGACAGTGCAATTAGTTTTTCAATTTCTTCTAAGATCAGTGATACCCCATATTTGGTGGAAAAAAAACTGTTTGAGCACATGGCAGGGCTCGGAATTGAAGAAGCACCATTTGAGTTTTTGAGTGCAAAACTAGCTTGAATAGATAGCAAACTCCTTGTCGCATTTGCAGAGCCATTCATTTGTCAAAACAGTGGAAAACCCCGACAAGTGGTCACATTTTGGAAACTACAACCCTCAATGAATTTATAGGTGTGCTGAGCACCTAGAGCCCAAAGGTATTTAACAGAATTTTGTAACTTTTCAACCATGAAAGTGGAAAAAAAAATTCCACAAAAAAAGTTCCTTCAGCCTGAAATTTAAGGTTAACAGGAGAAAATGCATTGTAAAATTTGTTATGCAATTTCTCCATAGTACAAGGATTCCAATATTTGATGCAAAACTACTGCTTGGGTTCACAACAGGGCTGCACCAAGACTGGTGGATGACAGCTGACTCCCAAGGTACAGGAGACAGGAATGGAAGACTGGACAAGTATTGACTGGCATGGCTTCTATATTGGATGGCATGACAGATACACAGGCTCATACTAGCGGACACAACAGATATCCTGCTAGGCAAATGCACTCAGACATGGCTAATAGACAAGTGCCAGCAGACACGGCTGATAGATAGGTGGGCACAGCCAGTAGGCAGGCACAGGTGATAGACAGGCATGCTGGCACACATGTTTGTGGTACTGGACTGGTTTACTGGATACCAGTACTGAGACCAGAGAGCTATCAAGCATGTTAGAGCATACAAACAGGCACCTCCATGTTGGGATAAGTGCCTTAAATTTTAATTGTCCATTAGCTATTGGCTGGGGATACTTATGAGGATGTGAGCAGCCCCTTTAAGGGAGGGGAAGCATACATGTGCTTGCCTTAAGAACAATGCCCAGGGATCTGCGCACAGTGCGCACACCCTGGGCAGCCACCAACCCAGAAAGGAGACAGTGTGGGACGTGGGCCACAATGGTGAGTATGTTAGGATCTCTGCCAGTGGAGAGAGGCAGAAGGCAGTGGTGCTGGCACTACAGGACATCCTCTTTATGACCTCTCTTTTTCAAGCCCGCAAGAAATCTCTCTAGAATGTGAAGGGCATGGATGTTCTCCCAAGACCTCTCCTCAGGACTGAACCCCTTCCAATCCACAAGAAAAAGTTTTTTCCTATTACCCTCTTGGTGGCAGAATGTTCTCTTTCTCGAAAGTATATTCAGTGCTGACTGGAACAGGAGTAGAACCATGTTGTTTGAAGAAAAATCTGTGGATGACAGATTTGAGAAGTGACACATGAAAGTAATTGGGAATTCATAAGGAGGCTGCGATTTTGAATTTGTAGGCTACCGGATTAATTTGTTTCAACACCTCAAAGGGACTGTTGAAGTAAGAGCCCAATTTATAAGATGGTACCTTGAGACAGACATTCTTGGATGGAAGCCAGGCCTTATACTCAGGATGAAACAGAGTGAATCCAGGCATCACTTGCACAAGAGTTTTTTCATCCATTCAGAGGATGTCGTCCCAGATTTCAGAATAACTCCTGAAGAGGGAATAAGCAGCAGGAATTTTGGAGGTGGAAGACACAGGGAATGGGATGTTGGGATGTTGAACGTAGACCACAAAAAAACAAAGATTTGGCAGAAAATTTGCTCACATAGTTATTGTATGAGAATTCAGCCCAAGGCAGGATTTTGGCACAGTCACTGTGGTGGGCATTGAAAAAGTGCCGGAAATTAGTCAGGATCTGATTGACCTGGACAGAGGATGGTGGGAAAATGATAAGCCCAAAGTAACATTCAATAGCTTATAGGCATACCTCCAGAAATGAGAGGTAAACTAGATGCCTCTGATACAATATGGAGTGGTAGACCATGGAGGCAAAAAATATGTAGAATAAATTATTTTGCCAATACTGGCACAGATGAAAAGCCAGGTAGCCTAGTGAAGTGGGCCATTTTGGAGAAGCGATCTATACAACCACCCAGATGATGGTACACCCGGCTGATACTGGCAGATCAGTGATGAAATCCATAGCAATATGCTGCCACAGAGCGAATAGTATGGGCAAGGGAAATAACCGACCAGTAGGAAACTGTTTGGAAGCTTTGTTTTGGGTAAAAAAAAGGACAGGCCAAGCAAAATCAGTTATAACTTTGCGCAGGGTCAGTCATCAAAAATGTCAGGAAATGAGGAGAGCTATCTTCTTGACACTACTCTTTGCCAGCTGAAAATGGAGATTAGAGGTGAAACATGAACAAAGAGGAGACAGAGGCATCTATAAGACACCCCCATTACTTACCCCATAGTAATATTGTAAAAAAAAACACACACCCAGAAAAATACTTTTAATTAAAAGAATGGCACAGACTCCTTTAATTAATCTAAATTAAACCATACTCATGTCATTATCCAGTCCACAGAAGCTAATGTCCTGTAACAGAATAAAAAAACAAACAGCAATATTCCATTTGACGGGTCTAGCTCTGCCACATCTAGATTGCAAGCTGCATTGTTGCATGATGCAACAATACAGCCTGCCATCCAGCAGAGACACTGAGCAGCATGTGCTAGTGCTGCTCAGTGTCTCACAGTGATCTCTTATGACCTGTCTGATGTTACAGGGAGCAGGAGAAAATTGTCACGCTCGCAGTGCTGTCAGAAAGGTCCTGGTAGTTGTTACTTGTCGAGTTCCTGCCGCTACACAGGGGGAATCTCGAACCATCTCCGCTGCAGTCTCCGATTCTTGTCAAACCGCAGCGGAGCCTGCTCAGCAGAGACGTCGGTCCCAGCGTCTGGCTCAAGCTGATACTGTGTGGCCGGCCCAACCATTGTAGCCAGTACTGATCAGCGGCGAGCAGACGTCCCTGGGACTAAGTCCTGAATTTCTTCTTCTGAGCATGCCCAAGGGACGACATCTCATTGGAGGTCGGGGGACACATGCTCAGGTCCTGTAGCAGCTCCTATTGGACCACCTGGAAGGTCCTGGAGAGCTTCCGCTAGTATAAACGTATTATTGTGTGTGTGGATGTATGCCTGTCGATGGATGAAAGCTCCAAATCATTCCCTTCCTTAGTGTTGTTGGCTGTTCGAGAATGGTGGAAGCTACCTAGTGCCTTACAGTGCTATCCCACACAGCTAGCACACAATACAGCATCTGACAAGTGCAGTGCCGTGCGTTAATAGAGCGCTTTCCTGGCCCAAGTCTGGGTAGTTAGTGGCATCCGCCAGAGCGGCACTGCATGCACTCTTGTGCAGTAAATTATTAGTTCTGCTAATCTCTGACACCCCAGTAGCGGTGGCGAGCGCAAGCGGTCTAGAGGAACTCTTTCCCTGAGTCTTGGGACAGAGTTCTGTGACTCTTTGCTTATGCTCTTTGTGCACTACCGCCGCCCTGTGACGCAACAGGATTCGCTTCCTTCATACCGGATGAAGCAAACCCGTGTGTGGGTTACCATCGCCGCTGCCCCGCGCCGTCGGTCCGTCACTGCTGCTCCATGCCGTCGCCGCTCCACCGCTGCTGTGCCCGGGTTCCACTCTCCTCTCATCCCTGGTCCGACCTCTGCTTCCGGTCCTGCATTCTCTGCCCGTCCTGCCTCTGGGTCTGAGAGCGTCGGCTCCTCCTCGGCTGCTGTGCTTTCCCGGCAATCCACTTCCGGGTTCAGGCATGTCCCTCCATTACTTCCGGCATCCTGCAACGCTGCAGGTATGCGGTATCTGCGCAGGCGCTCTGGGTTTCCCAAGGGGCGCAGGCGCACCCTTGCTGTTACCTCTTCCTGGGATCATCTAGCTCAGGCTTCCAGGTAACCAATCCCTTTCCCTTCCTCTACTATAAGAGGTGGGTCCTTCTGCTTCCTGGTGCCTGATTGTTTTAGCTCTTTGCTATTGCGTCCGGTCCTCCTGTTCCCTGTTCAGCGTACTCGCTCCGTTTAGCGTCTTCGCTCCATTTCTTTCTGTCCTGTCCATCTCTTGGGTTCCTTCCAGTACCTCTGGTTTCCCTGCTCCCGTTGCTAACGTTTAACATTAGGCGGGTGTTATCTTGGGGACATTCCTCCAGATTGGCTGGTAATGCCGGGACCAAGAAGACCTTTCTTCTCATCTCTCGGTACTATTGGTGGCCTACATTACGTCAAGATGTAAAAGAATATGTCGCATCTTGCCCCTCTTGTGCCAGAAACAAAGTACCAAGGCAACTACCATTTGGTAACCTGCTTCCTCTTCCGGTTCCATCTGTGCCTTGGCAACATATCGCCATGGATTTCATTACTGACCTACCCAGCTCCTCCGGATGTACAGTCATCCTTGCTGTGGTGGACAGATTCTCGAAGATGGTTCACTTTATTTCGCTTCCCGGTTTACCTTCTGCTCCTGAGTTGGTGAACATTTTTATCCTAAACATCTTCAGACTCCATGGCTTTCCTCTGCACATTGTGTCGGACAGAGGGGTACAGTTTACTTCCCGTTTTTGGAGAGCTTTATGTAAACTCTTAAAAGTATCTTTGGACTTTTCTTCCGCATATCACCCTCAAACTAACGGTCAAGCGGAATGAACCAACCAGACTTTGGCCGTCTATTTACGACACTTCACTAATGCTCACCATAACGACTGGATCAATTTGCTTCCATGGGCGGAGTTTGCCTACAATAATCATTCCAGTGAAGCCTCTGCAAAAACTCCTTTCTTCGTTGTTTTCGGACAGCATCCTGGTTTGCCTCTACCAGTTTCTCCTGCCTCCGGTGTTCCAGCAGCCGACTCTTTAGCTCTCAAGTTTTCCACGATCTGGGGCGAAGTCAAAGAGACACTAGACCGAGTGTCTTCAAGAATGAAGAAGCAAGCTGACAAGAGGCGTTTAGATTCTCCTCCTTTCTCACCTGGTGATAAAGTCTGGCTTTCCTCAAGATTCATCCGACTTAAAATTCCATGCTGCAAACTTGGTCCACGTTTCATAGGTCCCTTTGAGATTCTGCGTCAAGTTAATGATGTCGCTTACAAGCTGAGATTGCCTGCCTCGCTCCGTATACCCAATGCCTTTCATGTCTCTCTTCTCAAACTGGCTGTCTTTAACCGCTTTCATCCCTCATCTATTACCTCTTCTCAACCTGTCAGCACTGACAACGTCTTTGAGGTTAGGGACATTTTGGCTGTTAAGAAGATTCGTGGAAAAATTTTTGGGGGGATTGATTGGAAGGGTTTTGGTCCTGAGGAGAGGTCTTGGGAGCCTTTGGAGAACATTGATGCTCCTCGTATTCTTAACAAATTTTTTGCTGCTCTACGTAGGGGGACTTGTAAGGAGGGGGGTACTGTTACCATCGCTGCTGCCCCACGCCGTCGGTCCATCACCGCTGCTCCGTGCCGTCGCCGCTCCACCGCTGCTGTGCCTGGGTTCCACTCTCCTCTCATCCCTGGTCCGAGCTCTGCTTCCGGTCCTGCGCTCTCTGCCCGTCCTGCCTCTGGGTCTGAGAGCGTCGGCTCCTCCTCGGCTGCTGTGCTTTCCCGGCAATCCACTTCCGGGTTCAGGCATGGCTCTGACCCTCCAGTACTTCCGGTGTCCTGCAACCCTGCAGGTATGCGGTATCTGCGCAGGCGCTCTTGGTTTCCCAAGTGGCGCAGCCGCACCCTTGCTGTTACCTCTTCCTGGGATCATCTAGCTCAGGCTTCCAGGTAACCAATCCCTTTCCCTGCCTCTACTATAAGAGATCGGTCCTTCCGCTTCCTGGTGCCTGATTGTTTTAGCTCTTTGCTATTGCGTCCAGTCCTCCTGCTCCCTGTTCAGCGTACTCGCTCTGTTTAGCATCTTCGCTCCGTTTCTTCCCGTCCTTTCCGTCTCTTGGATTCCTTCCAGTACCTCTGGTTTCCCTGCTCCCGTTGCTAACGTTTTTTCCTTTTGTTTCTTCCTCAGCTTTGCTCCGTTCCGGTCCTCCTGCCCTCCTGACAGCTTCCTGTGTATCTTGTCCACCCTCCAGTATCCTCTATCCAGCATCGGCAGTATCTTCGCTTTTCTTCCTTCCTGGAGCCGTCCCTCTTGGTATCTTCACTGTGGGTAAGTGACCTCTGGGCCTGCTCCTTACGGTTCCTGTATAGGGGTCGTCTCTACCCTAGGTCCGCTCGCCCAGGGGTAGTTCTTCCCACGGTCCAGAGGGTCCACTCTAGTTCTATCCTGTTTGCTATAGTGTGTATCCACATTATGCCGCCATATAGTCCGTCATTACGCAGCAGCAGGTTCCATCTCTGCACGGTGGACTCCGGGCTGTGAACGCACCTTATTCCATCCTTAAAATTATTTGGTGCGTTACGCTAGCCCTGAAGTTATACTAGCGCCAGGGTCTGGCTAGTAATGGCGGACGAACAGTGACTGCAGCGGTACATCCAGCAGCTGGAGGGCAAGTTGGCGGATCTCGAGCACACAACCTTTGCTGTGGATGTTACCACAGCAGCTGTTCAGGCTAGTTTGTCCACTGCCACCCCTGTTCTGACCTTATCTCGCCTCCCACTGCCAGATAAGTACTCTGGCAATAGCAAGTCATGCAGGGGATTCGTGAACCAGTGTGCGATACATCTTGAGCTTCTGCCTGCACGTTTCCTGTCAGAGTGGGCTAAAGTGAGATTCATAATATCTCTCTTGTAGGACAGGGCGTTGGAGTGGGTTTCACCGCTGTTGGAGTGGGTTACACCGCTGTGGGAGCGTGACGATCATTTGGTGCAGACTGCTCTGCGGATCCTGAGCACTCTGAAACAAGTCTTTTTGGGACCTCAAGTCACCCATGATACGGCGCTGCAACTGCTGGCACTGACACAGGGCTCATCCTTGGTCAGCCATATTTCGGTTCACACTCTCGGACTTTAGTATCTGAGCTGGAGTGGCCGGATAAAGCCCTCATCCCTGTATTTTGGAGGGGGCTGGCTGACCAGGTGAAGGACACTTTGGCCATGAGGAAGATGCCCGCCACACTGGAGGAGCTAATAGCTGTATCAACTCGCATTGACCTTCGTTTTAACAAGCAAAGGTTGGAGCGAGCCCAGTGTAGGCAGAGGTTTCGGCTGGCTCCCACTTTCGCCATACCTCTGGAATCTCCGGTCCAGGCGTCCGAGCCACATGAGACCATGAAGGTGTCAAGAGCGGGATCTGAGTCTCAGATCACTCGTGCACTCAAGGTCTGTCATGTCTGCCAGCGGTCAGAACATTTTGACACTAGTTGTTCCCAGCGGTGGGGAAAATGTCAGCGTCTAGTGGATGTAAGAGGAAGTACAATAGAGACAGCAACATTTTTCTCCAAACTGTCCTTCAAAGGGACAATCACCTATGGCCCATCTTCTCTTACAGTCGAGCTTTGTGTGAATTCCAGGGCAGAGGGGAATTTTATGTCCTCTGCCTTCGCCCAACACCACACAATACCCCTGGTGATGCTCGCCAAGCTGGTGACTGTATGAGTGGTGAATGAGTCGACTCTGCCCTCACAAATAACACACCAGACCATCCCATTTAATTTATCCATGTCTCCATCCCATCAGGAGATTATATCCCTGCTAGTGATTCCCGAGGGAATTGATGAGGTTCTGTTAGGGAGAATTGTGGGATGGAGTGAATCTTAGATGTCTAAAGGAGTGCGTTCAGGTTGCTACTACTGAGGTATCCGCAAATCTTCTTTCTCTCCCCAAGCACTATTGGCCCTATGCGGACGTGTTCTCCAAGAGGGCTGCAGAGACCCTTCCACTCCACCGCCCCTATAACTGTCCTATTGACCTTTTGCCTGGTGCAGAGCCTCCCCGGGGTCGAGTCTATCCCCTATCTCTCCCGGAGACGGAGGCGATGACCCAATTCATTCAGGAGAATCTAGCAAGAGGATTCATTAGGAAGTCAGTGTCACCTGCAGGGGTGGGGTTCTTCTTCGTGCAGAAGAAGAATGGAGAACTACGTCCATGCATAGATTACAAGGGTCATAACGCAATCACTGTTAAGAACCAATAACCTCTGTCTCTGATATCTGAGCTATTCGATAGTTTGCAGGGAGCAAGGGTATTTACTAAGCTTGATCTGCAGGGTGCTTTCAACCTGATTCGCATCCGTGAGTAGGATGAATGGAAGATGGCATTTAACACCATGCTTATGCCCTTCAGGCTCTGTAATGCTCCTGCCGTTTTCCAAGACTTTGTGAATGATATCTTCCAGGATATACCCACCACCTCGGTCATAGTCTATCTAGATGATACTTTCATCTACTCTCCTGATATAGACTGCCTCCGGAGAGATGTTTGCAAAGTCTTCGACCTCCTACAGGCAAACTCCCTCTAAGCCAAGTTGTAGAAGTGTGTGTTTGAGCAGGAGTCCTTGCCTTTCCATTGCTATATCATCTCTGCCCATCAGGCTGTGATGGACTGGCAGGAACCCCATTCTCTCAAAGCGGTGCAGCGCTTTATGGGGTTCATTAACTATTATCGCCAGTTCATTCCCCACTTCTCAACTTTGGTAGCTCCCTTGGTTGCCCTCACCAAGAAGGTAGAAAAAAAAAATTGTGGTAGGAGGTGTCCAAGGCCTTCCTCTCTATTAAGTCTCATTTTGCTAGTGCTCCCATCCTACATCGCCCGGATGTAGATAAACCAATTATAATGGAGGTGAATGCCTCATCAGGTGGTGCTGGAGCAGTCCTCTTCCAAAAGGATGCTCAAGGTCGGAAGCATCCTTGCTTCTTTTTCTCCAAGACCTTCACACCAGCAAAGAGAAATTATTTCATTGGGGACAGGGAGTTGCTAGCTATGAAGTTTGCCTTTTCAGAGGAGGCTCATTTTCCCTTCCAAGTGAATACCGCCACAAAAATTTGCATTATTTACAGACTGCCAAGCAACTAAACTCTCACCAGGTTACATGGTCCTTGTTCTTCTCCCGCTTCCACTTCACCCTCCATTATCTTTCAGGCGAGAAGGACTTCCGTGCCGACGCTCTCTTCTGCTCTGAAGTGTCATCAGTTGAGGAGGAGGAGCCTCGTTTAAGTGTCCCATCGGAGAGCCTGAGGACCGTGGCCCTGGTTTCGCTAGAGTCTCTGCCCTGGGGCAAGACCTTTGTGCCATCTAATTTGCGAACGGAGGTTCTCTTTTGGGCTCTTTCATCCAGGGTGGGTGGACATTTGGGACCAAGAGGACATCTGAGCTTCTGGCGAGGATGTACTGGTGACCACATATGGCCCGTGACATCAGAGACTATGTTTGGGCATGTGTCTCCTGCGCTAAGAATAAGTCTCCTCGACAATAGCCTTGCTGGGCTACTTTACCCCCTGCCAGTGGGGACAGGCCCTGGGAAATGGTTGGGATGGACTTTGTGGTGGGCTTACCCAAGTCCCGTAGCTGCATCATTATTTGGGTAATCACCGACCATTTTTCCAAAATGGAGCACTAGGTGTCTCCTCCACGACTACCTTCTGCAGGGACCTTGGCGGCGTTGTTTATTAAGCACGTTTTCCACCTACACGGTATGCCAGACAAAATTGTCAGTGATCGGTGTCCCCAGTTTGCGTCTCGGTTCTGGAGAGAGCTGTCTCGTCTTCTCAGCATCGAGCTGAATCTCTATTCAGCATACCATCCCGAGACGAATGGGTTGATAGTGAGGGCCAACCAGACCCTGGTCACATACCTGCGACATTTTGTCTCAGCCAGGCAGGATGACTGGGCATTCTTGCTACCATGGGCGGAGTTTGCACTGAAAAATGCCGTAGCCAACTCCACTGGGCAGACCCCATTCTTCTTAATTACGGCCAGCATTCGCGGGTTACTGTACCCATGCCCGTGTCTTCCGCCGACTCCAGGGTGGCAGACTGGGCTGTGGAGGCACGTGACATTTGGGACCGCACACAGGATGCTATTCAGGCCTAAAAGGAGAGAATGAGGGTCTCTGCCGAAAAGTATAATTTTACAGGTTATATATACTAGATTCCTTGATAGGGTGTTGATCCAGGGAACTAGTCTAATTGCCGTATGTGGAGTCGGGAAGGAATATTTTTCCCCAATGTGGAGCTTACTCTTTGCCACATGTTTTTTTTGCCTTCCTCTGGATCAACATGTTAGGGCATGTTAGGTTATGGCATGTTTGGTTAGGCTATGGGTGAAACTAGATGGACTTAAAGTCTTCCTTCAACCTTAATAACTATGTTACTCTGTTACTTCTATGTTACATCGGCGCCCCGCTGCTACCTTTGCTCCTGGCGATTTAGTGTGGCTCTCCGCCCGTAACATCAGGCTGCAAGTCAAGTCCACTAACTTTGCGTCTGGCTAAATAGGTACCTTCAAGGTCCTGGAACAGGTTAATCCTGTGGTCTACCGTCTGGCCCTCCCTCCATACCAAGGCAACACCGACACCTTTCATGTGTCCCTCTAAAGCCGGTCATCCGAGTCATCTGCCGGGACATCAGGCTCATCCACAGACGAATATGAGGTGAATGCCATCATGTAAGGTGGTACGTGGCAAAAAATTCTATTTGGTGGATTGGAAGGGTCATGGCCCAGAGCCTCTTGAGCACATTTAGGCTCCCCAGCTATTTGCTGCCTTCAAGCGTAGCTAGGCCCAAGGGGGGCCCTAGTAGGGGGGTAATGTTAGGTGTCGAGTTCCCACCGCTGCACAGGGGAATCTTGAACCATATCCACTGCGGTCTCCCATTTTCCTCCAGCCGCAGTGGAGCCTGCTCAGCAGAGATGTCGGTCCCAGCATTTGGCCCAAGCTAATACTGTGCGGCTTGTTACTGCTGTCCTTCCAGGCTCAGCCATTGTAACCAGTACTGATCAGCAGCGAGCAGGCGTCCCTGGGACTAAGTCCTGATTTTCTTCTTCTGAGCATGCCCAAGGGACGACCTCTCATTGGAGGTTGGGGGTCACATGCTCAGCTCCTGTAGCAGCTCCTATTGGACCACTAGGAAGGTCCTGGAGAGCTTCTGCTAGTATAAACCTATTATTGTGTGTGTGTGGATGTATGCCTGTTGATGGATGAAACCTCCAAATCATTCCCATCCCTAGTGATGTTGACTGTTCGAGAATAGTGGAGGCTACCTAGCGCCTGACAGTGCTATCCCGCACAGCTAGCACACGACACAGTGTCTGATAGCAGTGACTGCCAGTGTGGCGCCGTGCGTTAATAGAGCGCTTTCCTGACCCAAGTCTGGGTGGTTAATGGCGTCTGCCAGAGCGGCACTGCACGCACTCTTGTGCAGTAAATTATTAGTTCTGCTAATCTCTGACACCCCAGTAGTGGTGTTGAGCGCAAGCGGTCTAGAGGAACTCTTTCCCTGAGTTTTGGGACAGAGTTTTGTGACTCTTTACTTGCACTCTGTGCGGTTCCGCGGCCCTGTGACGCAACAGGATTTGCTTCCTTCATACCGGGTGAAGCAAACACGTGTGTCTATCCACAATATACGCCATATAGTCCGTCATTACTCAGCAGAAGATTCCATCTCTGCACGGTGGACTCCGGGCTGCGAACGCACCTTATTCCATCCTTATAATTATTTTTAGCGTTTCGCTAGCCCTAACAGTATTTCACAGCCAATGAATTATTTATTATCGCAATTGATGGGTCAACTGTTACCACTTTTCCTGGGGTTTGCCCCTTATTTGAGCTGTTTTGGCAGCTTTTTCACCCTCCTAAAGGTGCTGTGTATGTGCTTGGTTTTGCCTCCCATGAAGTCAGTGGGGTTCAGATATATTTGTTGAACCATTCATTGAACATGTTTGGTGAACATCAGGACGTTCACCGAGTCAAACCGAGCCGAACTTTGAAAGGTTCTCTCATCTCTAACAAAGACCACCTGGCCTTTCGTGGATTACGCCGATGTTCAGACAGACTAGATTCTTGAAGTCCATGTAGATAATCACTGGATGTATAGACCCCTCCAGCAAGAATTACCACTCCTCCAGCACCAGTTTAATCACAAGCAATTCTCAATCACCAATTTAATAATTGCATTCTAAAGTAGAGAAGATTTTGGAAATCAAACCGCAAGTCACCATGCTACTGGATGAGGACTTCATGATAAGAATGCCTCTAGCCCCTGAGGAAAAAATATCCACCTCCAGAAACAACTGCTTATTATTGTCTGGACAGTGCAGCACAGGAGCGGAGAAGGCATTATTTAAAGATACAAAGGCACCTTGAGCCTCTTGGGTCTATATTTTAGGATTGGCCCCCTTGTAGGTCAGAGCTGAGATAGGAGCAGTTCGAGAAGAGAAATGGGGGATGAAAAGGTAGTAGTAGTTTGCAAAACCAACAAAATGGCAGACATTTTTAGGGATCCATTTTCAGACCGGTCTCGGAGATAATGTGCCTATATTTCATATTTGGCACACATATGGTTCTTACTTAGCCTCTGTAGAACTTGGCGAACATCTCTTCAGTTTGCAGGCAAGTTGTCGGAGAACACCAAGATATCGTCCAAGTACACTTACACTAGTACATGCATGTAGAGAAGATCCCTGAAGGTGCCTTTCATCTGTTGTTGAAAGACTGCAGCTGAGCTGCAAAGTCCAAATGGCATAGTATGGCCACCCACATGTATTAAAGGG
The DNA here is from genome assembly GCF_032444005.1 of Ranitomeya imitator. Taxonomy (NCBI): domain Eukaryota; kingdom Metazoa; phylum Chordata; class Amphibia; order Anura; family Dendrobatidae; genus Ranitomeya; species Ranitomeya imitator. The sequence continues at coordinate 999,130,145 of NC_091282.1, forward strand.
AACCTGTCACCCCCCCAGGCATTAGAAACTAAAAGAGCCACCTTGTGTAGCAGTAATGCTGCATTCTGACAAGGTGGCTCTTTTAGTTTTTGGTGCTGTAAATGCTGAAATAATGCGTTTTGTAATTTCTCCAAAATACCTGTCTTCAGTCCTGGAAGTAGGTCTTTCCCTCCCTGCTGCACACACCACACAGCCGTCATTCAACTGTCTTCTTGGCGCCGGGCGCAACCTCTTCAGTGCTGTTTTCATATCATCCGGCGCCTGCGCTCTTTTATCCTGTCTGGGGCAGGCGCAGTGAGCGCTGCCCGTCTGATGTCATATGCAGTCTCGCAGACTGCGCCTGTGCGGCCGCCCTGCTTGTGAATCCCAGCCCCGCAATGTGAATAAATCATAACACACTGCGGGGCTGGGATTTTATACCACTCGACAACAGGCTGTTGAACTAAATTGCATGTGGAACTAAACTCCAAGAAGGGCGATTTGACAAAACGAATGTTGCTGCAGGAGACCAATACTGTCAAAGTCAGCAATAAAGAGGAGTGATTCTTGCCCCAGGTAGCCTCTCCTACAGATCCTAGGCACTGGTGTTTTCCAGCTTCTCTTGGCAAGATAGGATAAAGTGTTTGAAACTGCCACAATAAAAGCATGTTCCTTCCACACGACCAACCTCCTGAGGACATTTAGCCAAATACACCTGGTCAATCTGCTTACACTCAAGGAAAGGTGTTGCAGCAGGGGCATGCTGGCTATCAGCCTGTTGAAGGTGGGAGTTAAGCTGACAAGTGTTCTTTTGCAGGTCTCCTCTTTGGTTTGCTCCTGAAACCTGATGTCAGGAACACCAGGTCATCCAAAGAGGTGGGTATTTCCCGAATGGCTAGCTAGTCCTTGATTCAGCTGGAGAAACCATCCCAGAAGGTTTCCTCCAGAGCCTTACTTGGACCTGAGTACTAGAAAGCATGTTAGAACATACAACCAGCGTTGCTCACTAAGCACAGTGCCCAGGGATCTGCACCCAGTGAATGCATGCTGGGCAACTGAGTGCCCGGAGGGAGTAGAGAGTGCGGGACGGGGGCCGTGGTGGTGAGAAAGCTGGCATCTCTGCCAAGGAGAGAGGAAAAAGGCAAAAACACTGTCGTCACAGAAATTTCTCCTGAGTACAGCAATACCCCAAAGATCAGAAGGAAAGGAGAACCATATCAAAGTGCAGATTTGTCTGGAACGGTTTGTGGGTTCCATGTAACATTGACAGAGACTCTGAAGTGTCATGACAGCAGGACCCCCATAGGTGGCCTTATTTTACAAACTACACCTCTAAATGAAATAATTTAGCAGTTGAGTTACACCAAATATATTATGTCAAATATATTGTAGCTTTTACTGCTGACTAGGCTGCTTATCATAGCCCTGACATTGGCACAGACCGGGGAGTGTTGTGACTCTAAGGAGGATCTCAAAGGTGGCATATGCTGATTTGTTTTGCAAGCAAAAGGGAAAATGTGGTATGATCCAAAGTTGAACTTTTTTTTTTACCACAATTCATATAGGTATGGTTGGTGCCAAAATAATATTGTGCATCACCAAAAATGCCATATGCAAAGAGAAGCATGGTGGAGCAGCAATATGTATTAAGGCAGTTTTTCTGCAGCTGGAACTCAGACTCTAGTCAAGGTGAGGGGAATTATGAACAGTTTCAAATATCTGTCAAGTTTGAATCAAAACTTTTAGGCCTTAGCTAAAAAAAACCTTAAGAGAAATTTCCTCTTTCAGCATGACAGTGATTCTAAGCATGCCTCCAAAATCAACAAAAGATTGAATTCACCAGAAGATCATCAATGTTTTGAAATGGTCTAACCAGAAGCAAGCACTGAATCCAATTGAAAATCTGGAGCTGCATACAACAGATACCCTTGTAATTTGACAGATTTCGAAGGCTACTGAACGGTGGCTTAAATTCAACAAAGTATAAGTTTAAGGGTGTGCATATTTACGCAGCCACATTGTTTTAGTTCTGCAGTTATATTTTTCCACCCAAAAATGTTTTTTAATTAAATTGTACACATTATGAGTAACATGAGAGTGGAAAAAGTTATGAAATGCTTTTTTCTTGGCATGATTTTTTATATGACAAAAACCTGTCATTATTGCAGAGTTGTGCAGAGATGTTACATCCACTGTATATGAGATTGTTCATTTCTATTACCTGGTGAAATAATGGTGTCAGTTATTTGGATTATTTGAACATGTTCACGGTTCTGGAATGCTACTCGAGTGCATGGCATAGTTGTAGATATTGACAAAATATTTTTTGTGATGGTGTATATTCCTCTTTCAGTTTAAATTTTTATTGATCATGTCTAACAAAAAACCCTGAAAAGTTTGCCAAAAATTATTTTTATCAAACAACGATGCAAGCATAACTTGCAACTAAAAGATAAAAAGTTTAAATAAACCAACACAACTAAAACAATTTATTTTGTGTATGTTAATCAGGTGGAATCTCTTGTATTAAAAGTTTATTTCAGACTAATAACCTACTTTATGACAATAGTGGGAGATTGTCAAATTGTGATGCAACTTGACAGTATGATATTTTCCTTAAGAAGAAATATGCGGCATTTCAATAGGTAAATGTAGAGCAGTTTACAGATTGGAAAACTAATTATAAAAGTAATTCTTTTTCATGATGAATTTGAATAAAATTCAAAGAGATATATAGTACAAAGAAATGGATTATCTTTCTTTCTTCATCTGAAATATATGGGTTTCAATTATTTATAGCCTTATACTGTAACTGAAGTTAATTGGGGGAAATTAATAATTTAAATTTGTCAAGAAAAGTGTATTGTCACTCCAATAGATTTCATAGAAATGGATCATAGTGAAGGAACTAAAGACATCTGTCTTAATATCATCAGTAATTTTCTGGAAAGGGTCATAAAGTAATGTAGAATTTGAGAGCTGTTGCACCATTTTACTCCGTGCTCCATTAAGTGATGGAAATGGCCTTATTAGCACCCTAGATAAGGAAAGTTTAGAGACATATATCCTCTTCAATATGTGTTCCCATTTTCCATTACAGCAAATTGTTTTGTATTAATTACTCACTTTAGAAGGTATCCAACCACCTCATCAGTTTGGATCTTTTGGTTTTCCATAGGTCAACTATCTCATTGGTGCTGCTTTTGCACCAGGTGTCACGAAACAGCTGTCGAATGAACAGGCATCAGGGGCTCCTTTCCTGTCCCAAACACTAGGGAGCGCCCTAGCTCACCTTGCTCCCCATGATACTTCAGATGGTGAAGATGTCTGGGTCTCCGCCCTTGCCTTATCTCCTTAGTTAGCCCTCCGTCTGTTCTCTTTCCCCACCCAGGGAAGATGGGGCACCAGTGTGAACGGCAGTACACCAACATGACAAACAGGGCAACACAGACAAGGGTTAACAGAAAGCTCTAGACATAAAAAATATTCACACACTTATAACAGAGGAATCCACCCGGGTGTGCAGGAAGGGGGAAAAAAACAAAATAGAAATAGATAAGGAATTACCATGCGTACAAATCAAGCAACAGTCACTAATAACTCCTCCTACTCTCTTTCTCATACCAACTCCTTTCCCTACGTTAGCCATTCAGCAATAAAGCTAGCTCTGACAAGAAAAGGAGCCCAGATTATAAAGGGAAAAGGAGTGGCTAGCCGAGCACAGGGATTTCCAACATGGCCGATTAACCCCTGTTCTGCCAGAAGAAATAAACACATTTAATATGACGGAGAAGTGCTTCTTCTCAGTGCCAAAGTAGGAGCAATGAGACGCTGTGGTCTTCTGGTTCCACACTGTCGTGGTAACCCTGTGACACCGGGCGTATTTGACAGCATGTCAGTTGCATAATAACTGGTAGATTTTACTCCCACTGACTGCACTAAGATTGTAAAATGAAGAAAATCATGAATACTTAATGCAAAATATATCATATGAAGCTATATTTTTAGACATGTTATATGCCTTTTCATATACCACTTCATAGCAAAGTTCATTCAACGAGTCAAATGAAATTTTGGGCAGCACAAAAGATCATCTGTCTCTGCAGTGCAGCATCCTGTGTAAACAGAACTCGCTCTGCCATGAACAATCGCAGTCATCACTTAAGCCGGTTTCACACTTGCGTTAGGCTGGTCTGCGTATGGCTGCGTACCTCCTCCCTTAAGCTCTGCCTATGCTCCGCCTACTTCTGCATGCGTCCTGCATCATCTTGCATACCTATCTTTAACATTGGGTAAGCAGATATGCGGATGCGTTCGCATGCAGCATTTTGAAGTGCCCGTCGACAGCACAGGAATACAAAAAAAACTTTATAAAAAGCATTATATTTGTCTTAGGTTGTGTCTTGCATTGCAGCTTGGTCACATTCAAGACAATTTGGGATGAAATGCAATACTGAATACACTCCAAGGAGGAACAAGATGCTATTTCTGGAAAAAGTAGACAATGTTTAACATCCTGTATATTCCATTTCAATGGGTAACACTTATTAATAAAAAGTCTTCCAATTCTCTACTTATTTTCACGGTAAATCAAGGAATGTAAAATCCCTGATTTCTCTCTTCTTACAGGAATAACAGACAACTGTTTCTGGTTTACTCATCCCTCACAACACAATGAGACCGCCCAGGTTATCAAATATATTTGTCACATGTAACTATTTTGCGATATGGAATGAAATGCTTTACTCTGATTTGTAAAAATACTTATTATACTAAATATCTTTTGAAATGTTTTAACCCCTTAACGACCAGCGGTATTTTTGGTTTTGCATTTTCATTTTTTACTCTCCTTCTTCCCAGAGCCATAACTTTTTTTATTTTTGTCAATATGGCCATGTGAAGGCTTGTTTTTTTGTGGGACAAGTTGTACTTTTGAACAACACCATTGGTTTTAACATATTGTGTTCCAGAAAATGGGGAAAAAATAAAAAATGCGGTGAAATTGCAACAAAAGTGCAATCCCACAGTTATTCTTTGTTTTGCTTTTTTCTTTGTTCACTAAATGCTTAAACTGACCTGCCATTTTTATTCTTCAGGAAGTTACGAGTTCATACACAGCAAACATGTCTAGGTTGTTTTTTATCTAAGTGGTGAAAAAAAAAAAATCCAAACTTTGTTTATAAAAAAAAAATTGTGCAATTTTTCACTACCCGTAGCATCTCAATTTTTTGTGATCTCGGGTTGGGTGAGGGCTTATTTTTTTGCAGAGGTGATATTTTTAATGATACCATTTTGGTGCAGATATGTTCTTTTGATTGCCCGTTATTGCACTTTAATGCAATGTTGCGGCGACCAAAAAAACATAATTTTGGCATTTTAACTTTTTTCTCGTTATGCTGTTTAGCGATCAGGTTAATCCTTTTTTTATTGATAAATCAGGCATTTCTGAAGGCGGCAATACCAAATATGTGAATGTTTGATTTTTTTTTTGGTTAAATTGAATGGGGTGAAAGGGGGGGGTTTAACCTTTTATATTTTTTTTATTTTTTTTAAATATTTTGAAAAACTTTTATTTTACTTTTGGCATGCTTCAATAGTCTCCATGGGAGATCAGCTTTGCTACATACAGACGATGATCAGATCGAATGTATGCTACAGAATTACTAACTTGCAATGAGATCCGACCACTCATAGCAAGCTGGCAGTGACAACCATAGAGGTTTGCAGGACACCTCTGGTTGTCATGCCAACCCATCGGTGACCGGTGATGATGTCACTGATGGGCGGATTTCTGGCGCGATTGCCAGAAGTGCATGTTAAATGCCTCTGTCAGTGTTTGACAGTGGCATTTTTCAGGTTAATTGAGATCCACCTGCGGCTGTTCCGTGCACATGTCAGCTGTTCAAAACAGCTGACATGTGCCAGGAAAGATGGGGGCTCACTGCCACAGCTCACATCAAAGGGATGGTGTCCGACATTGGCATACTATTACACCCCAATGTCGGAAAGGGGTTAAGCTGCTGAGAAACTGTGTCACATTATGCCTGCATGTTTTTAATCTCTGTTCGTTTGTTAAAGGGGTTAATATCCAATTATACACCCTTTAAAGGAATTGTTTAGAACTTTTATATTGATAATTTATTCTTAGGATAGGTCATCGATATAAAATCTGTATGGATATGGTGCCTGGCATCCCTGCTGATCATCTGTTATCACCTCCTGGGTTCGCTTAATGTAAGCATTATGCAGGCAGGACACTACAGCTCCATACACAATGTAGTGGTCACTGTTGAAAACTGTCTGATGCTGTAGATTAGCAAGAAAATAGGATTGAGTTTAAATAACCAGAAGCAGTCACTAAATATAATATGGTACTGTGGTATTCTGCTCCTTACATTGCTTACATACCTGTGCTGCTGGAGGTGATAACAAATGATCAGTGGGAACGCCAGGCATCAGATCTCCTTCAATTTTAAATTGATGACAGAACCCAAGAAGTGGTGACAAATATGGAGGTTGGAAACAACTCCTTTAAGAAAACTTGATTGAAAATCACATCAGTTGCAGAGTGTAAACTACCTTGAAACTGCAATGGTTGGTTGTTATTCCTTGGGCAGTAAAGAGGATGGGAATTTATTTACATTTAATATTCCTTGATTTGCTGCAAAAACCACTAGAGCACAAATTGTTTGATTTTTTTTGACTGTTGGGAAAAACCGACAGCTTTCCTTCCACATACAGTAAAGACCAAAAGTTTGGACACACCTTCTCATTTAACCCCTTCAAGACCCAGCCTATTTTGACCTTAAAGACCTTGCCGTTTTTTGCAATTCTGACCAGTGTCCCTTTATGAGGTAATAACTCAGGAACGCTTCAACGGATCCTAGCGGTTCTGAGATTGTTTTTTCGTGACATATTGGGCTTCATGTTAGTGGTAAATTTAGGTCAATAAATTCTGCATTTATTTGTGATAAACACGGAAATTTGGCGAAAATTTTGAAAATTTCGCAATTTTCACATTTTGAATTTTTATTCTGTTAAACCAGAGAGATATGTGACACAAAATAGTTAATAAATAACATTTCCCACATGTTTACTTTACATCAGCACAATTTTGGAAACAAAATTTTTTTTTGTTAGGAAGTTATAAGGGTTAAAATTCGACCAGCGATTTGTCATTTTTACAACGAAATTTACAAAACCATTTTTTTTAGGGACCACCTCACATTTGAAGTCAGTTTGAGGGGTCTATATGGCTGAAAATACCCAAAAGTGACACCATTCTAAAAACTGCACCCCTCAAGGTACTCAAAACCACATTCAAGAAGTTTATTAACCCTTCAGGTGCTTCACAGCAGCAGAAGCAACATGGAAGGAAAAAATGAACATTTAACTTTTTAGTCACAAAAATTATCTTTTAGCAACAATTTTTTTATTTTCCCAATGGTAAAAGGAGAAACTGAACCACGAAAGTTGTTGTCCAATTTGTCCTGAGTACGCTGATACCTCATATGTGGGGGTAAACCACTGTTTTGGCGCACGGCAGGGCTTGGAAGGGAAGGAGCGCCATTTGACTTTTTGAATCAAAAATTGGCTCCACTCTTTAGCGGACACCATGTCACGTTTGGAGAGCCCCCGTGTGCCTAAAAATTGGAGCTCCCCCACAAGTGACCCCATTTTGGAAACTAGACGCCCCAAGGAACTTATCTAGATGCATAGTGAGCACTTTGAACCCCCAGGTGCTTCACAAATTGATCCGTAAAAATGAAAAAGTACTTTTTTTTCACAAAAAAATTCTTTTAGCCTCAATTTTTTCATTTTCACATGGGCAACAGGATAAAATGGATCCTAAAATGTGTTGGGCAATTTCTCCTGAGTACACCAATACCTCACATGTGGAGGTAAACCACTGTTTGGGCACATGGTAAGGCTCGGAAGGGAAGGAGCGCCATTTGACTTTTTGAATGAAAAATTATTTCCATCGTTAGCGGACACCATGTCGCGTTTGGATAGCTCCTGTGTGCCTAAACATTGGCGCTCCCCCACAAGTGACCCCATTTTGGAAACTAGACCCCCCAAGGAACTAATTTAGATGCCTAGTGAGCACTTTAAACCCTCAGGTGCTTCACAAATTGATCTGTAAAAATGAAAAAGTACTTTTTTTTCACAAAAAAATTCTTTTCGCCTCAATTTTTTCATTTTCACATGGGCAGTAGGATAAAATGGATCATAAAATTTGTTGGGCAATTTCTCCCGAGTACGCCGATACCTCATATGTGGGGGTAAACCACTGTTTGGGCACTCGGCAGGGCTCGGAAGAGAAGGCGCGCCATTTGACTTTTTGAATGGAAAATTAGCTCCAATTGTTAGCGGACACCATGTCGCGTTTGGAGAGCCCCTGTGTGCCTAAACATTGGAGCTCCCGCACAAGTGACCCCATTTTGGAAACTAGACCCCCCAAGGAACTTATCTAGATGCATATTGAGCACTTTAAACCCCCAGGTGCTTCACAGAAGTTTATAACGCAGAGCCATGAAAATAAAAAATAATTTTTCTTTCCTCAAAAATGATTTTTTAGCCTGGAATTTCCTATTTTGCCAAGGATAATAGGAGAAATTGGACCCCAAATATTGTTGTCCAGTTTGTCCTGAGTACGCTGATACCCCATATGTGGGGGTAAACCACTGTTTGGGCGCACGGCAGGGCTCGGAAGGGATGGCACGCCATTTGGCTTTTTAAATGGAAAATTAGCTCCAATCATTAGCGGACACCATGTCACGTTTGGAGAGCCCCTGTGTGCCTAAACATTGGAGATCCCCCAGAAATGACACCATTTTAGAAACTAGACCCCCAAAGGAACTAATCTAGATGTGTGGTGAGGACTTTGAACCCCCAAGTGCTTCACAGAAGTTTATAACGCAGAGCCATGAAAAAAAAAAAAAAATTATTTTCTCAAAAATGATCTTTTAGCCTGCAATTTTTTATTTTCCCAAGGGTAACAGGAGAAATTTGACCCCAAAAGTTGTTGTCCAGTTTCTCCTGAGTACGCTGATACCCCATATGTGGGGGTAAATCACTGTTTGGGCACATGCCGGGGCTCGGAAGTGAAGTAGTGACGTTTTGAAATGCAGACTTTGATGGAATGCTCTGTGGGCGTCACGTTGCGTTTGCAGAGCCCCTGATGTGGCTTAACAGTAGAAACCCCCCACAAGTGACCCCATTTTGGAAACTAGACCCCCAAAGGAACTTATCTAGATGTGTGGTGAGCACTTTGAACCCCCAAGTGCTTCATAGAAGTTTATAATGCAGAGCCGTGAAAATAATAAATACGTTTTCTTTCCTCAAAAATAATTATTTAGCCCAGAGTTTTTTATTTTTCCCAAGGGTAACAGGAGAAATTTGACCCCAATATTTGTTGTCCAGTTTCTCCTGAGTACGGTGATACCCCATATGTGGGGGTAAACTACTGTTTGGGCACATGCCGGGGCTTGGAATTGAAGTAGTGACGTTTTGAAATGCAGACTTTGATGGAATGCTCTGCGGGCGTCACGTTGCGTTTGCAGAGCCCCTGATGTGCCTAAACAGTAGAAACCCCCCACAAGTGACCCCATTTTGGAAACTAGACCCTGAAAGGAACTTATCTAGATGTGTGGTGAGCACTTTGAACCCCCAAGTGCTTCATAGAAGTTTATAATGCAGAGCCGTGAAAATAATAAATACGTTTTCTTTCCTCAAAAATAATTATTTAGCCCAGAATTTTTTATTTTCCCAAGGGTTACAGGAGAAATTGGACCCCAAAAGTTGTTGTCCAGTTTCTCCTGAGTACGCTGATACCCCATATGTGGGGGTAAACCACTGTTTGGGCACACGTCGGGGCTCAGAAGGGAAGTAGTGACTTTTGAAATGCAGACTTTGATGGAATGGTCTGCGGGTGTCACGTTGCGTTTGCAGAGCCCCTGGTGTGCCTAAACAGTAGAAACCCCCCACAAGTGACCCCATTTTAGAAACTAGACCCCCCAAGGAACTTATCTAGATATGTGGTGAGCACTTTGAACCCCCAAGTGCTTCACAGACGTTTACAACACAGATCCGTGAAAATAAAAAATCATTTTTCTTTCCTCAAAAATTATGTTTTAGCAAGCATTTTTTTAGATTCACAAGGGTAACAGGAGAAATTGGACCCCAGTAATTGTTGCGCAGTTTGTCCTGAGTATGCTGGTACCCCATATGTGGGGGTAAACCACTGTTTGGGCACACGTCAGGGCTCGGAAGTGAGGGAGCACCATTTGACTTTTTGAATACGAGATTGGCTGGAATCAATGGTGGCGCCATGTTGCGTTTGGAGACCCCTGATGTGCCTAAACAGTGGTAACCCCTCAATTCTAACTCCAACACTAACCCCAACACACCCCTAACCCTAATCCCAACTGTAGCCATAATCCTAATCACAACCCTAACCCCAACACACCCCTAACCACAACACTAATTCCAACCCTAACCCTAAGGCTATGTGCCCACGTTGCGGATTCGTGTGAGATATTTCCGCACCATTTTTGAAAAATCTGCGGGTAAAAGGCACTGTGTTTTACCTGCGGATTTTCCGCGGATTTCCAGTGTTTTTTGTGCGGATTTCACCTGCGGATTCCTATTGAGGAACAGGTGTAAAACGCTGCGGAATCCGCACAAAGAATTCACATGCTGCGGAAAATACAACGCAGCGTTCCCGCGCGGTATTTTCCGCATCACGGGCACAGCGGATTTGGTTTTTCATATGTTTACATGGTACTGTAAACCTGATGGAACACTGCTGCGAATCCGCAGCCAAATCCGCACCGTGTGCACATAGCCTAATTCTAAAGGTATGTGCACACGCTGCGGAAAACGCTGCGGATCCGCAGCAGTTTCCCATGAGTGTACAGTTCAATGTAAACCTATGGGAAACAAAAATCGCTGTACACATGCTGCGGAAAAACTGCACGGAAACGCAGCGGTTTACATTCCGCAGCATGTCACTTCTTTGTGCGGATTCCGCAGCGGTTTTACAACTGCTCCAATAGAAAATCGCAATTGTAAAACCGCAGTGAAATGCGCAGAAAAAAACGCGGTAAATCCGCCATAAATCCGCAGCGGTTTAGCACTGCGGATTTATCAAATCCGCAGCGGAAAAATCCGCAGAGGACCAGAATACGTGTGCACATTCCTAACCCTAACCCTACCCCTAACCCTACCCCTAACCCTACCCCTAACCCTAGCCCTAACCCTAACCCTACCCCTAACCCTACCCCTAACCCTACCCCTACCCCTAACCCTAACCCTACCCCTAACCCTACCCCTAACCCTAACCCTACCCCTAACCCTAACCCTATTCTAACATTAGTGGAAAAAAAAAATTTCTTTATTTTTTTATTGTCCCTACCTATGGGGGTGACAAAGGGGGGGGGTCATTTATTATTTTTTTTATTTTGATCACTGAGATAGATTATATCTCAGTGATCAAAATGCACTTTGGAACGAATCTGCCGGCCGGCAGATTCGGCGGGCGCACTGCACATGCGCCCGCCATTTTGGAAGATGGCGGCGCCCGGGAGAAGACGGACGGGACCACGGCTGGATCGGTAAGTATGATAGGGTGGGGGGGGACCACGGGGGGGGGGATCGGAGCACGGGGGGGGGATCGGAGCACGGGGGGGGGAATCGGAGCGCGGGAGGGGTGGAACGGAGCGCGGGGGGCGTGGAACGGAGCACGGGGGGGCTGGAATGGAGCACGGGGGGGTGGAACGGAGCACGGGGGGGGGTGGATCGGAGTGCAGGGGGGGTGATTGGAGCACGGGGGGGTGATTGGAGCACGGGGGGAGCGGACACGAGCACGGGGGGGAGCGGAGCACAGGGCGGAGGGGAGCCGGAGCAGTGTACCGGCCAGATCGGGGGGGTGGGGGGGCGATCGGAGGGGTGGGGTGGGGGCACACTAGTATTTCCAGCCATGGCCGATGATATTTCAGCATCGGCCATGGCTGGATTGTAATATTTCACCCGTTATAATGGGTGAAATATTACAAATCGCTCTGATTGGCAGTTTCACTTTCAACAGCCAATCAGAGCGATCGTAGCCACGAGGGGGTGAAGCCACCCCCCCTGGGCTAAACTACCACTCCCCCTGTCCCTGCAGATCGGGTGAAATGGGAGTTAACCCTTTCACCCGATCTGCAGGGACGCGATCTTTCCATGACGCCGCATAGGCGTCATGGGTCGGATTGGCACCGACTTTCATGACGCCTACGTGGCGTCAAAGGTCGGGAAGGGGTTAAAGATTTTTCTGTATTTTCATGACTATGAAAATTGTACATTCACACTGAAGGCATCAAAACTATGAATTAACACATGTGGAATTATATACTTAACAAAAAGTGTGAAACAACTGAAATTATGCCTTATATTCTAGGTTCTTCAAAGTAGCCAGCTTTTGCTTTGATGACTGCTTGCACACTCTTGGCATTCTCTTGATGAGCTTCAAGAGGTTGTCACTGGGAATGGACTTCAAACAATCTTGACGGAGTTCCCAGAGATGCTTAGCACTTGTTGACCCTTTTGCCTTCACTCTGCGGTCCAGCTCACCCCAAACCATTTCAATTGGGTTCAGGTCTGGCGTAGCACCCCATCACTCTCATTCTTGGTCAAATAGCCTTTACACCGCCTGGAGGAGTGTTTGGGGTCATTGTTCTGTTGAAAAATAAATGATGGTCCAACTAAACGCAAACCAGATGTAATAGTATGCCGCTGCAAGATGCTGTGGTAGCCATTCTGGTTCAGTATGCCTTCAATTTTGAATAAATTCACAACAGTGTCACCAGCAAAGCACCCCCACACCATCACACCTCCTCCTCCATGCTTCACGGTGGGAATAGGGATGTAGAGTCCATCCGTTCACCTTTTCTGCGTCGCACAAGACATGGTGGTTGGAACCAAAGATCTCAAATTTGGACTCATCAGACCAAAGCACAGATTTCCACTGGTCTAATGTCCTTTCTTTGTGTTCTTTAGCCCAAACAAGTCTCTTCTGCTTGTTGCCTATCCTTAGCAGTAGTTTCCTCACAGCTATTTTACCATGAAGGCCTGCTGCACAAAGTCTCCTCTTAACAGTTGTTGTAGAGATGTGTCTGCTGCTAGGACCCTGTGTTGCATTGGCCTGGTCTCTAATCTGAGCTGCTCTTGACCTGTGATTTTGGAGGCTGGTGACTCGGATAAACTTATCCTCAGAAGCAGAGGTGACTCTTGGTCTTCCTTTCCTGGGGAGGTCCTCATGTGAGCCAGTTTCTTTGTAGCGCTATTTCATAAAATAATAAATTAAGGCAGCTTTCATGCATCAAATAATGAGTTTAATGTAAGCATAAAGCCACTGAGCTACAAATGTCAGCATTTTAATTCTACAAGCAACTCTTTACTCTCTGAAGTGCTGAATTTTTTACACAGCTTAATGTGTAGATTTTTTTTATATATTTACACTAGATTTTTTGTAGTACTGTTACGCTGCTGCTGTGCAGGTAGATGCAGCTCCACTAGATGGCAATAGAGTGGAGAGAGGACTGCACACAGCAGGAGCAGACCTGCAGCGCAGCCACGAGGCCAACAGTAGCTGGCAGTGGAATAGTAAACAAACCTGGTCGATATTGGTCTCTTTAGCGCAGTACCAAAGGATTAATCAAGCACAGAGTCAGAAACAAGCCAAATGGGTCAATACCGGTCAGAAGCAGATATGCCAAAGACAAGAAACAAAGCAGCAGGAAAGAGTCCAAGCTAAGTCAGGTACCTTGGAATCCAAACACAAAAGGGGAACACAGAGTGGGGAAGGGAAGAGTGGAATAGACAGACACCGGTCAGCAAAAGCAGCAGAACGACTCAGGGTATGCAGAGTCAGCTACACACACGAAGGCAGAAACTATAACTGACACCACCTGCAGGATGCAGGGGAACTAAATAACAAATCTGAACCCAAAATGAGGCAGAGCAAAGTTAACCTTTGACATGATCAGACCGGGAAAAAGAGGCAGGATACAAAACCCAGCCTGGATCAGGACAAGCATTATTTGTTATAAAACAGCGTAAATATGATGGATCAGTGTATGGATTTATGTAACCTTCTTACACCTGAGTAAATTATTTTGAGACAAATAACAACTCAAATTTTACAAAAAAAACATAAATTACAAAAATTGCTAGGTGAAATCCCAAGAAACAATGAAAACCCTATATTAAGGGTCACCAATCTAACCCAAGAAGAGGTGCGAAACCGGCTAAATAAGATTAAAATAGATAAATCTCCGGGTCCGGATGGCATACACCCACGAGTACTAAGAGAACTAAGTAATGTAATAGATAAACCATTATTTCTTATTTTTAGTGACTCTGTAGCGACAGGGTCTGTTCCGCAGGACTGGCGCATAGCAAATGTGGTGCCAATATTCAAAAAGGGCTCTAAAAGTGAACCTGGAAATTATAGGCCAGTAAGTCTAACCTCTATTGTTGGTAAAATATTTGAAGGGTTTCTGAGGGATGTTATTCTGGGTTATCTCAATGAGAATAACTGTTTAACTCCATATCAGCATGGGTTTATGAGAAATCGCTCCTGTCAAACCAATCTAATCAGTTTTTATGAAGAGGTAAGCTATAGACTGGACCACGGTGAGTCATTGGACGTGGTATATCTCGATTTTTCCAAAGCGTTTGATACCGTGCCGCACAAGAGGTTGGTACACAAAATGAGAATGCTTGGTCTGGGGGAAAATGTGTGTAAATGGGTTAGTAACTGGCTTAGTGATAGAAAGCAGAGGGTGGTTATAAATGGTATAGTCTCTAACTGGGTCGCTGTGACCAGTGGGGTACCGCAGGGGTCAGTATTGGGGCCTGTTCTCTTCAACATATTCATTAATGATCTGGTAGAAGGTTTACACAGTAAAATATCGATATTTGCAGATGATACAAAACTATGTAAAGCAGTTAATACAAGAGAAGATAGTATTCTGCTACAGATGGATCTGGATAAGTTGGAAACTTGGGCTGAAAGGTGGCAGATGAGGTTTAACAATGATAAATGTAAGGTTATACACATGGGAAGAGGGAATCAATATCACCATTACACACTGAACGGGAAACCACTGGGTAAATCTGACAGGGAGAAGGACTTGGGGATCCTAGTTAATGATAAACTTACCTGGAGCAGCCAGTGCCAGGCAGCAGCTGCCAAGGCAAACAGGATCATGGGGTGCATTAAAAGAGGTCTGGATACACATGATGAGAGCATTATACTGCCTCTGTACAAATCCCTAGTTAGACCGCACATGGAGTACTGTGTCCAGTTTTGGGCACCGGTGCTCAGGAAGGATATAATGGAACTAGAGAGAGTACAAAGGAGGGCAACAAAATTAATAAAGGGGATGGGAGAACTACAATACCCAGATAGATTAGCGAAATTAGGATTATTTAGTCTAGAAAAAAGACGACTGAGGGGCGATCTAATAACCATGTATAAGTATATAAGGGGACAATACAAATATCTCGCTGAGGATCTGTTTATACCAAGGAAGGTGACGGGCACAAGGGGGCATTCTTTGCGTCTGGAGGAGAGAAGGTTTTTCCACCAACATAGAAGAGGATTCTTTACTGTTAGGGCAGTGAGAATCTGGAATTGCTTGCCTGAGGAGGTGGTGATGGCGAACTCAGTCGAGGGGTTCAAGAGAGGCCTGGATGTCTTCCTGGAGCAGAACAATATTGTATCATACAATTATTAGGTTCTGTAGAAGGACGTAGATCTGGGGATTTATTATGATGGAATATAGGCTGAACTGGATGGACAAATGTCTTTTTTCGGCCTTACTAACTATGTTACTATGTTACACCAGAATAATTTTTCTTTACAATATGATTTAGTCTATACAGAAAAAATGATAGGAAAGAGTAAACAAAAAAAAAGCTTATACTCGCCTCTCCTCAACTCTCCCCATAAATGCCATGCAAATGCATAGCTTCCAATTTTTTATACTATATTTTCTATCATTCTTCTAGCCTGTTCTTCCGTTCACTTGACCCCATGCAATGACATGGGATCTGATACATTTTAACGACATGTGTTGCCCCATGTGACCACATGCAGTGTAACACAGTTTAATTATGTGCAACCACCCCTAAAAGTGATGTGGACCCTTGTGACGACCCAGCCGATAGGTAAATAGACAATAGCAGGCAGAAGATAGAAGAGCCAATTTGAGGACCAGCTGTGGCAAGACACACATAGTGAGGGCTGAAGTGAGTTTAGTATAAAAAAAATGTATTTATTTCAGTCAATTGGAATTACCTCAGAATTTTTTGAATGCAAATAAATTTTTCCCTCTTGAATTGAGCAAATATGTTCTATTCAGACTTTTGATGTGATAGTGCTCAGTTTGGAAAAGATTCTTTTAGGATCCTCTTCAAAGAAGTATCATCCACTTTCTTTTTTTCTACAAAGTTCTTTTCAAAATCCTTCAGAAGCAAAAATGCCCCAAAACACCTTAGCTCTTATGAACATTATCAGTGGATAGCTAAGGCCACGTTCACACTTTCAGTATTTGGTCAGTATTTTACATCAGTATTTGCAAGTCAAAAACAGGAGTGGAACAATCAGAGAAAAAGTAAATTAGAAACACTTCACAATTTCTGCATTTATCACCCTGGTTTTGGCTTATAAATACTGATGTAATATACTGACCAAATACTGAACATGTGAATGTGGCCTAATGGAAATGAATTAGAAGAGGTTGATAGCAGTGTTTTAAGAAGTTTTTGAAGAGGATTATAAAGAGTATTAGCTCAAAATAATTCCTAAAAAACTCAGTGTGAACATAGCCTAAAGTTAGTTGTACACCTATAAATTTGTCAGCATTTAACCCATCAATGAAAATGCATTAACTGCTGAGAGGCTTGCGACATTCCTATTGACCCAGACCCAGACCATCTGGTGTTTGAGCTTTCATCATGAAAAGGTTGTGGCTTACTTCATATATTGAATTAGAATTTTATGTGAATTGGAGTTTGAAGTACATTGTGGAGACATTCTTTACTATTTATCTGAGATAATTATCATACGTGTGATATTCGATTGAGGGTCTCAATAATAGGCCATTTATAGGAGGAATGTCTAGACGAATCATCATTCACACCTCTGATCTTTACCCTGATGATGCCACATAAGCCTCCTTTACACATACTCATTCTGGTACTGGAAAAAACAGTACATGTTATCCACGTCTGTGTGTACATGTGTGTCATCCATGTGGCTTCTGTGTGACATCTCTGTGTACCATCCATGGGATGCATACAGGAATAGAATATAGAAGAGAAATAACAGATGTTTAAGAGTTAGATGTGCAAAGATATAGATAGATTGATAGATGATTGTGAGAGATATAACCAGTGCTTTGCATGTTTAGTTTACTGTACATGTATTTAGCTTATAAATAAATGAAAAAATGTCATGGAGTCCCTCCTATTTTAGATAACCAGCCAAGGTAAAGCAGACAGCTGTGACCTGATAATATAAGGCTGGGAATCAAAATTGAGTAATTAAGATTTAATTGTTAAATTAAGGCTAAGTTTTAATGGCCAGTTAGTGTGGGTCTAACATCTAGTTGGTCAATTAGCCCTTTTAGGTTTATTTACTTATTTGGACAATTGCATCCCCATAGGCTGTTCTAGATTTACAGTGTAATTATGATTCTATAATTAACCCACTGGCTTATCCCCTACATTCGCTGTGTGATTGTCATTTTAAAAGTTATCTTCTATCTTCTTAAATATTAATCATATGGCAGGATTTCTCTCTGTGTAAATTAATTTTGAGAATCTATCTGCAGAAGCTCTGCAGGTATTCTTCATTTCAAGAGTTCTCATTAATCATGCAGATATCCTTACAGCTTTTCAAAATGTATTTAAAACCATTTAGTCCGATACAAAATTATGCTGGGAGGTGGCCAGCTTTGACACATCTCTCACATAGGGACTGGTGTATCATAGTTTAAGTATATTTATACCAAATTCACATCAGAACACTCATCAATTTAAGAAAGGTTTAATATGTCTTCTCACTGAAAATTCATTAAGAATGTTCCATTACCTGTTTCAATATTAATAAAGATGGACGAACCCGAACAGCAAAGTTGACCCAAGCACGTTCTTCTCCTGGAAGTCCATGTTACAGTTTGGTTTTGGCACCCCACAAATCGGGTGTTTCCCACTCTGTCATGGAGATGAAACAGTGGCAGCTCTGATTGGTGGTAAAATTATTATTACCGCCAGTCAGAGTGTCAGCAGCTGTGACCGGTGGTAAAAAGTTTTGATCTGGTCACAGAGAAAGTACTACTACCATCAGCCTATGTCTGCTGCCACTAACAACAGTGAGAACAGGTGCCATCGAGGGGAGTATTCATCAACAGTCACCTGCACTATAAATAAATTTAAAAAATGGCATGGGTTCCCCTCTAGTTTTGATAACCAGCATGGCAAACCTGACAGCTGTGGGCTGCAACCCTTATCTTTCAGCTTTAAAAGTGCTGATTATCAAGAAAGAGGGGTCTATATGCTCTTTTTTTTTACATTATTTAAATAAATAATAAAAAAAACAGCGTGGAGTGCCCACCATTTTTGACAGCCAGCCATGCTAAAACAGACAGCCGGGGGCTGGTATTCTCAGGCTGGTAAAGGGCCACTGGCTTTCTCCTCAGCCTAAAAATAGTAGCCCACAGTGGTCCCAGAAAAGGCACATCTATTAGATAAACCAATTTTGGTGCTTTGCCTAGCTCTTCCCCTAGTCCTTTGGCGCTGTAAAGCTGGGTTAATATTTGCATGGTTAATATCACCTTTGTATTGTCAGGTGACATTAAGCCCACAGATTAGTAATGGAGATGCACCTATATGACATCATATTGTAAATTAACACAAAGCCAGAATAAAATACTTTATTTGAAATAAAAATTTATATTTTTATTTATTTATATTTTTAAAATAAAAACCAAAGTGATTCTCACCTTACGCCCATTCAATTGAAGCCTTCATCCCCTGTAAAAAAACAGAAAATAATAAACAACAATACTCACCTAATGCCCATTCCATTGAAGCTTTGGTCTCCTGTAAATAAATAAAAAACAAAGAACAGCAATATCCCTCACCTCTGAGTCATACTGTACCACACTTTAAAAATATCTGCGAAAAGTGGTTTTCAATCTGGATGGTGGCAGGCTGAAAATCATGAGTGAATGAGCTGCTGAGAAAGCAGCTTCAGTGACTACCAGTGATGTCATCAATATTACTGCATGTCACTGAGGCTGCATTTCCAGCTCACTTCACTGTGAGCCAGGCTAATGAACTGCGGTAACCTCATAGAAATCACCTCTAGCACCTTGAAAAAAGTCTCCCTCTGAGCTGAGTGAGTACACCGTAAATCACTGTAAGACATTTCTTAGCATTTGGGAGCACAGAGAGGCTTGAAAGAGAAGGAACAAATCACATGTTAATTCATAATTTTTGAATATTCTTAATATTGCTCACTTTGTTGATTGTGTGACCAGAAATCTTGAAAAAATATATTGTCAATCACAGATTGTTTTGGACAATATTTTCCCTGAAGAGCTTCAAGAAATTGAAGATCGTCAAAAAATTGATAATTAAATATCTATCTGAGCATAAAATCATTCTGTATCATGGAAAAAGGAAAGTGGTGATCCGTGAAGAAGATACGTTTATCTTTAATAATCATCCAACAATTGTAACCTTATATACATTAGCAAAAGTACGTGAGCAAATATCTAATTTACTTGGCAGAACAATTATTTCAGGTAATAATCATCTTGCAGAACAGTCCAGCATGCATGTGGATCAAATATTGTATCCCTTTGTTACAGCACTTCCTCCATACTTGAGAAACACAAAGGACACAATAGTGAAATCACTAAATCTTTCTCTTTCGACTGGTACACTAATTGAGTAGCTTGAAGTTGAAATGTTGTATAGCAGCACACAACATAACTTGGGAATACATGTTGGTCATCCTTTTCATCAAACAATCAAACAAACAAGGCAACACACTGTAGCGCCAAAACATGCAAACATAATATATGAAAGTTTCAAAAAACTTACTGTCACATTCAAACATAGATCAAGTATGAACAGGTGCTGAACCTAGAGTCACCAACTCGTACACAGTCAAACAAACAAGGCAGCACATTGTAGCGCCAAAACATGCAAACATAAAATATGAACATTAGACTGCATTAGTCCTCCACAGAGAGAGAGAAATTTAGTCTAAGAAGAGGTTTCACATGTACCCATTCAGATGAAGACGTTTGTTCTCAGCAGGGAAAGCGTAGGACCTGGTATATGAGCGATGCCGTAAAGTGGCTACCAGGTACACGTAAAATGGCCAATTTATGGGCTAAACACTCTCATTTATTCATATTTCTAGTGCAGTAATGCAGTCTAACTTTCCTATTTTATGTTTGCATGTGTTGGTGCTACAGTGTGCTGCCTTGTTTGTTTGACTGTGTACGAGTTGGTGACTCTAGGTTCAGCACATGTTCACACTTGATCTATTTTTAGATGTGACGGTCAGTTTTTTGAAATTTGTATTTACTATCCTTCTGACCGAGCACTCCGCCTCTTAGCCACAGGTGTTTTAATCGCAGCAGGTCCATTACCCCTCCACAGAGAGAGAGAAATTTAGTCTAAGAAGAGGTTTCACAGGTACCCATTCAGATGAAGATGTTTGTTCTCAGCAGGGAAAGTGTAGGGCCTGGTACACGAGAGATGCCGTAAAGTGGCTACTAGGTACATGTAAATTGGCCAATTTATGCGCTAAAAGCTCTCATTTTTTTAAAAAATCCTTTTCATCAAAGACATGATATGTATTGACATGTATATTTTGGGGTACATTTTTTTTCTCTTTTATGATGAGTTTTTCCAATAGCTCAAGGGGACTGCAATCAGAATAATTTGTGCCCCCTCATATGTTGGACTCTTCCTGGGTTGGTAGAGGAACAACATATTTTCTGCGAAGAGCGTTCGTTTTTATGTAGGCACATTTAACTTTTGCCACTTTATAGTGACAACATTTTAATAATTGGAAAGGGTCCACAACACTTTTTCTTGATTATGGTATGTTGTCAATCAAAATTATATTTGTTCTAAGTTTACTGTGATTTCAATGAGAAATTAATTTTCTGAATTAATTTACTTTGGAATAATAAAATTGACAGCGTTCAAATTAGAATTTACAGGAAAGAGATGTCAGCAAACAACTTTCTTAAATTGGGAAAGTTTTCACCCTATTTCACTGTAGCAAATATTTCCTACTGGCTAATACTAAGGGGATCCTCACAAATGTTTTTATGCTGAGAACTGTGTGAGAAAGAGCTGTGAACTGTATCGATGTTTCCAGAAAAAAAAGGTTAGCCTCAGAGTCTGTTCAAAAAGGCATATCGTTTAGCTATTCATATGCAAATACATTATTTTCGTAAGGATGCTATTTTTACTCATTTTAAAAAGAAGAAAACTGACAATTTTATTAAATATGTCAGAACCTATGATGAACATGCCAATAACATTTGCCGGATATTAGCCAAGCAATGACATATTCTAATGGTTGATTAAGTTTTATAAAATACTAGATGGCAGCCCGATTCTAAAGAATCGGGAGTCTAGAATCCATATATACTTTATTTATTCAAATGTAAGAATAATACAATTAATAAATAATAGTAAGAAAGAACAAAAATAATAGGCAGTATATGGAGAAAACACCAAACAAAAGTTCAAAATTGGTGTGAAAATGTCACTGAACCACTTCACAACTAAATATATATAGTTTTGGTAAATGGTATTATCATTTTTTTGACGAAATTCGGCAGGAGCTTGAAGAGCAACGTCACTGGGCCCGCCTCCACGCAGTAGAAACTTGCTGTGAGGTAAAAATTCAAAAATCACACCAAAATGGCGGGCGGAGTGTGTCACAGTACGGCACGTTTCTGATTGGTCGCTCGCAGCAGGCGGCAACCAATCAGACACTGGACACTGTTGACGTCACTTATCTCCGGACATTAGCTCCGGACATTAGCTCCGGACATTAGCTCCGGACAGGAAGTTGGCACAAATTGCAGGAAGTAGTATTCTAGGCAATTATATATTAGAAAATTGAAGATTACTCAGTAGAGATGAGAAGATCTTTTGAAATTCAAATTAGACATCTTTGTCTAACTTTACCCAAAATTTTGAATCAACCTCTAATAGGTTTGCATGGATCACATAGTTACAATACATCTAATTCTGTGCCGCACCCTGCCGGGAACTGTGGTGATTTTGGTATAAAAAATAACAGAGATTAGCTGATCAGAGGTCTTCCTTGGAGTATATGCTGCCATTCACATTAGTGGAATAGGTTTATTGCTTCTTATTGTACACAAGGGGTTAAAAGTTCCTGGTTGAAATCTGCTGAGATTCCATTTGTCTTCTTGTCTCAACTTCTGCTCATTGGGACCACTCCCATTTATTATTTAAATCAATTCCTGGCTTCCTTCCTTGCCAGCAATAGCATTTCTATCCTGAGCCTGGCTTCTCTGGAGAAAGGTGTTCATAGGGAAGCTGTTGTGTCTTCCATTGAAGCCATGGAGTTCGATTTCTGTGTGGTTTTCCCTTGCTTGTCTCCTTTTTTGATTTGTCTTGTCGTAGTAGAAGAGCCAGTGTCTTTCTGTCCATTTCATTAACCATGGAAAAGCCTAGGGTCAACCAGGACTTAGGCACATGACGGCACACAGGGGAAAAGACCCATCTAAGATTATATGAGCGCATGGTTCAGCATCAGGTGAGTGTTAAAGGGTCACCATCTCACCTTCTCCCTATTGTCAGTGCCCTCACTTTCCTTTTTCAACCTTTTCCTTTTTGTCCATTGCCAGGCTTCTCCCTGCCTGAGAAATTCCTTGCAAAATATGTGTAGAACACTATAATTTCCATATGTAGTCAATTAAACATGCTTTGAGCTCTGTAATGCAGAGACAGTCTTTTTAATGTCTAAATGACTTCAACCTATCTGGTTAAATCAAAATGGATGGTAACCAGAGGTTACCAACAGCATATTTAACAACACACTGTAGTGTGGCTGTCTAAATTATGTAAAAATGGCCTGAATTGTATAAACTGTCTAACAAATATCCCTTCTGAGGAGCAGATGCATTGATGGCTACTGTTTATAAACCGATGTTGCAGATGGATAAAATTGTGGCATTTTCACATGGTTAAGTGCAACAATTATCTCTGTTTAACAAGTGCCATTTGCTAAATGAAGAATCGATAGCTTTTTCATAACCATTTAGAAATTATAATTTTAATTATGGAGACAAAACAGGTGTAGTATACTGTTATGAATGTAAAATTATAATGTACTCTTAACTAGAAGAGAAAAGAAATTCCTTTTTTAGGGTACACAACAATTTTAATAATCAAAATATGATTAGATCATTGCAAACATTTTTTAATGATCCATGCAAAAATAATCTTTTTATTAGACAAAACAGTTGCATTGTTTTGAAAAGGAAGAAGTTATGGCTTCTCAACCATGAGTGAGAAATTTCACTATTGAGCACCCTCATGCTGCATTACCTGAAATAGACATATTTTCCAGAATATTTGACTTGGAAAAAAAAATGAAGGAAATTCTTCACAAATTGGAAAATTTGATTATTAAAACAAAAAAAAAGGCCAAATTCAATAGTGACTTTCTGGATTATAAGAATAATGAAGTATACTAATGGAAAAAAAAATGAAGTACAATGGATCCAAAATGAAATCAAGTTCTCAACAACCTACTCCCAATACTCCACATTCCAGCAGGGATTATAATACTGGAAAGTGAGCTTCATTATATTCATCAGAATGTGAGTCTGTATATACAAGCTCAGATGCTTCTACCTTCAGTTATCACTAGTGAATGGACCAAATGGACATCCCACATACAGTTGTGCTCAAAAGTTTACATACCCGGGTAGAATTTTTCCTTTCTTGGCCTTTGTTCAGAGGATATGAATGATAACATCAAAACTTTTTCTCCACTCATGGTTAGTGGCTGGTTGAAGCCATTTATTATCAAACTTCCGTGTTTTCTCTTTTAATCCCTTTGAGATGAAGCCTGTTTTCCCCTTAATGACCGGGCCAATTTTTACAATTCCGACCACTGTCACTTTATGAGGACACTTCAATGGATCCTGGTGATTCTGAGTTTTTTTGTGACATATTGTATGATTTTGTATATTATTGTATATATATATATATTTACATATATATATATATATATATATACATATATATATATATATACATATTAGTGTATATATTGTATGATAGTGGTAACATTTCTTTAATATGACTTGCATTTATTTGTGAAAAAACGGAAATTTGGCAACAATTTTTAAAATTTTGCAGTTTAATTTTTATGCCCTTAAATCAGAGAGTTATACCGCACAAAATAGTTAATAAATAATATTGTCCACATATCTACTTTACATCATCACAATTTTGGAAAGATATTTTTTTTCTTGCTAGGAAGTTATAAGGGTTAAAAGTTGACCAGCGATTTCTAATTTTTCCAACAAAATTAGCCAAACCATTTTATTATGGGTCACCTCACACTTGAAGCGACTTTAAGGGGCTTATATGACAGAAAATACCCCAAAATGACACCAATCTAAAAACTACACCCCTCAAGGGACTCAAAACCACATTAAAAACATGTATTAACCCTTCAGGTGCTTCACAGAAATGTTTGGAATGTGGAAGGAAAAAAGTAAACTTTTCTTTCACAAAAATTTTCCTTTAGACCTAATTTTTTTTTAACTTTTGCAAGAGTAACAGGAGAAAATGGACCATACATTTTGTTGTGCAATTGTGCATGCTGGTACCCCTTATGTGTGGAAAACCTATTGTTTGGGCACACAGCAGGGTTTGGAAGGGAAGGAGCGCCATTTGACTATTTGAATGTAAAATATGCTGGAATAATTAGCGGCTGCCATGTCAAGTTTGGAGAGCTCCTGATGTGCCTAAACAGTGGAACCCCCCAAAAAATGACACCATTTTGGAAACTAGAGCCCTTATGGAACTTATCTAGATGTGTATTGCGCACCTTCAACCCACAGGTGCTTCACAGAAGCTTATAGCGTATAGCCGTGGAAATATAAAAACAACATATCTTTCCCAATTAAATCTTTATTAGCTCCATATTTTGCATTTTCGTAAGGGTAACAGGAGAAATTGCTCCGTACAATTTGTTGTACAATTTCTCCTGAGTACGATGATATACCATATGTAGGGGAATACTGCTGATTGGGTAAACGGCAGGGCTTGGAATGGAAGGAGCGCCATTTGACTTTTTGAATGCAAAATTTGATGTAATAATTAGCGGATGTCATGTCACATTTGAAGAGCCCCTGATGTGCCTAAACAGTGGAACCTCCCACAAGTGACACCAGTTTGGAAACTAAACCCTTTAGGACCTTATCTAGATGTGTATTGAGCACCCTGAACCCCCAGATGCTTCACAGAAATTTATAACATTAAGTCGTGAAAAGAAAAAAATCTAATTTTTCCCCAAAAAATCTTGTATTTTAACAATGGCAAAAGGAGAAAATGGACCACAAAGTTTGTTGTGCAATTACTCCTGAGTTCACTGACACCCCATATGTGGTTGAAAACTACTTTTGAGGCACAGTGCAAAGCTCAAAATGGAAGTAGCGCCATATTACAGTGCAGATTTTGATGCACTTGTTTGAGGGTGCCATGTTACATTGACAGAGCCACTGAGGTGCCAGAACAGGAGTATCCCCCATAATTGACCCCATTTTACTGATTAAGACTCTCAATGAATTCATCTACGGGTGCAGTCATTATATTGACACCACAGCTGTATCACAAATTTTTAGGGTATGTGCACACGTTGCGGATTCATGTTTCTGATTTTTCAGCGCAGATTCTGAAAAATCGGAAGGTAAGACACACTGCGTTTTGCCTGCAGATTACCTGGAGATTTAATGCGGATTTAATGATGATTTGAATTTCACCTGCAGAATCAGCACAAAGAATTGACATGCTGCGGAAAATAAACCACAGCGTTTCCATGCAGAATTTTCCGCAGCATGTGCACTGCGGATTTGGTTTTCCATATGTTTACATGGTACTGTAAAACGCATTGAAAACTGCTGCGAATCCACAGCATCAAATCTGCTGCGGATCCGCAGCCAAATCCGCAATGTGTGCACAGACCCTTATACCACTGGGCAGTGAAGAAAAATAATTTACATTTTTACCACCAAGATTGTGTGTTAGCCGCAAGTTTTACATTTTCACACTGGGAAATGAGTAAAAATGGCACCAGATGTTGTCCCACAACTTCTTCTGAATGTAGAAATACCCTATATGTGGCTGTACAGTATTACCGTACCGTCACACAGTGCAATTTTCATCGCTACAATGGTACGATCCGTGACGCTCCAGCATCGTAACAATATCGCTCCAGCGTCGTAGACTGCTGTCACACTTTGCAATCTACGATGCTGGAGCGATAATTTCATGACGTATGTGCGATGTAGAAGCCGTTGGTTACTATGCGCACATCGTATACGATATATGTTACACCATGCGATCATGCCGCCACAGCGGGACACTAGACGACGAAAGAAAGTTTCAAACGATCTGCTACGACGTACGATTCTCAGCGGGGTCCCTGATCACAGGAGCGTGTCAGACACTGCGATATCGTAACTATATCGCTCGAACGTCACGAATCGTGCCGTCGTAGCGATCAAAATTGCACTGTGTGACGGTACATTACTTTGCCATATGAAGTGACTCAGCAGGGGATGTGCAAACTACCAGTACATTGTAGTGACCAGTATAATATGCTCAGCCCAGTGCTTCTGGAGACACTCACCTGTAAATTAGGCAGGCTCTCATCATTACAGAAATGCCAAACTTGTGGGTGCTATATGTGGTTTAGGCACATTAGGGCTCAGAAGGGAGAGGGGCATTTGGATTTGGGAGCGGAGAATTTGCTGAATTTCTTTTGGTGGGTGAGGAGCCATTTCACTTTTCCAGAGACTTTGTGCTACCAGTAATGTGGAAACCCCCTATATTTCCATTAACAGATGACAGATCTACAGTAAGTGGGGACTTGCCTTATTGTGGATAGAGTTGAAGTTTTTATTGGGAACATTTTTCATAACGTTTGGGGGCACATTCATCCGGCGCTCTATGCTGACCACTTACTTTGGGGTTTCCATATAAATCTCTCAGTGACGTGATTCAGATGAAAGCCTTTACTATAGTGAGGCAGCAGAGTTACTATGGACTCTGTTTGGCCTCTGTTCAGCGGTGTCCTTTTCAGAAGTGTACAAAGCTGTGGCTGACAGCATTTTTGTGTAATTCTAAAAAGACGGACACCCCCGGATCACAGGTGCTATGGCATCCACAGTGCCTCCATCTGCCTCATTATAGAGAATCTTCCTCTGGGGGTTAGGTTTGAATCATGTATTTCGAGATTTACATGAAAACCCCGGTGTAAGCGCTCAGCGCAGAGCGCAGGATAAATGTGCGCTGAACCTTACTGCAATCTTTGGGAGGCAGAATGAAAGAATCAACAGCATGTGAAGAATTTGTTTTACTTTTTTTTATTCGTGCGGTATATACTTTCCTGATCTTCCTCACCCTGTATATGTCTGCCATTCCTGGTATGTCCGCTGGCTGAAACCCCAATCCCATCACCATCACCCAACTTTCCTGATCTTCCTCACCCTTTATCCGTCTGCTATTCCTGGTATGATTGCTGGCTGCAACCCCAATCCCTTCACCATCACCCAACTTTCCTGATCATCCTCTCCCTGCATCCGTCTGCTATTCCTGGTATGTCTACTGGCTGCAACCCCAATCCCATCACCATTACCCAACTTTCCTGATCTTCCTCACCCGTATCCTTCTGCAATTCCTGTTAGGTCCGCTGGCAGCTGTTACTGTTTTTTTTTTCCTGCATGTTTTCTCATTTTAATTCCTTGATGCCAATGCACAGTTGGCTTTATCTTTCCACTCCATAAAACACAAAACAAGCCGCCCACTCTCCCTCTCCCACCTGCTCTGTATCTCTCTGCTTCTCCTCACTGCTGGTGACATATCTCCCAATCCTGGACCCCCACAGCTCATACCTCCCCTTACTACCCCTCCTATCACTCCCAACCCAATATAAACACCCAAAATCTTGCCCACCTCAAATGCGTGCCCTTGACATCCACCCCCCTGCTCCCTCTCTCTTGATCACTCTGGAATGCCCACTCCATCTGCAATAAACTCCACATGATTCACGACCTCTTTACCTCTTGTAATGTTTTCTTTCTGGACATCACCGAAACATGGCTGACACCCTCTGACACAGCTTCCCCTGCTACACTGTTACGGTAGCCTCCACTTTACCCACACTCCTTGCCCTGGCAACAAGCATGGTGGAGGAGTGGGCTTTCTCCTTTCTTCCAACTGTACCTTTAACCCAATCCCACCTCTACCCTCCCTTATCCTCCCCTCTTTTGAAGTCCACTCTGTCCACATCGACTCCCTCTACAACCTCCAAATGGCCGTCATATACCAACCTCCGGGCCCGACCACTGCCTTTATTGACCAATTCTCCACCTGGCTCCTTCACTTTCTGTCTGCTGATATTCCCAACATCATCATGGGTGACTTCAACATCCCCATTGACACCCACCAGTCAGCAGCCTCCAAACTCCTGTCCCTTACTTCTTCTTTTGGACTTACTCAGTGGTCCTGCTCAGCCACCCACACAGATGGACATACATTAGACCTGGCCTTCATCCATCTCTGCTCCCTATCTAACTTCACCACCTCCCATCTCCCTCTATCTGACCACCATCTGCTCACTTTCTCATCCCTGTCCACCTCACCTGTCATCCATATCCCACAACATGCGTACCCCCACAGGAACCTCGCACATCTAGACACCTGCACTCTCTCTGACTCTATCCTACCACTAGCATCCATATCCTCACTCCATGACACAGACAGTGCCACTGCTTTCTACAATGCCAATCTGACATCAGCTATTGACACAGTTACCCCTATAATGCATAGAAGAGTGTGACAAATCAATAGACAACCCTGGCACAATAATATCACTAAAAAGCTCCGGCAAGTATCCAGAATTGTAGTACGGCTTTGGAAGAAAACGCATTCGAAGATGATCTCACTGCACTCAAGCAAGCAACACTCACATTCAAATCAGCTCTCACCTCTGCTAAACAGGCCTATTTCACATACCTCATATTTTCTTTATCCTACAACCAAAACAGTTGTTCAACACTTTTAACTCCCTCCTCCGCCCACCACTACCCCCTCCAAGTTTCCTAATAATTGCCGAGGACTTTGCCACGCACTTCAAAAATAAAATAGACCAAACAAGGCAAATCTTTGTTGTCAAACCACCAAAACCCCTTTGTATACCAGACCAATGCCCTAACCCCATAATTTCCCTCTCCAAAATCACTCAAGGACATCTTGCTCAGTGTCACCAGCAAAGCACCCCCACACATCACAACACTTCCTTCATGCTTCACGGTGGGAACCAGGCATGTAGAGTCCATCCGTTCCCCTTTTCTGTGTTGCACAAAGACACAGTGGTTGGAACCAAAGATCTCAAATTTAAACTCATCGGACCAAAGCACAGATTTCCACTGGTCTAATGTCCATTCCTTGTGTTCTTTAGCCCAAACAAGTCTCTTCTGCTTGTTGCCTGTCCTTAGCAGTGGTTTCCTAGCAGCTATTTTATCATGAAATCCTGCTGTACAAAGTCTCCTCTTAACAGTTGTTGTAGAGATGTGTCTGCTGCTAGAACTCTGTGTGGCATTGACCTGGTCTCTAATCTGAGCTGCTGTTAACCTGCGATTTTTGAGGCTAGTGACTCGGATAAACTTATCCTCCGAAGCAGAGGTGACTCTTTGTCTTCCTTTCCTGGGGCGGTCCTCATGTGAGCCAGTTTCTTTGTAGCGCTTGATGGTTTTTGCCACTGCACTTGGGGACACTTTCAAAGTTTTCCCAATTTTTCGGACTGACTGACCTTCATGTCTTAAAGTAATGGCCTCTCATTTTTCTTTACTTAGCTGCCTTTTTCTTGCCATAATACAAATTCTAACAGTCTATTTAGTAGGACTATCAACTGTGTATTCACCAAACTTCTGCACAACACAGCTGATGGTCCCAACCCCATTTATAAGGCAAGAAATCCCACCTATTAAACCTGACAGGGAACACCTGTGAAGTGAAAACCATTTCTGGTGACTACCTTTTGAAGCTCATCAAGAGAATGCCAATGCTCATCAAAGCAATGTGGCTATTTTGAAGAACCTAGAATATAAGACATAATTTCAGTTGTTTCACACTTTTTTGTTAAGTATATAATTCCACATGTGTTAATTCATAGTTTTGGTGCCTTCAGTGTGAATGTACAATTTTCATAGTCATGTAAATACAGAATAATCTTTAAATGAGGTGTGTCAAAACTTTTGGTCTGTACTGTATTTGCACAATTTCCCTTGCAAGCTGTTCCAGATTCACTATGTAATTATGTTTGTGGCACAAAACTGCTGCATATTCTTGAATTTTTCAATAAATTGTAAAAGTGGAAGTATCTTTGACTTGTCCTTAGCACTCCCAAACATTCAGTGACCATTAAAGTCACTGACACCTTTTAGAGGGTTTTGTTCAAAGTAGGTCATGATAAGTATGCTTTAAAAGTGTAATGTGTATGACATAAATACACAATATCCTTAAATAATTCAATTATTATGCATTATAATTTTGAGGTCAAAATGAATATTATACTGGTTTCCTTCATATCAAGAGAAGAGAATAAGAAAACTAATTATATCTAATTAAAACCTTTGTGTTCTGTGTGTGTAATCTCCCTTTTATCATGACGAGAATTTCTGCTGAAGTCTTTTTAATCACAAGTCTAGTCTTTCCAGCTTTATGACTATTAGGTTATATTTCAGTGATATGTCTGTGATCCGCTGAATCCTTCATTTTTTAATTATATGTGCTATTACAAATGCTCTGAGGATATTTACCTTGTAAATGTAATGACTTAGTATGTAGCACTTATAATAGTTCAATATTCTAATACAGATGGATAAGCAATTTGAGGACAACAAATAGCTGTACTGTACAGATTACTAATTCAATTGGATATAAGAATTTTTTTTACATATATATATATATATATATACATATATATATATATATATATATATATACTTGTTCATGTGCTCAGTCTTAGACGTAGAGATGTAGAGATGGGTGGATCGCTTTGTGCAACTCAAGTCCATGGTCTTGGTCAGTATTCTCTTGCTGTGGATAGGAGCTATGCAAATTTTCTTAAAGGGAATCTGTCACCATAAAAACATTGTTAGCCTGTAGATATGGGATTAATCTACAGGTTAATAGCGTTACTAACCTGCCCGGCATCTGCACTTAGCTGAATGCTGCAGAGAGAAAATGAAGTTTTTTCTCCGTGGCAGCATTCAATTTAAGTCATGGGGGCAGCACAGCGTTGGTTCAGTCACCGATCTGACAATACAGAGTGGCATTTGTAACCGCGCCCCCGACATTGACTGACACTGGATCTGCATTGGAGCCGGCTGTCAATCAGGGACGTTTACAGCCAATGCTCTGTATACAGAGAGGAGATGAAACAAGCCCCCGTGACTGTATCCAAATGCTGCCATGGAGACTAAAGTTAATTTTCTCTCCATAACATTTAGCTAAATGCAGGCATCGGACAGATTAGTAACACTAATAACCTGCAGATTAATTCCAAAACTACAGGGTAATTGCATTTTTTCTGGTATCAGGTTCCACTCTCCATGCCCCTCCCTCAAGGACTTATGCTTGAAGAATTACAGATGAAGAGGTGATAAATGAGATAAAGACAGAAGAGAGAAAAAAAAGTCAATTTGAGAAACAGAGGAGGTGTGAGAGGTAGGGTTGAGCGAAACGGGTCGAGATTTTTCAAAAGTCGCCGACTTTTGGCAAGGTCGGGTTTCATGAAACCCGACCCGACCCCAGTGTGGGGTCGGCCATGAAGTCGGCGATCTTTTGAATCTGGAATCGGAATTCCGATACCGATTCCCGATATGATTAAGATATCGGGAATTGGTATCGGAATTCAGATTAAAGTGTAAAATAAAGAATTAAAATAAAAAATATTGCAATACTTACCCTCTTACGCGCCCTGGTACTAACCGGCAGTCTTCCTTCCTTAGAATCAGCCTTCCAGGACCTGGCGGTGACGTCGCGGTGACGTCGCGGCTTGTGATTGGCCGCGCGGCCGCCCATGTGACCGCTCGCGCGACCAATCAGAAGCCATGACGTCACCGAAGGTCCTTCAAGCGCTGATTCTTAGGAAGGAAGGCTGTCGGAAGGAAGCAGGGCGCTTCCGAGGGTGAGTATATTCCTATTAGGTATATACTCACCCTCGGAAGCGCCCTAGGGGCACACTAGGGGTCCGCTCATGGACCTGGAGGGCCCCAAACCACCGAAGATTGTAGGGGGACCAGCTAGAAACCCGGCCTACCACAGTTCCCCTGGGGCGCGATGCCACACCTGCCGTCAGCTGGGCCACCTGCAAAGACAATGTCCCAACCGGACTCAGCATACCCAGTGGCCAAATGCGGGAACAGCTACCTTCCGCCGGGCCACTGTACACTGCTACCAAGGCGAAGCTGACCCGGCATTGGGGGCTACAACTAACCAAGGGGTGGAAGACATGGAGGAAGTGCTGCATGAAGTAGACCCCGTGCAGGCAGCCCGGGCAGATAATCGACAACAACATTGACAGGTTGTGTGGGTTAATGGGAAACGCATGCAGGGACTAAGAGATTCCGGAGCAACTTTGACCCTTGTGAAGCCTCATCTCATCCGGGACCAAGAGAAGACTGACCGGACAGTGGCAGTCCGTGTAGCAGGGGGAGCCATACATCGACTGCCCACTGCCAGGAGTCACCTGAACTGGGGAGTTGGGGATGGCCTTGTTGAGGTCGGCTTGATGGAGGATTTGCCTGCAGACGTTTTGCTGGGAAATGACTTGGGGCCCATGTTGTCTGCCTTCTCGGTTGCCCCTCTGGCTGAGACATATCTTGTGACCACCTGGAGACAAGCTCGAGCTGCGGAGGCGGAATCACACTCAGAGGAGGCCCAGGTAAGACATCCCAGCCCTACACATATTCCCATAGCCAGACACATTTCTTGGGCCACCCCAGATGAATTTAAGAGGGGGCTACTTGAGGATCCTTCATTGGAGGGATATCGTGGGAAGGCACAGGAGGGGAGAGGGGTACTGGAAGGGGAACAGTTTATATGGAAGCAGGGACTCCTCTACCGGATCACAGAGCAGCACCACACAGGGACGAGCCCCACTATAAAACGACAGCTGGTAGTTCCCAAGAAGTATAGGCAGGAGTTACTGCGAATCTCTCATGACATACCCTTGGCCGGGCACTTCGGCGTCAGTCGCACCAGGCATGGTCTGACACAAAACTTCTTTTGGCCGGGGGTAACCTATGATGTTCATCAATACTGCCAGACCTGTGACAGTTGCCAGCGCAGTGGCAAGAGGGGAGATCGATGCAAGGCCAAATTACGCCCCCTCCCCATTGTGGAGGAACCATTTAGTAGCCGAGTAGCGGTCGATCTGATAGGGCCATTAGCCAAACCCAGTCCGTCAGGGAAAAGGTATATATTGACAGTGGTAGATTATGCCACATGGTATCCAGAGGCGGTTGTGTTACCTAACATACTGGCAGAGACGGTGGCGGCTGCCCTGCTCCAGGTTTTCTCACAGGTTGGATTTCCCCGGGAGATTATCTCAGACCAGGGTACCCAGTTTACAGCAGAGGTGACCAACCAACTGTGGAAGCTTTGCGGCGTAAAGTCCATTAGAAGTGTCCCGTACCACCCGCAAACCAATGGGTTGTGTGAACGCTTTAACGGGACGTTAAAACAACTCATTGGGACTTTTACCAGGACCTACAGGGACTGGGAGAAATTCTTGCCTCACCTCCTGTTTGCCTATCGAGAGGTGCCCCAAGAATCCACGGGGTTCTCCCCATTCGAACTGGTATACGGGAGATGGGTAAGGGGACCCCTAGACTTAGTGCTAGAACACTGGGAAGGGGAGGGCACCATAGAAGGGGTACCTATTGTACCCTATGTGCTGGAATTCTGGGACCGCCTACAGGAGCTGACCCAGGCTGTACGTGGGAACATGCAGGTGGCCCAGCGCGTATGGTACGATCGGAGGGCCAGAGAGCACACCTTGGAAATAGGGCAGAAGGTCCTGGTGTTAGAGCCCACTAGGCAGAACAAGTTCCAAGCTGCATGGCAGGGGCCCTACCAGGTAGTGGGGAAAATAGCCGACACCACCTATAATGTTGCCGATTGTGACGACCCCAGGGTTATCCGCATGTTCCACTATCTTTTTATTTAAAGAGCTGGTGTAACGGGGTCTACCAAGCTGGGGTACCTCTTTCAGTACCACCCCGTGTTTCAGGAAGTCCACTCTGCTTTTGCTAGATTCTGAATGAAGGACGCTGGCAGGAATTTCTTGATTACATGAGAGTATATAAAAGCTGACTGCTTCTCCACGTATTTCCATTCTAAGAACAACCTTTATTTACAGCACACAGAATATATAACAGATACACAGGGCAGGCCAATAGGAACACAGCAGGCCAGACCTACATTACAATAGTCGCAGGGGGCCGGAGCCTGCCAATATTTGCTGTGGGAATTACAATGTTGTATCTTGTCCAGGGGCGCAGCCTGTGGACTGATGCATTTCACATGGAAACTATTATACATACATATACTGCATAACATTCTTGGTGCTGGGGGGTTCTGTAACACGGTTCCCCTTTTCAGCGACGCGATCGGCATACACAGTCTGATCCTCAACGGATCGGTTTGGGGATGACCGAAGTTTATGGGGTTGGTACGAGTTCCGTTTGTCGACTTAGTCCATCAGCGTTACCGTTTTGTTTGCTGGGTCGGTAATGGATGGTGAAGTCCAGAGGTTGTAGGGCTAAACTCCAGCGCAGTAATCTGGCGTTGTCTCCGGAGACCTGATTAAGCCAGACTAGGAGATTATGGTCCGTTAGGAGGGAAAACTGTCGTCCATACAAATATGGTTATAACTTTTTTGACTGCCCATACTATTGCCGCATAGCTCACTTCACGGGGCAGTAGTTTCTGACTCAGCTAAGCTACCGGGTGTTCTTGGCCGTCCGGCCCGACTTGGCTTAGTACTGCCCCCAATCCAAACATAGAAGCGTCTGTGTGGACAAGGAAACGTTTGGTTGGATCGGGTGCGGCCAATACAGGGGTATTGGTGAGGGCGTCCTTTAGCTGGCAGAAGGCTTCCTCACACTCTGGGGTCCAGGTTACCTGTCGGGGTTGGTTCTTACGGGTCAGATCAGTGAGGGGCTTGGCTACGCTGCTGTAATTAGGAACAAATTTCCTGTAATACCCCGCTGTCCCTAGAAATGCCATGACCTGGGTTTTAGTGCGTGGGGTGGGCCATTTGGCTATGGCCTCAATCTTGGCTGGTTCTGGTCTCTGTTTCCCACTTCCCACCCAATGCCCTAAATACTGAACCTCTGCTTTGCCCACGTGACACTTGTTTGGGTTCAGGGTGATTCCGGCCTTGTGGATCCTGTCTAATACTGTCTCTAGGTGATTTAGATGCTCTTCCCATGTCGCGCTGTAGATGGCGATGTCATCCAGGTAGGCACACGCAAAGTCCTGGAGACCATCCAGAAGCCGGTCAGCCAGACTCTGGAAGGTCGCCGGGGCAGTCTTCATCCCGAATGGCATTACTCGAAACTGGAATAAGCCAAACGGGTTGACAAATGCCGACTTGGGAATATCATCAGGACTAAGGGGAATCTGCCAGTAGCCTTTGCATAGATCGATGGTGGTCAAATACTTTGCCCCTACCAGCCGGTCTAACAAGTCATCCACACGCGGCATGGGATACGCATCCATCACTGTTTTCTCATTGAGCTTACGATAGTCTACACATCCCATCCTTCTTGGGCACTAACACTACGGGGGATGCCCAGGGACTATTTGACTCTTTAATGACCCCTAAACGCAACATCTCTTGTATCTCTTGTTGCATCCCTTCTCGTACAGACTCAGGGATGCGGAAGGGGGGTTGTCGCAGGGGGGTCTGATCCTGGGTCTCAATCTTGTGTTGTGCCAGGTGAGTGTACCCGGGTTTCCCCGAAAAGATCCTCTGTCACTGCCTCAACAACTCCTCCGCCTGCTGTCTCTCCCGGGGACCTAAGTCTTCACCCCAGTGTACCTGGTTCCATGTTTTAGACTGAGTCCTCTCCCCTAAGGCATCAGGCAAGGGAAGTCCGGCTAAATCCTCTACTTCAGGTGCACAGATGGCCACTACCTCTTTAGGGCGCTCCCGATAGGGCTTCAGCATATTCACGTGCAAACTAAAAAAAACAAGTAAAAGAAGAAACAAAAGGTTTAAAATTAAAACAAACAATATATATGGTGTCATGGGAGTTGGGAAGTCAATGAACAAAAACAAAGTAAAAACTATAAGGTCTCAGAAAATATTGAGTAGAGTACACTAACATTTCACAAAGAAAAGTTAGAGCATTGAAAAAAAAATGAAAAAAGGAAAAAAAAGAAAAATTCAGAGAAAAATTTGCAACTTTTGTCAATCTTTTCATCCCCAGCTATTCCTTCCAGTGTAATAAAGCCTGAGCAAAAATGTTGAGAAAACAAAATGAAGCAACAAGCAACAGCATAACTTTGTTGTGTCCGGTTCTCGATTTGGACTAGTAAAAGAGGTGAGCGAAAACACACATGCACAGTTACATGACTGACTGTTTAAACAAGTTTCTCACTCCCTTCCCAAAGAGGATGGAAAAAGAAAAATACGTGAGTAGACATCTAAAAAGTCAGCAACTGCAACTGGATGCTGGATTAGTATGGCTTGCACTGGTATCAAATTGGAATAGTGGAAAAAATATGCAGAAACATATGTGCATAGCTCAATGTCTTGATGTTTTATTTTTTTTTTTTGTTAATCAAAATGTACCCATCCTTCTTTAAAGTATGTAACAAGAAATGCTAACTTGGTAGTTACATATCTAAAAAAAATGCTATGTGTGCAAAAAATAAGCATGCAAAATTAAGGGTCTGGAGTTTTTATAAATGTATATAATGGTTTCTTTTTTAAACAATCCTCCTTCCCCCTGCTTATCAAGAAGGAAACAAAATGAAATCAAGGTAAGTGCAAAAATATCTAAAAAGCCAGCAACTTTAACAAGCGATTGTATTTTTGTGTTTAGGTTGGATGTGAAAATTGACTAGCAGGCGGCCGTGGCCTTGGTATCCTACAGCGTACTTCTTACATCATTGCATGGGTTAGGATTGAAGTCCACAGAGAACTTTTATATTTCCAATCCAGCCTAGACAATACAAAATTAATTATGAGTTAGAGGATCCCTATTTCTGTTGTTTGAGCATAACTGTGGGATTAGGTAAGTCCAAACAAAGTTTACATGATTAGATTAATTTATTTCAATGTTTTTAGCTAAGCTAAACTCAAAGAGCAATATAAACATTGCATTTCATATTGGAACAAAGTGTATTTTTATTATAATATGAACGTTATAGAAAAGCATAATTATTAAAAGTAGTAAAATACATTGTGACCTAGTTATTTCCACTACACTAGGAATTTTTTTAAAGTGCATCAGCAAATAATGATAATGGTTTAGTATGAAAAACCTTCATTTAAGATTGGAAAGTGGATATATATCAATATTTGCTGGAATTAACATGTAGTGGATTATAGTCAGCATTGTTCTGGGCCAATATTTATTTTAGAAATTGGTCTGCTTTACATTCTCTTTGTACTGCCTTGAATGGCAAAACTACCTGTATTTTGCATGTTAATGAGAATTCCAGGAGTTTAAAAGATATAATGGTCAGCTTCGGAGGGTCAAAAGTTTCATTTTAATACAATATGCATTCAAATTATACAGGAATGTATTTATATTTCAATTCTGTTGGCTTATTGTATTTAAGTCTGTACCTCAGAGAAATCCATAAAATAATGCTTGACTTGCTTTTGGGAATCTTATATACTACTAATCACAGTTTCTGGAACTCTGGTCAGCATTTGCATTTGTACGTTTGAAGCCAAGGTCTTAGATTAATGTAATTCCATTGTATCACCATTTGCTAACTAAAATACAAGATGCTGTTTAATATAGTAGAGTACAATGAGGAAGGTCAGGGTCTCCATCTCCAATCTGCCATATCATTTTCTGTAATGGTTATTGCATTCACAAGCTATTTTGATGATTTTACTTAAATAAAGTGTATTGCAGAATCATTGTATTATTTATTGTGCAATGCTTTTGATTTATACACTGTATAGTGCATGATCCAACACCATACCTAAAGCTATTTGATTTTGGTGGGAGCAGATGACTTAGGGATTTTTGTGTTCATTTATTTTTTTCATATTTTAAAAACTTTTTTTTTTTTTTTACTTTTTACTATATTTATAATTCCCCCTAGGGGACTTGATGATGCAATCAACTGATTGTTTATAGATTGCAGGAGATCAGCACTGCTATGCATAGAGAAAATCACAATCACCTAAAAATAGAGACAGGCAAACGTGTACAGTAAGGTTCGGAGTCAGTACCGATCACTTACTGTTATTGCATGACAGCGTGAGAGAGACCAACGGCTCTGATCTTCGAAAAGATTATTACCGCTGGTCAGAAAGCTACAGTTCCCATGCTGTGAGATGACAGCATGAGCCAGCAGCTGTTACTGATGGTAAAAAAATTGCAGCAGGTCTCAGGCATTGGCTGATGAGAGAGTACTACTCCCATCAATTTAAATAAATAATTTGAAAAAAAATGACTTTTCATCCCCCTATTTTTGACAACCATCCAAGCTAAAGCAAACAGCTGGGGGGTGGTATTCTCAGGCTGATAAGGGGCCATGGATATTGCCCCATCCTAAAATAGGAGCTTGCTGTCAGCTCTGCCCAGCACTGAGTTGGTAGGCTCCTCCGAACGGTTTCAATGGAACTTGTTGTGAGGAGATTGATAATCTAACTTTCATATGCATACATTGACCAGTAAATGGCAGCAAAGTACAAAGCACAGTGCACATTTATCAGTCTTCAGTGTAGACATATTACAACACTCAATGTATTATACATCTCCTAACTCACAGTGCCCAAAGTAATTCTAGCACACTAAAACAGACCTACTGATGCACAACAACTGTTTCAGAAGTAGAATGGGTACTGGGATAGCATGCCTTCAGCTTAAAGCAATATAGTGTAGACCACTAGCTTCAGTTTGTTAGGCATTAAAAAGGTTCATGGTAGGCCAGAATGTAAGGCTTTCATGAGGATCTTAATTGTTCTGTGCGTGCGCATTTACGGTCACCACGTCACAGTATGTGTTGTGACCTTATGTACACATGTGCAGGACCATCCTGGGCCTCATCAGTACCAGATGCGGCAGCCAAGCATCAATAGGCTCGGAAATTTAACACGTATGGTCAGTGATTTGAAGATGGAATGAGGACTGGACAGGGGATAGTGGAGAGCAAAGGAGCCTGAGAGGTGAAACATCTGCCCAATATGGTAATTTTAATTCAAACCAGATCTGCTCATCACTACAAATAAAACATATAACGACTTAAGGTTTTTTTTCAAAAATAAGAAGTTTTTTTTTAATTAGTCACTATATCCCCATTGTATGAGCTCAGTTCCGTGACAAAAGGAATTAAAAGAAAACTCTACCAACCAACAAATTTCTAGAAATAAATCCATGATTATTTGTTAAATACATTTAAAGAAACTTGCCCATAAATCAAAGGTTATTTAACCCATTTGCTCTAGGAAAATTAGAAAGGAATTTCAGACAATATGTGTTGTGGAATGTTGGTGCTAAATATATGAAAGTAAAATCAGGAAACTGTTTGAAGTTGGTTGGATTTTTCTTATTAATAAAATTGCAGGAAAAATGTTGGAGTCTTAGCATTCATAACACAAAGTGTGTTTTTTTGTACCTAATCAGACATTTATACCTGAATAAGCAGAAGTTATTATGAACATTGTCACAATAGAATAGCATTTTCTTCTGAAGTGTAATAAAACAAAGCAGCAGCTACTTAGAATAATGTTTTTACGTGTGTAGATGAATATACAAGTACAGTATATTATTAATATGCTATAAGTTTCTCTTTAATTTCCTGTAGAATATGGCAGTAAATATTCACTTCTCAGAAATACTCATTTCTCTGGTGGTGCTGGTGCAAATAGACGAAATGCAGGAAAATATTTCAGTGTCTATAACTACTTCAATGTATTCATGTGTTTAAAAAAAATCATTACTTTTGTGTCTGTTGCAATTACGGCATTATGGACATATCACTTTTTCTCAGTTGGAACATATCCCTGTACCGAATACAAGGTCATTACATTAGTTACGCATATGACTTAGAATGAAATGTTTGAATTGAATTATAGATCTGAAACAATGGGCAAGAAACCATTATCTCAACAGTAGAAATATTGACAGGAGATCTAAATAGCCCTGAATTTTTAGATTCTCTACATTTTTTAAATACTACCTTAATAATGCAATCGATCATACTGTTTCCTAATCGTTACTGTGATTAAAGACATTTTGAAGATGTTTAAAAATTAGGAAGGGAAAGATCAATTTTTCCAAGCTCTTATCTTAAGGATTCTGTTATGGTAATCAGAAAACAATCATAGTTAAAACTTAGTATATAATGCTAAACCGTAATATCCTGGAAAGCAAAAGT
The DNA here is from genome assembly GCF_032444005.1 of Ranitomeya imitator. Lineage (NCBI taxonomy): Eukaryota > Metazoa > Chordata > Amphibia > Anura > Dendrobatidae > Ranitomeya > Ranitomeya imitator. The sequence goes on from NC_091282.1 coordinate 999,171,128, forward strand.
AAGGTGGAACAGAACATTAAAATTGCAATAGGCTGGAGATTGTTTGCATCTGTTTTTTTGTTTCAAAGAAATATCATTACTGGCAGTGGTAGCTCAGCTAACACAGCCCATTTAGACTTTTTTGAGTTAGTGGCTGTTAGGATTGACAGAACGCACCAAATAAGATATAAAGATAAGATGCGTTCGCAACCCGGGGTCCACCGTGCTGAGATGGTAACTGCTGCTCTTTAATGGTCACTATATGGTGGTATTGCACCGAAGACACGCGGGTTAACCATCACTCGGTGTGTACTGCGGCGAGCTCTGTTACTTCATAGAGTGCTCTACCGTAGTATACGGTCACTTTACCCAGTTAGCTGTCACTGGGCACAGCAGAATTAAAAGTGAAGTCACAAGACTCAGCCCCTAGGACGTGGGTAAGAGTCTATCTAGACCCACAATGCATGTGGCATCGCACTGGCAAATGCCACTAACAGATGCTAATTATCGTGCATAGTGTGGGCCGAGCACACAGTGGCGCACTGGCAAATTCGCTACCCTGAGCAGTCTCAAACTCCAGTCACCCTATTCACATACATAACCAGAGGGTAGGGGATAATTAGGAGCTTGCACCAGAGACATACACGCTTGCACACACACACACCACGATTTTTGGATATAATAGCACACGGTCGAGCAGCCATGCGATCATTTTACAGCTGTAGTCTTCTGGGACCTTGCTAATGGACAAATCCAAGCTGCTTGAGGACCTTGGCATGTGACCTCCGAGCACCAATGAGTGGTCATCTCACAGCATGCTCAGAAGGCCAAAATCATGACTTAGTCCCAGGAGCGTCTGCTCGCCTCTGTCTAATGCTGGCTGCTATAGCTGGACCTGAGGAGCCAGCAGCAACCAAACGCACAGCATTAGCCTGAGCAAGCTGCTGGGACCGATGTCTCTGCTGAGCAGGGCAGGTGAGCAAAGGCCTGGTAGCTGATAATTTCAGAGCGATTAAAGACAATGTTGAAGTGCTCAGCCCACCATTCCAGAATCTGTTTATTTTCTTTCACCAGCTTAGTTTGATGATTGGGGTCAATATACAGCCTTTGGAGCATTATAGAACTTGAGGTCATGGCTGTCTGCATAGCACTGGATTTTGTCAGCCTTCTCTTCTAGAAGTGCCTTTATTTCTTTGTCATTTTCATTGAACCAACCTTGGTTACTTTGGGCTGCTGATCCATGATGTAACAGGGCAGAATTGTAAATAGCATCTTTAAGAGTTGTCCATTGTACTTCAACGCCAGTCTCATCTGACTGCAGTGCATTTGACAGTCTGCCATTAAGGTCATTGGCAAATTTCTCTTCAATGCTTCTGCTTTGCAGCTTTGAGAAATTCAGCCTCTTTGCAGTCTTCTGCCCTTGGAATCTCCACAACGGCAGAATGCAAAGCATGCACTTGGACACAATGAGGCTTTGGTTGCTCCAGCAGTAGGCACCACACATGACTCTTGTTACTCTAAAGTCCATCCTATCCCTCTTCCTGGCAATGACGTAGTCAATGAGATGCGGAGCGTGGGTGCATCCACAATGTCTTCTTGTGAATGGGTAGACAGAACAGAGTGTTGATGATGATGAAGTCATGTGGGGCACATGTCTTGAGAAGCAGAAGGCCATTGCTGTTGCACTTGACAATCCTGTGTCTCCCAATGACTCCTTCCCATTTTTGATAGTCTGTTCCCACTCTGGCATTAAAGTCTCTGAGTATAATGAACTTGTCTGACCGTAGGATTACTTAGATAAGTGTCTCAAGTTCATCCTTGCTGATTCTCTTGGATCTCTCTGCAGCATTCGATACTGTGGATAACCAGCTCCTTCTCACTGTGCTCTGCTCCATTAGACTCAAGAACACAATTCTCTCCTGGTTCTCCTCCTACCTCTTTAACCACCACTTCACTGTTTCTTTTCTTGCTCTCCTCTTCTCCTTTTCCCCTTACTGTCAGGGTTCCTCAGGGATTAGTCCAAGTCCTCCTCCTCTGCTCCTCGTGTATTGTCCCTATTCGACAAACAATCAGTAGATTTGGCTTCCAGTACTATCTCTATGCTGATGACACCCAATCACACATCTCTATTCCTGACATCTCACCATCATTAATACAACACACCAGTGATTGTCTTACTGCTGTCTCAAACATCATGTCCTCCTTCTATCGGAAACTGAACATGTCAAAAACTGAACTCCTTGTGTTTCAGCTCTTCACTAACCTACCTATGTCATCTTCATGTGTAATTCTACCTTTACTCCCAAGCAACATGCCCACAGTCTTTTGGTCGCACTTAATTCAGAGCTTTCATTCACCCCCACATTTGATCACTTGTCATCTACACCTCAAAAATATTTCTAGAATTAAACCTTTTCTTACTTCCGACTCTGCAAAAACTCTTACTGTAGCTCTTATTCATTCTGGACTATTGTAACTCTCTACTAATCAGTCTCCCTCTTACTAAACTCTCTCTTTCCAATCTGTCTTGAATGCTGCAGCCAGGATCATATTCTTCACCAACCATAACACTGATGCCTCTTACCCTGTGCCAGTCATTGCACTGGTTGCCCATCTGCCTCAGAGTTCAATATAAAGTTATCACTCTCAACCACAAAGTTTTCCACGGTTCAGCACCATCTTACATCTCCTCCCTTGTCTCAGTCTACAACCCTTCCCGTGCCCTCCATTCTGCTAATAACTTAAGATTAACATCCTCAATAATCCAAGCCTCCCACTCCTGTCTTCAAGACTTCTAGCGTGCTGCGCCAATTCATTGGAATGCACCACTTAGGGCAATTCAGTTAGTCCCCAATTCCCACAGTATTAAGAGTTCCCTAAAAATGTATTTCTTCAGACTGGCTTACAGCCTCAACATATAGCTCTAACTTTCCCTGTGTTGCCCTTTCAAAATTTACTTCAAAACCAGGACCCTCATACCATCTGTTCTTAAACCCATTATGCATTTAATAGCCCTTTGCATCTGTACTTTTACACAAACTGGTTGGTTACTGGTTCATGCACTATTACATGACCACCCTATCTATTACATAGATGGCTGAAATGTACATAGAAAACAATTGTTACCATCCACCTTTTGTGTCCCCCCTATTTCCTCATAGATTGCAAGCTTGTGATTAGGGCCATCACTCCTCTTAGTAGCTGTTGATTTATGTATTTTTTGTTATTCTGTAATGTATTTTATTGGTTCTGCAAGTCCTCTCTAAAATGTAAAGGGATGCGGAATATGTTGGCGCTATAAAAATAAAATTATAGTTATTATTATCATAGTATTAGCACCATGTCGGATCCCGGCTCTGACAGGCAGGATCTCCGGCGTGTCACTTCACTCACCCGCGCTGTGGTAGGTGCTTCCCTTCCCTATGCTCTGCATGCTTCCACCAGAGCTTTCAGTAGGACCTCTAGCTATGTCTTTAGAACACGCACGTGCCCTCCTGCCCACTTAAAGGGTCATCGCATGCACTTGCTATTTCCTCCCCAGCCAATGGCTGTGGGGCATTATGTATATATTGATTCCTCCTGATTCAGATCCTGCCTGCTGCACTCTGGTGCAGATCCTGCCTGCTGAATTCTGGTGCAGATCCTGACTGCTGCACTCTTGGGCAGAACCTGCCTGCAGCACTCTGGGGCAGACCCTGCCTGCTTCACTCTGGGGCAGACCCTGCCTGCTGCACTCTGGGGCAGACCCTGCCTGCTGCACTCTGGGGCAGACCCTGCCTGCTGCACTCTGGGGGAGGCATTGCCTGCTGCGCTCTGGGGGAGACCCTGCCTGCTGCACCCTGGGGGAGACCCTGCCTGCTGTACTCTGGTGAGACACTGCCTGCTGAATTCTGGTGCAGATCCTGACTGCTGCACTCTTGGGCAGAACCTGCCTGCAGCACTCTGGGGCAGATCCTGCCTGCTGAATTCTGGTGCAGATCCTGACTGCTGCACTCTTGGGCAGAACCTGCCTGCAGCACTCTGGGGCAGATCCTGCCTGCTGAATTCTGGTGCAGATCCTGACTGCTGCACTCTTGGGCAGAACCTGCCTGTAGCACTCTGGGGCAGACCCTGCCTGCTTCACTCTGGGGCAGACCCTGCCTACTGAATTCTGGTGCAGATCCTGACTGCTGCACTCTTGGGCAGAACCTGCCTGCTGCACTCTGGGGCAGATCCTGCCTGCTGAATTCTGGTGCAGATCCTGACTGCTGCACTCTTGGGCAGAACCTGCCTGCAGCACTCTGGGGCAGACCCTGCCTGCTTCACTCTGGGGCAGACCCTACCTGCTGCACTCTGGGGGAGGCATTGCCTGCTGCACTCTGGGGGAGACCCTGCCTGCTGTACTCTGGGGGAGACCCTGCCTGCTGTACTCTGTGGAGACACTGCCTGCTGCACTCTGGGGAGACCCTGCCTGCTGCACTCTGGGGGAGACCCTGCCTGCTGCACTCTGGGGAGACCCTGCCTGCTGCACTCTGGGGCATACCCTGCCTGCTGCACTCTGGGGCAGACCCTGCCAGCTGCACTCTGGGGCAGACCCTGCCTGCTGCACTCTGGGGCAGACCCTGCCTGCTGCACTCTGGGGCAGACCCTGCCTGCTGCATTTTAATTCAAACTCTGCTTGCTGCACCATGCAGTCTGTCCTTCTGTGTCCAGCTGACGAGTGTCCGTTGGTCTGTCCTGGAGTGGCACCTGGCATTCATCAGGAGACAAGTCTAACCTCACCATCAGAGGCTCTAATGTACTGTCTGGTGCTTACTTAGTAACGCCCCTCCAGGCTTTCCGGGGTCCAAGGCACAGTGGTTCCACAAACCATGTCGTGACACATAGCACTTATCCTTAATGTCATTTGAATTGGTCATGGTGGCAGCATAGGTACTAATTAGCGTAGAACACTTCTTGTTTGTAAGTTGAAGTGTCATCAGGTAAATCCTATGCCTGCTACTTGTCATTCAGTGCTGCCTCAACCACTCCAGAAAAGCAGGTATCCACCATTCCGCTCTGTCAGTTCACTCTTATCTGCTGAGCGTGTTTCACTGTGAGCTGCTACGTCCATGTTGTAATGGGCTAGCTCCCTTAGCAGCCTGTGTCTTTCTTCTCTCTGGTTGGTCTGTTTTCATATTGCTTTCATATTGTCTAGCAGGGTTCTCACATTCCATGTGATAAGTTTGAGTACCATAATTTTCTTCTTTGTGTGTTGTCCGCTATGAAGGAAACCTTCCAGCTATGGTAGGCTGGCCAAGTCAAGGTGATGCAGATTATGTTTGAGGAACCATTTATAGCCCCTTCTTCAATAGAGGTGAGCAGAATGATCATAAAGAGGGATACTCAGACACCCAGAGGGTTGCCGAAATCCACTGCTGCTTCAGTCCAGTGGGCAGCGATTCTATGCCCTGGGCTGCCTGTGTGCAGGTTTGTGATTACAGCCTCCAATGATTCCACAACTGCTGTTTTGCTGCTCCCCCATCACCACAGGACTTTGAAGTGTGGTGAATGACCTGCACTTGACTTAGATTAAAGTGAGGAAGAGATGTGCAGGTCATCAGCCTCACTTTTTCGTTCATCCATATCGAGTCCTAGTGGCAAGAGCTAGTTAAGAAGACTGGATATAGGTCTGGATGCAATGGATGGCCAGCAGTATCATATATGTTCCTCACTACACCCTCACAGCACTCCACAATGCTTTCCTGGGAATTGCTTTTCTTGTCAAATGCATGGGTAGGCAATTTCTTAGTCAACATGGGCCTCAAAGTCAACAGCTACTCTCACCTGGTTTGACATGCCTGCAGAACCGGTGTTCTGAGGTGTACCCACTGCGGCATGCTAGCAGTTTCTTAGAGGTACAATTGATAGTTGAGTACCAGATGAGGACCAAATATGGACTAGCTGTCCTAAAAGAACATGGCAAGCCCTCCATCAGAGGTTCTAGCTGTCCTAAAAGAATATGGTAAGCCCTCCATCAGATGTGCTACATCTATCTGGATACCCCATACACCCTACGTCTAGGTAACTTTCTGGTAGCAGAACCCAAGTTCAGATGTTCCCCTGGGGCCCTAAAAACACTATTTATCTATTTTTCCTGGTAGCTTTTACATTTAGCTTACTCAGTCCACTTGCATGTTTACTATTATATTTGTCTGTATTATTTAAGAGAAGGAGAATACTTTTTATGTCATAATTTTTGGAGTCCCCATTTAGACAAACAAGAATCATTGATTTTTCTTTGCATGTAAAGTTTTTCTGCAAGTAAATTCTTATTCTACATGGTGTTATTCCTCCTTTGTCTATTGATCAGAGATTGAAATATACAGCAGTTTACATTTTGTAAATGTATACCATATATTACACAAACTGCAGCCTATAAATACATGCTTTTCATTCATCACACAGCAATAGGGCATTGCCCCAGTCTAACCCTGCAGTTGGGGATATTTACTAAAGCAAATGAACTATAATTCTAGCTCAATTTGTTCCAAAAAATGGAGTACATGCCTTGTGTCAAATTTATTTTATGATTTAGACACTTTTAAGGCCTCATATAACAGGTTTTAAAATTGTCTAGAAGAGTGTTACTGTATGTCTCAGATAAAAAGTAGACATTGTTTAATTGTACCAAAATTGCACAATATTTTAGCATACAGACTGTAAGAGTTTAAAGAAAACAAAAAAGCAATAAAAACCCTTAGTATTTTTTTATGTTTTTCTAAAAATGTACATATATCAACACAAGAACATTTTGTACAAAAGGAATCAATTGGCAAAGTAAATCACCTGCTTGGATCTAAATTACAGTAGATAGTGCATTCACAAACTATATAATGTTTAATATCTGAAAGGGATTTTCTCAGATGAATCTTGTAAATCACTCCCATTATAAGAAATATATCCTCCTCATCGATGAAAATGCAACATCAAGAAGGAAAATTATGGAAATTACACGACTGATAGACATGTTAATGATTTGTAAATGATGAAAAAATGGAAACAACATTTTCAAAACATCTTAACTTATTCAGTAACAAGCATGCTCAGAAATATATTATGCAAATTGCCTCTTCAGAAAAAAAGAGGACTTAAACTCTATAACGCCACCTGTTGGAAACAGCGATCCTACAAGTCACAATCAACCCTTTAACGAGTCGTGCAATATAACTTAGGATAAAGCCAAATCAGTATCTCAATTCACAGACACGGTGTTTCAAGCTGTTTGCCCTCATCAGTGCAAAGCATGAGAACTAATTTGGCTAAATGAGAAGCTCTGAACTGGGGTCTAAGGGGTAACGTTTCTCCTTATGGAGAGTGACATACCAGCTCTGGCTTGTGAAGGTAAGGAGGCCGTGCAATGCTCCTCTGGGAAACTTAATATGCAAATTGCCTCTTCAGAGAAAAAGAGGACTTAAACTCTATAGCGCCACCTGTTGGAAGTAGCTCGTTAAAGGGTTGATTGTGACTTGTAGGATCGTTTTATTCAACAGGTGGCTCTATAGAGTTTAAGTCCTCTTTTAATCTGAAGAGGCAATTTGCATATTAAATTTCCCAGAGAAGCATTGCACGGTGAATAAGCCTCCTTACCTTGACAAGCCAGAGGTGGTATTTCACACTCCATAAGGAGAAACATTACCCCTTAGACCCCAGTCTAGAGCCTGTCACCTAGCCTGAGCCTAGTTCTCATGCATCGCACTGATAAGGGCCAACATCCTGAAACACCGTGTCTGCGAATTGAGATACTGATTTGGCTTTTATCCTAAGTCATATTGCACGACTGGTTAAAGGGTTGATTGTGGCTTGTAGGATCGCTACTTCCAACAGGTGGCGCTATAGAGTTTCAGTCCTCTTTTCCTCTGAAGAAGCAATTTGCATATTAAATTTCCAAGAGGAGCATTGCACAATGCACAAGCACAATTGCACACGCCTGTTTACCTTGACAAACCAGAGCTGGTATGTCGTTCATAAATATACACACTTATACACCTTGGCAAGCTATCATCAAGGTTAATAAGTTTTGTCCAAAAAATGTTCTGCCACTCTGAATGCACTTAGGCACAAAGATTAACAATATTTGGTGTTGAGACCTTGCTTTGCATCTGCTGATGTCCCAGATGTGATTGATTCCATGACAATCAATGCAACATCAAGCATTTAGTGTATCTGGAAGGAAGTCTGGAGACATCCAGCTACCTACATTCAGCCACATCCACTGTATTCCCAGATTAGGGGATTAGGACTGACATGATGTTCCTTTGTGAAAGCCTCATCACAGGGAGTGCCTAGTCAGTGGGAGGAGGGCCCCAGGTTCTGTGGATTAACCAGAGCTGCCCATAGAACCGCCGTGAGACTGTGTGAGGGTGCAAAATGTGCCTTAATTTGGGACCACCTACTTGGGGGGTCGCGATTCCACCAGTTCTTCAACTGGCTGAGTTAAGTTCCAATATAGTAATCGTTCACATTAGGGAGTCCCTTTCCCCCTCAGATAAAGGTGTTTAGGAGCTTATGAGAGCATTAAAAAAAAACCTTTGGAGGTGATATCGGCACCATGCAAAATAAATATAACATTTTGGGCAGTAATAACATCTCAAACAGTGCAATATGACTCACTCAGGAGACTTCAAATTACACATTGCACATCTCATTCTCAATATTTGCTAATAGGGGGGAGATAATTGGCTTTGTACAAATTAGTGGAGGATGATGTTACCAACATTCCCAAGTATGAAATGTGCTCCATCTGCCTGTCCACCTTCAACTGTGGTAATGGTATGTTAAGGGGTATAATTTGAGATTTATTCTCATTAATTTTGTAGTAAGACAGGAGGCCAAATTTTTCAATAATCTCTAGAGCTGCCGGCAAAGACTCCAGGGGGTGTGCTGCAATGAGATTGTTTTCCCACCTCTATGCCCTAGATATCTGGGCTTTGTCTGATTGCTTGGGCAAGTGGTTCTAAAGCTAAAATAAACACTAGGGGGGAAAGAGGACACCCCTACCTAATGCCATTTGTAATGGGGACTGCCTCCGTCATGGTGTCATTCACGTAAACCTTGCCGACAGAGCAGAATACTGAGCTTTAATAGCAGTCAGCACTCGACCCCCAAACCACATACGCTCCAGAACCAAGAAGACAAATTACCATCTCAAGGCATCGAATGCCTTCTTGGCGTCCTCTGGGAGAGAGTTAATCACTTTGGTCAATTCAGTCTCCATCAATGCTGCGTTTAAGATTTCTAACTGGTCTGGTGCAAGAGTTGGGAGATTAAAGGGACACTGTCACCTGAATTTGGAGGGAACAATCTTCAGCCATGGAGGCGAGGTTTTGGGGTTTTTGATTCACCCTTTCCTTACCCGCTGGCTGCATGCTGGCTGCAATATTGGATTGAAGTTCATTCTCTGTCCTCCGTAGTACATGCCTGCACAAGGCAATCTTGCCTTGCGTAGGCGTGTACTATGGAGGACAGAGAATGAACTTCAATCCAATATTGCAGCCAGCATGCAGCCAGCGGGTAAGGAAAGGGTGAATCAAACACCAAAAAACCCCGCCTCCATGGCTGAAGATTGTTCCCCCCAAATTTAGGTGACAGTGTCCCTTTAATGCTTGACAGAAACAGATTCGTATCAGGGGCTGACTGAAGGTGGAGGTCTGTTCTTGGATCTAAGTTATACAGGTAAGCATAGTAACCTTTAAATTTATTGGCGATTTCCTGAGGAGTGTATACCTTAGAATCGGGGGATAAGTTCCTCAAAAAGGAGATCTTTTTTTTAGAAGCTTTAATTTTCACTCTGGATGCTAACAGTTTACCCGCTTTATTATTTTGGGACTAATAATGGGCTCTGGTGATCATAAGATTTTTTTCATAGTTGTGTAAGAGTAATTCCCACAATTGCAGTCGAAGATCACATAGTTTACACATTTGGGCAGCGGCTGGGGCTCTTTTATTCATGTATTCCAGTGAACTGATTGACGCAGTAAGGTCTAAAAAGTGTTTTTCTCTTTGCTTTTTAAAGATGTGGCCTATTTTAATAAAGTGGCCCCTGATTAACGCTTTATGAGCATTCCATACGTGGAAGTAATTAATGACCGAGTCCGCATTGAGCTCAAAGTATTCTTTAAGATCTACCTGTGTTTGTGGCACTAGATGTTTTTTTTTTAGAATAAAGTGATTCATCCTCCATGTATAGACATCTTTATGGGGGCATGGTCTGACTAAGTTATTAAATCTATTTCTGATGAGTTGATGATATTAAGGAGAGACCTGCTAACAAAGAATAGGTCTATTCAAGAGTAGAAGTGATGTACCTGTGAAAATAAGAATAGTCCTTCTCACATGCATAAAGAACCCTCCATATGCCATATAGGTTCTCCCGAAAGGCTAAGGGGGGGGAAGGGGGAAGAACAGGCGGCCCCCTGGAGGTTGGGGTGCAAGAGTCCAGAGAATTATCAAAAACACAATTTAAATCCCCACATAGGATTACGTGGCCCTATTTAACCTTATTGATTCTAGTTAATAATTTTTGGATAAAGCTAGTCTGCTCTTGGTTTGGAGCATAAATGACGGCTATAGTATATAAAACATTATTTATGGTGCCCACTTGTATGAGGTAACGGCCTGCAGGGTCAAGTTCTAGATAAGTCGAGGAGAAAGCGACAGACCACTTGATAGCTAACATCACCCTCTTATATTTTTTTTCGAGAAACTACATTGGATTACATAGGGGGAAGAGCCGATGAGATAGTCTGTGAGAGACTTTCTCCAATAAGTGCATCTCCTGGGCGCAAAACACCTCACATTTAGCTGCAACTGCCTCTTTTCACATATATAATCTTTTATGAGGGCTGGTTAGGCCTCTAACATTAAGTGAGCATATTGTAGTAACTATATTATATACATACAGGTGCTAGTGTGACTAATGGGTTTCCCATTACACCTGTCATGATTCCATGCAAAGCGGGAAAATGGCAGACCCGAATAAACCACAGGAATGCAAAAAGAGAAAAAAGCAAAGACAAAAAACAATGTAAACTGATAGAAGCAGAACTAAAGTCATGAAACAAACAGAGGACTGCACTTCAGTCCATAAAACATGGGAGTAGAAAATCCATGGGGGAGTATATCGCTGTCCATACTGACCAGTCAAGATGCCACCCTTGTGTTAACGATAATAAAAAAAATAGATAATGATTATTGTTGTGAATTCTGTGGTCACAAGTGGTATTGCAGTCTCTGGGCGTCCTCCCTCAGGTGTTTTGGTGAGCTCGTTGGCTGCCTTGCTATTTAGCTCCACCTGAGTCTGTCTTCCTTGCTCCTTGTCAATGTTCCAGTGTTGGATCTGAGCTACTGCATCTTTCCTTGGACCTGCTGCTCAGCTAGATAAGTGCTTCTAGTTTGTTTTCTGTTTTTTCTGTCCAGCTTGTTATTATCTTTTGCTGGAAGCTCTGAGAAGCAAAGGGGTGCACCGCCGTGCTGTTAGTTCGGCACGGTGGGTCTTTTTGCCCCTTTGCGTGGTTTTCGTTTTAGGGTTTTTTGTAGACTGCATAGTTCTCTTTGCTATCCTCGCTCTGTCTAGAATATCGGGCCTCACTTTGCTGAATCTATTTCATTCCTACGTTTGTCTTTTCATCTTGCTAACAGTCATTATATGTGGGGGCTGCCTATTCCTTTGGGGTATTTCTCTGAGGTAAGTCAGGCTTGTATTTCTATCTTCAGGCTAGTCAGCTCCTCAGGCAGTGCCGAGTTGCATAGGTAGTGATAGGCGCAATCCACTGCTGCTTCCAGTTGTGTGAGGACAGTTCAGGTACTGCAGTCTACAGAGATTCCACGTCTCAGAGCTCGTCCTATTGTTTTGGGTTTTTGCCAGATCTCTGTATGTGCGCTGATTACTGCACGCTGTGTTGCCTGATTGCCAGCCATAACAGTACAAGGAGCCATTCAATGATTTCCAATAGAGGGAAAAAAGAAATCCTGACATCATTTTTTTTTCTTAGCTCTGTCTTCAGTCTTTTTTTTCCCCTAGACATTAGAGTGCTTCAGGACACAGCTGTGGACATGGATATTCAGGCTCTGTGCTCCTCAATAGATAATCTCGTTGTAAATGTACAAAAGATTCAAGATACTATTGATCAGAAATCGATGCTAGAACCAAGAATTCCGATTCCTGATTTGTTTTTTGGTGACAGAACTAAGTTCCTGAGCTTCAGAAATAATTGTAAGCTATTTTTGGCCTTGAAACCTCATTCTTCTGGTAATCCTATTCAACAGGTTTTGATTATTATTTCTTTTTTGCGCGGCGACCCACAGGACTGGGCGTTTTCTCTTGCACCAGGAGATTCTGCATTGAGTAATATTGATGCTTTTTTCCAGGCGCTGGGATTGCTTTACGATGAGCCTAATTCAGTGGATCAAGCTGAGAAAAATCTGCTGGCTTTATGCCAGGGTCAGGATGATGTAGAACTATATTGTCAGAAATTTAGAAAATGGTCAGTACTCACTCTGTGGAATGAATCTGCACTAGCGGCTTTGTTCAGAAAGGGTCTCTCTGAAGCTCTTAAGGATATAATGGTGGGATTTCCTATGCCTGCTGGTTTGAATGAGTCTATGTCCTTGGCCATTCAGATCGGTCGTCGCTTGCGCGAGCGTAAATCTGTGCACCATCTGGCGGTATTGTCTGAGAGTAAGCCTGAGCCTATGCAGTGCAACAGGACTATGACTAAAGTAGAACGGCACGAACACAGACGTCTGAACAGACTGTGTTTCTATTGTGGTGATTCTACTCATGCTATTTCTAATTGTCCTAAACGCACTAGGCGGTTCGATAGCTCTGCCGTTATTGGTACTGTACAGTCCAAATTCCTTTTGTCCATTACCTTAATGTGCTCTTTGTCATCATATTCTGTCATGGCGTTTGTGGATTCAGGCGCTGCCCTGAATCTGATGGATTTGGATTATGCTAAACGTTGTGGATTTTTCTTGGAGCCTTTGCGGTGTCCTATTCCGTTGAGAGGAATTGATGCTACACCTCTGGCCAAGAATAAGCCTCAGTACTGGGCCCAGCTGACCATGTGCATGGCTCCTGCACATCAGGAAGTTATTCGCTTTTTGGTACTGCATAATTTGCATGATGTGGTCGTGTTGGGGTTGCCATGGCTACAAACCCATAATCCAGTATTGGATTGGAACTCTATGTCGGTAACCAGCTGGGGTTGTCAGGGAGTACATGGTGATGTTCCATTTTTGTCTATTTCGTCATCCATTCCTTCTGACATCCCAGAGTTCTTGTCGGACTTTCAGGATGTATTTGAAGAGTCCAAGTCTGATGCCCTTCCTCCGCATAGGAATTGTGATTGTGCTATCGATTTGATTCCTGGTAGTAAATTCCCTAAGGGTCGTTTATTTAATTTGTCCGTACCTGAACACACCGCTATGCGCAGTTATGTGAAGGAGTCCCTGGAGAAGGGACATATTCGCCCATCGTCGTCACCATTGGGAGCAGGGTTCTTTTTTGTAGCCAAGAAGGATGGTTCGCTAAGACCGTGTATTGATTACCGCCTTCTTAATAAGATCACTGTTAAGTTTCAGTATCCCTTGCCACTGATTTCTGACTTGTTTGCTCGGATTAAGGGGGCTAGTTGGTTTACTAAGATTGATCTTCGTGGTGCGTATAATCTGGTGAGAATCAGGCAGGGAGATGAATGGAAAACGGCATTTAATACGCCCGAGGGTCATTTTGAGTATCTGGTGATGCCGTTCGGACTTGCCAATGCTCCATCTGTTTTTCAGTCTTTTATGCATGACATTTTTCGTGAGTATCTGGATAAATTCTTGATTGTTTACTTGGATGACATTTTGATCTTCTCAGATGATTGGGAGTCTCATGTAAAGCAAGTCAGAATGGTTTTCCAGGTACTGCGTGCTAATTCCTTGTTTGTGAAGGGATCAAAGTGTCTCTTCGGTGTGCAGAAAGTTTCATTTTTGGGGTTCATCTTTTCCCCTTCTACTATCGAGATGGATCCGGTTAAGGTTCAGGCCATCCAGGATTGGACTCAGCCGACATCTCTAAAAAGTTTGCAGAAATTCCTGGGCTTTGCTAATTTTTATCGTCGCTTCATCTGTAATTTTTCTAGCATTGCCAGACCATTGACCGATTTGACCAAGAAGGGTGCTGATTTGGTTAATTGGTCTTCTGCTGCCGTGGAAGCTTTTCAGGAGTTGAAGCGTCGTTTTTGCTGTGCCCCTGTGTTGTGTCAGCCAGATGTTTCTCTTCCGTTCCAGGTCGAGGTTGATGCTTCTGAGATTGGTGCAGGGGCGGTTTTGTCACAGAGAGGTTCTGGTTGCTCAGTGTTCAAACCATGTGCTTTCTTTTCCAGGAAATTTTCTGCTGCTGAGCGTAATTATGATGTGGGCAACCGAGAGTTGCTGGCCATGAAGTGGGCATTCGAGGAGTGGCGTCATTGGCTTGAGGGTGCTAAGCATCGCGTGGTGGTTTTGACTGATCATAAGAACCTTACTTATCTTGAGTCTGCCAAGCGCTTGAATCCTAGACAGGCCCGTTGGTCGTTATTTTTTGCTCGTTTTGATTTTGTGATTTCATACCTTCCGGGCTCTAAAAATGTGAAGGCGGATGCTCTGTCTAGGAGTTTTGTGCCCGACTCTCCGGGGTTATCTGAGCCGGCGAGTATCCTCAAGGAAGGAGTCATTGTGTCTGCCATCTCCCCTGATTTGCGGAGAGTGTTGCAGAAATTTCAGGCTAATAAACCTGATCGTTGTCCGGCCGAGAAACTGTTCGTCCCTGATAGGTGGACTAGTAAAGTTATCTCTGAACTTCATTGTTCGGTGCTGGCCGGTCATCCAGGAATCTTTGGTACCAGGGAGTTGGTTGCTAGATCCTTTTGGTGGCCGTCTCTGTCGCGGGATGTGCGTGCTTTTGTGCAGTCCTGTGGAATTTGTGCTAGGGCTAAGCCCTGCTGTTCACGTGCCAGTGGGTTGCTTTTGCCCTTGCCGGTCCCGAAGAGGCCTTGGACACATATTTCGATGGATTTCATTTCTGACCTTCCCGTTTCTCAAAAGATGTCTGTCATTTGGGTGGTCTGTGATCGCTTTTCTAAAATGGTCCATCTGGTGCCCTTGGTTAAATTGCCTTCCTCCTCTGATTTGGTGCCTTTGTTCTTCCAGCATGTGGTTCGTTTACATGGCATTCCTGAGAATATTGTTTCTGACAGAGGTTCCCAGTTTGTCTCAAGGTTCTGGCGAGCCTTTTGTGGTAGGATGGGCATTGACCTATCTTTTTCCTCGGCCTTCCATCCTCAGACTAATGGCCAGACCGAACGAACCAATCAGACCTTGGAAACATATCTAAGATGTTTTGTTTCCGCTGACCAGGATGATTGGGTGTCATTTTTGCCGTTGGCTGAGTTCGCCCTTAATAATCGGGCCAGCTCGGCTACCTTGGTCTCTCCATTTTTCTGCAATTCTGGGTTCCATCCTCGTTTCTCTTCAGGACAGGTTGAGTCTTCGGACTGTCCTGGTGTGGATTATGTGGTGGACAGGTTGCAGCAGATCTGGACTCAGGTAGTGGACAATTTGACCTTGTCCCAGGAGAAGGCTCAGCTTTTCGCTAATCGCAGACGCCGTGTGGGACCCCGACTTCGTGTTGGGGATCTGGTTTGGTTATCTTCTCGTCATATACCTATGAAGGTTTCCTCTCCTAAATTTAAACCTCGTTTTATTGGTCCGTATAGGATTTCTGAGATTCTCAATCCGGTGTCTTTTCGTCTGACCCTCCCAGACTCCTTTTCCATACATAATGTATTCCATAGGTCGTTGTTGAGGAGATACGTGGCACCTATGGTTCCATCTGTGGAGCCTCCTGCCCCTGTTTTGGTGGAGGGGGAATTGGAGTATATTGTGGAGAAGATTTTGGATTCTCGTGTCTCTAGACGGAAACTCCAGTATCTGGTCAAATGGAAGGGTTATGCTCAGGAAGATAATTCCTGGGTTTTTGCCTCTGATGTCCATGCCCCAGATCTTGTTCGTGCCTTTCATGTGGCTCATCCTGGTCGGCCTGGGGGTTCTGGTGAGGGTTCGGTGACCCCTCCTCAAGGGGGGGGTACTGTTGTGAATTCTGTGGTCACAAGTGGTATTGCAGTCTCTGGGCGTCCTCCCTCAGGTGTTTTGGTGAGCTCGTTGGCTGCCTTGCTATTTAGCTCCACCTGAGTCTGTCTTCCTTGCTCCTTGTCAATGTTCCAGTGTTGGATCTGAGCTACTGCATCTTTCCTTGGACCTGCTGCTCAGCTAGATAAGTGCTTCTAGTTTGTTTTCTGTTTTTTCTGTCCAGCTTGTTATTATCTTTTGCTGGAAGCTCTGAGAAGCAAAGGGGTGCACCGCCGTGCTGTTAGTTCGGCACGGTGGGTCTTTTTTGCCCCTTTGCGTGGTTTTCGTTTTAGGGTTTTTTGTAGACTGCATAGTTCTCTTTGCTATCCTCGCTCTGTCTAGAATATCGGGCCTCACTTTGCTGAATCTATTTCATTCCTACGTTTGTCTTTTCATCTTGCTAACAGTCATTATATGTGGGGGCTGCCTATTCCTTTGGGGTATTTCTCTGAGGTAAGTCAGGCTTGTATTTCTATCTTCAGGCTAGTCAGCTCCTCAGGCAGTGCCGAGTTGCATAGGTAGTGATAGGCGCAATCCACTGCTGCTTCCAGTTGTGTGAGGACAGTTCAGGTACTGCAGTCTACAGAGATTCCACGTCTCAGAGCTCGTCCTATTGTTTTGGGTTTTTGCCAGATCTCTGTATGTGCGCTGATTACTGCACGCTGTGTTGCCTGATTGCCAGCCATAACAGATTATATCCTCAGCGCCTGTTTCTTTTTGGGAGGGCTTTCTGCCACGTATGCTCTACCCTTACAGGCGCCTCGCTTTGTTTCTGAGGTTGTTCCTGCACTTGCATATCCCAGGTACAAAGCAAATCTCTTCCTCTTTCATATGAAGAGACAATGTGCCACGATCCTTTGTTGAATGAGCAATTTCTTGGGGTACCCCACGTGTACACCACCTGAGATTCTCTGAGGGCCGCAGTGATGGGATTCATTAGTCTGCAGAAGCGCAGTGCCTCTGCGGAGAGATTTGCATAAATTTTGATTTGGTGGAAAGGTGAAGGTAGAGATCCTTTCTTTCTGGAATAAGACAGAAAGTTCCTCTTTAATATGAAAGCAATTAATGCATGGAACAATATCCCTCAGAACAGTGTCTGACAAGTGGCTTGGGTGAGATATTCTGTGCGCTCGATCAATAATTAGCTCATATGGTGAGCAGGAGGGGACCACGGCGTGAATTAAATCTTGCACATAACCCCTCAGCTCTGAAGATGTGATGGTTTCTGGTACCCCCCTAAATTTCAGATTGTTCCTGTGGTTACGATCCTCTAAGTCCACAAGCTTATTATGTATGGCTTCTATGTCTTCTGCCATGTCATTGTAGGAGTCAATAAGGTTGTTATGAAAAGATGCAAATTCTCCCATTTTGTCCTCCGCATGTGACACTCTCTCCTCCACCTCCTGAATATGAGATGTAACAGGTTTTAACATTAAAGAAAAGTTCCTTAGCATTGCGGTGCTAAAGGCGATTACCATATCTTTAATTAAAGTTCCTGAA
The DNA here is from genome assembly GCF_032444005.1 of Ranitomeya imitator. Lineage (NCBI taxonomy): Eukaryota > Metazoa > Chordata > Amphibia > Anura > Dendrobatidae > Ranitomeya > Ranitomeya imitator. The sequence goes on from NC_091282.1 coordinate 999,188,780, forward strand.
GCAGGGAGATTTACAATTGTCCTCTCCAGAATCTCCTCTCTCTGCATCATCTCCCTCTTTATGCTGGGAGTGCAGGGGAGGTGTGTCTTGCTGCATATCGATCTGCCAGCTGGCTGGAATTACATTTCCCTCGTGTCCCTCCGCAAGTGAAGAAAATCTAGATCCTGGTGATGGACCCGGACCACGGAGGTAAAGTGAGATAAAGTGAGGTGAGTGCTGCCTCATCCCACATCGCAGCGGTGGTCTTTGCTGGGCTCAGGGACGATGGAGAGGGAGACTCTCCCTAGGAGCAGGAGACCAGGCCATCTTGCCTGATATCCCTGGTAAAGAAAATTTCCAATTTGTTTTGGTTTTCAGTGAGGATTTGGGCAGCTGGATGGGTTGATTAATATGCAGGAAAGGCGCTGAAATTGTCGCTTTGCAGGGTCTCAGGGAAGGAGCACTTAGCTCATGCAACTGGCATCCTGGGCATCCAGGCCTCGCCCCCCGACAGTCATTATTATGTAATAGAAAGAATATTTTGAATTACAAAAGATTTGATAAAAATGTCACAGAAATGTTTTCTAACTATCAGTATACAAAAGAAGTCTTACAATTTTTTTTTGAAATGTTTGTAACACCTGTTTCAGGATTGGTGGTGGGTGTCACATGGTGCTTACTTTTTAAGGATGGAGATAATGACATATTGTGTTCTTGCGATTAGGGGTGGGCCGTGAAAGGTCATTGCTCAGGTGTGGGTGATTATCACTCTCCACAGCATCTCTACAGTCCTAACTCAGAAGGAAATCTCTGCCTAGTTCACACTGTGTCATACCTGGATTGCATTATACTATGGTGATATAAGGAAAGAAAAGAAGACGGAGCCAGGAAATTACAGGCAGGTGAGCCTTACATCTATACCAGGAAATATATTTGAACAAATTATTAAACAGCATGTATGTAAGTATTTGGATATGAATACAGTAATTTAACGCCCCCACCACTCCACCAAAACTGCCCTGACATAAATTACTAATGACTTACTCACAGCCAAAGCTAATAGACAGTTCTCCATCCTCCTCATTCTTTACCTGTCCTCTGCCTTCGACACAGTGGACCACTGCCTACTGCTACAGATTATTTCTTCCCTTGGCATCAAAGACCTTGCCCTGTCCTGGATTGCCTCATACCTTTCCGACCGCACATTTAGCGTTTTCCACTCCCACACTACCTCCTCATACCACCCTCTCTCTGTTGGAGTCCCTCAAGGCTCTGTACTACGACCCCCACTTTTTTCCATCTATACCCTTGGCCTAGGAAAACTCAAAGTCTCATGGCTTCCAGTACCACCTGTATGCGGTCAACACTCAGATCTACCTCTCTTCTGTCCAGAATCCCGGAGTGTCTGTCAGCCATATTCTCCTTCTTCCCCTCTCGCTTCCTAAAACTCAATGTAAACAAAACCGAACTCATCATCTTTCCCCAATCTCGCGTATCCCCCCTACCTGATCTGTCTATTATGGTAAACGGCATCACGCTCTCTCCCACACCTGGAATCCGCTGCCTCGGGGTAACTCTCGACCTAGCCCTGTCCTTCAAACCGCACATCCAAACTCTTGCCACCTCCTGTTGCCTCCATCTCAAAAATATTGCCAGAATCCATTCCTTCCTCAGTCTCCAATCTACCAAAACTCTTGTGCATGCCCTCATCATCTCCTGCCTCAATTACTGCAACATCCTCCTCTGTGGCCTCCCCGCTAACTCTCTTGCACCACTCCAGTCTGTCCTCCACTCTGTTTCCCGGCTAATCCACCTCTCCCCTAGCTACTCCCCTGCTTTTCCCCTCTGGAAATAACTCCACTGGCTCCCAATTCCCCAACGAATCCAGTTCAAACTGCTAACACTGTTCTACAAAGTCATCCACAACTTGTCCCCTCCCTATATCTCTGAACTAATCTCCCAATATCTTCCATCATGTAATCTTCGATCCTCCCAAGACCTCCTACTCTCCTCCACACTAATTCGCTCCTCACACAACCGCCTATAAGATTTCTCCCGAATATCCCCCATCCTCTGGAATTCCACGCCTCAACACATCCGATTATCCACCACCCTCAGATCCTCCAGACAGAACCTGAAAACCTATCTCTTCAGGAAAGCCTACAGCCTGCAATAACCATTCCACCTCCTCACCACCACCCAAGCTGCGGCCTCATCACCACCCGCCCTGCGGCACCCCCAACCTTCTGTCTCTTCCCCATTATCCCATAGAATGTAAGCCCCCAAAGCCAAGATCCTCTCCCCTCTTTACCGGTCTGTCTTTGTAAATTTGTTTACTGTAAATGATATCTATAACTCTGTACGTAACTCCTTTCTCATGTAGAGCACCATGGAATTAATGGTGTTATATAAATACATAATAATAACAGTAATAATAATACCCAGAGCCAGCATGTGTTAGGAGCCGAGCTCCTGCCGCAGCACAGGGGGAATCTCAAACCATGTCCACTGCGGTCTCCTGTTCTCCTCCAGCAGCAGTGGAACCTGCTCAGCAGAGACATCGATCCCAGCCTCTGGCTCAAGCTGATACTGTGTGCTTGGTTACTGCTGCCTTTTCAGGCTCAGCCCTTGTAGCCAGCACTGATCAGTGGTGAGCAGATGTTCCAGGGCCTATGTCCTGCTTTTCCCCTACTGAGCATGCCCACGGGTCGACCTCTCATTGGAGGTCGGGAGTCACATGCTCAGGTCCTGTAGCAGCTCCTATTGGATCACTAGGAAGGTTGTGGAGAGCTACAGCTATAAAAGGTTCGCATGGCCGCATGGCCATGCACTGATACAAATCTGTTATTATGTGTGTGGATATATACCCGTTCTGGTGAAAGCTGCGAATCATTCCCATCCCTAGTGTTAATGAATGCTCGCGAATGTTGGAGCTGTCTAGCGCCAGTTAGTGCCATCCAGCACCAGGCACAATCTATAGAGTCTAACAGCAACCAGTGCGACACCGCGCACAACCAGTGTGCTTACCTGTCCCTAGTTATGTCGGTTAGTGGTGTTCGCCAGAACGGCGCTGCGCGCACCCAGTGCGCTAAATCTATTTTAAATTTAGTTTAATCCTGACACCACTGTAGTGGTGTCGAGCGCAAGAGGTCTCGAGGGACTCTGACCCAGAGTCTTGGGGCAGAGTTCTGTGACTCCTTGCTTGCGCTCTCTGTGCGGTATCGAGGCCATGTGAGGCAACAGGGTTCACTTCCTTCATACCGGGTGAAACTAACCCATGTGTGTCTTCTCTTAATACCGCCATATAGTCCGCCATTACCGAGCAGCTGGAGTCTTCTCTGCATGGTGTACCCCGGACTGCGAACGCCTCTTATTTATATTTGGTGGTTTCCGCCAGTCCTAACAGCAAGGGTTTGTAGCAAACAAGTCATGCCAGACTAATGTAATTTACTTCTATGATGGAATCACTGACTTGGTGGGTCAGGGAATTGCAGTAGATACTGTATAATATATCTTGACTTCAACAAAGCATTTGATAAGGGATCTCATACTATCCTTAAAAAATGACCAAATATGGGATTAACAAGGCTTCAATTAGGTGTATTCAAAACTGGCTCAGTTATCATTATCAAATAGTTTTAATCAATGGTTGCACATCCAATTGGAAGAGTGTTTCAATTGGGGTACTACAAGGCTCTATCCTGTCCCCAGTGCTGCTCAACAATTTTATAAATGCTCTAGATAAGGGAACACAAGGTAAACTAATCAAATTTGCAGATAATGCAAAGCTGGCAGAGATAGCTAACACTAGAGAAGACATGGAAAGGATTCAGAAGGATCTAGATAAGCTTGATCAATGGGCAGTGACTAATATAATTAAATTTAAAAAGGGAGAAATGCAAGATTCTACATCTGGGCAAGAAAAGCATAGCTTAAATCTATTAAATCTATAGAAAGGAAGAAATAGAACTAAGCAACAGCACGTGTAAAAAAAGTTGGGTAGACTAATAGATAACAAACTGCACATGAGTCAACAGTGTGATGCAGCAGTAAAAAAGGCAAACACAGTACTAGAATGTATTAAAGAATCATAGAGTATAGATCATGTGAAGTAATTATCCCCATCTACTCCTCATCTGGAATACTGTGTCCAGTTCTGGGCACCATATTTTAAAAAACACATTGAAAAACTGGAGCAAGTTCAGGAAAGAGTTACCAGGATGATGAGCGGCCTGCAAAGTATGACCTATGAGGAATGGTTGAAGGATCTGGGAATGTTTAGCTTGCAAAAAAGAAAGCTAAGAGGAGAATTAATGGCTGTCTACAAATATCTAAAGGGATGTTAGAGTGTAGACGGATCATCATTATTCTCATTTTTTGATGAAAACATGAGAAGCAGTGGAAGTAGAACGGCCACAAATCCAAAAATGGATTGTGACAGTACCTCCCTTTCAATGATGGTCCTCTGGACCCTTAACACCAGATCTCACCAGAAAATGACACATGGTTAGGACACCTTGATCCACCAGAGTTCACCTCTGCTGTCACTTGACCTTCAGGTTTACGGTGAATGCAGCCCGATGGTGGTGACGATAATGTAGGCTCTGGAGGCACCACAAATCTCCAGAGTGCCGACCTGTGGAATGAGTTGTGTCTGTGCATTACTGGGGGTAACTCCAGCTTGAAAGTCCCCGGGTTGAAAATTGCCAACACCCGATATGGCGCGATCACGCTAGCACACTTCCACCTGATGTTTTTTGTGGACAACCATATGTACTCGTTCACACACAGGTCCATACCTGAATGTTTATTTCCATGCATATATTTGCCACAAGATGGAGAACTCTTTGAGGAACTGACAACAGAGGTGTCCCCCTGTGTCACCACACTCATACCCCCATTAAGCACAGAGGGAACCATCACCCTCCCCTGTCCCCTCCTTCTAAGAGGACTCCAATACACAGGGTTTACTTGTGGTGAGGGCTGAGTCTTACCCCTTCTCCCTGGCAGCACCTCTGCTGCCCCATCAGAGAAGAATGGGTAGGTTACAGAAAGACCTCAGAGATCGTAGCTCCTGGGCAGGAGTCCTTACATGACTGATCCCAGCTGACTACCTCCCTGGACTGCCAATCTATGACCGGGTTGTGTTTTTTCAACCAAAGGAGGCCTAAAACAATGGGAGTTGGAATACCCTCCAAGATGTAGCACGACAGGGACTCTTCATGATAATGTGGCACCCCTAGGGGTATTTGCCACAAAAATAGTTACTGACAATAAATACAAATACTAAGATAGCAAAACTGCACTACCACCTCCGGCCAGAAGGGGGAGCTCCAGAGACTTCCCTTGATCCATTCTGGTCTGAGAGAAGAAATGGCAGTTGGGCTAAGGAGCTGAAAGTGAGAGGTCATACAACTGAATTTCTAACAGTCCTATGACGGTTTCCAGGCCCAAATCACCGGCCTGAGGAGAAAAGGGACAGAGAAAAAGGACATTGTGAGAACCGGGTAGCATTAATCACTACCCAGAACAGGCGCAAAGACGGATACCGGATCCGTGGCTGTATTCATTATATATAATACAGCAACCGGAAAAACGTGAGGTGATATCAGCTTCACTAGGGCCGGACGCAGCAACAGACACAGAGTTCAGCGGTACTCCTGGAGGGGGTAAGCCGATAAAAGGACTCGGGTTGCCTGTCGAACCAGGACCCGGAGGGGACAGATTGGGCCGGCAGCCAGTTCACATACAGCAGCAGGGCCACACAGAAACTGCGTACAATAAGAGGCAAAGACCCCGGCAGGGTCAAAGTAACTCAGAGTTCCCATACAGACTCCGGTGACAGGACTGGTTGTAAATCCCTTTATGTTGAAGTAAACTGGTTAAACGTTTCAGTGCCTCAGACTTTCATTTGGACAATAGCTATCTATCCAGGATCAGGATCATCACCGCTGGGAGAACCTGTTGCTGATCAAGTAAGTGCCTGTTCCCTCACGATACCCCTTACACTGTGCATTGCCTGAGGCCACAGCACCGGGTCAAGCCAACCGTGACATCTCCCTCAAGAGACAGACCCCATTGGTCCGGTGCTGGGTACCCCGGTCTCCTGGGCGTCACAATAAGTTCCTATACAAGGGTGTATATCATCTATGACTTGGGCCACCCTCCCCTGACTGAGTGGGACTGAGTCAATGGCCTGAACGCTTAGGGGTTTCTCTAGCATCTTACCCCTCAGACCATGGGTTTGAACAAAGCAAGCATCCACCAAATTGACTCACGCTCCAATGTCCACCAGCACCTGTACAGTCTAAGTTATCCCGCCCACCACCACTTTAGCAGGTATGGTACACTGAGACGAGTAGATGGAGGAAATATACACACCCTGGTCGCCTCCCCCCACATGACCAGGGGGACGCGGCTTTTGAGATGGTGATAGTACTTGGGCACGAGCTGGGCAGACATTGATAAAATGACCAGTCTGCCCACAGTAAAATCATGCCCCATACCACGGCAAACTGCATTCAATGGGATGGAAAAGGTGAAAGGAAGGCCCTACCCAAATGGAATGGAGGAAGGTAACCACCTTATCTCAAACCTGAGCCTGTCCCTGCACTCACCTAATGTCCTATGTGGATCCTTCCCCCCACCGCCGTCAAGATACCTTGTCCCTAATAGTCACCTATTACTGCCCTGGCTAGTGCCCTGTTCGTAAAGGAGCACTAGTCTCACCTCTGCATATAATTCACACAGGGGGAAGTGACAAACACCAAAGGGACAAGGTGAAAAAGCATCACATTTAGCTTATGAACACCGCTGCTTAGCTCCACATCGCAGATAACAACAGCAACTGGACTTCAATCACTAGACATGTCTGACACCAGAGAGCTGCTTGGCTAGTCTCCAGAAGGAAACTGTATCACCTACAAACAGCTGATGCATCAAGTGACCTTTTAAAAGATTGTGGGAATGGTCACCACCTGCAGCATCTGACCCAGCAGCACTGCAGTAACACCAGATAGCCAGTGGGGAGGGGAATAACTGACATTAACCCCCAATAGTCCAAAAGGAAAAAAGATTTAAACTGAGTGAAACCAGAGCTGCCACAAATCCAAAAATGGATCGTGAAAACTTGCACGTTTGCTATCAAAGTTTTCAGTACTATTTAAGAGAGGGAGAATACTTTTTTATGTCTTAATTTTTGGAGTCCCCATTTAGACAAACAAGAATTGTTGATTTTTCTTTGACTGCATGTAAAGTTTTTATGCAAGGAAATTCGTATTCTACATGGTGTTATTCCTCTTTAGTCTGTTGACAGCCTATAAATGCATGCTTCTCACTCACCAAACCAAACAGCAATAGTGCATCGCCCCAGTCTAACCCTGCAGTTGGGGAGATGTACTAAAGTACTTTAGTGACTAAAGCAAATGCACTAAAATTCTAGCTTAATTTGTACCAAAAAATGGACTACAAGACGTGTGTTAAAAAATGTTATGATTTAAACACTTTTAAGGCCTCATTTGACAGGTTTGAAAATCGTCTAGAAGAGGGTTTTGTCTCAGAGAAAAAAATGACATGGTTTAAATTGTGCCAAAATTACACAAATATTTAGCATACATACTGTATGAGTATAAAGAAAAGAAAAAAAGCAATAAAATACCTTAGTATTTTTTTATGTTTGTCTAAAAATGTACATATATCAAAACAAGAACATTTTGTACTAAGGAATTAGTTGGCAAAGTAAATCTCCTGCTTGGATCTAAATTAGTGCATTCAGAAACTATATAATGCTTAATATCTGAAAGGGATTTTCTCAGACAAATCTTGTAAATCACTCCCATTATAAGAAATATATCCTCCTCAACAATGAAACTGCAATACCAAGAAGGAAAATTATGGAAATTACAGGACTGATAGACTTGTAAAATGATGAAAAAATAGAAACAACATTTTCAAAACAACTTATTCAGTAACAAGCATGAGAGCCATGCTCAGAAATATACACACTTATACACCTTGGCAAGCTATCATCGAGGTTAATAGGTTTTGTCCAAAAAATGTTCTGCCACTCTGAATGCACTTTGACACAAACATTATCAATATTTGGTGATGATGAAAATAGAAAAAATTGGAGTACGGCTCAACAGGACTGTATTTTCTTTTTCTTTTTCAAAAGAAAATATTGTGCATACCAAATAAAAATTGAAATGGTTGACCTGACCCAGTTGACGCGTTTTGACTGCACTAGGTAGTCTTACTCATGACTAGGGTTGAGCGACTTTTGTTTTTATAGGATCGGGTCGGATTTCACAAAACCCGACTTTTTCAAAAGTCGGGTCGAGTGAAATCGGCCAATCCTATAGAAAAGTCGGGGTCGGGGTCGGCCGAAACACGAAACCCAATGCAGTGCATTGGGTTTCTAATGGTTCCCAGGGTCTGAAGGAGAGGAAACTCTCCTTCAGGCCCTGCGATCCATATTAATGTGTAAAATAAAGAATAAAAATAAAAAATCTTGATATACTCACCCTCGGACGCGCCCTGGTTGTAACCGGGAGCCTTCCTTCCTAAGAATCAGCTCTTGAAGGACCTTTCGATGATGTCGCGGCTTGTGATTGGTCACGTAAGCGGTCACATGGGCGTCACGCGACGAATCACAAGCCAAGACGTCATCGAAAGGTCCTTCAAGTGCTGATTCTTAGGAAGGAAGGCTGCGGGTTACAACCAGGGCGCGTCCGAGGGTGAGTATATACATGTTAGGAATATACTCACCCTCGGACGCGCCCTGGTTGTAACACGCAGCCTTCCTTCCTAAGAATCAGCGCTTGAAGGACCTTAGATGACGTCGCGGCTTGTGATTGGTCGCGTGACCGCCCATGTGACCGCTCACGCGACCAATCACAAGCCGCGATGTCATTGAAGGCCCTTCAAGCGCTGATTCTTAGGAAGGAAGGCTCCCGGTTACAACCAGGGCGCGTCCGAGGGTGAGTATAGCAAGATTTTTTATTTTTATTCTTTATTTTACACTTAAATCTGAATTCCGATACCGATTCCCGATATCTTAAACATATCGGGAATCGGTATCGGAATTCCGATTCCAGTTCAGAAGATCGTCGACTTCATGGCCGACCCCACACAGGGGTCGGGTTTCATGAAACCCGACTTTGCCAAAAGTCAGCGACTTCTGAAAATGGCCGACCCGTTTCGCTGAACCCTACTCATGACTATGATACTACATGACTACATCACTAGTTATGATTAGTACGGCAGGGCCTGAAAGAAGAAGCACCTTTTGACTTTTTGAACGGAAAATTGGCTGGAATTGAGAGTGGAAGCCATGTCGCGTTTGAAGAGGTTTTAATGTGCCTAAACATTGGAAAAACCCCACAAGTGACTTAATTTTGGAAAATAAACCCTTGAAGGAACTTATCTAGCTGTGAGATGAGCACTTTGAACTCCCAAGTGCTTCACAAAAGTTTAGAACGCAGTGTTACGGCTGGCAGAACGCACCGAATAGATTAAAGATGGTAAAGGTAGGTTCGCAGCCCAGGGTCCACCGAGCAGAGATGGAACCTGCTGCTAAGTAATGGCGGCACTATATGGTGGTACTACACCGGAGTGAACTCAGGTTCAGACACCTGGTAAGAACTAAAGCGAACTCTGTTGCTTCACAGAGTCGCAGTGAAACAAATGAAACGCTGTGGCCTGTTCGCGAACACAGGATGCAGCAGACGAACGCTAGTGGGATCCCTTAGATTCACCCCCACTAAGCAGGTGATTGATCCTGCTCTGACCCTCGGTGGCTTTTGAGCCCACAGGTGAGGATGCCCCCAGTCAGATGCAGAAATCAAGCGGGAGTTCCCACCCTACACTGACCAATTTTCAGGATAAGTAAAGATTATAACACAGAGTGCGTGCAGTGCCGTGCAGGCGGACACTGCTGGTTTGACGCAGTACAGATCGTGCTCTGGTGTAGGAAAGCACTGTCAGGTGCTAGGAAGCTCCAACATTCACAAACACTCAACAACACTAGGAATGGGAATGATGAAGGAGCAATCATCAGAACAAGCATTCATCCACACACACACGATAATAGGGTTATACTAAAGCGTGGCCGTGCGACCATGTGAACCTTTTATAGCTATAGCTCTCAAGGACCTTCCTAGTGGTTCAATAGGAGTAGAGATGAGCGGTGTTCAAGTCGAACTGTTTGCCAATTTCAAATTCGAGCTGTTTTGGGCGGTGTTTGAGTCGTTAGACAAACCCGAACAATTTGCTTAAAATTTGGCTGTTCGAGTTTCTGTTCGATAACTGTTCGTTCACCAAAAGCCTAACTTGATTTGCACATTAAAATTGTTTATCATTGTTAATAGACTGTTTCAGTGTATAGTGGGCGGGGGGCGGGGTATAGATCTGTGCTGAAATAACGCCGATCTCCTTTTTTTTTTTTTTTCCCGCATTTACAGTGGGGCTGTGCAGTCACTCAGGCTATCAGCAGTGCACACACACAGCAATGTGCATGTGATGCACACAAGCAAGGGCATGTGTCATTGGTTGTGTATGTCACATGTCCTTGCCCTATAAGAACCAGCCATTTGCCCCGTTGCCACCATTTCCTCACTGCTGCAGCTTAGAGTTAAACGGCACCGCTGCTGCTGTGGGCGCTATACAGACTAAGAGTGGTTTTTTGAAGCGAATTGTCAGAGAGATAGGTTTAGGGAGTCGGGAGGAGTCGGGACTAGTTTTAATATCAGCCCTTTTCAGGGTAGGTTGCAGCATTTCATAGCACTGTTTGCCAGGCAGGTCTGTGCCAGTGCTGTGCAAGTGTTTGTCACAGCATTTGGTGTAATCTAGCTCAGCCAATCCTTTTAGGCTAGTAGTATTGTCTGATAGTCATCTGAGTAGCCCGCCTGTGAAGCTAGCTACATCGCCTGTGTATCTCAATTTTTACAGCATCTAACCAAGTTAATAGTTTTGGGCCTAGGAGCAGTGTCTGCACGTCAGCAGAGTAGCCCGCCTGTGAAGCTAACTACACCGCCTGTGTATCTCAATTTTCACTGCATCAAATCCAGTTAATAGTTTACGGCCTAGGAGCAGTGTCTGCACGTCAGCAGAGTAGCCCACCTGTGAACCTACACCGCCTGTGTATCTCTATTTTTACTGCATCTAATTCAGTTAATAGTTTAGGGCCTATGAGCAGTGTCTGCACGTCAGCAGAGTAGCTGAACGGATATCAAGTGCTCGTTCAAGTGGGCTCTCCTCCATGTCAACTTCAACATCACAACTACTCCAGTCCTCAGAGTTGTCACCCCAATCGCACTTGCTTCCTCACAGCTCCCAAGTCTCCAGCTGCCTGCCTGTGCATGGGGTAACACACATGGTTGAGTCTGTAGAGCTGTTTACGCATACTATAGCCTGGGAATCAGAGGTCTGCTCCAGAGCTTCTGTGAATCCAGATGAGGAAATTATCTGCACTGATGCCCAGAATCTTTGTGAGTCGGATCCAGGCCCAGATGAAGAAGTGTTATGAACTGGTGGTTTAGGAGCAACATGGGACGAGCTCTGAAGGAGGTGGTACCTGTACTGACCGCAGTTCCTAAGCTCAACACAACACTAGAAATAGCCGTGGGATGTTCCTGTCACTCCCTAGACACCTTGTCACAGCCTGAGAACTAACTACCCCTAAAGATAGAAACAGGAAAGCTATCTTGCCTCAGAGAAAATCCCCAAAGGATAGATAGCCCCCCATAAGTAATGACTGTGAGTGGAGAGGGAAAAGACATACATGGAATGAAACCAGGATGTAGCAAAGGAGGCCAGTCTAGCTAGATAGATAGTACAGGACAGGATACTGTGCGGTCAGTATTAAAAACTAGAAAAATCCACACAGAGTTTACAAAAATCTCCACACCTGACTAAAGGTGTGGAGGGTAAATCTGCTTCCCAGAGCTTCCAGCTTAACTGAAAAAATCCATACTGACAAGCTGGACAAACATAGAATGTACAGAACAATAAAGTCCACAACATGTGGACAGAAAAGAGCAAAGCAAGGACTTATCTTTGCTGAACTGGTCAGGATATCAGGGAAATCCAAGCAGAGATGTGAATCCAACCAGGAACCATTGACAAGTGGCACTGGCTGAAGGGAAGAGCCAGGCATAAAAGCCGAGCAGAAAGACAATCAGTGGAAGCAGCTGCAGACTGCTAAATCCAAGGAGCAGCCATTCCACTTAAAACCACCGGAGGGAGCCCAAGAGCAGAACTCACAAAAGTGCCACTTACAACCACCGGAGGGAGCCCAAGAGTGGAATTCACCACAAAGAAGGTTCTGAGCATAATGTAGACCCTCGTTCCCAAACTGTAACTCCTGTTGGTGGAGACAATGAGGAAGATGATGATGAGACTGAGATACCTGATTGGAATGAAAACTTAACTTTTTGGTCGGGGAAGGAAGAGGTTGGCTCTGAAGACGACGGGTGTGAGAACACACAGGATGATGATGACGAGGTTGTAGACCCCACTTACTGTCAACCCCCAGTCCGCCAGTCCATGAGGTCGGCAGAGGAGGTGGAGGAGGATGCTAGTGACGAGTCTGACGACGAGGTAACGGTGCGCCTTCCTGGACAGAGACGGAGTACTGGAAGCACATCAACAACTGCATCCTCAACCACAACTGTGCCTCAGACCAGAAGTCGTGGTGGCTCTTCAGGTCGCACGGGCTCTAAGCCTTGCATAGCCTGTGCATTTTTTGACATCGCAAAGGATGACTCAACTCATGTTGTGAGTAAGATTTGTCAACAAAATCTCAGTAGAGGCCAAAAAATCACTAGCTTGAGTACTTCATGCATGAACCGTCACATGGATATGAGGCATAAATTGCAGTGGGAAGCTCACTGTGCTACAATGCGGCCTAGTGGGCCGGGTCCAACACCGTCTGTCCCATCAAGTGCATCCGTGTCCTCTTCATCCTATGTGACTGTGGGGAAAGCAGTCGCACATGGTTTTGGATGCAGTACTTCCACCTCTTTACCCGCAACAGCCAGTGTGATCGGCAGGTCATCAGGACATTTGCAAGTGGAAACACCTGCTGGTGTTGAGCACTCTCCAACATCGACATCACATTTTGATCAAGGCAACATAACATCTCCGCCTGCACCTTCCTCACAGACCAGCAGTTTGCCGGGGACACCCTACTCAACTCCATCTAAGCATGCCAGCCAGCCCTTAGTCCCTCAGATGTGAACAAGTAAAAGACCATTTCCTCCTAGCCATGACAAAGCTAAGAGGTTGAATTTCTCCATCTGCAAGCTGTTGGCTACAGAAATGCTGCCTTTCCGCCTAGTGGACACAGAGGATTTTCGAGACCTTATATCCGTCGCAGTGCCCCAGTACCAGACGCCCAGTCGCCACTACTTCTCAAAGAAAGCTGTGCCTGCGCTAGACCAGCATGTCGCACACAACATCACCGCTTCCTTGAGAAACTCTGTGTGTGACAGGGTGCATTTCACCACAGACACTTGGACAAGTAGACATGGACAGGGGCGTTACCTGTCAGTGTCTGGGCACTGGGTAACTACAGCGACATCAGGAGAAGGGGCTGCTGTCCAAGTTTTGCCGTCCCCACGAGTTGCTCGTCGATCCTCTGTATCTAGAAGTTCCTCCACTGCTTCTGCCTCCTCAACCTCCTCTCGGTCCTCCACCTGCACCCAAAGCCTGTCTGGTAATGCCACCTGCGTTGTAACTACGCAGAAGGAATCCTGCACAACTTCTCACTATGCTGTCACCAGGGCTCAACGGCATCAGGCAGTATTTACATTGAAATGTCTGGGAAATGTGAGTCACACAGCTGAGGAGTTGTGGTCAGCTCTGGAGACCGAGTTCCATCTGTGGTTGTCTCCACTCAACCTGCAGCCAGGGAAGGCTGTATGCGACAATGCTGCAAACCTGGGTGCAACCCTTTGCTGGGGCTATGTCACACATGTGCCTTGTATGGCTCACGTTTTGAACCTGGTTGTCCAGCAATTTTTATCCCACTATCCCCGCACTAGATGGGCTTCTGCAGAGGGCACGGTCGCTGTGTGTTCACTTCCGCTGTTTGCATTCCGCAGCTCGACGATGTGCATCTCTACAGAAGTCATTGGGCCTGCCAGTTCACCAGCTGAAATGTGATATGCCCACATGGTGGAATTCAACTCTGCACATGTTGCAGCAACGGTGGCAGCACCGACGAGCCCTGGTGCAATACGTTATGACGTATAACCTGAAAACAAGCGTACTACAGGAAAGGCCGGGACAGTGCCAGGCCCTACACTCACTGGATGCACCCTACCTGCCTGCAGAGGTTGGCACCCTGTGTCCTGCGCTGTGGCGCCCCCGCTCCTCGTCGGCTTTCCCTACTATCCCTGTTATGTCCTGCTGGGATAGGGGACAGAAATATTCATGCACTCAGTGCGCAGATAGGAATAACTTAAGTCAATCAAGATAAATCAGGCAGGCAGGTAGGGTGCATCCAGTGAGTGTAGGGCCTGGCACCGTCCCGACCTTTCCTGTAGTACGCTTGTTTTTGGGGGATGGATTTGCGAGTGCACACATATGGTTTAAATTATTGCTTTAAATTAAGGTTTAATTTTATGGTATCTTTGAAATTTCTATTGGGGAATTTTTCTGTGAGCTAAGTCTGATTTACCCCAAATTGTTATATTTTTGTCTGTGACGTATAGCCTGGGCCAACGAGATCAAGAGGTGGAGCAAATCACGCTGCAGGAGTGGTCTCAGATCAGGGACCTATGCACCCTTCTGCACAGTTTTGAAATAGCAACGAAGATGTTTAGTGCACTGCTGACGATGCCATTATCAGCATGACCATTCTGGTGATCTACATGCTGGAGCACACCTTACACAGTATTCGGAGTCAGGTGGTGGAACAAGAGGAGGAGGAGTAGGAGCAGGAGGAGTCGTATGCGGAAAGGATCATATCTCCAAGGTCAAGAAGGTTGGCAGCACCAAGGCGGCTGGCATTGGAGGCTGGGGGAGAGGGATTACTGAGGGCGCATGGTAGCAGCCAAACTGTTGTGGAAGGTGCAGGAGGCGAGGAAGAAGTGGAGGACGAACTGACGCTGGGCATGGAAGACTCATCAGATGAGGGAGACCTTGATCAAATTTCTGTTGTGCGAGGTTGGGGGGAGAGGACTGACGAAAGAAGCATGACTCTCACCTCGCCACCACCAAGACAACAAGGACTTGGTCCTCCTGGATGCGCAAGACACATGAGTGCCTTCTTGCTGCACTACCTGCAACATGACTCTCGGATTGTCAGAATCCAAGTAATGCTGACAACTGGGTTGCCACACGCTTAGATCCCCAATACAAAAGCAAATTTGGCGAAATAATTCCTGCCATAGAAAGGGATTCACGCATGCAGGAGTATCAGCAGAGACTGTTACAGAATCTAACATCTGCTTTTCCACAAAACACCAGTGGTGCACGTAGTGAATCTCTGAGTTCTAACTTGCCAACCGTGGGACTATCGAGTCATCACTCAAACCGTAACAGTAACATCGTATCTGGTGGTAACAGCAATTTTTTCCAATTGTTTCAAGATTTTTTTAGACCATCCTTTGCAAGGCCACAGGAGACAAGAAGTCTGATGCACAGCCAATGCCTAAAGAGGATGGTACAAGAGTATCTCCAAGTTAACACCGATGCCATGACTGTGGAACTGGACCCTTGCTCATTTTGGGCTTCTAATCTTGAGAAATGGCCTGAGCTCGCCACTCACGCCTTGGAGATCTTGTCGTGCCCCACAGCCAGCATTCTCTCTGAACGTGTGTTCAGCGCTGCTGGTGGTGTGCAGACAGATAAGCGCACGCGGCTGTCCAGTGACAATGTAGACAGACTAATGTTCATCAGGATGAACAAATCCTGGATCCACAAGGACTTTTCTACCCCTGTGTCATCTTGGGGAGACTAAAGGCTTGATGATTTTTGAAAATAACCTCACCAACCGTTTTAAAAAACTCTGGCGAAATTGATGCCACTTAAGTGGTGTCTGTGGCCAAATTTTTGGAAAAAATGGAGACTCTTTTATTTAGTCCCCTTGCTGAGTTTTACATGACGTTGCCATCATCAATTCCAGGTGGGTGGGATCGTCTGCAGAGTTGTTTCCTCATACTATGGCCTTGGATTCAGAGGTCTGCTCCAAAGCTTCAGTGTTTGCTTAGTCTGCAGAGTAGCCCAACCACCCACCGCCTGTTTACCTAAGTACTATTTTTAACGGCATCTGGCCCAGGAAATCCTTTTGGGCCTAGAAGAATTTGGTGCTACTCAGCAGCGTACCCCACCCATGAAGCAAGCTACACCGCCTGTTTACCTAACTACTATTTAGTAACGGCATCTAGCTCAGGAAATCCTTTTGGGCCTAATAGAATTTGGTGCTACTCAGCAGCGTACTTCACTCATGAAGCAAGCTACACCGCCTGTTGATCTAATTGCTAATTTTTAACTGCATCTAGCCCAGGAAAACGTTTTGTACCTAATAGCATTTTGTGCTACTCAGCAGAGAACCCCACCCATGAAGCAAGCTACACAGCCTGTTTACCTAAGTACTATTTTGTAACGGCATCTAGCCCAGGAAATCCTTTTGGACCTAGTAAAATTTGGTGCTACTCAGCAGCATACCCCACCCATGAAGCAAGCTACACCGCCTGTTTACCTAACTACTATTTTGTAACGGCATCTAGCCCAGGAAATACTTTTGGACCTAGTAAAATTTGGTGCTACTCAGCAGCATACCCCACCCATGAAACAAGCTGCACCGCCTGTTTACCTAACTACTATTTTGTAACGGCATATAGCCCAGGAAATCCTTTTGGGCCTAGTAGAATTTGGTGCTACTCAGCAGCGTACTTTATCTATGAAGTAAGCTGCACCGCCTGTTTACCTAACTACTATTTTGTAATGGCATCTAGCCCAGATAATCCTTTTGGGCCTAGTAGAGTTTGGTGCTACTCAGCAGCGTACCCCACCCATGAAGCAAGCTACACCGCCTGTTGATCTAATTACTAATTTTTAACTGCATCTAGCCCAGGAAATCGTTTTGTACCTAATGGCATTTTGTGCTACTCAGCAGCGTACCCCACACATGAAGCAAGCTACACCGCCTGTTTACCTAACTACTATTTTGTAACGGCATCTAGCCCAGGAAAACCATTTGGGTCTATTAGAATTTGGTGCTACTCAGCAGCGTACTTCACCCATGAAGCAAGCTACACCGCCTGTTTACCTAAATACTGTTTTTAACGGCATTTGGCCCATGAAATCCTTTTGGGCCTAATAGCAATTTCTGCTACTCAGCAGAGTACCACACCCATGAAGCAAGCTACACCGTCTTCTTCCTTTCTCAATCTTACCCCTCGGCTCTGGGGTGTCCACTTTCCCTCCAGCTCCCCCCTTCTCATGACATGACATGCCTATATATGTGTCTCTTCCTGCTTTTACTCCTCCGCCTCTTTTCTTTTTGCATGACTATATGTAGTTGTGACTTTTCCATGTGTTTGTTGTGTCTTCTGAGCAGTTTGTCAGCTTTTGGACACCTTTTAAGGTGTTTTCTATGTGTTTTCCATGAGTTTGTATGTGTTTGTGTTTGCCTGCCATTGGTTTCAATGAGGTTTGACGGTGTTCGTCGAACATGTCCCTGTTCCACGAACCGAACCTGAACACTAGAGAGGTGGCTCAACACTAAATAGGAGCTGCTACAGGACCTGAGCATGTGACCCGCAACCTCCAATGGGAGGTCATCCTGTGGGCATGCTCAGTATGGGAAAAGCAGGATTTAGTCCCTGAAACGCCTGCTCACTGCTGATCAGTACTGGCTATAAAGGCAGAGCCTGGAAAGGCAGCAGTAACCAAGCGCACATTATCAGCTTGAGCAAGACCCTGGAACCGATGTCTATGTTGAGCAGGCTCTACTGCGGCTGGAGGAGAATGGGAGACCGCAGCGGAAACGGTTCGAGATTCCCCCTGTGCGGCATTGGGAACTCGACCCTTAACATTTACTCCCCTCCCTGGGCCTCGCTACGCTCAAAGGCCGCAATGAGCAGCAGAGCCCAAATGTGCTCAACAGGCTCCCAGGCAGTCTTCTGGGCCATGACCCTTCCAATCCACCAGATAGAATTTTTTGCCATGTACCACCTTACACCCCATGATTTCATTCATCTTGTAATCGTCCGTGGACGAACCCGATGTCCCGGCAGATGATTAGGAAAACCGGGAAATGTGAACGGGTTTTAGGAGGGACACATGAATGGTTTCGGTGATACCTAGGCGTAGAAGAAGTGCCAACCGATAGATCACAGGGTTGACTTGTTCTTGAAGGGGCCTATGTAGTAAGGCACAAACTTAGTGGACTCAACTCGCAGGCTGATGTTACGGGCGGAGAGCCACACTAAGTCGCCAGGAGCAAAGGTCGGAGTGGGGCACCGATGGGCATTCGCAGAAACCCTCATTCTCTCCTTGGAGGCCCGGATGGCATCCTGTGTGTGGTCTCAAATGTCACGTGCCTCCACCGCCCAGTCTGCCACCCTCGAATTGATGGATGACACGGACATGGGCTCAGGGACACGCAGATGCTGGCCGTAGTTAAGGAGGAATGGGGTCCGCCCGGTACAGTCGGATAAGGCATTGTTCAATACAAACTCCACCCATGGTAGCAAGGATGCCCAGTCATCTTGCCTGCGGAGACAAAATGTCGCAGATATGTGACCAGAGGTTGACCCTCTCTGCCACACATTCGTCTCGGGGAGTTACACAGAAGAGAGATTCATCTCAATGCTGAGTAAACGACAGAGCTCTCTCCAGAACCGAGACACAAACTGGGGACCCGGGTCACTGACAATTTTGTCTGGCATGCCATGTAGGCGGAAAACATGTTTAATGAACAACGCCACCAAGGCCCGTGCAGAAGGTAACCGTGGAAGCGACATCAAGTGCACCATTTTAGAAAAATGGTCAGTGACTACCCAGATAATGGTACAGCTACGAGACTTGGGTAAGCCCACCATGAAGTCCATCCAGACCATCTTCCAGGACCTGTCTGCCACCAGCAGAGGGTAAAGTAGCCCAGCAGGCCATTGCCGAGGAGACCGATTCTCCGACATCACGGGCCATATGCGGCCACCAGTTTGTCATCGCCAGAAGCTCAGATGTCCCCTCGGTCTCAAAATGTCCACCCAACCTTGAAGAGTGAGCCCAAGAGAGAATCTCTGGTCACAAATTAGATGGTATGAAAATCTTGCTTCGGGGCACAGACTCTAGCAAAACTGGATCCACAGTTCTCAGGCTCTCAGAAGGGACAATAAGCCGAGGCTCCTTCTCCTCCTCCTTTGATGACACAAAGGAGCGGGAGAGAGCATCGGCCCAAGTGTTCTTCTCCCCGGAGAGAAAATTGAGCATGTAGTGGAACCAGGAGAAGAACAGAGACCATCTGTCCTGGCGAGAATTTAGCCTCTGGGTGGTTTGTAAATACACCAAATTTTTGTGGTCGGTGAATTCTTGGAGGAGGTAGCGAGCCCCCTCCAGAAGATGTCTCCTCTCCAAAATGGCCAACTTTATGGCCAGCAGCTCCCTGTCACCGATGGAATAATTCCTTTCCGCCGGTGTGAAGGTCCTGGAGAAGAAGAAGCAAGGATGCTTCTGACCTTGAGCATCCTTCTGGAAGAGGACTGCTCCAGCACTGATGGAAGAGGCATCCACCTCCATGATAAATGATTTATCAACATCAGGGCGATGTAAAATGGGAGCGCCAGCAAAGTGTGACTTGATAAAGAGGAAGGCCTTGGAGACCTCCTCCGACCACAATTTGGGATTAGTTAGCTTTTTGGTGAGGGCGACCAGGGGAGCTACTAAAGTTGAGAAGTGGGGAATGAACTGGTCATAATAGTTGATGAACCCCATAAAGCACTGCACCACTTTAAGAGAATGGGGTTCCTGCCAGTCCATCACAGCCTGTAGCTTGGCAGGATCCATAGCCAATCCTTGGGCCGAGATGATATAGCCCAAAAAAGGCAAAGACTCCTGCTCAAACACACACTTCTCTAACTTGGCATAGAGGGAGTTTGCCCATAGGAGGTCAAAGACTTTGCAAACATCTCTCCGGTGGGAGTCTACATCTGAAGAGTAGATGAGAATATCATCTAGATAGACTACGACAGAGGTGGTGAGCATATCCTTGAAGAGGTCATTCACAAAGTCTTGGAAAACGGATGGGGCATTACAGAGCCTGAAGGGCATTACCAGATATTCATAGTGCCCATCCCTGGTGTTAAAAGCAGTCATCCATTTGTCCCCCTCATGGATGCGAACCAGGTTGTAAGCACCCCGCAGATCAAGCTTAGTAAATACTCTCGCTCCCCGCAACCTATCGAAGAGCTCAGATATCAGGGGCAGAGGGTCTTTATTCTTAATAGTGATGGCATTAAGACCCCTGTAATCTATGCATGGACGTAGTTCTCCTTTCTTCTTCTGCACAAAGAATAACCCCGCCCTTGCAGGTGACACTGACTTCCTGATGAATCCTCTTGCCAGATACTCTTGAATGTACTGAGACATTGCCTCTGTCTCCAGGAGAGATAACAGGGAGACTCAACCCCGGGGAGGCTCAGCACCAGGCAAAAGGTCAATAGGACAGTCATAGGAGTGGTGAGGCAGAAGGGTCTCCGCAGCCCTTTTGGAGAAAACGTCCACATAGGGCTAATATTGCTTGGGGAGAGAGGAAAGATCTGCGTGTGCTTCAGTTGTAGCAACCTGAATGCACTCCTTCAGATATCTACCCTCACAAGATTCACTCCATCCCAGAATTCTCCCTGAGGACCACTCTATATGAGGAAAGTGGTAGCGTAGCCATGGTATCCCCAACAGGACCTCATCAATTCCCTCGGGAATGACTAGCAGGGAGATAATCTCCTGATGAGATGGAGACATGGATAAAGTAAATGGGATGGTTGATGTGTTATCTGTGAGGGCAGTGGCGACCCATTTACCACTCGTATGGTCACAGGTTTGGCGAGCAACACCAGGGGTATTGCATGTCGCTGGGCAAAGGCAGATGACATAAAATTGCCCTCTGCCCCGGAATCCATGCAAAGCTCTACCGTAAGAGTTAATGGGCCTATATTAATTGTTCCTTTGAAGGACAGTTTAGAGGAAAACATCACCATGTCTAGTGTACCTCCTACTACAATCACTAGACCATGATGTTTTCCCAACCGCTGGGAACATCGGGAGTAGAGTTGAGCGACTTTTACTTTTTTAGGAACGAGTCGGGTTTCGCGAAAGCCGACTTTCTCAAAAGTCGGGTCGGGTGAAATCGGCCGATTATTGCGAAAAGTCGGGGGCCGACCGAAACACGAAACCCAATGCAAGTCAATAAGGAATCAAGGTTGGCAGTGAGTGGAGGACAGGAAAACACCTACAGTGCCCATTTTAATGTCAAAAACTTCAATTCTTATTTTTTAAGCTTGTCAATCTTAATTTACTTTATAAGAATAGTTAGGCATTGAAAACAGGGGGTCATTTGGCTAAAGTTGTGGGGGGGTAGGGCTGGCCCAAGATTTTCATGGGCCCAGGAAATACGGAATACGTCACGGCGGTGGAGCAGGGAGAGGTAAGTATTTCAACTTTGCAAGTGCTGTGATCCTGAGCAGCAGGGGGGGCACTAGTTGGCACTGGCACAGGGCCCCTCATAGTACGGCGGTGTGTTTGACGGTGGGCGGCGCCTCCCACTGCCAGAGACACTTTTGCATACTATGAGGGGCCCTGTGCCAGTGCCAACAAGTATGCCCCCCCACCTGATGACGGAACCTGCATTTTCATCTGCAACCTTCCTCTTTGTCCCCGTGTAAGGTGGTATAGTATGCGGAAAGGGGAACCTGACTTTCATCAGGGTCAGATTCTGGCTGTGTAGAGTGCAAGGGTAATGTAGTAGTCTGGGTCAATGTACCAGCAGACTCATCTAGCAGTGGCTGGGCAATGGGCATGATGAGGAGGAAACACAGATACTAGGCCCAAATTGAAAAAGAAGGCTAAAAGCAGTTCAAAATTGGTAACAGGACTAAACAGGCTGCATTTCTTTATTCAGCGGAGGAGGACAACTGTAATGAGAGGCTGACACAGTTACTAGGCCCAAATAAGTAAGTAGGCTAAATACAGTTCAAAATTGGTAAGAGGAATACACAGGTGACATAGCTTTGTTCAGCGGAGGACAACTGTAATGAGAGGCTCACACAGATACTAGGCCCAAATAAGTAAGTAGGCTAAATGCAGTTCAAAATTGTTAAGAGGCAGGCGGCATAGATTTGTTCAGCGGAGGAGGACAACTGTAATGAGAGGCTGACACAGTTACTAGGCCCAAAAAAGTAAGTTGGCTAAATGCAGTTCAAAATTAGTAAGAGGAGTACACAGGCGGTATAGCTTTGTTCAGCGGAGGACAACTGTAATGAGAGGCTGACACAGTTACTAGGCCTAAATAAATAAGTAGGCTAAATGCAGTTCAAAATTGGTAAGAGGAGTACACAGGCGACATAGCTTTGTTCAGCGGAGGACAACTGTAATGAGAGGCTCACACAGTTACTAGGCCCAAATAAGTAAGTAGGCTAAATGCAGTTCAAAATTGTTAAGAGGAATAGCTTTGTTCAAAATTGGTAAGAGGAGTACACAGGCGGCATAGCTTTGTTCAGCGGAGGAGGACAACTGTTATGAGAGGCTCACACTGACTTAGTAGGCCTAAAATAAAAAAGTAGGCTAAATGCAGTTCAAAATTGGTAACAGGAGTACACAGGCGGCATAGCTTTGTTCAGCGGAGGAGGACAACTGTAATGAGAGGTTAACACAGTTACTAGGCCCAAATAAGTAAGTAGGCTAAATGCAGTTCAAAATTGGTAAGAGGAGTACACAGGCAACATAGCTTTGTTCAGCTGAGGACAACTGTAATGAGAAGCTCACACAGTTACTAGGCCCAAATAAGTAAGTAGGCTAAATGCAGATCAAAATTGGTAAGAGGGAGGAGTACACAGGCGGCATAGCTTTTTTCAGCGGAGGAGGACAACTGTAATGAGAGGCTGACACAGTTACTAAGCCCAAATAAGTAAGTAAGCCAAATGCAGTTCAAAATTGGTAAGAATTGTCCGCTGTAGTCCAATTAATAACGAGTGTCCCACGATGATCTCCCTTATAGAACAGTGACATCGGGTGATGTCACTGCTCTATAGGACCCTCAGTGACACACTGATAGGAGACAAAGGCTTCTGCAGTGCGTCACTGAGAGGTTACCTTAGGACAAAGTCTCACTGTATGGCAATTGCTGCGTGGGAAAAATTTCTCATACAGCAATGCCAAAAGTGAGACTAGGGACTTTTTTTTACAGTGGCGGAAGAATACATTACGGAAGGATACCTTCCTCCCGTCATTGTGTTCCTGGAGCCCTTGGAGAGCGATCACAACAGCTGATGCTGCCGTTCTCCACGGGAGATGGTCATGGGGCACTCGTGGATTTCTGCGGACAGGGAGTATATTGGTTGTTTGTTATTTTCATATTTTTTTACAGATGACACTGGCCTCGAGGAACAAAGTGGCAAGCAATGGTGAGTATGAACTCTATGTTTAACGTACTGTATGTATGTATGTACTGTCTGTAATGTATGAATGTATTGTATGCAGCATGTATGTAGCGTGTATGTATGTAGTATGTATGTATGTATGTAGCATGTATGTAGCATGTATGTAGTATGTATGTTTTTTTTTCTTTTAACACAATAGCCGGATGATGGGACTACTACTGTCTCATCATTGGCTAATGTGTAGTGTTGAGCGATACCGTCCGATACTTGAAAGTATCGGTATCGGATAGTATCGGCCGATACCCGAAAAATATCGGATATCGCCGATACCGATATCCTATACCAATACAAGTCAATGGGACATCAAGTATCGGAAGGTATTCTCATGGTTCCCAGGGTCTGAAGGAGAGGAAACTCTCCTTCAGGCCCTGGGATCCATAGGGATGTGTAAAATAAAGAATTAAAATAAAAAATATTGATATGCTCACCTCTCCGGCGGCCCCTGGACTTCACGCTGGTAACCGGCCGGCTTCTTTGTTTAAAATGAGCGCCTTCAGGACCTGCGAATGACGACACGGCTTCTGATTGGTCGCGTGCCGCCCATGTGACCGGCACGCGACCAATCAGAAGCCGCGACGTCATTCGCAGGTCCTTAATTCCTAGAATTAGGAGTTTTGTGAATGAGAATGACGTCGCGGCTTCTGATTGGTCGCGTGCCGGTCACATGGGCGGCACGCGACCAATCAGAAGCCGCGACGTCATTAGCAGGTCCTGAAGGCGCTCATTTTAAACAAAGATGCCGGCCGGTTACCAGCGTGATGTCCAGGGGCCGCCGGAGAGGTGAGCATATCAATATTTTTTATTTTAATTCTTTATTTTACACATCCCTATTGATCCGATACCGATACCCGATACCACAAAAGTATCGGATCTTGGTATCGGAATTCCGATACCGCAAGTATCGGCCGATACCCGATACTTGCGGTATCGGAATGCTCAACACTACTAATGTGTCAATCACTGTCACTGTAGTAGGCATCGTCCGATGGGACTTGTAGTCCCATCGGGCGATGCCTGCACACAGGCACAGAGCCCCGGCATGCTGCACAGAGCCCCGGCACGCAGCACAGAGCCCCGCACGCCGCACAGAGCCCTGCATACCGCACAGAGCCCCGTCACGCCGCACAGAGCCCCAGCATGCAACACAGATCCCCAGCATGCCGCACAGAGCTCCGCACGCTTCACAGAGCCCCAGCACGCCTCACAGAGCCCTGGCATGCCGCACACATCCCCAGCACCCACACACAGAGCCCTGCACGCCGCACAGAGCCCCGGCATGCCGCACAGAGCACCGCACGCCGCACAGAACCCCAGCACGCCGCAAAGAGACCCAGCACACATGCACAGAGCCCCACACGCTGCACAGATCCCCGCACACCGCACAGAGCCCCAGCACGCCACACAGAGCCTCAGCAGGCCTGCACAGCCCCCCGGCAGGAACGCACAGACCCCCTAGAGGCCCATACAGATCCCCAGCAGGCCCGCACAGACCCCTTACACACAGACCACCCATGCACCACCCACAGTCTTCCCCCCTCCGGAACAGGATGTAGAAGGGCAGAAAGGGCTTATTTATATTCCGATATTTGTGTCCAATTGACTTGCATTGGTATCGGGTATCGGGTATCGGTATCGGCGATATCCGATATTTTTTGGATATCGGCCGATCCAATCCGATACTTCTGGATATCGGAAGGTATCGTTCAACACTTTTGACTATATAACGTTAGACTTCCAGTTTTTAATATTTCTATTTTACTAGCTTACAACTGTGGATATTAGCCTTACTTATTCTATTTTTCATTCCAATACATAGAAAGAGATCATTTTTAATAATCTAAAATAATTTTTCTTAACCTTTGCAGATTTCGATGTAATTCATGAGAATCTTGTTTTGGCCCTTCTGAAATAACTTCATGCTAAGACCTATTGATTACAATTAAAGTATTATAATTTAAATGCACTATTTTTTTTAAAATAAAGCATCATCTATCCATAAATAATTAAAGCAGAGGATACACCACAGGATGCAGATGTTCAGTGATTGCAAAGGAGTTTGAACTATTATTAAATTGTATCACATACTTAAGCTGATTGAAATATTTAATTTCATTATATTTTGGGGGATAGCTCACTTTTTTATCCTTATGCATTATAGAATAATCGCAATCAGTACTGAGTATTCTGGTTTATAAAATGAAAACATTTTATAATTTTTCAGATAAACTTCCTCAAATAAATGTTTGTGTCTAGACCTGGTGGGAATTGATATTACATATATTAGTCAAAATCCCCATGCAACTTAATTGACCAGATGAAAATATGATTTGCAGTATGTGATAGCAACTGTCTTAAGATATTCAACAGAACTATTGAGTGCATTTTTCCTACCATGTTGTTTAAGGAGCCATTCAATTAAAACAGCAAGCACAACTAAGCATGTGAAGTTATAACAGTTGGATGTTTTGCAAGAAAATGAAATCTACTTCTCCTTTGAATCACTAATTGTCTTTTTATGTGGCATTTTGGTAATAGAGTGCAGACCTATATCTGCTGGAAATTAATAGCAATAGCATCTCTATAATTCTTAAAACACTTTACAATGCATAAGCTAGGCTTTAAGAACTTCCTTTGTTTTTTTTGTAGGCAGCATAAACCAATGCGTAGTAAAGCAAATACAGTCCTCTGTGCAAAATAACAAAACAAAACAAAATAGTAGCACAAAAATAACAGTCCTTCTGAGAGCGGGGTCCTCCCGTTGACAGTTGGCAGAACAAACACACTGATCAGCCATTTAAGACCCAGACCATGTGACTGATCACATGATTGTGACATCACCATAGGGCCTGTTTGCACACAGCAGTGCTTGGCTCTGTAGGTGGAGACACGGTGGACATTCTCCCAACTGCACTACTAATGTACACATATAAACCTGCCCATAATGTAACTTTAATTTTATTCTCACAACACGTAGTGTGCTGGAGCCTGATCCAGAGGCCAACCAATGATGTTTGTGTCCCTAATGTCATACAGTAGGGGACCAGACTTTAAAATGTTTCATCGCATCTAGGGTGTTATAGAGGCCTGATCCAGACGCCACCAAAAAATTATTCTGTTCCCAGTGTCATACAGTAGGGAACCTTACTTTAAAATAGTTTGTAGTATCTAGTGTATAATAAAGGCCTGATCCAGAAGCCCACCCAAAAGTTCTTGTGTTCCTAACATCTTGCAGTATTGGTGCAGACTTTAAGATAGTTTGTAGCATCTAGTGTATTATAGAGGACTGATCAAGAGGCCACAAAAACAGGCTTCTGTTGCTAGTGTCATACAGTAGGGAACCTATCTTTAAAATAGTTTGCAGCATCTAGTGTGTTTTGTAGGACTGATCCAAATGCCACAAAAAACTTCTATTATTGTCATGCAGTAGGGGATTTGACTTTAAAATAGTTTGCAGCATCTAGTGTATTATAGAGGCCTTATCCAGAGGCCACCAAAAATTCTTGTTTTCCTAACATCATGCAGTCTACATCTGACTTTCAACTTGTTTGCAGAATATCCTCTTTGTCATACAGGCCTCATCCATGCTCAAACAATTATTTCTTCTGTGACTAATGTGATACAGTATGCCATATTTCACCTTGGAATTTACTGTTGCTGAAATTCAGCTGTTTTCAGAGTTGCTGCAGAGTTTAAAATCTATTTTTTGTTGCAAATACTGTGCTCCTACCACAGTATCTGAGCAACATGCCTGGGAACAAAAAGCTAGGCTTTGGTGGAAGGGGAATTAGGCTTGCTGTTCAAGGTATACGTGGGGTAAGTGGTAAGGTTAGTGAAAGCACTAGTGAACCAACAACGCCACGTCTTATGCAAAGGCATCTGATAACTTCAGTTACTGGATGGGCTACTCCACTACCTTTCTTTGGCAAAAAGTTCGCTTTGTTGATGAGGCCCAGAAAAAGCATGTGTTAGAGTGGATGCCAAGCGCATCTTCATGTGGCCTATTCTCCTTTTCCTCCATCTCAACTTCACATCCAGTGTTAGGGCTAACGGAACGCACCAAATAATTAGAAAGATATTAGGTGCGTTCACAGCCCGGGGTCCACCGTGCAGAGATGGAACCAGCTGCGGAGTAATGATGAACTATATGGCGGTATAATGTGGATACACACATGGGTTAGCTTCACCCGGTATGAAGAAAGCGAACCATGTTGCGTCATAGGGCCGTGGTATCGCACAAAAAGCGCAAGAAAGGAGTCAGAGTCACAGAACTCTGTCCCAAGACTCATGGAAAGAGTTCCTCTAGTCCTCTTGCACTTGACACTGTTACTAGAGTGTCAGAGTTTTACAGAAGTAAAAATTAAATGCACAAGAGTGCGTGCAGTGCCGCTCTGGCAGACACCAAAAACCACCCAGACTTGGACCAGGAAACCACTCTATTAGTGCACGGCGCTGCACTGGCAGTCACTGCAATCAGACACTGTATTGTGTGCTAGTTGTGCAGGTAACACTGTCAGGCGCTAGATAGCATCCACCATTCACAAGCAATCAACAACACTAGGAAGGGGGATGATTAAGGAGTGATAGCTACACATCTACTCACACACACGTTTATAGCAGCAGCGTCACGGGACCTTCCAGATGGTCCAATAGGAGCCGCAACAGGACCCGAGCATGTGACCTCCAACCTCCAATGGGAGGCCGTCCTGTGGGCATGCTCAGAATGGAAAAAGCAGGACTTAGTCCCAGAAAGACTTGCTCTCTGCTCATCAGTGTTGGCTACAAAGGCAGAGCCTGGAAGGGCAGCAGTAACCAGTCGCACAGTGTCAGCTTGAGCCAGACACAGGGACTGATGTCTCCGCTGAGCAGGCTCCACTGTGGCTGGAGAAGAATGGGAGACCGCTGCAGAGATGGTTCAAGATTCCCCCTATGCAGAGGCAGGAACTTGACACCTAACACCCAGTACAGTCCAAAGAGGTGGCACCCAAATTCCCATTACTTCCCTCTGCATTCCAACTCTCCAACCGTACAACTGACTATGCAAAAGCACTGATGGGTGATTCTGAAGAGGTGTTCACACATTCTAGACAATGGTAATCAGAAGTGTAATCAAAAGCTTCACAAGAGGAGGAAATCTGCACCGATACCCAACATTTATTTAGCTTGGATCCTGGGCAGGACAAAGTCGGGTCCTAACAGCATCTTGACTCTCCTTTTCAGATGTTAACATCTGGGGGTAAGGTGATCTCCATGAGACTCATATATCTGATGCTCACTCAGACTGTACTGTGCTGGGTAGGAAGAGGAGGAGGGTGACTCCAAGGGTGAGGAATGTGATAACACAGAGGATGATGATGATGATGAAGTGTTAGATCCCAGTTGGTATGAACATAGAGGCACGCAGCTGAGCAGGTCAGAGGACAAAAAAGATGAGGAAGTTACATTGCACCGTACATCACAGACACATAGTGATACAGCTACGACAAGCAATGTATCCTCTGCCACAATTGTGGCTGTGCCAAGCAGCGTCCATGGGTCTGGAGCTCGTAGGAGTGGCAAGATTTGCCTAGCCTGAACCTTTTTTGACATTGAAAAGGATGAGCCAACTCACATAATCTACCAACTTTGCAAAAAAAACCTGAGTAGAGGAATAAAGTGCAATAATTGCATACTACATGTATGAACTTTCACATGCGCAATCAATATGCATTACTGTGGGAACCTTACTGTGAAAAAATGCATACTAGCAGACCTATACAACCATCAGCTGCCCAATCAATCGTATCTGCTGCTTCTTCCTCCTCTGTTACTGTGCCAACTATTGAGATGCATGTCTTCAACCGCAGAACATCAAGTTCTTTACCCACTCCAGTCACGCTGACAGAGAGCCTGCCGTGAACTGTAAAGGAAACAGATATGCTTTTAGGGCTGCGCCAAATAATATGAAGGGAGATATAAGGCACGTTCGCAGCCCGGGGTCCACTGTGCAGAGATGGAACCTGCTGCTGAGTAATGGCGGATGAGTGCTTTTTCACATGTGGGTTAGACTACACCCAGTGTGAATGGAAGTTAACTCTCCTGCTTCAAAGAGTCGCTCAATGAATTCTGTACCCTGTTAGCAGTCACAGAGTGCAGCTGGTAGATTTGAGCCCGCGCCTCCGTACGTCCTGATTCAGATGCTGAGTCCAAGAAGGAATACCAACCCTACACTAACCGCTTGTTAGGACACAACTAAACAAAAGATTTACCGCACTGAGTGCATACAGCGCCGCTCTGGCAGACGCCACTAACCACCCTAACTAGGGCTAGGAAAGCGCACTAGTTGTGCACAGCGCCTCACTGGTGGTCTCTCCTAATTGACGAAGTAAACTCATGCCTGGTGCTGGACGGTTCAATCTGGCTCTTGGTAGCTCAATCACCCAAGTACTTTCAACAACACTAGGAATGGGTATGATTAAGGAGCTTTCACCAGATTCAGTCACACATCCACACACACACGATTTCAGTTTTATACTAGCGCATGGCCGAGCGGCCATGCAAACCTTTTATAGCTGTAGCCTTCCGGGACCTTCCTAGTGGTCTAATCGGAGCCGCTACAGGACTTGAGCATGTGACCCCCGATCTCCAATGAGAGGTCATCCCGTGGGCATGCTCAGTAGAAGAAAAGCAGGACTTAGTCCCTTGAACGTCTGCTTACCGCTGATCAGTGCTGGTTACAAAGGCTCAGCCTGGAAAGGCAGCAATACCCAAACGCACAGTATCTGCTGGAGCCAGATGCTGGGTGTTGTGAATTCAGCTTTTGGGCTCCCTCCGGTGGTTGTAGAGGGTAATGCAGTTCTGACTGGACTGCAGGATTGGACAGGTGTATCTACTAATTGCAAAACTGACTGGGGTATATAGCCTTGCTGGACTCTTTAGTCCCTGCCAGTTGTCCATTGTTTTTGAAGGATTCACTTCCCTGCTGGTCTCTCCAGTTTGCTGTGCTTTTCTACAAAGATAAATCCTGGCTTTGTTTTTGCTGTCCACCTGCTGTGGACCTTAAAGTTTTGTGCATATTCATGTTTTTGTCTTGTTCAGCTTTGTCTGTGAAGGATTTTTTGCAGCTATGCTGTGTCTCTGGAGATGCAGATATACCTCCCATGTCTTTAGTCAGATGTGGCGATTCGTATTTTCTGTGGTGGATATTTTCTAGTGATTTTATACTGACCGCATAGTACTCTGTTCTATTCTTTCTTTTTAGCTAGTATGGCCTCCTATGCTAAAATCTGATTTCATTTCTGCGTATGTTATTTCCCTCTCCTCTCACCGTCAATATTTGTGGGGGGCTATCTATCCTTTGGGGATTTTCTCTGAGGCAAGATAGGTTTCCTGTTTCTGTCTTTAGGGGAAGTTAGATCTTAGGCTGTGTCGAGGGGTCTAGGGAGTGTCAGGTACCCCCCACGGCTACTTTTAGTTGCGCTGCTAGGTTCAGGGTTTGCGGTCAGTACAGGGACCACCTTCTCCAGAGTCCGTCTCATGCTGCTCCTAGGCCACCAGATCATAACAGCTGGGATCGTCGTCTCTGCTGAGCAGGCTCCACTGCGGCTGGAGGAGAATGGGAGACTGCAGTGGACATGGTTTGAGATTTCCCCTGTGCAGCGGCGGGAACTTGACACCTAACATGTACCTGCTGTTTTTGACCGATCTCAGAGAATGAGCACATCACAGCTTTCTGAATACACTGTAACATGGTCCAGCAGTTTGTCCAGTTCACCATAGTCCACCCTACCTCAGCACTGCAGCCAGCTCACGGTTCTGCAGTTGTGGTCATGTAAAAGATTGTTTTGCCCTACTTATGACAAAGCTAAGAGGTTGAACTCTACCATCTCCAATCTGTTGGCCACGGAAATGCTGCCTTTCCACCTGGTAGATAAATACGGTTGCCAAAAGCTTATGACCATCTCAGTCCTCCAGTAATTGCCCAGTCACCATTAATTTTCTAAACATTCTGTGCCTGGCCTACACCGGCATATCGCAGACAATATTACCCATTCCTTGACTAAATCTCTGTCTGCTAGGGGGCATTTCACCACAGATACTTGGACAAGTAAGCATGGCCAAGGGCGTCTGGCTGACAGGGTACTGGGTGACTCTGATGGCTGTGGGGGCAGGTGGGAAAGGGGATGATTCATAAGTCTTGGAATCCCCTAGGCTTGCATGACAAACCTCTTCATTGAACACTTCCTCCACTACTTCTGCCTCCTCCTCTATCGATCTCAACCTCTGCCTTAATGAGACACGAGTTGCAACAGTGCAGAGCGAATCCCCACCTCCTCCGTAATGCCCAGCCAGGGCTCATCGCAATCAGGCAGTATTAAAATTGATATGCCTTGGAGATCGCAGTCATACAGCTGAAGATTTGTGGACAGCTCTCCAGGTTGAGTTTGATCAATGGCTGTTTCCGCTGAACCTGCATCCAGGGAAGGCTGTGTCCGATAACGGAGCGAACCTGGTGGTGGCCCAACAAAGAGGCACGCTCACACATGTGCATTGCATGGATCACATCCTCAACCTGGTGGTACAGCATTTTCTCTGCCACTCTCCTGACCTGGGTGAGCTGCTCCAGAAAGCATGCAAGCTGTCTGCTCATTTCCGCTTTTCGCAACCCTCAGGTTATTGACTTGCATCGATACAGAGGTCTTTGTCCATGCCAGTTAACAGGTTGATATGTGATGTGCTGACATGGTGGAATTCCACTCTGCACATGTTGCAGCGACTGTGGCAGCAGCAAAGAGCACTTATATCGCATATCATGTCATATAGCCTTGACCAAAGCAGTGCAGACATGGCACATATCAAGTTTACAGAGTGAGCACAGATTAAGAACATCTGCATCTTTCTACACAGTTTCAAAATGGATAATAATATGGTTAGCGCTGATGATGCCATCATCAGCATCACTATTCTGGTCACATATAGCCTGAGCAGACTTTGAATAGCCTACAGGAGGCGATGCTGGTCCCAGAAGAAGAGGAGGAAGCAGAGGAGGATGCGTAATGGATAACATTGTCTCTAAGTTACAGACCAAAATGAATGAGTGGCTTGAGCATGCCTTCCATGCCTTGGAGGTATTATCATGCCCGACAGCCAGCATTCTCTCAGAGCTACAATTTGTACTGTTGGTGAATTAAGGCCACTTTCCTGGTGTCTGTACTTAATTTGATGTGTTTTGGCAGCATTTGGGGCCGTTATAAAGTGTTGTGCATGCGTTTGTATTTGCCTGCCATTGACATGAATGGATTTTGGTTATGTTCGGCAAATATTTGATGAATTAATCAGCAAATATTGCAAATTCGGCAATCGTAATCCAAACGGAACATTGAAATATTCACTAATCTGTAAAAAATACCTTCTGGAACACTTTCACTCTCACACATGAAGGTCTCTTCATAGCATTTTCCACGTAGCCTTCAGACCAGTTTCCAGCTATCATTTCATCCAAGAAAAACAGTGGGACTTATTGAAGAAGAGGACAGTCATCCATTCCATCCTTGATTACCATACTGCTATGCACCATTATTGATTTTGGAAGTGGTGGCATGAGGCCAATTGAATACCAACCCTATTCATGTGATAATTTTGTGGTGGCATAATTTATAGCATTAACTACATTCTAGTCTGAATTCCAGGTAGATTAACAGCATGGAATTAATAGGTAAATTAATAGCCCAGAGTTACACTGATTTAATTGAAGAATATAGTAATATGGCCATTCTTCCAAAGTGTATAAGGAGCCTTTTTTCAACAAGACAATGCCAGTCTGCATATTGTGTGCAACTTGCGCGGTCTAAACATGCTACCATGTCTTGCGGCATTTCTAGATTTGTCTTTCGTTGATCACATTTTAGACATTATTGGCTAGAAATTGCAAAAGTAGCTACCAGCAGCAGATCTTAATTAATTATTTACATAAACAAGGTGTTATCACTAATAACACAATGAGAACCGTGTAAGTGCATGAATTACACATGTGGTGCTAGATAATGCATGTTTTGAAAAATTTGCTTCCATGTTTTCATTTGCTTGTGTTTCCATCTCAATTTTTATTCTTTGTGTTTGTGGCTATATCAATGTTGAGAAGTGTATCCTATAAACTAATCTAGAGCTAGATTTTAATACCTGCTTAACTAGATATTTAACTTTCATCCTGTCTTAAAGCATTCTGTGTTTATGAAGTTACTGGTATACTAGGAGACACAACAAGAAAATTTGGGTAAGGAGTTAAAGAAGTTGTCTAACAAAGACAGACCCTTTTCCAATTTAAGCTGGAATTATAAATTGCTCATCAATGATTCATCTTTCAACTTTAGAAATAAGTGATCAAATACTATTACTGGAGTAATTGCTGTATTATAGTATCTGTTAGTCAGCATTGCAGATTAGCACCAAGAGCTCCTCTTAGTTACTCTCATATCTACATACTAACATATAGGAAATTGCATATGCATAGAGATACATTTAAATATGTGCTACTAGTGTAGTCACAAAAACTGAAAATATAATTTTATAAAAATGACTTCCACAGATAAATTGATGTGCAAATAATCAATTTGTATTATTTTATTAAATAAATGATTAAAACAAATAAAAAATATGGAGACTTGTCACAAACTTGATATATCAGGGGATCCGCTGGTGATAAATGTACTAAGGATGTTGATATATTTAATAATAACAATGGTACATAAAGTTGTGTTATTATAGCGTAGATGCATACATGTAAATTGTTAATAATGGCATTACACATAAGGAAATAGAAATATAGGTGCTAATTGCTTAAATACATAGACCCCCAAAAAGAAGATTGTGGAGACATGATGGTCAGTAGGTGGTTTCATCGGCTAACCTGGCTGTCTTTAGAAAGATTGCATGGACCAGGGCATATCCCACTGAAAGCTTGTACTTCCCTGTTGGCAGAATACTACTCAGACAACTCTGGGTGAGTTTAACACGCTATGGTTAAACTTTGTTGCTTCACCAACAGCATATAGTACAGTCCCAGCAAATACACAAGATGGCACAACTGACAGAGTCTCAACTTTCCGCTGGCTCACATCTGCAACTTCAGGGATTCCAAAGCTAACTACCCCAAACAGTGGCACTCCGCTTTTGGTGGGCACCCCACAGAGAGGAGGTAGTGAAGGCTTGGGAAACTGACAGAGTACATTGAGGTATGTAGCCAGGTGACCTGATTTTCCCAACCTGGGTTGCACAAATGTCTTTGAGGGTTCAGTGATGGTCAATGGAGCAGATCTGTATTTATTCAGTTGGTGCCATGGTCCTTGGCTGTTGTCCTGTAGGTTCTTACTGGAAATAGAAGCAGAATCCTCTTTTATATTTCACAGGGGATTCTTCCACAGGATTGCGGGAAGTTGGGAGGAGGAGATCCCTCATTGTTGGAGTGTTCAATTAACCTGCAGGACTTGTACTATGGATAATCAGCATGCGTTTGCATATTAACAAACATCAATTGTTCAACTAACTTGCGTGTTTGTCCTCCAATGTTATTAAAATAATAAACTGCAGGGGCTGATACCATAGATAACCAGCAGGGATTCAACATATTACACTTTTATGACATTCGCCACACATGTACAGTGCATGTCGGAAGCAGGTGCACGTAGCAGGCTCACGCAATGAGCTTACCCCATACTCAGCAGGTAATGGCTGTGCATTACACTAGGACCTGCCCCTCAGATTCGTGGGTGAAACAGTTCTCGCGGGTGCCCAATGGGTTGCCATGACAGCTGGGGGTGTGCTAAAGATCCCCATGCCTTTAATTACAGAGCTCATTGAAACCCTTTTTTGGGTCTCCCAATTCCACAAAAAAGGCTGTTACAAGTGATCAATAAATGAAATCCATACCAGAAGGCTACTATTAAAAGCGTTCTCTCATCCAGCAAAAAATAAGTCATCACACAGTTCTATCCACAGAAAAATAATAATGTTACGAGTCTCAGAAAATGGCAACACAACAATTTTTTTTGTAAAGTTCTGATTTTTTTCACTACTAAAAAAAGAAAAACAACTGTACATATTTGATATCACCGTAATCATATTATTGAAGAGGATCATATTGCATGGTCATTTTTACCACAAAATGTACACCATAAAAACAATTCTCA
The DNA here is from genome assembly GCF_032444005.1 of Ranitomeya imitator. Classification (NCBI taxonomy): domain Eukaryota; kingdom Metazoa; phylum Chordata; class Amphibia; order Anura; family Dendrobatidae; genus Ranitomeya; species Ranitomeya imitator. The sequence goes on from NC_091282.1 coordinate 999,224,583, forward strand.
AAAAACATGTGAAAAAAGTCAGAATTGTGTTTTTTCACAAATGTACCTCACTTGGAATTTGTTTCCCGTTTTCCAGTACACTCTATGGTAAATTGAATTGTTGCATTCAAACATATAACTCACCTAACAAAAAAAAAAAGCTACATGTCAATGTGGACAAAAAAAATAAAGATTTATGGCTCTGGGAAGAAGAGGAGGAAAAAAATGGAAATGCAAAAATGGAAATTGGCTGTGCCATGAAGGGGTTAAGAAACAGTGATTTTTCAGTTACCTTGCTTCTTTATCCAGCAAAGGTTATCAGAAAAATAAACTGCAAGGCCCATACAACAGTTAATTAACAGGAATTCAACACATCAACACATAACAAGTCAATGTACAACAAGAGTCATCGTGCAGGCTCATATGAAAAATGGCTCATGTATTTCAACCTAATGAATAATACATCTGGCATAATTAAGAATAAACGCTGTGTCATCACAAAGATGTAAAGAGTAATGTGCTGCAATGGATGGTTCGTATTCCTCCGCATATATAGTGGGAACGTAACGTATTCAGACACCTTTAAATTTTTCACTCTTTGTATCATTGCAGCCATTTGGTAAATTCAAAAAAGTTCTTTTTTTCTCATTAATGTACACTTTGCACACCATCCTGACTGAAAATAACAGAAATGTAGAAATTTTTGCAAATTTATTGAAAAAGAAAAACTGAAATATCACATGGTCATAAGTATTCAGACCCTTTGCTCAGACATTCATATTTAAGTCACATGCTGTCCATTTCCTTGTGATCCACCTTGAGATGGTGCTACTCCTTCATTGGAGTCCAGCTGTCTTTAATTTAACTGATAGAACTTGAATTGGAAATGCACACACCTGTCTATATAAGACCTCACAGTTCACAGTGCATGTCAGACCAAATGAGAATCAAGAGGTCAAAGGAACTGGCCAAGGAGCTCAGAGACAGAATTTTGGCAAGGAACTGATCTGGCCATGGCTGCAAAAGAATTTCTGCAATACTCATGGCTCCTAAGAGCACAGTGGCCTTCATAATCCTTAAATGGAAGAAGTTTGGGACTACCAGAAGTCTTCCTAGACCTGGCCATCCAGCCAAACTGAGCAATCTTGGGAGAAGAGCCTTGGTGAAAGAGGTAAACAAGAACCCCAATATCAATGTGGCTGAGATCCAGAGATGCGGTAGGGAGATGGGAGAAAGTTCCACAAAGTCAGCTATCAGTGCAGCTCTCCAGCAGCTGGGCCTGTATGGCAAAGTGGCCTGATGGAAGCCTCTCCTCAGTACAAGACATATAAAAGCCTGCATAGAGTTTGCTAAAAAACACATGAAGGACTCCCAGACTATGATAAATAAGATTCTCTGCTTTGATGAAACAAAGATAGAGCTTTTTGGTGATAATTCTAAGCGGTATGTGTGGAGAAAACCAGGCACTGCTCATCACCTGCCCAATACAATCCCAACAATGAAACTATGGGGGGTTTCAGCTGCAGTGACAGGACAACTCGATGCCATTGAAGGAAACATAAATGCGGCCAAGTACAGAGATATCCTGGATGAAAGTCTCTTCCAGAGTGCTCTGGACCTCAGACTTAGCCGAAAGTTCACCTTCCAACAAGACAATGACCCTAAGCACACAGCTAAAATAACAAAGAAGTGGCTTCAGAACAACTCTGTAACCATTCTTCACTGGCCCAGCCAGAGCCCTGACCTAAACCCAATTGAACATCTCTGGAGAGACCTGAAAATGGCTGTCCACCAACATTCGCCATCCAACCTGACGGAAGTGGAGAGGATCTGCAAGGATGAATGGCAGAGCATCCCCAAATCCAGATGTGAAAACCTTGTTGCATCATTCCCAAGAAGACTCTTGACTGTACTAGTTCAAAAGGTGCTTCTACTCAATATTGAACAAAGGGTCTGAATACTTATGACCATGTGATTTTTCAGTTTTTCTTTTTTAATAAATTTGCAGAGTGTGCATAAATTAAAAAAATACTTTTTTGAATTTACCAAATGGCTGAAATGAAACAAAGAGAGAAAAATTTAAGGGAGTCTGAATACCCACTGTATGCCCAGGGCTCATGTCAACATCACTTCCTCAAGAAATGTCGAAGTATATGATCCAGACACAGATTGGATAATGAGCAGATACTCTATCTAGCATTTGAATCTTCTGTGACTTGGTTTGAAGTCAAATATGATCCATATGCTGTGATTTATTGCTAAACTGCCATTGTGCCATATGTCTTCTTGAGACTTTTTTATGGTATCCTATGTATTTAAGCGCTTAGCATCTATATTTCTCTGAATCTATACTGTATCTAGTATAGTAAATATTGATTATTTCAATTACATTTGGTTTGTGGTAGTCATTTTTATAGGTTTAATTAACTGTTTTCTTCAATGACTAATAAAGGGGGTCATCTTAAATGACAGACTATCCAACTTCAAAAATCTTCCAACAACTTTCATCTGTATATTGTTTTGGGTATCAAGCAATAAAGGAACATTATTTTAATCTCAGTAAGCATTAGGTTTGGCCCTAGAGAGAAACTGGAGTCAAATTTAACAGGCACATTACTGCATAAATAGCATACAGTACACTAAATATTCTCTGAATTATTTTATTATCTTTCATTTTAATGACACTTCAGCATCTGCTGTTCCTGGTTTTTAGGATGTGTCCTTGTACTGAAAAGCTTACTCATCAATGTTAACTCTCCGATATTAGAACATGCACAGTCATAATAATGTACACTGACTCTGTACATAGCATTACTGTATATTGTAAATGTCCTTACAAAACACAAGCTTTAGCTAAATTAAAAGTGTATGAAACCAGAAGCACAATTTTAGGGCCGATTGTGACTTTAGTTTTTGACCACCCTTATTAGCATTTCATATTTTGTGTATATATATATATATATATATATATATATATATATATATATATATGTATATATATACAGTTATATGAAAAAGTTTGGGCTCCCCTATTAATCTTAAGCTTAATGTTTTATAAAAATTGTTTTTTTTGCAACAGCTATTTCAGTTTCATATATCTAATAACTGTTGGACACAGTAATGTTTCTGCCTTGAAATGAGGTTTATTGTACAGAAAATGTGCAATCTGCATTCAAACAAAATTTAACAGGTGCATAAGTATGGGCACCCTTATCATTTTCTTGTTTTAAATACTCCTACCTACTTTTTACTGACTTACTAAAGCACTTTTTTTGGTTTTCTAACCTCATTGAGCTTTGAACTTCACAGCCAGGTGTATGCAATCTTGAGAAAAGCTATTTAAAGTGGCCACTTGCAAGTTGTTCTCCTGTTTGAATCTCCTCTGAAGAGTGGCATCATGGGCTCCTCAAAACAACTGTCTAATGATCTGAAAACAAAGATTATTCAACATAGTTGTTCAGGGGAAGGACACAAAAAGCTGTCTCAGAGATTTAACCTGTCAATTTCCACTGTAAGGAACATAGTAAGGAAATGGAAGAACACAGGTACAGTTCTTGTTAAGGCCAGAAGTGTCAGGCCAAGAAAAACATCTGAAAGGCAGAGAAGAAGAATGGTGAGATCAGTCAAGGACAGTCCTCAGACCACCACCAGAGAGCTGCATCGGTCAACCATACAACGCACTTTGCACAAGGAGAAGCTGTATGGGAGAGTGATGCGAAAGAAACCGTTTCTGCAAGCAAACAGAGTCGGCTGAGGTATGCAAAAGCACATTTGGAGAAGCCAATTTATTTTTGGAAGAAGGTTCTGTGGACTGATGAAACCAAGATTAAGTTGTTTGGTCATACAAAAAGCGTTATACATGGCAGCCAAAAAACACAGCATTCGAAGAAAAACCCTTGCTACCCACAGTAAAATTTGGTGGAGGTTCCGTCATGCTTTGGGGCTGTGTGGCCAATGCCGGCACCAGGAATCTTGTTAAAGTTGAGGGACGCATAGATTCCTCTCAGTATCAGCAGATTCTTGACAATAATGTTCATGAATCAGTGACAAAGTTGAAGTTACGCAGGGGATGGATCTTTCAGCAAGACAATGATCCAAAACACCGCTCCAAATCTACTCAGGCATTCATGCAGAGGAACAATTACACTGTTCTGGAATGACCATCCCAGTCCCCAGACCTGAATATCATTGAACATCTGTGGGATCATTTGAAGAGGACTGTCCATGCTCAGCTACCATCAAACTTAACTGAACTGGAATTGTTTTGTAAAGCGGAATAATCAACAATACCTTTATCCAGGATCCAGGAACTCATTAAAAGCTACAGGAAGCGACTAGAGGCTGTTATTTTTGCAAAATGAGGATCTACTAAATATTAACCCCTTCCTGCCATTAGACGTACTATTCCATCCATGTGGGGTGGACCCTACTTCCCAAGGACGGAATAGTACGTCATAGGCGATCGGCCGCGCTCACCGGGGGAGCGCGGCCGATCGCGGCCGGGTGTCATCTGCTTATCGCAGCTGACATCCGGCACTATGTGCCAGGAGCAGTCACGGACCGCCCCCGGCACATTAACCCCTGGCACACCACGATCAAACATGATCGCGATGTGACGGCGGTGCAGGAAAGCATCGCGCAGGGAGGGGGCTCCCTGCGGGCTTCCCTGAGACCCCCGCAGCAACGCGATGTGATCACTTTGCTCCGGGAGTCTCCTACCTTCCTCCCTGCAGCAAGTCCCGGATCCAAGATGGCCGCAGATCCGGGTCCTGCAGGGAGGGAGGTGCCTTACCAAGTGCCTGCTCAGAGCAGGCACTTGGTAACGCTGCAGCGCTCTGAGACAGATCGGTGATCTGACAGAGTGCTGTGCAAACTGTCAAATCACCGATCTGTATTGTCCCCCCGGGACAAAGTAAAAAAGTTAAAAAAAAATGTTTACAAGTGTGTAAAAAAAAAAAAGAAAAAATCCTAAATAATGAAAAAATATATATATATTATGCCCATAAATACATTTCTTTATCTAAATAAAAAAACAAATAATAAAAGTACACATATTTAGTATTGCCGTGTCCGTAACGACCCAACCTATAAAACTGTCCCACTAGTTAACCCCTTCAGTAAACACCGTAAGGAAAAAAAAAAAACGAGACAAAACACAGCGCTTTATTATCATACCGCTGAACAAAAAGTGGAATAACACGCGATCAAAAAGACGGATATAAATAACCATGATACCGCTGAAAGCGTCATCTTGTCCCGCAAAAAACGAGCTGCCATACAGCAACATCAGCAAAAAAATAAAAAAGTTATAGCCCTCAGAATAAAGCAATGCAAAAATAATTATTTTTTCTATAAAATAGTTTTTTATCGTATAAAAGCACCAAAACATAAAAAAAATGATATAAATGAGGTGTCACTGTAATCGTACTGACCCGAAGAATAAAACTGCTTTATCAATTTTACCAAACACAGAACGGTATAAACGCCTCCCCTAAAAGAAATTCATGAATAGCTGGTTTTTGGTAATTCACAAAAATCGGAATAAAAAGCGATCAAAAAATGTCACTAATAAAAACGTCAACTCGTCCCGCAAAAAACAAGACCTCACATGATTCTGTGGACTCAAATATGGAAAAATTATAGCTGTAAAAATGTGGTAACGCAAAAAAACGCAATGTGGTAACGCAATAAAAAGTGTCTTTCAGTGTGTGACGGCTGCCAATCATAAAAATCCGCTATAAAAGTAAATCAAACCCCCCTTCATCACCCACTTAGTTATGGAAAAATAAAAAAATTTAAAAAATGTATTTATTTTTATTTTCCCATTAGGGTTAGGGCTAGGGTTAGGGATAGGGTTAGGGTTAGGGCTAGGGTTAGGGTTAGGGTTAGGGCTAGGGTTAGGGTTAGGGCTAGGGCTAGGGCTAGGGTTAGGGCTAGGGTTAGGGCTAGGGTAAAGGCTACAGTTAGGGTTAAGGCTACAGTTAGGGTTAGGGCTAGGGTTGGGGCTATGGTTAGGGCTAGGGTTAGGGTTAGGGCAAGGGCTACAGTTAGGGTTGGGGCTAAAGTTAGGGTTAGGGTTGGGGCTAAAGTTAGGGTTAGGGTTACATTTGCGGTTGGGAATAGGGTTGGGATTAGGGTTAGGGGTGTGTCTGGGTTAGAGGTGTGGTTAGGGTTACCGTTGGAATTAGGGTTAGGGGTGTGTTTGGATTAGGGTTTCAGTTAAAATTGGGGGGATTCCACTGTTTAGACACATCAGGGGCTCTCCAAACGCGACATGGCGTCCGATCTCAATTCCAGCCAATTCTGCTTTGAAAAAGTAAAACAGTGCTCCTTCCCTTCCGAGCTCTCCCGTGTGTCCAAACAGGAGTTTACCCCAACATATGGGGTATCAGCGTACTCAGGACAAATTGGACAACAACTTTTGGGGTCCAATTTCTCCTGTTACCCTTGGGAAAATACAAAACTGGGGCTAAAAAATAATTTTTGTGGGAAAAAAAAGATTTTTTATTTTCACGGCTCTGAGTTATAAACTGTAGTGAAACACTTGGGGGCTCAAAATTCTCACAACACATCTAGATAAGTTCCTTGGGGGGTCTAATTTCCAATATGGGGTCACTTGTGGGGGGTTTCTACTGTTTAGGTACATTAGGGGCTCTGCAAACGCAATGTGATGCCTGCAGACCATTCCATCTAAGTCTGTATTCCAAATGGCGCTCCTTCCCTTCCGAGCACTCCCATGTGCCAAAACGGTGGTTCCCCCCACATATGGGGTATCAGCGCACTCAGGGCAAATTGCACAACAACTTTTGGGGTCCAATTTCTCCTGTTACCCTCGGGAAAATACAAAACTGGGGACTAAAAAATAATTTTTGTGGGAAAAAATTTTTGTTTTATTTTTACGGCTCTGCATTATAAACTTCTGTGAAGCTCTTGGTGGGTCAAAGTGCTCACCACACATCTAGATAAGTTCCTTAGGGGGTCTACTTTCCAAAATGGTGTCACTTGTGGGGGGTTTCAATGTTTAGGCACATCAGTGGCTCTCCAAACGCAACATGGCATCTCAATTCCAGTCAATTTTGCATTAAAAAGTCAAATGGCGCTCCTTTGCTTCCAAGCTCTGTCATGCGCCCAAACAGTGGTTTACCTCAACTTATGGGGTATCGGCGTACTCAGGACAAATTGTACAACAAGGTTTGGGGTCCATTTTCTCCTGTAACCCTTGGTAAAATAAAACAAATTGGAGCTGAAGTAAATCTTTTGTGAAGAAAAGTTAAATGTTAATTTTTATTTAAACATTCCAAATATTCCTGTGAAACACCTGAAGGGTTAATAAACTTCTTGAATGTGGTTTTGAGAACCTTGAGGGGTGCAGTTTTTAGAATGGTGTCACACTTGGGTATTTTCTATCATATAGACCCCTCAAAATGACTTCAAATGAGATGTGGTCCCTAAAATAAAATGGTGTTGTAAAAATGAGAAATTGCTAGTCAAATTTTAACCCTTATAACTCCCTAACAAAAAAAAATTTTGGTTCCAAAATTATGCTGATGTAAAGTAGACATGTGGGATATGTTACTTATTAAGTATTTTGTGTGACATATCTCTGTGATTTAATTGCATAAAAATTCAAAGTTGGAAAATTGCGAAATTTTCAATATTTTCGTCATATTTCCGTTTTTTTCACAAATAAACGCAGGTAATACAAATAAGTTTTACCACTATCATGAATTACAATATGTCATGAGAAAACAATGTCAGAATCACCAGGATCCGTTGAAGCGTTCCAGAGTTATAACCTCATAAATGGACAGTGGTCAGAATTGTAAAAATTGGACCGGTCGATAACGTGTAAACCACCCTTGGGGGTAAAGGGGTTAATGTCACTTTTCTGGTGGGGTGCCCATACTTATGCACCTGTCAAATTTTGTTTGAATGCAGATTGCACATTTTATGTACAATAAACCTCATTTCAAGGCAGAAACACTACTGTGTCCAACAGTTATTAGATATATGAAACTGAAATAGCTGTTGCAAAAAAAACAATTTTTATAAAACATTAAGCTTAAGATTAACAGGGGTGCCCAAACTTTTTCATATAATTGTATAGACATTGTATATATATATATATATATATATATATATATATATATATATATATATACAGTACAGACCAAAAGTTTGGACACACCTTCTCATTTAAACATTTTTCTGTATTTTCATGACTATGAAAATTGTACATTCACATTGAAGGCATCAAAACTATGAATTAACACATGCAGAATTATATACTTAACAAAAAAGTGTGAAACAACTGAAATTATGTTTTATATTCTAGGTTCTTCAAAGTAGCCACCTTTTGCTGGACAGAAAAAAACAGCAAACAAATAGCAAAGAGGAACTTAGCTATGCAGAGCAGCAGGCCACAGGAACGATCCAGGAGGAAACAGGTCCAATACTAGAACATTGACTGGAAGCCAGGATCAAAGCACTAGGTGGAGTTAAATAGAGAAGCACCTAACGACTTCACCACATCACCTGAGGAAGGAAACTCAGAAGCCGCAGTACCACTTTCCTCCACCAATGGAAGCTCACAGAGAGAACCAGCCGAAGTACCACTTGTGACCACAGGAGGGAGCTCTGCCACAGAATTCACAACAGTACCCCCCCCTTGAGGAGGGGTCACCGAACCCTCACCAGAGCTCCCAGGACGACCAGGATGAGCCATATGAAAGGCACGAACAAGATCGGGAGCATGGACATCAGAGGCAAAGACCCAGGAATTATCTTCCTGAGCATAACCCTTCCACTTAACCAGATACTGGAGTTTCCGCCTTGAAACACGAGAATCCAAAATCTTCTCCACAATATACTCCAACTCCCCCTCCACCAAAACCGGGGCAGGAGGATCAACAGATGGAACCATAGGTGCCACGTATCTCCGCAACAATGACCTATGGAATACGTTATGTATGGAAAATGAATCTGGAAGGGTCAGACAAAAAGACACAGGATTAAGAACCTCAGAAATCCTATACGGACCAATAAAACGAGGTTTAAACTTAGGAGAGGAAACCTTCATAGGAATATGACGAGAAGATAACCAAACCAAGTCCCCAACCCGAAGTCGGGGACCCACACAGCGTCTGCGATTAGCGAAACGTTGAGCCTTCTCCTGGGACAAAGTCAAATTGTCCACCACATGAGTCCAAATCTGCTGCAACCTGTCCACCACAGTATCCACACCAGGACAGTCCGAAGACTCAACCTGCCCTGAAGAGAAACGAGGATGGAACCCAGAGTTGCAGAAAAACGGTGAAGCCAAGGTAGCCGAGCTGGCCCGATTATTAAGGGCGAACTCAGCCAAAGGCAAAAAGGACACCCAGTCATCCTGATCAGCAGAAACAAAGCATCTCAGATATGTTTCCAAGGTCTGATTGGTTCGTTCGGTCTGGCCATTAGTCTGAGGATGGAAAGCCGAGGAAAAAGACAAGTCAATGCCCATCCTACCACAAAACGCTCGCCAAAACCTCGAAACAAACTGGGAACCTCTGTCAGAAATTATATTCTCCGGAATGCCATGCAAACGAACCACATGCTGGAAAAACAATGGCACCAAATCAGAGGAGGAAGGCAATTTAGACAAGGGTACCAAATGGACCATCTTAGAGAAGCGATCACAGACCACCCAAATGACTGACATCTTTTGAGAGACGGGAAGATCTGAAATAAAATCCATAGAGATATGTGTCCAAGGCCTCTTCGGGACTGGCAAGGGCAAAAGCAACCCACTGGCACGAGAACAGCAGGGCTTAGCCCGAGCACAAATCCCACAGGACTGCACAAAAGTACGCACATCCCGCGACAGAGATGGCCACCAAAAGGATCTAGCCACCAACTCTCTGGTACCAAAGATTCCAGGATGACCAGCCAACACCGAACAATGAACCTCAGAGATAACTTTATTCGTCCACCTATCAGGGACAAACAGTTTCTCCGCTGGGCAACGATCAGGTTTATTAGTCGGGCACAAAACTCCTAGACAGAGCATCTGCCTTCACATTTTTAGAGCCCGGAAGGTATGAAATCACAAAGTCAAAATGGGCAAAAAACAACGACCAACGAGCTTGTCTAGGATTCAACCGCTTGGCGGACTCGAGATAAGTCAAGTTCTTATGATCAGTCAAGACCACCACGCGATGCTTAGCTCCTTCAAGCCAATGACGCCACTCATCGCTCAGCAGGCGAAAACTTCCTGGAAAAGAAGGTGCATGGTTTCATCACCGAGCAATCAGAACTTCTCTGCGACAAAACAGCCCCTGCTCCAATCTCAGAAGCATCAACCTCGACCTGGAACGGAAGCGAAACATCTGGTTGACACAACACAGGGGCAGAAGAAAAATGATGCTTCAACTCTTGAAAAGCTTCCACCGCAGCAGAAGACCAATTGACCAAATCAGCACCTTTCTTGGTCAAATCGGTCAATGGTTTAGCAATACTAGAAAAATTGCAGATGAAGCGACGATAAAAATTAGCAAAGCCCAGGAACTTTTGCAGACTTTTCAGAGATGTCGGCTGAGTCCAATTATGGATGGCTTGGACCTTAACAGGATCCATCTCGATATTAGAAGGGGAAAAGATGAACCCCAAAAATGAAACCTTCTGAACACCAAAGAGACACTTTGATCCCTTCACAAACAAAGAATTAGCACGCAGGACCTGAAACACCGTTCTGACCTGCTTCACATGAGACTCCCAATCATCCGAGAAGATCAAAATGTCATCTAAGTACACAATCAGGAATTTATCCAGGTACTCTCGGAAGATGTCATGCATAAAGGACTGAAACACTGATGGAGCATTGGCAAGTCCGAATGGCATTACTAGATACTCAAAATGGCCCTCGGGGGTATTAAATGCAGTTTTCCACTCATCGCCTTGCTTAATACGCACAAGATTATACGCACCACAAAGATCTATCTTGGTGAACCAACTAGCCCCCTTAACCCGAGCAAACAAATCAGATAACAATGGCAAGGGGTACTGAAATTTAACCGTGATCTTATTTAGAAGGCGGTAATCTATACAAGGTCTCAGTGAACCATCCTTCTTGGCTACAAAAAAGAACCCTGCTCCCAATGGCGACGATGACTGGCGAATATGCCCCTTCTCCAAAGACTCCTTCACATACCTCCGCATAGCGGCGTGCTCAGGCACAGATAAATTAAACAGTCGACCTTTTGGGAATTTACTACCAGGAATCAAATCGATAGCACAATCACAATCCCTATGCGGAGGTAGGGTATTGGACTTGGGCTCATCAAATAAATCCCGGTAATCAGACAAGAACTCAGGAACCTCAGAAGGGGTGTATGACGAAATAGACAGAAATGGGGCATCACCATGTACCCCCTGACAACCCCAGCTGGACACAGACATGGATTTCCAATCTAAAACTGGATTATGGACTTGTAGCTATGGCAACCCCAACACGACCACATCATGCAGATTATGCAACACCAGAAAGCGAATAACCTCCTGATGTGCAGGAGCCATGCACATGGTCAGCTGGGTCCAGTACTGAGGCTTATTCTTGGCCAAAGGCGTAGCATCAATTCCTCTCAATGGAATAGGACACTGCAAGGGCTCCAAGAAAAACCCACAACGCCTAGCATACTCCAAGTCCATCAAATTCAGAGCAGCGCCTGAGTCCACAAATGCCATGACAGAATATGATGACAAAGAGCAGATCAAGGTAACAGACAGAAGAAATTTTGACTGTACCGTACCAATGGTGGCAGACCTAGCGAACCGCTTAGTGCGCTTAGGACAATCAGAGATAGCATGAGTGGAATCACCACAGTAGAAACACAGCCCATTCAGACGTCTGTGTTCTTGCCGTTCAACTCTGGTCAAAGTCCTATCGCACTGCATAGGCTCAGGTTTAAGCTCAGGTAATACCGCCAAATGGTGCACAGATTTACGCTCGCGCAAGCGTCGACCGATCTGAATGGCCAAAGACATAGACTCATTCAGACCAGCAGGCATAGGAAATCCCACCATGACATCTTTAAGGGCTTCAGAGAGACCTTTTCTGAAAATAGCTGCGAGCGCACCTTCATTCCACTGAGTGAGTACGGACCACTTTCTAAATTTCTGACAATATACCTCTATTTCATCCTGACCCTGACACAGAGCCAGCAAATTCTTCTCTGCCTGATCCACAGAATTAGGCTCATCGTACAGCAATCCGAGCGCCAGGAAAAATGCATCGATATTACTTAATGCAGGATCCCCTGGCGCAAGGGAAAATGCCCAGTCCTGAGGATCGCCACGCAAAAAAGAAATAACGATCCTAACTTGTTGAACTGGGTCACCAGAGGAGCGAGGTTTCAAAGCCAGAAATAGTTTACAATTATTTTTGAAACTCAGAAATTTAGTTCTATCTCCAAAAAACAAATCAGGAATAGGGATTCTCGGTTCTAACATAGAATTCTGAACCACAAAGTCTTGAATACTTTGTACTCTTGCCGTGAGCTGATCCACACATGAAGACAGACCTTTAATGTCCATTGCTACACCTGTGTCCTGAACCACCCAAATATCTAGGGGAAAAAAAAGGCAAAACACAGTGCAAAGAAAAAAAAATGGTCTCAGAACTTCTTTTTTCCCTCTATTGAGAATCATTAGTACTTTGGCTTCCAGTACTGTTATGAAAGGTAATTCAGTACCACAATGGACATAGAGGTCAGCGCACATACAGTGACCTGGCAATACCCCAAAAAACAAGAACGAGCTCTGAGACGTGGGAACTCTGTTGACCGCAATCCCTAATCCTCTCCAACCACACTAAAGGCAGCCGTGGATTGCGCCTAACGCTCCCTATGCAACTCGGCACGGCCTGAGAAACTAGCTAGCCTGAAGATAGAAAATAAGCCTACCTTGCCTCAGAGAAATACCCCAAAGGAAAAGGCAGCCCCCACATATAATGACTGTGAGTTAAGATGAAAAGACAAACGTAGAGATGAAATAGATTTAGCAAAGTGAGGCCCAACTTTCTGAACAGAGCGAGGATAGGAAAGCTAACTTTGCGGTCAACACAAAACCCTACAAAAACCACGCAAAGGGGGCAAAAAGACCCTCCGTACCGATCTAACGGCACGGAGGTACACCCTCTGCGTCCCAGAGCTTCCAGCAAGCAGAAAAAAACAAATTGACAAGCTGGACAGAAAAAAACAGCAAACAAATAGCAAAGAGGAACTTAGCTATGCAGAGCAACAGGCCATAGGAACGATCCAGGAGGAAACAGGTCCAATACTAGAACATTGACTGGAAGCCAGGATCAAAGCACTAGGTGGAGTTAAATAGAGAAGCACCTAACGACTTCACCACATCACCTGAGGAAGGAAACTCAGAAGCCGCAGTACCACTTTCCTCCACCAACGGAAGCTCACAGAGACAACCAGCCGAAGTACCACTTGTGACCACAGGAGGGAGCTCTGCCACAGAATTCACAACAGGGTACATGGTGATGTTCCATTGTTGTCAATTTCGCCTTCCACTCCTTCTGAAGTCCCTGAGTTTTTATCAGATTACCGGGATGTATTTGAAGAGCCCAAATCCGGTGCCCTACCTCCTCATAGGGATTGCGATTGTGCTATTAATTTGTTTCCAGGTAGTAAGTTTCCTAAGGGCTGACTGTTTAATTTATCTGTGCCAGAGCATGCCGCTATGCGGAGTTATATAAAGGAATCCTTGGAGAAGGGTCATATTCGCCCGTCGTCGTCACCATTGGGAGCAGGCTTCTTTTTTGTGGCCAAGAAGGATGGCTCTTTGAGACCTTGTATTGATTACCGCCTTCTTAATAAGATCACAGTCAAATTTCAGAATCCTTTGCCGCTGCTGTCTGATTTGTTTGCTCGGATTAAGGGGGCTAGTTGGTTCACCAAGATAGATCTTCGAGGGGCGTATAATCTTGTGCGAATTAAACAGGGCGATGAATGGAAAACAGCATTTAATATGCCCGAGGGCCATTTTGAGTACCTGGTTATGCCATTCGGGCTTTCTAATGCTCCATCTGTTTTTCAGTCCTTTATGCATGACATCTTCCGAGAGAACCTGGATAGATTCATGATTGTATATTTGGATGACATTTTGGTCTTTTCGGATGATTGGGAGTCTCATGTGAAGCAGGTCAGAATGGTGTTCCAGGTCCTTCGTGCAAATTCCTTGTTTGTGAAGGGGTCAAAGTGTCTCTTTGGAGTTCAGAAGGTTTCATTTTTGGGTTTCATTTTTTCCCCTTCTACTATCGAGATGGACCCTGTTAAAGTTCAGGCCATTTATGATTGGACTCAGCCGACATCTGTGAAGAGCCTGCAGAAGTTCCTGGGCTTTGCTAATTTTTACCGTTGCTTCATCGCTAATTTTTCTAGTATTGCTAAACCGTTGACTGATTTGACCAAGAAAGGTGCTGATGTGGTCAATTGGTCCTCTGCAGCTGTAGAGGCTTTTCAGGAGTTGAAGCATCATTTTTCTTCTGCCCCTGTGTTGTGCCAGCCAGATGTTTCGCTCCCGTTTCAGGTCGAGGTTGATGCTTCTGAGATTGGAGCAGAGGCTGTTTTGTCGCAAAGAAGTTCTGATGGCTCGGTGATGAAACCAGGTGCCTTCTTTTCTAGAAAATTCTCGCCTGCTGAGCGCAATTATGATGTTGGCAATCAAGAGTTGTTGGCCATGAAGTGGGCATTCGAGGAGTGGCGACATTGGCTTGAAGGAGCTAAACATCGCGTGGTGGTCTTGACGGATCACAAGAATTTGACTTATCTCGAGTCTGCCAAACGGTTGAATCCTAGACAGGCTCGATGGTCGCTCTTTTTCTCCCGTTTTGATTTTGTGGTTGCATACCTTCCGGGATCTAAGAATGTGAAGGCTGATGCCCTGTCAAGGAGTTTTGTGCCTGACTCTCCGGGTGTTCCGGAGCCGGCGGGTATTCTTAAAGAGGGGGTAATTTTGTCTGCCATCTCCCCTGATTTGCGGCGCGTGCTGCAGAAGTTTCAGGCTGATAGACCTGACCGTTGTCCTACGGAGAAACTGTTTGTCCCTGATAGATGGACTAGTAGAGTTATTTCTGAGGTTCATTGTTCGGTGTTGGCTGGTCATCCTGGAATCTTTGGTACCAGAGATTTGGTGGCTAGATCCTTTTGGTGGCCTTCTTTGTCACGGGATGTGCCTTCTTTTGTGCAGTCCTGTGGGACTTGTGCTCGGGCTAAGCCCTGCTGTTCTCGTGCCAGTGGGTTGCTTTTGCCCTTGCCGGTCCCGAAGAGGCCCTGGACGCATATTTCCATGGATTTTATTTCTGATCTCCCTGTTTCTCAAAGGATGTCGGTCATTTGGGTGGTTTGTGATCGCTTCTCTAAGATGGTCCATTTGGTACCCTTGTCAAAATTGCCTTCCTCCTCTGATTTGGTGCCATTGTTTTTCCAGCATGTGGTTCGTTTGCGTGGCATTCCGGAGAACATCATCTCGGACAGAGGTTCCCAGTTTGTTTCGAGGCTTTGGCGGTCCTTTTGTGCTAAGATGGGCATTGATTTGTCTTTTTCTTCGGCTTTCCATCCTCAGACTAATGGCCAAACCGAACGAACTAATCAGACTTTGGAAACATATCTGAGATGTTTTGTTTCTGCTGATCAGGATGATTGGGTGTCCTTCTTGCCTTTGGCTGAGTTCGCCCCTAATAATCGGGCCAGCTCAGCTACTTTGGTTTCTCCTTTTTTCTGTAATTCTGGTTTCCATCCTCGTTTCTCTTCAGGGCAGGTTGAGCCTTCGGACTGTTCTGGTGTGGATACTGTGGTGGACAGGTTGCAGCAGATTTGGACTCATGTGGCGGACAATTTGACATTGTCCCAGGAGAAGGCTCAACGTTTCGCTAACCGCCGGCACTGTGTTGGTCCCCGACTTCGTGTTGGGGATTTGGTTTGGTTGTCATCTCGTCATGTTCCTATGAAGGTTTCTTCTCCTAAGTTTAAGCCTCGTTTCATTGGGCCATATAAGATTTCTGAAGTTCTTAATCCTGTGTCATTTCGTTTGGACCTTTGTTGTGAATTCTGTGGCAGAGCTCCCTCCTGTGGTCACAAGTGGTACTTCGGGTGGTTCTCTCTGTGAGCTTCCATTGGTGGAGGAAAGTGGTACTGTGGCTTCTGAGTTTCCTTCCTCAGGTGATGTGGTGAAGTCGTTAGGTGCTGCTCAATTTAACTCCACCTAGTGCTTTGATCCTGGCCTCCAGTCAATGTTCTAGTATTGGACCTGTTTCCTCCTGGATCGTTCCTGTGGCCTGCTGCTCTGCATAGCTAAGTTCCTCTTTGCTATTTGTTTGCTGTTTTTTTCTGTCCAGCTTGTCAGTTTGCTTTTTTCTGCTTGCTGGTAGCTCTGGGACGCAGAGGGTGTACCTCCGTGCCGTTAGTTCGGTATGGAGGGTCTTTTTGCCCCCTTTGCGTGGTTTTTGTAGGGTTTTGTGTTGACCGCAAAGTTACCTTTCCTATCCTCGCTCTGTTCAGAAAGTTGGGCCTCACTTTGCTAAATCTATTTCATCTCTACGTTTGTCTTTTCATCTTAACTCACAGTCATTATATGTGGGGGCTGCCTTTTCCTTTGGGGTATTTCTCTGAGGCAAGGTAGGCTTATTTTCTATCTTCAGGCTAGCTAGTTTCTCAGGCTGTGCCGAGTTGCATAGGGAGCGTTAGGCGCAATCCACGGCTGCCTTTAGTGTGGTTGGAGAGGATTAGGGATTGCGGTCAACAGAGTTCCCACGTCTCAGAGCTCGTTCTTGTTTTTTGGGTTATTGCCAGGTCACTGTATGTGCGCTGACCTCTATGTCCATTGTGGTACTGAATTACCTTTCATAACAGTACTGGAGGCCAAAAGTACTAATGATTCTCAATAGAGGGAAAAAAGAAGTTCTGAGACCATTTTTTTTTCTCTGCACTGTGTTTTGCCTTTTTTTTCCCCTAGACTTTTGGGTGGTTCAGGACACAGGTGTAGCAATGGACATTAAAGGTCTGTCTTCATGTGTGGATCAGCTCACGGCAAGAGTACAAAGTATTCAAGACTTTGTGGTTCAGAATTCTATGTTAGAACAGAGAATTCCTATTCCTGATTTGTTTTTTGGAGATAGAACTAAATTTCTGAGTTTCAAAAATAATTGTAAACTATTTCTGGCTTTGAAACCTCGCTCCTCTGGTGACCCAGTTCAACAAGTTAGGATCGTTATTTCTTTTTTGCGTGGCGACCCTCAGGACTGGGCATTTTCTCTTGCTTCAGGAGATCCTGCATTAAGTAATATCGATGCATTTTTCCTGGCGCTCGGATTGCTGTACGATGAGCCTAATTCTGTGGATCAGGCAGAGAAGAATTTGCTGGCTCTGTGTCAGGGTCAGGATGAAATAGAGGTATATTGTCAGAAATTTAGAAAGTGGTCCGTACTCACTCAGTGGAATGAAGGTGCGCTCGCAGCTATTTTCAGAAAAGGTCTCTCTGAAGCCCTTAAGGATGTCATGGTGGGATTTCCTATGCCTGCTGGTCTGAATGAGTCTATGTCTTTGGCCATTCAGATCGGTCGACGCTTGCGCGAGCGTAAATCTGTGCACCATTTGGCGGTATTACCTGAGCTTAAACCTGAGCCTATGCAGTGCGATAGGACTTTGACCAGAGTTGAACGGCAAGAACACAGACGTCTGAATGGGCTGTGTTTCTACTGTGGTGATTCCACTCATGCTATCTCTGATTGTCCTAAGCGCACTAAGCGGTTCGCTAGGTCTGCCACCATTGGTATGGTACAGTCAAAATTTTTTCTGTCTGTTACCTTAATCTGCTCTTTGTCATCGTATTCTGTCATGGCATTTGTGGACTCAGGCGCTGCTCTGAATTTGATAGACTTGGAGTATGCTAGGCGTTGTGGGTTTTTCTTGGAGCCCTTGCAGTGTCCTATTCCATTGAGAGGAATTGATGCTACGCCTTTGGCCAAGAATAAGCCTCAGTACTGGACCCAGCTGACCATGTGCATGGCTCCTGCATATCAGGAGGTTATTCGCTTTCTGGTGTTGCATAATCTGCATGATGTGGTCGTGTTGGGGTTGCCATGGCTACAAGTCCATAATCCAGTATTAGATTGGAAATCCATGTCTGTGTCCAGCTGGGGTTGTCAGGGGGTATATGGTGATGTCCCATTTCTGACTATTTCGTCATCCACCCCTTCTGAGGTTCCTGAGTTCTTGTCTGATTACCGGGATTTATTTGATGAGCCCAAGTCCGATACCCTACCTCCGCATAGGGATTGTGATTGTGCTATCGATTTGATTCCTGGTAGTAAATTCCCAAAAGGTCGACTGTTTAATTTATCTGTGCCTGAGCACGCCGCTATGCGGAGTTATGTGAAGGAGTCTTTGGAGAAGGGGCATATTCGCCCGTCATCGTCGCCATTAGGAGCAGGGTTCTTTTTTGTAGCCAAGAAGGATGGTTCACTGAGACCTTGTATAGA
This sequence comes from Ranitomeya imitator, assembly GCF_032444005.1. Taxonomy (NCBI): domain Eukaryota; kingdom Metazoa; phylum Chordata; class Amphibia; order Anura; family Dendrobatidae; genus Ranitomeya; species Ranitomeya imitator. Next base: position 999,243,088 of record NC_091282.1, read on the forward strand.
TTACCGCCTTCTAAATAAGATCACGGTTAAATTTCAGTACCCCTTGCCATTGTTATCTGATTTGTTTGCTCGGATTAAGGGGGCTAGTTGGTTCACCAAGATAGATCTTCGTGGAGCGTATAATCTTGTGCGTATTAAGCGAGGCGATGAGTGGAAAACTGCATTTAATACCCCCGAGGGCCATTTTGAGTATCTAGTAATGCCATTCGGACTTGTCAATGCTCCATCAGTGTTTCAGTCCTTTATGCATGACATCTTCCGAGAGTACCTGGATAAATTCCTGATTGTGTACTTAGATGACATTTTGATCTTCTCGGATGATTGGGAGTCTCATGTGAAGCAGGTCAGAACGGTGTTTCAGGTCCTGCGTGCTAATTCTTTGTTTGTGAAGGGATCAAAGTGTCTCTTTGGTGTTCAGAAGGTTTCATTTTTGGGGTTCATCTTTTCCCCTTCTAATATCGAGATGGATCCTGTTAAGGTCCAAGCCATCCATAATTGGACTCAGCCGACATCTCTGAAAAGTCTGCAAAAGTTCCTGGGCTTTGCTAATTTTTATCGTCGCTTCATCTGCAATTTTTCTAGTATTGCTAATCCATTGACCGATTTGACCAAGAAAGGTGCTGATTTGGTCAATTGGTCTTCTGCTGCGGTGGAAGCTTTTCAAGAGTTGAAGCGTCGTTTTTCTTCTGCCCCTGTGTTGTGTCAACCAGATGTTTCGCTTCCGTTCCAGGTCGAGGTTGATGCTTCTGAGAGTGGAGCAGGGGCTGTTTTGTCGCAGAGAAGTTCTGATTGCTCGGTGATGAAACCATGCGCCTTCTTTTCCAGGAAGTTTTCGCCTGCTGAGCGAAATTATGATGTGGGCAATCGAGAGTTGCTGGCCATGAAGTGGGCATTCGAGGAGTGGCGTCATTGGCTTGAAGGAGCTAAGCATCGCGTGGTGGTCTTGACTGATCATAAGAACTTGACTTATCTCGAGTCCGCCAAGCGGTTGAATCCTAGACAAGCTCGTTGGTCGTTGTTTTTTGCCCGTTTTGACTTTGTGATTTCATACCTTCCGGGCTCTAAAAATGTGAAGGCGGATGCTCTGTCTAGGAGTTTTGTGCCCGACTCTCCGGGTGTATCTGAGCCGGCGGGTATCCTCAAAGAGGGAGTAATTGTGTCTGCCATCTCCCCTGATTTGCGGCGGGTGCTGCAAAAATTTCAGGCTAATAAACCTGATCGTTGCCCAGCAGAGAAACTGTTTGTCCCTGATAGGTGGACGAATAAAGTTATCTCTGAGGTTCATTGTTCGGTGTTGGCTGGTCATCCTGGAATCTTTGGTACCAGAGAGTTAGTGGCTAGATCCTTTTGGTAGCCATCTCTGTCGCGGGATGTGCGTACTTTTGTGCAGTCCTGTGGGATTTGTGCTCGGGCTAAGCCCTGCTGTTCTCGTGCCAGTGGGTTGCTTTTGCCCTTGCCGGTCCCGAAGAGGCCTTGGACACATATCTCTATGGATTTTATTTCAGATCTTCCCGTCTCTCAAAAGATGTCAGTCATTTGGGTGGTCTGGGATCGCTTCTCTAAGATGGTCCATTTGGTAGCCTTGTCTAAATTGCCTTCCTCCTCTGATTTGGTGCCATTGTTTTTCCAGCATGTGGTTCGTTTACATGGCATTCCAGAGAATATCGTTTCTGACAGAGGTTCCCAGTTTGTTTCGAGGTTTTGGCGAGCCTTTTGTGGTAGGATGGGCATTGACTTGTCTTTTTCCTCGGCTTTCCATCCTCAGACTAATGGCCAGACCGAACGAACCAATCAGACCTTGGAAACATATCTGAGATGCTTTGTTTCTGCTGATCAGGATGACTGGGTGTCCTTTTTGCCTTTGGCTGAGTTCGCTCTTAATAATCGGGCCAGCTCGGCTACCTTGGTTTCACTGTTTTTCTGCAACTCTGGGTTCCATCCTCGTTTCTCTTCAGGGCAGGTTGAGTCTTCGGACTGTCCTGGTGTGGATACTGTGGTGGACAGGTTGCAGCAGATTTGGACTCATGTAGTGGACAATTTGACTTTGTCCCAGGAGAAGGCTCAACGTTTCGCTAATCGCAGACGCTGTGTGGGTCCCCGACTTCGGGTTGTGGACTTGGTTTGGTTATCTTCTCGTCATATTCCTATGATGGTTTCCTCTCCTAAGTTTAAACCTCGTTTTATTGGTCCGTATAGGATTTCTGAGGTTCTTAATCCTGTGTCTTTTCGTCTGACCCTTCCAGATTCTTTTTCCATACATAACGTATTCCATAGTTCATTGTTGCGTAGATACGTGGCACCTATGGTTCCATCTGTTGATCCTCCTGCCCCGGTTTTGGTGGAGGGGGAGTTGGAGTATATTGTGGAGAAGATTTTGGATTCTCGTGTTTCAAGGCGGAAACTCCAGTATCTGGTTAAATGGAAGGGTTATGCTCAGGAAGATAATTCCTGGGTCTTTGCCTCTGATGTCCATGCTCCCGATCTTGTTCGTGCCTTTCATATGGCTCATCCTGGTCGTCCTGGGAGCTCTGGTGAGGGTTCGGTGACCCCTCCTCAAGGGGGGGGTACTGTTGTGAATTCTGTGGCAGAGCTCCCTCCTGTGGTCACAAGTGGTACTTCGGCTGGTTCTCTCTGTGAGCTTCCGTTGGTGGAGGAAAGTGGTACTGCGGCTTCTGAGTTTCCTTCCTCAGGTGATGTGGTGAAGTCGTTAGGTGCTTCTCTATTTAACTCCACCTAGTGCTTTGATCCTGGCCTCCAGTCAGTGTTCTAGTATTGGACCTGTTTCCTCCTGGATCGTTCCTGTGGCCTGCTGCTCTGCATAGCTAAGTTCCTCTTTGCTATTTGTTTGCTGTTTTTTTCTGTCCAGCTTGTCAATTTGTTTTTTTCTGCTTGCTGGTAGCTCTGAGACGCAGAGGGTGTACCTCTGTGCCATTAGTTCGGTACGGAGGGTCTTTTTGCCCCCTTTGCGTGGTTTTTGTAGGGTTTTGTGTTGACCGCAAAGTTACCTTTCCTATCCTCGCTCTGTTCAGAAAGATGGGCCTCACTTTGCTAAATCTATTTCATCTCTACGTTTGTCTTTTCATCTTAACTCACAGTCATTATATGTGGGGGCTGCCTTTTCCTTTGGGGTATTTCTCTGAGGCAAGGTAGGCTTATTTTCTATCTTCAGGCTGGCTAGTTTCTCAGGCCATGCCGAGTTGCATAGGGAGTGTTAGGCGCAATCCACGGCTGCCTTTAGTGTGGTTGGAGAGGATTAGGGATTGCGGTCAACAGAGTTCCCACGTCTCAGAGCTCGTTCTTGTTTTTTGGGTTATTGCCAGTTCACTGTATGTGCGCTGACCTCTATATCCATTGTGGTACTGAATTACCTTTCATAACAGACCTTCCAGCTTCTTTTGCCATCCATAATGTGTTCCATAAGTCGTTGTTGTGGAGATACGTGGCGCCTATGGTTCCCTCCGTTGATCCTCCTGCCCCGGTGTTGGTCGAGGGGGAGTTGGAGTATGTGGTGGAGAAGATTTTGGATTCTCATGTTTCGAGACGGAAACTCCAGTACCTGGTCAAGTGGAAGGGTTATGGTCAGGAAGATAATTCCTGGGTTTTTGCCTCTGATGTTCATGCTGCCGATCTAGTTCGTGCCTTTCATTTGGCTCATCCTGATTGGCCTGGGGGCTCTGGTGAAGGTTCGGTGACCCCTCCTCAAGGGGGGGTACTGTTGTGAATTCTGTTGTCGAACTCCCTCCTGTGGTCGTGAATGGTACTTCGGCGAGTTCTGTCCATGGACTCCCTCTGGTGGCTGTGAGTGAAGCTGCTGCTTCTGAGGTTCCTTACACAGGTGACGTGGTTTATCCTTTGGTTGGCTGCTCTATTTAACTCCGCTCAGATCGTTACTCCATGCCAGCTGTCAATGATCCTGCATTGGTTCAGTTCGCTCTTGGATCTTTCTGGTGACCTGCCTTCTCCAGCAGAAGCTAAGTTCCTGCTAGTTATTATTTGTTCATTGTTTCCTTGTCCAGCTGAATATCATGATTTTGCCTTGCTAGCTTGAAGCTCTGGGTTGCAGAGTGGCATCTCCGCACCGTTAGTCGGTGCGGAGGTCTTTTTGCACACTCTGCATGGTCTTTTGTAGTTTTTTGTGCTGACGGCAAAGATACCTTTCCTATCCTCTGTCTGTTTAGTAAGTCTGGCCTCCCTTTGCTGAAACCTGTTTCATTTCTGCGTTTGTGACTTTCATCTTTACTCACAGTCAATATATGTGGGGGGCTGCCTTTTCCTTTGGGGAATTTCTCTGAGGCAAGGCAGGCTTTATTTTCTATCTCTAGGGCTAGCCAGCTCTTAGGCTGTGAAGAGGAGTCTAGGGAGTGTCAGGAACACTCCACGGCTATTTCTAGTTGTTGTGATAGGATTAGGGGTTGCGGTCAGCAGAGCTCCCACATCCCAGAGCTTGTCCTGTGTGAGTTTAACTATCAGGTCATGCCGGATGGTCCTAACCACCAGGTCCATAACAGAGCGGGGTCCTGTGAAGCCGAACACCGCCGCATGGAGTGAGAATGGTGCGCAGGACCTTCGTGATGTAACCAACTAATAGATTGATCTCACTGCACTCCGTACTTTCTCTCACTCTCGGGTTTGGGTAGCGGTCACGTGACTGGTTACGTCACGAAGGTCCTGCGCACCATTCTCACTCCATGCGGCGGCGTTAGGCTTCACAGGACCCCGCTCCCACCCGGAGACTTGCTTAAGGTGGCTGCTACCGGCCGGAGCAGCCACTTGTTTGGACTCTTAATCCGCCTATTGTGATTGTTTCTGGAACCACGACAGCAGCACTACAGCCCTCCAGTTTATCAAGGACTCATCACTGGAGGTAGGGAGAAGCATATGCACTCTGTACCTTATCCTTCCAGCGGGCTGTTATTCATGTCACAGTGATATCTATTTAGTACATCTTTATAGTATACCATCTTTGCTGTATAAGCTTATTTTGTTATATAGGTCACCTAGTAGTACTCTCGTTGCTATCATCCAGTGCGTACCTGTATACACTTAGGTGTATACGATGTTTGAGACTTTATAAATATTTACAAACCGTTTGTGGAGGTTTGTTGATGTCGCTGCAAGGATTTTTTAGCATATTGATATTTTGCGCCACCAAGTTTCAGCTACATACGATTTATTCCCTCCATAAATCTTCTATTTAATTAAGGTCTGGAGACTCCATGACCTTAATGTGCTTCTTTTTGAGCAACTCCTTTTTTGCCTTGGCTGTATGTTTTGGGTTATTGTCTTGCTGGAAGACCCAGCCACGACTCATTTTTAATGTCCTGGAGGAGGATATCACTCAAGATTTTACAGTACCTGGTGTTAGGGTTGGCGGATTGCACTGAATAAAAAAGAAAATGAAGTGCAATCACAACCTGGGGTCCACCGTTCAGAGAAGATCACTGCTGCTAGTGAACAATGACAGAACACAACAGCAAGAGTTACCTTAAACACACTGAGTTAACGCCACTCAGTGTGAACGCAACACTGAGTACCAGCTCAGTAACATCACCGAGAGGTATGGCACGAGTAAGCCAAGTGCTATACCCTGTTAACGTCACAGGGAAAATAGCACGTGGATTTGGCTAGCTCTGCAACTAAAGGTGCTAACCGCACACACAAATGAAGCAGATGCTGGGCCAGGAGAGAGAGCTCTTTGACGCTAGGTACAATAACCTATCGCTTTCACAGAGAAGTATAGCATAAGGGTTGAGCTTGCTCTGTAATTGAACCGTGCTAACCGCACACAAGAAAGAAAGAGATGCTAAGCTAAGCAGCTAGTTACCCCTGTCACTTCTGAATCTGTGCCTGACCAGCACCCTAAGCATGTAGCAGACTAAAGACTCAGGCATTGAGTTTAGGAAACAAAACTGAATAAGTGTGCAACCTGCCTGCCAACGATTAAAGTCTCAGAGCAATGACACACGCACAAACGTGCAGACAGAGTGGTAAAATAGTCACCCACACACCAAATGTAAATTACACTAAAGCACCTGCGTGCATCGCTGAGAGCCTTTTATATGCTAGGCTACACCCCAAACACTCATGCCCAGTCAACCGAGACATCGCCCACGGGCCAATCCGGGACTGCCACAGCATCAGAGCAGCTAATATCTGACCACCAATGAGAAGTCGCCACATGACTGACATAGTAAGGTGATCTCGGGACTTAGACTCCGGAGCACAAGACTGCACCTGTGTTGTGAATTCTGCTTTTGGGTTCCCTCCAGTGGTTGTAGGTGGTAATGCAGTTGTCCCTGAGTTGCAGTCCTGGTCAGGTGTTTCTGCTGATTGCAGTTCTGACTGGGGTATTTAGGTGTGCAGGATTCATTAGTCCTTGCCAGTTGTCCATGGTTCTGGGAGGTTTTGGATCTTTGTCTGGTTTCTCCTGCCTTGCTGCCAATTCAGCAAAGATAAGTGTCTGGTGTTTGTTTCTTTGGCTCACATGCTGTGTGCTTAATAATTCTGTGCTATTCATTTGTTTTCTCTTGTCCAGCTTAGACTATGTCAGTGTTTTCTCAGTCTTGTTGGATTCTCTGGAGTTGCAGATATACGCTCCACATCTTTAGTTGTATCGTGGAATTTTTTGTATTTTCTGCTGTGGATATATTTGGATTGATTTTAATACTGACCGCTGAGTATTCTGTCCTATCCTTTCCTATTTTAGCTAGAGTGGCCTCTTTTGCTAAATCCTGTTTCCTGCCTGCATGTGTCTTTTCCTCTACTACTCACAGTTAATATTTGTGGGGGGCTGCCTATCCTTTGAGGTTCTGCTCTGAGGCAAGGTAGAATTTCTATTTCCATCTATAGGGGTATTTAGTCCTCCAGCTGTGTCGAGGTGTCTAGGATTTGTTAGGCACACCCCATGGCTACTTCTAGTTGCGGTGTTAAGTTCAGGATTTGCGGTCAGTACAGTTTCCACCAACTCCAGAGAAAGTTCCATGCGGCTCCAAGGTCACCGGATCATAACAGTACAACTGGCCGATAATGAGTTAAATGCATCTCAGAAGAAGGGAAGAAAGGTGTTGAGTCATTTTTTTTTCTGCACTCTGTTTTGTCTTCTCTTCCCTCTTTTTCTCTGGGTGGCTGAGGAGTCTTGTGCTAGCATGGATATTCAGGAATTAGCTTCTCGTGTGGACCAGCTTGCTGCTAGGGTACAGGGTATTTCTGATTATATTGTTCAGACTCCTGTTTTATAGCCGAAGATTCCTACTCCTGATTTGTTTTTTGGTGACAGGTCCAAATTTTTGAGTTTTAAAAACAACTGTAAACTGTTTTTTGCTCTGAGACCTCGATCCTCCGGTGATTCCATTCAGCAGGTTAAAATCATCATCTCCCTGCTGCGTGGCGATCCACAGGATTGGGCATTCTCCCTGGAATCTGGGAATCCGGCTTTGCTTAATGTAGACTCCTTTTTTCAGGCTTTAGGATTATTATATGATGAACCTAATTCTGTGGATCAAGCGGAGAAGACCTTGTTGGCCCTCTCTCAGGAACAAAAGGCGGCAGAATTGTATTGTCAGAAATTTGGAAAAAGGTCTGTGTTGACTAAATGGAATGATGATGCTTTGGCGGCAATTTTCAGAAAGGGTCTTTCTGAATTAAAGATGTTATGGTGGGGTTTCCCACGCCTTTCAGTCTGAGTGATACTATGTCTCTGGCCATTCAGATTGATCGGCGCTTGCGGGAGCGCAGAACTGTGCGTACTGTGGCGTTGTCCTCAGAGCAAATTCCTGAGCCAATGCAGTGTGATAGGATTCTGTCTAGAACGGAACGACAAGGTTTCAGACGTCAGAATAGGTTGTGTTATTATTGTGGCGGCGCTTCTCATGTCATTTCTGTCTGCCCTAAGCGGACAAAGAGGATTGCCAGTTCATTTACCATCAGTACTATACAACCTAAATTTCTGTTATCTGTGTCCTTGATTTGCTCATTGTCATCATTTTCTGTCATGGCGTTTGTGGATTCAGGCGCCGCCTTAAACTTAAAGGGACACTGTCACCTGAATTTGGAGGGAACAATCTTCAGCCATGGAGGCGGGGTTTTTGGGTTTTTGATTCACCCTTTCCTTACCCGCTTGCTGCATGCTGGCTGCAATATTGGATTGAAATTCATTCTCTGTCCTCCATAGTACACGCCTGCGCAAGGCAAGATTACCTTGTGCAGGCATGTACTATGGAGGACAGAGAATAAACTTCAATCCAATATTGCAGCCAGCATGCAGCCAGCGGGTAAGGAAAGGGTGAATCAAAAACCCAAAAACCCCGCCTCCATGGCTGAAGATTGTTCCCTCCAAATTCAGGTGACAGTGTCCCTTTAATTGACTTTGAGTTTGCCAGGCGTTGTGGTCTTCCCTTGCAGCCTTTGCAGAACCCTATTCCTTTAAGGGGCATTGATGCTACACCTTTGGCAAAAAATAAGCCCCAGTTTTGGACACAGGTAACATAACATAGTTAGTAAGGCCGAAAAAAGACATTTGTCCATCCAGTTCAGCCTATATTCCATCATAATAAATCCCCATATCTACGTCCTTCTACAGAACCTAATAATTGTATGATACAATATTGTTCTGCTCCAGGAAGACATCCAGGCCTCCCTTGAACCCCTCGACTGAGTTCGCCATCACCACCTCCTCAGGCAAGCAATTCCAGATTCTCACTGCCCTAACAGTAAAGAATCCTCTTCTATGTGGGTGGAAAAACCTTCTCTCCTCCAGATGCAAAGAATGCCCCCTTGTGCCCGTCACCTTCCTTGGTATAAACAGATCCTCAGCGAGATATTTGTATTGTCCCCTTATATACTTATACATGGTTATTAGATCGCCCCTCAGTCTTTTTTCTAGACTAAATAATCCTAATTTCGCTAATCTATCTGGGTATTGTAGTTCTCCCATCCCCTTTATTAATTTTGTTGCCCTCCTTTGTACTCTCTCTAGTTCCATTATATCCTTCCTGAGCACCGGTGCCCAAAACTGGACACAGTACTCCATGTGCGGTCTAACTAGGGATTTGTACAGAGGCAGTATAATGCTCTCATCATGTGTATCCAGACCTCTTTTAATGCACCCCATGATCCTGTTTGCCTTGGCAGCTGCTGCCTGGCACTGGCTGCTCCAGGTAAGTTTATCATTAACTAGGATCCCCAAGTCCTTCTCCCTGTCAGATTTACCCAGTGGTTTCCCATTCAGTGTGTAATGGTGATATTGATTCCTTCTTCCCATGTGTATAACCTTACATTTATCATTGTTAAACCTCATCTGCCACCTTTCAGCCCAAGTTTCCAACCTATCCAGATCCATCTGTAGCAGAATACTATCTTCTCTTGTATTAACTGCTTTACATAGTTTTGTATCATCTGCAAATATCGATATTTTACTGTGTAAACCTTCTACCAGATCATTAATGAATATGTTGAAGAGAACAGGTCCCAATACCGACCCCTGCGGTACCCCACTGGTCACAGCGACCCAGTTAGAGACTATACCATTTATAACCACCCTCTGCTTTCTATCACTAAGCCAGTTACTAACCCATTTACACACATTTTCCCCCAGACCAAGCATTCTCATTTTGTGTACCAACCTCTTGTGCGGCACGGTATCAAACGCTTTGGAAAAATCGAGATATACCACGTCCAATGACTCACCGTTGTCCAGCCTATAGCTTACCTCTTCATAAAAACTGATTAGATTGGTTTGACAGGAGCGATTTCTCATAAACCCATGCTGATATGGAGTTAAACAGTTATTCTCATAATCCAGAATAACATCCCTCCGAAACCCTTCAAATATTTTACCAACAATAGAGGTTAGACTTAATGGCCTATAATTTCCAGGTTCACTTTTAGAGCCCTTTTTGAATATTGGCACCACATTTGCTATGCGCCAGTCCTGCGGAACAGACCCCGTCGCTATAGAGTCCCTAAAAATAAGAAATAATGGTTTATCTATTACATTACTTAGTTCTCTTAGTACTCGTGGGTGTATGCCATCCGGACCCGGAGATTTATTTATTTTAATCTTATTTAGCCGGTTTCGCACCTCTTCTTGGGTTAGATTGGTGACCCTTAATATAGGGTTTTCATTGTTTCTTGGGATTTCACCTAGCATTTCATTTTCCACCGTGAATACCGTGGAGAAGAAGGTGTTTAATATGTTCGCTTTTTCCTCATCATCTACAACCATTCTTTCCTCACTATTTTTTAAGGGGCCTACATTTTCAGTTTTTATTCTTTTACTATTGATATAGTTGAAGAACAGTTTGGGATTAGTTTTACTCTCCTTAGCAATGTGCTTCTCTGTTTCCTTTTTGGCAGCTTTAATTAGTTTTTTAGATAAAGTATTTTTCTCCCTATAGTTTTTTAGAGCTTCAATGGTGCCATCCTGCTTTAGTAGTGCAAATGCTTTCTTTTTACTGTTAATTGCCTGTCTTACTTCTTTGTTTAGCCACATTGGGTTTTTCCTATTTCTAGTCCTTTTATTCCCACAAGGTATAAACCGCTTACACTGCCAATTTAGGATGTTCTTAAACATTTCCCATTTATTATCTGTATTCTTATTTCTGAGGATATTGTCCCAGTCTACCAGATTAAGGGCATCTCTAAGCTGGTCAAACTTTGCCTTCCTAAAGTTCAGTGTTTTTGTGACTCCCTGACAAGTCCCCCTAGTGAAAGACAGGTGAAACTGTACAATATTGTGGTCGCTATTTCCTAGATGCCCGACCACCTGCAGATTTGTTATTCTGTCAGGTCTATTAGATAGTATTAGGTCTAAAAGTGCTGCTCCTCTGGTTGGATTCTGCACCAATTGTGAAAGATAATTTTTCTTGGTTATTAGCAGAAACCTGTTGCCTTTATGGGTTTCACAGGTGACCATGCGCATGGCGCCAGCCCATCAGGAAGATTGTCGATTTCTGGTGTTGCATAATTTGCATGATGCTATCGTGCTGGGTTTTCCGTGGTTGCAGGTACATAATCCTGTGTTGGACTGGAAGTCTATGTCTGTGACTAGTTGGGGTTGTCAGGGGATTCATAATGATGTTCCTTTGATGTCAATCTCCTCTTCTTCCTCTTCAGAAATTCCTAAGTTTTTGTCTGATTTTCAGGATGTATTCGATGAGCCCAAGTCCAGTTCCCTTCCACCGCACAGGGACTGTGAATGTGCTATTGACTTGATTCCAGGCTATAAGTTTCCTAAGGGCTGACTTTTCAACCTGTCTGTGCTTGAACATGCCGCCATGCGGAATTATATTAAGGAGTCTTTGGCGAAAGGGCATATTCGGCCATCTTCTTCACCGTTGGGAGCGGGATTTTTTTTGTTGCTAAGAAGGATGGCTCCTTGAGACCCTGTATTGATTATCACCTCTTGAATAAGATCACGGTCAAGTTTCAATACCCTTTACCTTTGCTTTCTGATTTGTTTGCTAGGATTAAGGGGGCTAGTTGGTTTACTAAGTTTGACCTTTGGGGGGCATATAATCTTGTTCGTATTAAGCAGGGTGATGAATGGAAAACTGCGTTTAATATGCCCAAAGGTCATTTTGAATATCTTGTGATGCCATTCGGGCTCACTAATGCTCCATCTGTTTTTCAGTCCTTCATGCATTATATCTTCCGGACTTATCTTGATAAATTCTTGATTGTATATTTGGACGATATTTAGATTTTTTCTGATGATTTGGAGTCTCATGTGCAACAGGTCAGGATGGTATTTCAGATCCTTCATGACAATGCTTTGTTTGTGAAGGGGTCTAAGTGTCTCTTTGGGGTGCAGAAGGTTTCTTTTTTGGGCTTCATTTTTTCTCCCTCATCTATGGAGATGGATCCGGTTAAGGTTCAGGCCATTCATGATTGGATTCAACCCACATCCGTGAAGAGCCTTGAGAAATTTTGGGGTTTTGCAAATTTTTATCGCCGTTTCATTGCTAACTTCTCTAGCGTGGTTAAACCCTTGACCGATTTGACGAAGAAAGGCTCTGATGTGGCGAATTGGTCCTCTGCGGCTGTCGCTGCCTTTCAGGAGCTTAAACGCCAATTTACTTCTGCTCTGGTGTTGCGCCAACCGGATGTTTCTCTTCGGTTTCAGGTTGAGATTGACACTTCTGAGATTGGGGCAGGGGCCGTTTTGTCTCAGAGGGATCCTGTTGGTTCCTTGATGAAACTGTGTGCCTTCTTTTCCCGTAAGTTTTCGCCTGCTGAACGCAATTATGATGTCGGCAATCGGGAGTTGTTGGCTATGAAGTGGGCGTTTGAGGAGTGGCGACATTGGCTTGAGGGAGCTAAGCACCGTATTGTGGTCTTGACCGATCATAAGAATCTGATTTACCTCGAGTCTGCCAAATGGCTGAACCCTAGACAGGCTCGATGGTCCTTGTTTTTTTCCCGTTTTGATTTCGTAGTTTCGTATCTTCCGGGTTCTAAGAATATTAAGGCTGATGCCCTCTCTAGGAGTTTTTTGCCTGATTCTCCTGAGGTCCTTGAACCGGTCGGCATTCTGAAAGAAGGGGTGGTCCTTTCTGCCATCTCCCCTGATTTACGACGGGTTCTTCAGGAATTTCAGGCTGACAGACCTGACAGCTGTCCAGTGGGGAAACTGTTTGTTCCTGACAGATGGACTAGTAGAGTGATTTCTGAGGTTCACTGTTCTGTGTTGGCTGGTCATCCTGGTGTTTTTGGTACCAGAGATTTGGTTGGTAGGTTCTTTTGGTGGCCTTCTTTGTGACGTGATGTGCGTTCTTTTGTGCAGTCCTTTGGGACTTGTGCGCGGGCCAAGCCTTGTTGTTCCCGTGCTAGTGGGTTGCTTTTGCCATTGCCAGTCCCTGAGAGACCCTGGACGCATACTGTATTTCTATGGATTTTATTTCTCATCTTCTGGTTTCCCAGAAGATGTCTGTTATCTGGGTTGTTTGTGACCGGTTCTCTAGGATGGTTCATCTGGTGCCTTTGCCTAAATTGCCTTCCTCTTCAGATTTGGTTCCGTTGTTTTTTCAGCATGTGGTTCGTCTGCATGGTATTCCGGAGAATATTGTGTCCAACAGAGGTTCCCAGTTTGTTTCTATGTTTTGGCGGGCCTTTTGTGCTAGGCTGGGCATTGATTTGTCTTTTTCTTCTGCATTTCATCCTCAGACAAATGGCCAGACCGAGCGAACTAATCAGACTTTGGAGATGCTTTGTGTCTGCTGATCAGGATGATTGGGTGGCTTTTTTGCCATTGGCCGAGTTTGCCCTTAATAATCGGGCTAGTTTGGCTACTTTGGTTTCGCCATTCTTTTGTAATTTTGGTTTTCATCCTCGTTTTTCTTCTGGGCAGGTTGAGCCTTCTGACTGACCTGGGGATTCTGTGGTTGTCAGGTTGCAGCAGATTTGGGCTCATGTGGTGGTCAATTGGGTTGTTGTCTCAGGAGGAGGCTGAACGTTTTGCTAACCGTCGTCGGTATGTTGGTTTCCGGCTTCGGGTTGGGGATCTGGTCTGGTTGTCTTCCCATCATGTTCCTATGAAGGTTTCTTCCCCTAAGTTTATGCCTCGGTTTATTGGTCCTTATAGGATTTCTGAGATTATTAATCCGGTGTCTTTTCGATTGGCGCTTCCGGCTTCTTTTGCTATCCATAATGTCTTCCATAGATCTTTATTGCGGAAATATGTGGTGCCCGTTGTTCCCTCTGTTGATCCTCCGGCCCCTGTGTTGGTTGATGGGGAGTTGGAGTATGTGGTTGAGAAGATTTTGGATTCTCGTTTTTCTAAGGCGGAGGCTTCAGTACCTTGTCAAATGGAAGGGTTATGGCCAGGAGGATAATTCTTGGGTTTTTGCCTCTGATGTCCATGCTGCTGATTTGGTCCTTGCCTTTCATCTGGCTCGTCTTGATCGTCCTGGGGGCCCTGGTGAGGCTTCGGTGACCCCTCCTCAAGGGGGGGGTACTGTTGTGAATTCTGCTTTCGGGTTCCCTCTAGTGGTTGTAGGTGGTAATGCAGTTGTCCCTGAGTTGCAGTGCTGGTCAGGTGTTTCTGCTGATTGCAGTTCTGACTGGGGTATTTAGGTGTGCAGGATACATTAGTCCTTGCCAGTTGTCCATGGTTCTGGGAGGTTTTGGATCTTTGTCTGGTTACCCCTGCCTTGCTGCCAATTCAGCAAAGATAAGTGTCTGGTTTTTGTTTCTGTGGCACACATGCTGTATGCTTAATAATTCTGTGCTATTCATTTGTTTTCTCTTGTCCAGCTTAGATTGTGTCAGTGTTTTCTCAGTCTTGTTGGATTCTCTGGAGTTGCAGATATACGCTCCACATCTTTAGTTGTATGGTGGAATTTTTTGTATTTTCTGCTGTGGATATTTTTGGAAGGATTTTAATACTGACCGCTTAGTATTCTGTCCTATCCTTTCCTATTTTAGGTAGAGTGGCCTCTTTTGCTAAATCCTGTTTCCTGCCTGCGTGTGTCTTTTCCTCTACTACTCACAGTCAATATTTGTGGGGGGCTGCCTATCCTTTGGGGTTCTGCTCTGAGGCAAGGTAGAATTCCTATTTCCATCTATAGGGGTATTTAGTCCTCCGACTGTGTCGAGGTGTCTAGGATTTGTTGGGCACACCCCACGGCTACTTCTAGTTGCGGTGTTAAGTTCAGGATTTGCGGTCAGTACAGTTTCCACCAACTCCAGAGAAAGTTCCATGCGGCTCCAAGGTCACCGGATCATAACACACCTGCATATCACTGGTTGCCATAGACTTGGCTGAAAAGCCAGCAGTAACCAAACGTATTTCATGAACCTGAGCAAAATGCTGGGACCGACGTTTAAGCAGCAACTGCAGAGGCAGACCCAGATTTGGAGACCGCAGTACAAGACAATGTTAGGACTGGCGGAACACACCAAATAATATTTAGAGAGGATATGAGGTGCGTTTGCAGTCCGGGGTCCACCGTGCAGAAAGGACACCTGCTGCTCGGTAATGGCGGACGAGATGGTGGTATAATGTGAATACACACACGGGTTAGCTTCACCCGGTATGAAGGAAGTGAACCCTGTTGCGTCACAGGGCCACGATACCGCTAAGAGAGTGCAAGCAAAGGGACACAGAACTCTGTTCCAAGACACAGGGAAAGAGTTCCTCTACACCTCTTACGCTTGACACCATTCCTGTGGTGTCAGTGGTAGAACTGAACTAATAATAATTTATCGCACAGACAAGAGTGTGTACAATGACGCTCTGGCGGATGCCACTAACCACCCTAACCATGGCCCTGGAAAGCGCATGGTGCCACACTGGGGGTCGCTGCTGAGAGCCGCTGAATTGTGTGCTGGATGTGCAGAGTAGCACTTTCTGGCAGTAGGTAGCTTCCACCATTCACAAGCACGCAACAACACTAGGGATAGGAATGATTCCGAGCTTTCATCCATCGACAGGCATTCATCTACAAATACAAACAAGTAAATAAGTTTACACTAGCGCATGGCCGAGAGGCATTGCGAACCTTTTATACCAGTAGTGTTCCAGGACCTTCCTCGTGGTCCAATAGGAGCCGCAACAGGACCTGAGCATGTGACCCCCGACCTCCAGTGGGAGGTCATCCCATGGGCATGCTCAATATGGGAAAAGCAGGACTTAGTCCCAGAAAGGCCTGCTTGCTGCTGATCAGTGCTTGCTACAAAGGCAGCAGTAACCATTCGCACAGTATCAGCTTGAGCCAGATGCTGAGACCAATGTCGCCACTGAACATGTTCCACTGTGGCTGGAGGAGCATGGGACACCGCAGTGGACATGGTCCGAGATTCCCCCTGTGCAGCGGCGGGAACTCGACACCTAACAGACAATGCTTGGGATTTATCCCACACAGCAGGGGAATCCCAACACCTAACATTACTTCCCTGCTAACATCCCCTAGTGACATTCACCATGCTTGAAGACTGCAATAAGCCGAGGGGCATGAATATGCTGTATAGGCTCCCAGGTCCTATCCTCTTGTCCATGAATCTTCCAGTCAATCAAAAAAATATTATGCCACACACCACCTTTGACTCGACAATAGCATTGACCTCAAAATCATCTGAGGACGTATCTGAACCCCTAGCAGAAGTCCCAAAAACCGGGCCATATACGTGGGTTTTAAAAGAGAAACATGAAAAGTGTCGGTGTCGGTCAAGTGCAGTGGAAGACTGAGGTGATAAACTGCAGTATCCAGCTATTCAAGAACCTTAAAAGGACCGATGTAGCAGGGAGCAAATCTAGTGGAATCAATACGCAGCTTGATGTTATGATCTGACAGCCACACTAAATCTCCCGGGGCAAAGACTGGAGAAGGATGATGATGCAAGTTGGCGGAAGCCCTCATTCTCTCCTTTGACAGTTTACTTGCATCCTGTAAGTGATCCCAGATGTCACAAGCCTCCACTGTTCAGTCCACCACCCTCGAGTCAGAAGATGAGATGGGCATGGGCACAGGGAAACTCGGATACTGACTGTAGTTTAGGAGAAAAGGGGTCTGCCCCGTGGAATCGTAGACAACATTGTTTAACACAAACTCTGCCCTTGGCAGCAGGGACGACCAGTTGTTATGCCTGGCGGACACAAAATGGCATAGATAAGTGACCAGTGACTAATTGGTCCTCTCCACCAGCCCATTCGTCTCAGGATAGTACACAGAAGACAAATTGAGCTCTATATTGAGAAGGCTAATAACCTCCCTCCAGAAATGAGACGTGAACTGGGGACCTCAGTCACTGAAAATCTTGTCAGGCATCCCATGAAGGTGGAATATATGCTTGATAAACAATACCGCCAGAGCCCATGCGGATGGTATACGAGGAAGAGGAACCAGGTGTAGTATTTTGGAAAAATAATCAGTGACAATCCAAATGACCTTGTTATTATGCGACTTAGGCAAGTCCACTATAAAGTCCATCCCAACCATCTTCCATGGCCTATCTGCCACAGGCATGGGATAGAGCAAGCCTGAGGGTATCTGCTTGGAAGGCCGATTCCTGGCACATTAGACAAAGTCTTGCACGCAATCCTTGACATCGTGCACCATCTGAGGCCACCAACAAGACCTCTATAGAATATCAGTAGTCCTTTTAATACCAAATTGACCACACAACTTGGAGGTATGTGCCCAAGAGAGACCCTCCAGCTGCAGATTAGGTGGTACAAAAGATTTGCCCAGTGGTACCTGCTCTAGATACACTGGGGCCACCATTTGAAGGTTCTCCGAAGGGACAATTAGATGTGGCTCATCCCCATCCTCAGATGAGACTACTAAACTGGACTAGGCATCATTGTGTAAATTTCTCTCCCGGACAAAAACCGAATGGTAAAATTGAACCGGGAGAAGAATAAGGACCACCTGGCCTGACGAGAATTCAGCTGTTGGGCAGTCTGAAGATAAATAAGATTTTTGTGGGCCGTGAAGACCTTAAAGGAATGCCAAACTTCCTCCAGGAGAAGCCTCCATTCTGAAAAAGTCAATTTTATGGTGAACAGCTCCCTGTCCCGGCTGGTGAAATGGTCTTAGAGAAAAAAGAAACATGGATATTTCTGACCTTGAGCATCCTTTTAATACAGTACTTCCCCAGCTCCTACAGAAGAGACATCCACCTCCAAGATGAAAAGCTTGTCAAAATTGGGCCGATGCAGAACTGGCGCCCTAGTGAAATGAGACTTCAGGGAGATAAAGGCTTTTGGAGACCTCCTCAGACCACAGCCTAGGATTAGCTCCCTTCTTGGTGAGGGTTACCAATGCTTATGTGGAGAAGTGGGGAATGAACTGGCGGTAATAATTGATAAACCCCATAAAGCGCTGCACCACTTTAAGGGATTGTGTTTCCTGATAGTTCAACACCGACTCCAGCTTGGCAGGGTCCATATCTAAACCCGTGGCCAAAACGATGTACCCAAGAAATGGTAAGGACTCTTGCTCAAACACAGACTTTTCCAGTTTGGCAAAAAAGAGAATTTGCACATAAGAGCTCAAAAACTTTGCACACATCTTTACAGTGAGTGTCAATATTTGAGGAATAGATGAGCATGCCATCAAAATACACTACCACAAATGTGGATAATAATTCCTGAAATATGTAATTTACAAAATCTTGAAAGACTGTAGGAGCATTACAGAGACCAAATGGCATGACCGAGTACTCATAATGACCATCCCAGGTATTGAAGGCGGTCTTCCATTCGTCCCCTTCATGTATACAAATGAGATTATAGGTTCCACTCAAGTCCAACTTCATAGCACCACATAGCCTATCGAAAAGCTGGGGATTAATGGCAGAGTATATTTGTTTTTAATAGCGATCACGTTCAAACCCCTACAATCACATGCAGGGACGTAGCTCTCCACTCTTCTTTTGAATAAAGAAGAAGCCAGTCAAAGCAGGAGACACTGACTTCCTGACAAACACTCTTGCCAAATTCTCTCTGATTTATGCAGACATAGCCTCAGTCTCTGAGAGAGATAATGAGCAGACATGACAACGAAAAGGATCTGCCCCTGGAAGGATGTTTATAGGGCAATCATAGTTATGAGGAGGAAGAGTCTCCATAGCCCTTTTGGAGAAAACATCTGTGTACTGCCAGTAGTGCCTAGGTAGGGAGGATAAGTCACTTGTGACCTCAGATGCCCCAATCAGAACTTGGGCCCTATGACATTGATCCTCACATGAACTAATACATCCCTGTATGCCCCCTGTTGCCTAGTTGATACGGTGTGAATGCCAGCGCAACCAAGGTATGCCCAGAAATACCTTATCCATGCCCTAAGAGAAACAAAATTATCTCCTGATGTTTTGGAGACATCATAGGGGTAAGAGGTAAAGTCTGATGGGTAATTTGAGTATTAATGACGGACCCATTAACCCCCCAAACGATGATTGGCTTTGGGAGCATCACTAAGGGAATTGCGTGCCGTTGAGCAAAGGTGGAAGACAAAAAAATGCCCTCAGCCCCGGAATCCACACTGGCATTTGTAGTGAGAGTAGTCGACTCCTATTACAGGGAAAACTTAAAGGTTAAATTGAAGTACAAATCTACCATGTCTAGTGAGCCTCCTCCTATAGCCATCAACCTGCCTATATACATAGCAGGTAGGTTGTAGACATACGGGACGGGAATTAGCTTCCACCCGAGAGACTTCCATGGTCTCCTCATGATAGCTCATCAGAGCCAGAGCTTTCAAAGGATTAACAAAGTTTGGGGCTCACCGAATCCTTTGACTACAATGGACTCACTCTAATCTTTAGTCAGCCTGTCGATGCGAGTTGACACAGATATTAAGTCCTCCAGAGTAGTGGGAATCTCCCTAGTCGTCAAAGCATCCTTTACATGGTCAGCTAGGTCCCTTCAGAGTACGGGGATCAGGACCTTATCTGGCCATTCCAACTCGGAATCTAAAGTCCGGAACTGGATGGCAAGCTGACTGACCGTGGAAGAGCCCAGGATTAACACCAAGAGTTGGAGTACGGTATCATGGGTAATCCGAGGTCCCAAAAAGACTTGTCTCTGAGCGTCCAGATAAGAATGCAACCTGCCTGCCAGCGTGTGCAGTCTCAGAACAAAGACACACATAAATGTGCAAACAGAGTGGTAGAGTAGTCACCCACACACACCAAACACAAATGACACTAGCACGCCCATAGGCGCCACTGAGAGCCTTTTAAATGCTAGGCTTCACCCCAAAACACTCATCTCCAGTTGACCGAGACATCGCCCATGGGTCAATCTGGGACTGACACATCATTAGCGCAGCTAACGCTCGACGACCAATGAGAAGCCGCCACATCACGGACATGCTCAGTAAGGTGATCTCGGGACTTAGACTCCAGAGCACAAGACTGCACCTGCGTATTACTTGTTACCATAGACATGGCTGAAAAGCCAGCAGTAACCAATGTATACCACGAGCCTGAGCAAGATGCTGGGACTGATGTCTGTGCTGAGCAGCAACTGCAGTGGCCAGACCAGAATGGGAGATCGCAGTACCAGGCAATGCTTGGGATCTATCCCCGGCAGCGGAAGAATCCCGACGACTAACACATGGCTCTATCAATTCTCCCAAAGATGCGGTGAAGTATTCCTGTGCCCCTAGCAGAGAAACACTCCCAAAACATGTTTCCACCTCCATGCTTGACAGTGGGGATGGTGTTCTTTAGGTCATAGGCAACATTTCTCTTCCTCCAAGCATGACGAATTGAGTTAATTCCAAAGACCTCAATTTTTGTCTTATCTGACCAAAGCACCTTCTCCGAATCACTTACAGAATCATCCAGGTGTTCGTTGGCATACTTCAGACCAACCTGCATATGTACCTTCTTGTGCAAGGGGACCTTGCAGGCACTGCAGGATTTTAAACCTTTACGGCATAATATGTTACTAATGGTTTTCTTGGTAACTGTGGTCCCAGCTGCCTTGAGATAATTAACAAGTTCCACCCAGTGTAGTTTTAGGCTGGTCTCTCACCTTCCACAAGGTGAGATTTTGCATGGTGTCCCAGATCGATGTCGATTAACAGTCATTTTGTGTTTCTTCCATTTTCTTACTATTGCACCAACAGTTGTCTCCTTCTCACCCAGCATCTTACTTATGGTTTTGTAGCCCTTTCCAGCTTTATGCAGATCTATGATCTTGTCCCAGACATCCTTATAAAGCTCTTCTGTGATGCCCATGCTGTAGAATTTAGAGTCTGACTGATTAATTGAGTCTGTAGACTGGAGTCTTTTATAAAGATGACTATGTAAGACAGCTGTCTTTAATGCAGGTAAGAAGTAGATTAGGAGCATCTGGTTGGTAGGAGATCAAAAACTTATTTCACACTGCAAAATTCAAATACATCTATATAATTTATTTAATGCGATTTTCTGGGTTTTATTTTTAATATTAACCTACCCTTAAACTTATAGATTGTTCATGTCTTTGTCAGTGGGCAAACTTAAAAAAAATAGCAAGGGTTCAAACAAATATTTCCTTCACTGGATATACTAGCAAAATACTACTACTTTTATGGAAAGGCACAGGGAATTTAAATTTACTACCTGGTAGGCCACTGTAAAAAAAAATGTTTTGTTTTTCCAATGTCCAATAGGCAATACATTCCTTATAATAGCACAAGCTGGAGGTAGGTAACTGAAGTATGTTTCTGTATGATTAAAGACATTGCATGCAATGTGGTGGTCGGTTTCCAAATGATCTGACAACCAGAATCTAATTGGTAGGGTTGAGCGACCTTGACCTTTTTAGAGTCGAGTCGTGTTTCGCGAAACCCGACTATCTTAGAAGTCGAGTCGAGTGGAATTGGCCGATTATGGCGAAAAGTCGGGTATCGCCCGAAACACGAAACCCAATGCAAGTCAATGGGGGAGCATAGTCGGCAGTGAGTGGAGGCCAGGAAAACAC
Organism: Ranitomeya imitator; assembly: GCF_032444005.1. Classification (NCBI taxonomy): domain Eukaryota; kingdom Metazoa; phylum Chordata; class Amphibia; order Anura; family Dendrobatidae; genus Ranitomeya; species Ranitomeya imitator. Next base: position 999,264,500 of record NC_091282.1, read on the forward strand.
CTACACTGCCCATTTTAATGGCAAAAACATCCATTCTTGTTACAGAAGCTTGTCAATCGTAATTTAGCTTATAATAATTGGAAGGCATTTGAAATTGGGGGTCATTTGGCTAAAGTTGTGGTGGGTAGGGCTGGTTCAAGTAATTAGTGGGCCCAGTAAATCTGGACCACGTTACGGCAGTGGAGCAGGGAGAGGTAAGTATTTCAACTTTGCAAGTGCTGTGATCCTGAGCAAGCAGGGAAAGCCCACTCGTTGGCATTGGCACTGGCACAGGGCCCCTCAAAGTACAGCGGTGTGTTTGCACTGCGGGGGCGCCTCCCACCGGCAGCAACACTTTTGCGTACTATGAGAGGCCCTGTGCCAGTGACGTCGCCAACTAGTATTCCTCCCCCCACCTGATGAAGGAACCTGCACTTTCATCTGCACCTTCCTCTTTGTCCCCGTGTAAGGTGGTATGGTATGCGGGAAGAGGAACCTGACTTTCAGCAGGGTCACAATCTTGCTGTGTAGCGTGCACGGGGAATTTTGCGTTATGGGTCAATGTACCAGCAGACTCATCTATCACTGGCTGGGCAATGGGCAGGATGAGGAGGAAACACAGATATAGGCCCAAAGAATAAAGTTGGCTAAATGCAGTTCAAAATTGGTAACACAGGACTATCCAGGGGGCATTGCAGTGGAGGACAACTGGAATGAGAGGCTGACACAGAGAATAGGCCCAAATCAGTAAGTAGTCGAAATGCAGTTCAAAATTGGCAACCGTAGTAAACAGGCGGCACAGCTTTGTTCAGTGGAGGAGAACAGCAAGGAGTGGCAGACACGATAGTAGGCTCCAACCCAACTAGTAGGCCAAATGCAGTCTAACATTAACAACTACTTAACGAGAGCCTGAAAATGGAATTTCAGGACAGGAAACCAGGAGAACAGCAAGGAGTGGCAGACACCGATAGTAGGCCCCAAACCAACTAGTACGCCAAATGCAGTTGTTCCATTTAACCACAATTTAATGAGAGCCTGAAGATAGAAGTTCAGGAAAGGCAACCTGGAGAACACCTTGGAGTGTAACACACCATCTCTCTACACCCCATACCCAATTTGTAGGCCTAATGCAGCGTAGTTTCCAACAACTACTAAACGAGAGCCGGAAGATCGAAGCTCAGGAAAGGCAACCTGGAGAACACCTTGGAGTGGAACACACCATCTCTCTACACCCCATACCCAATTTGTAGGCCTAATGCAGTGTAGTTTCCAACAACTACTAAACGAGAGCATGAAGATCGAAGCATTGGCGAGGAAACCTGGGGAACACCTTGCAGTGGAACACACCATCTCTCTACACCCCATACCCAATTTGTAGGCCTAATGCAGTGCAGTTTCCAACAACTACTAAACGAGAGCATGAAGATCGAAGCATTGGCGAGGAAACCTGGGGAACACCTTGGAGTGGAACACACCATCTCTCTACACCCCATACCCAATTTGTAGGCCTAATGCAGCGTAGTTTCCAACAACTACTAAACGAGAGCCAGAAGATTGAAGCTCAGGAAAGGCAACCTGGAGAACACCTTGGAGTGGAACACACCATCTCTCTACACCCCATACCCAATTTGTAGGCCTAATGCAGCGTAGTTTCCAACAACTACTAAACGATAGCCAGAAGATTGAAGCTCAGGAAAGGCAACCTGGAGAACACATTGGAGTGGAACACACCATCTCTCTACACCCCATACCCAATTTGTAGACCTAATGCAGTGTAGTTTCCAAGAACTACTAAACGAGAGCCGGAAGATTGAAGCTCAGGAAAGGCAACCTGGAGAACACCTTGGAGTGGAACACACCATCTCTCTACACCCAATACCCAATTTGTAGGCCTAATGCAGTGTAGTTTCCAATAACTACTAAACGAGAGCCGGAAGATCGAAGCTCAGGAAAGGCAACCTGGAGAACACCTTGGAGTGGAACACACCATCTCTCTACACCCCATACCCAATTTGTAGGTCTAATGCAGCGTAGTTTCCAACAACTACTAAACGAGAGCATGAAGATCGAAGCAATGGAGAGGAAACCTGGGGAACACCTTGGAGTGGAACACACCATCTCTCTACACCCCATACCCAATTTGTAGGCCTAATGCAGTGTAGTTTCCAACAACTACTAAACGAGAGCCGGAAGATCGAAGCTCAGGAAAGGCAACCTGGAGAACACCTTGGAGTGGAACACACCATCTCTCTACACCCCACACCCAATTTGTAGGCCTAATGCAGTGTAGTTTCCAAGAACTACTAAATGAGAGCATGAAGATCGAAGCAATGGAGAGGAAACCTGGGGAACACCTTGGAGTGGAACACACCATCTCTCTACACCCCATACCCAATTTGTAGGCCTAATGCAGTGTAGTTTCCAACAACTACTAAACGAGAGCCGGAAGATCGAAGCTCAGGAAAGGCAACCTGGAGAACACCTTGGAGTGGAACACACCATCTCTCTACACCCCATACCCAATTTGTAGGCCTAATGCAGTGTAGTTTAAACAACTACTAAACGAGAGCATGAAGATCGAAGCATTGGCGAGGAAACCTGGGGAACACCTTGGAGTGGAACACACCATCTCTCTACACCCCATACCCAATTTGTAGGCCTAATGCGGCGTAGTTTCCAACAACTACTAAACGAGAGCCGGAAGATCGAAGCTCAGGAAAGGCAACCTGGAGAACACCTTGGAGTGGAACACACCATCTCTCTACACCCCATACCCAATTTATAGGCCTAATGCAGTGTAGTTTTCTACAACTACTAAACGAGAGTCGGAAGACCGAAGCAATGTGGACGAAACCTGGGGAACACCTTGGAGTGGAACACACCATCTCTCTACACCCCATACCCAATTTGTAGGCCTAATGCAGAGTAGTTTCCAACAACTACTAAACGAGAGCCGGAAGATCGAAGCTCAGGAAAGGCAACCTGGAGAACACCTTGGAGTGGAACACACCATCTCTCTACACCCCATACCCAATTTGTAGGCCTAATGCAGTGTAGTTTTCTACAACTACTAAACGAGAGTCGGAAGACCGAAGCAATGTGGACGAAACCTGGGGAACACCTTGGAGTGGAACACACCATCTCTCTACACCCCATACCCAATTTGTAGGCCTAATGCAGCGTAGTTTCCAACAACTACTAAACGAGAGCCGGAAGATCGAAGCTCAGGAAAGGCAACCTGGAGAACACCTTGGAGTGGAACACACCATCTCTCTACACCCCATACCCAATTTGTAGGCCTAATGCAGTGTAGTTTCCAACAACTACTAAACGAGAGCATGAAGATCGAAGCAATGGAGAGGAAACCTGGGGAACACCTTGCAGTGGAACACACCATCTCTCTACACCCCATACCCAATTTGTAGGCCTAATGCAGCGTAGTTTCCAACAACTACTAAACGAGAGCCGGAAGATCGAAGCTCAGGAAAGGCAACCTGGAGAACACCTTGGAGTGGAACACACCATCTCTCTACACCCCATACCCAATTTGTAGGCCTAATGCAGTGTAGTTTCCAACAACTACTAAACGAGAGCATGAAGATCGAAGCAATGGAGAGGAACCTGGGGAACACCTTGGAGTGGAACACACCATCTCTCTACACCCCATACCCAATTTGTAGGCCTAATGCAGTGTAGTTTCCAACAACTACTAAACGAGAGCATTAAGATCGAAGCAATGGCGAGGAAACCTGGGGCACACCTTGGGGAGGCAGACACCGTTAGTAGGCCCTACCAAAGTTGTACCCCCAATGCAGTTTTAAAATTCCTAGAGGCTGAAAACAAGACTATTGACGCTCAGCTATTTTCAAAGGAACACAGCTGAATTGAGTGGCGCAGACAGACACAGGTAGTAGGACTTAACCCAAAAATGTGGCTCACTGCAGCTTAAAAAAGTTACAGGGGTACACAAGCAGCAGTGCTCAGGGCAGTGGAGGACAATTTCAATAATGGACCGCAGACAGACTTTGTACGCCTACTATTAAAAAAAGGATGCTCTATGCAATTAAAAATAGGCTCCAGGGGTCCACGGGCAGCAGTGGTGTGGTCAGTGGACGAGTATTGGAAGGAGGGACCGCAGACAGGCGTAGTAGGCCTAACATAACAAAATTAGGCTGTAGACACTGTAAAATTGGTTCCAGGGGTACACGGGCAGCAGTAGTGTGGTCAGCGGAGGAAAATTGGAATTAGAGACTGCAGACAGACTTTGTAGGCTGTCCCCTGTGGACCATGCATCCAACACATTAACCCAGTGCGCCGTAATGGACACATAACGTTTTGTGGACATGCCTACTGGTCCATGCGTCTCTTGTCAGGTGCACCTTTCTACTGTTTGATTGCCTGAGTGCTATGACAATGCAGACTTTTTCATGACGGTGGAGGGCTGGGATGGCTTTTCTCGCAAAAGAAATGTCGACTGGGTAGCTTGAACCGTTGCACAGCGTAGTTCATCTGGGCTTTCTAAATATAAAACAAAGAAAAAAAGGAGGCTACATGCACTTTCAGCTGGGTTCCAGGGGTACACGGCCAGCATTGGTCTGGTCAGTGGAGAACTATTGGAAGGAAGGACCGCAGACACGCTTCGAAGGCCTAACATAATAACAGATGGCTGTAGGCAATTTTAAATTGGTTCCAGGGGTACACGGGCAGCAGTGGTGTGGTCAGTGGAGGCCTAGTGGAAGGAGTGACCGCAGACAGGCATCGAAGGCCTAACATAATAACACATGGCTGTAGGCAATTTAAAATTGGTTCCCTGGGTACACAGGCAGCAGTGGTGTGGTCAGTGGAGGCCTAGTGGAAGGAGTGACCGCAAACAGGCATCAAAGGCCTAACATAATAACACATTGCTGTTGGCAATTTTAAATTGGTTCCAGGGGAACACGGGCAGCAGTGGCCTGGTCAGTGTAGTAGTAGTAGAAAGAACGGACCGCAGACAGGCATCGAAGGCCTAAAATAAAAAAATTGGGCTGGCTGTAGGCGATTTTAAATTGGTACCAGGGGTACACGGGCAGCAGTGGTGTGGTCAGTGGAGGCCTAGTGGAAGGAGTGACCGCAGACAGGCATCGAAGGCCTAACATAATAACACATTGCTGTTGGCAATTTTAAATTGGTTCCAGGGGAACACGGGCAGCAGTGGCCTGGTCAGTGTTGTAGTAGTAGAAAGAACGGACCGCAGACAGGCATCGAAGGCCTAAAATAAAAAAATTGGGCTGGCTGTAGGCAATTTTAAATTGGTTCCAGGGGTACACGGGCAGCAGTGGTGTGGTCAGTGGAGGCCTAGTGGAAGGAGTGACCGCAGACAGGCATCGAAGGCCTAACATAATAACACATGGCTGCAGGAAATTTTAAATTGGTTCCGTGGGTACACGGGCAGCAGTGGTGTGGTCAGTGGAGGCCTAGTGGAAGGAGGGACCGCAGACAGGCTTCGAAGGCCTAACATAACAAAAATGTCAATACAATGGTATTGTCAGTGCCAGGCATTGAAGGATGTCAGCGCATAGACTAAACATTGGTGGATCTGTGAGAGATAATTTTGCAAGTGGTAGAGCACTGTTTGAGCTGGGGGGGGGAACTGTCTTGTGGCACAGGCCCAGGGCCCCTCATATTGCAACGGTGTGTCTGACGTTGGGTGCGCACCACCACCGCCAGAGACACTTTATTGTACTATGAGGGACCCAGTGGCAGTGCCGTCGACCAAAAGCGGGCACACCCACCTCTTCAGAAAAAAAACAGCACTCTCACGGGTGCTGGCGCCAAGTGGCGATACCACGGCCCCGTGTGGGGAGTTTGGCCATTTAGGGAGGTGTAAACATGTCGTATGCTGGACAATCAGGTGCAGCAAATTACGATATTGGAAAAGTCATTCATAATAGTCCACAGGCAAGACCTTTTCATAGGAAAGCTAGGTGTCAGCCGGGCAAGGTGGGGCAAAAGATTTCGAAATCCAGTTGTGGTTCATTTTAATGAAGGTTAGATCATCTACATTTTGGGTAGCCAGACGAGTCCTTTTTTCTGTTAGTATTGAACCTGCAGCACTGAATACTCTTTCTGATAGGACACTAGCTGCCGGGCAAGCAAGCTCCTGCAATGCATATTCTGCCAATTCTGGCCAGGTGTCTAATTTGGATGCCCAGTAATCAAATGGGAATGACGGTTGAGGGAGAACGTCGATAAGGGATGAAAAATAGTTTGTAACCATACTGGACAAATGTTGTCTCCTGTCACTTTGAATTGATGATGCAGTATCTGTCCTGTCTGCGGTCATAGCAAAATCACTCCACAACCTGGTCAGAAAACCCCTCTGGCCAACGCCACTTCTGATTTCTGCCCCTCTAACACCTCTGGTCTGCTGGACCCTGCAGCTCATGTGAGAACGATCACGGGCGCTGTGTGCAGGGAATGCCAGAAGCAAACGGTCAACAAGAGTTGATTGTTTGGTTGCTAATATTATTTCCAAGTTCTCATGTGGCATTATATTTTGCAATTTGCCTTTATAGCGAGGATCAAGGAGGCAGGCCAACCAGTAATCGTCATCGTTCATCATTTTAGTAATGCGTGTGTCCCTTTTAAGGATACGTAAGGCATAATCCACCATGTGGGCCAAAGTTCCAGTTGTCAAATCTGCGGTTGTGCTTGGTTGAGGGGCAGTTTCAGGCAAATCTACGCCACTTGTGTCCCTCAAAAAACCAGAACCCGGCCTTGCCACGCCACCAATTTCCAGTGGCCCCGGAAAAGCTTCCTCATTTAAAATATAATCATCCCCATCATCCTCCTCGTCCTCCTCCTCCTCGTCTTCGCCCGCTACCTCGTCCTGTACACTGCCCTGGCCAGACAATGGCTGACTGTCATCAAGGCTTTCCTCTTCCTCTGCTGCAGACGCCTGATCCTTTATGTGCGTCAAACTTTGCATCAGCAGACGCATTAGGGGGATGCTCATGCTTATTATGGCGTTGTCTGCACTAACCAGCCGTGTGCATTCCTCAAAACACTGAAGGACTTGACACATGTCTTGTATCTTCGACCACTGCACACCTGACAACTCCATGTCTGCCATCCTACTGCCTGCCCGTGTATGTGTATCCTCCCACAAAAACATAACAGCCCGCCTCTGTTCGCACAGTCTCTGAAGCATGTGCAGTGTTGAATTCCACCTTGTTGAAACGTCTATGATTAGGCGATGCTGGGGAAGGTTCAAAGAACGCTGATAGGTCTGCATACGGCTGGAGTGTACGGGCGAACGGCGGATATGTGAGCAAAGTCCACGCACTTTGAGGAGCAGGTCGGATAACCCCGGATAACTTTTCAGGAAGCACTGCACCACCAGGTTTAAGGTGTGAGCCAGGCAAGGAATGTGTTTCAGTTGGGAAAGGGAGATGGCAGCCATGAAATTCCTTCCGTTATCACTCACTACCTTGCCTGGCTCAAGATCTACAGTGCCCAGCCACGACTGCGTTTCTTTCTGCAAGAACTCGGACAGAACTTCCGCGGTGTGTCTGTTGTCGCCCAAACACTTCATAGCCAATACAGCCTGCTGACGTTTGCCAGTAGCTGCCCCATAATGAGAGACCTGGTGTGCAACAGTGGCAGCTGCGGATGGAGTGGTTGTGTGACTGCGGTCTGTGGACGAGCTCTCGCTTCTGCAGGAGGACGAGGAGGAGGAGGAGGGGTGCGAACGGCTACAGCCAACTGTTTCCTAGACCATGGGCTAGGCAGAACTGTCCCAAAATTGCTGTCCCCTGTGGACCCTGCATCCACAACATTCACCCAGTGTGCCGTAATGGACACGTAACGTCCCTGGCCATGCCTACTGGTCCATGCATCTGTTGTCAGGTGCACCTTTGTGCTCACAGATTGCCTGAGTGCATGGACGATGCGCTCTTTAACATGCTGGTGGAGGGCTGGGATGGCTTTTCTGGAAAAAAAGTGTTGACTGGGTAGCTCGTAGCGTGGTACAGCGTAGTCCATCAGGGCTTTGAAAGCTTCGCTTTCAACTAACCGGTAGGGCATCATCTCTAACGAGATTAGTCTAGCTATGTGGGCGTTCAAACCCTGTGTACGCGGATGCGAGGCTAAGTACTTCCTTTTTCTAACCATAGTCTCATGTAGGGTGAGCTGGACTGGAGAGCTGGAGATCATGGAACTAGCGGGGTGCCGGTGGACATGGCAGACTGAGAGACGGTGGGAGATGGTATTGTTGCCTCCGGTGCCCTAGATGCAGTGTTTCCTACTACGAAACTGGTGATTCCCTGACCCTGACTGCTTTGGCCTGGCAAAGAAACCTGCACAGATACTGCAGGTGGTGCGGAAAATGGTGGCCCTACACTGCCGGAAGGGATGTTGCGTTGATGACTAGCTTCATTGGCCGAGGGTGCTACAACGTTAAGGGACGTTTGGTAGTTAGTCCAAGCTTGCAAATGCATGGTGGTTAAATGTCTATGCATGCAACTTGTATTGAGACTTTTCAGATTCTGCCCTCTGCTTAAGGTAGTTGAACATTTTTGACAGATGACTTTGCGCTGATCAATTAGATGTTGTTTAAAAAAATGCCAGACTGCACTCTTTCTAGCATCGGATACCTTTTCAGGCATTGCAGACTGAGCTTTAACCGGATGGCCACGCTGTCCTCCAACAGGTTTTGGCTTTGCCACGCATTTTGGGCAAGATACGGGCCCGGCAGATGGAACCTGTTGCGATGTTGATGCCTGCTGCGGCCCCTCCTCCTCCGCTTCAGAACTGCTGCCGCCTGCACCCTGTTCCCCCAATGGCTGCCAATCGGGGTCCAGAACTGGGTCATCTATTACCTCTTCTTGTAGCTCGTGTGCAACTTCGTCTGTGTCACCGTGTCGGTCGGTGGTATAGCGTTCGTGATGGGGCAGCATAGTCTCATCAGGGTCTGATTCTTGATCATTACCCTGCGAGGGCAATGTTGTGGTCTGAGTCAAAGGACCAGCATAGTAGTCTGGCTGTGGCTGTGCATCAGTGCACTCCATGTCAGATCCAACTTGTAATGGGCATGGACTGTTAACTGCTTCACTTTCTAAGCCAGGGAAGGTATGTGTAAAGAGCTCCATGGAGCAACCCATTGTGTCGCCTGCTGCATTCTTCTCTGTTGTTGTTTTTGCTGAAGAGGACAAGGAAGCGACTTGTCCCTGACCGTGAACATCCACTGACGACGCGCTGCTTTTACATTTACCAGTTTCACGAGAGGAGGCAAAAGAGCTAGAGGCTGAGTCAGCAAGATAAGCCAAAACTTGCTCTTGCTGCTCCGGCTTTAAAAGCGGTTTTCCTACTCCCAGAAAAGGGAGCGTTCGAGGCCTTGTGTAGCCAGACGACGAACCTGGCTCCACAGCTCCAGACTTAGGTGCAATATTTTTTTTCCCACGACCACCTGATGCTCCACCACTACCACTACCCTCATTACCAGCTGACAATGAACGCCCCCGGCCACGACCTCTCCCACCAGACTTCCTCATTGTTTTAAAAACGTAACCAAACTAACGGTATTTGTTGCTGTCACACAACTTACACGGTGAGCTATAACTTCAGTATGATTTAGCTACCCCTTTACAGGTGGGTGAGACAGCAAGGAAAATCAGGCACAATGTTACACACTCTGTTTTTGGTGGCAACAAATGAGAGAGATGCCACACACGCAGGACTGTCACTGAAACACAAATGTAAATATTAATCTCCCACTGATTTGTTTTTTTTGTTTTTTTTCAGGGAGACTTTAGAAAAAAAAATAATAGAATAAAATGATTTTTTAAGGAAGAATTTAGAAACCAAATAAAATAAAATGATTTCTTCAGGGAGAATTTAGAAAACAAATAAAACAAAAAATAGGCTTTCTATGGCCCACTGAGTGAGAGATGACGCACACAGGAGTCAGGAGTGGCACACAAGCCCAAAGGCCAATATTTTTCTCCCAATGATTGATGTAGTGATTTTTTTCAGGTAGATTTTGGAACCCAAATCAAGCTAAAAAAATAATAGGCTTTCTATGGCCCACAATTGGAGAGAGAGAGAGAGAGATGGCACACCCAGGAGTCAAGACTGGCACACAAGCAGAAAGGGCAATATTAATCTCCCACTGATTTGATTTTTTTTTTTTTTCAGGGAGACTTTAGAAAAAAAAAATAATAAAAAAAATGATTTTTTCAGGAAGAATTTAGAAAACAAATAAAATAAAACGATTTTTTCAGGGAGAATTTAAAAAACAAATAAAACAAAAAATAGGCTTTCTATGGCCCACTGAGTGAGAGATGACGCACACAGGAGTCAGGAGTGGCACACAAGCCCAGAGGCCAATATTTATCTCCCACTGATTGATGTAGTGATTTTTTCAGGTAGATTTTGGAACCCAAATCAAGCTAAAAAAATAATAGGCTTTCTATGGCCCACAATTGGAGAGAGAGAGAGAGAGATGGCACACCCAGAAGTCAAGACTGGCACACAAGCAGAAAGGGCAATATTAATCTCCCACTGATTTTATTTATTTTTTTTTTTTTCAGGGAGACTTTAGAAAAAAAAATAATAAAAAAAATGATTTTTTCAGGAAGAATTTAGAAACCAAATAAAATAAAACGATTTTTTCAGGGAGAATTTAGAAAACAAATAAAACAAAAAATAGGCTTTCTATGGCCCACTGAGTGAGAGATGACGCACACAGGAGTCAGGAGTGGCACACAAGCCCAGAGGCCAATATTTATCTCCCACTGATTGATTTATTGATTTTTTCAGGTAGAATTTAGAACCCAAATCAACCAAAAAAATAAATAGGCTTTCTATGGCCCACTATTTGTGAGAGAGATGGCACGCTCAGGACTGGCACACAAGCCCAGAGGCCAATATTAATCTCCCACTTTTTTTTTTTTCAGGGAAAATTTATAAACCCAATAAAAAAAATAATAACTAGGCTTTCTATGGCCCACTATCTGAGACAGAGAGATGGCACGCTTAGGACTGGCACACAAGCCCAAAGGCCAATATTAATCTCCCTTTTTTTTTCAGGGAGAATTTATAAAACCAAAAAAAAATAAATAAATAGGCTTTCTATGGCCCACTATTTGTGAGAGAGATGGCACGCTCAGGACTGGCACTGTTGTGAATTCTGTGGCTGAATTCACTCCTGTGGTCACAAGTGGTACTGCAGCCTCTGAGCTTCCTCCCTCAGGTGTTCTGGTGAGCTCGTTAACTGCTTCATTACTTAACTCCGCCTGATGCTGCTATCCTTGCTCCTTGTCAATGTTTCAGTGTTGGATCTGAGCTTCTCCTGATTGTTCCTGTGACCTGCTGCTCTGTATAGCTAAGTGCTTTTTGCTTTTTTGTTGCTTTTTTTCTGTCCAGCTTGTCTTTTGTTTTGCTGGAAGCTCTGAGACGCAAAGGGTGTACCGCCGTGCCATTAGTTCGGCACGGTGGGGTTTTTTTGCCCCCTTTGCGTGGTTTTGCTTTAGGGTTTTTTGTAGACTGCAAAGTTTGCTTTACTGTCCTCGCTCTGTCCTAGAATATCGGGCCCCACTTTGCTGAATCTATTTCATCCCTACGTTTTGTCTTTTCATCTTACTCACAGTCATTATATGTGGGGGGCTGCCTTTTCCTTTGGGGAATTTCTCTGGGGCAAGTCAGGCCTATTTTTCTATCTTCAGGCTAGCTAGTTTCTTAGGCTGTGCCGAGTTGCCTAGGTAGTTGTTAGGCGCAATCCACAGCCGCTTTTAGTTGTGTTTAGGATAGGATCAGGTGTGCAGTCTACAGAGTTTCCACGTCTCAGAGCTCGTTCTTGTATTTTTGGGTATTTGTCAGATCACTGTGTGCGTTCTGATCGCTAAGCACACTGTGTTTCTGGATTGCCTTCATAACACCTGTCATTAGCAAACATAACAGTACAAGGAGCCAAACTAATGATTCTCAATAGAGGGAAAGAAAAAGTTCTGACATCATTTTTTTTTTTTTTTTTTTTTTCTGCTCTGTGTTCACTTTTTTTTTTCCCCTAGACATTTGGGTGATTCTGGACACAGGTGTGGACATGGATATTCAGGGTCTGTGCTCTTCAATAGATAATCTCGTTATAAATGTACAAAAAATTCAAGACACTATTGATCAGAAATCTATGTTAGAACCAAGAATTCCTATTCCTGATTTGTTTTTTGGAGATAGAACTAAGTTTCTAAGTTTCAAAAATAATTGTAAGCTATTTCTGGCCTTGAAACCTCATTCTTCTGGTAATCCTATTCAACAGGTTTTGATTATTATTTCTTTTTTGCGCGGCGACCCTCAAGACTGGGCATTTTCTCTTGCGCCAGGAGACCCTGCATTGAATAGTGTCGATGCGTTTTTCCTGGCGCTCGGATTGCTGTACGATGAGCCTAATTCAGTGGATCAGGCTGAGAAAAATTTGCTGGCTTTGTGCCAGGGTCAGGATGATATAGAAGTATATTGTCAGAAATTTAGGAAATGGTCAGTACTCACTCAGTGGAATGAATCTGCGCTGGCAGCTTTGTTCAGAAAGGGTCTCTCTGAGGCTCTTAAGGATGTCATGGTGGGATTTCCTATGCCTGCTGGTTTGAATGAGTCTTTGTCTTTGGCCATTCAGATCGGTCGACGCTTGCGCGAGCGTAAATCTGTGCACCATTTGGCGGTACTGCCTGAGGTTAAACCTGAGCCTATGCAGTGCGATAGGACTATGACTAGAGTTGAACGGCAGGAATACAGACGTCTGAATGGTCTGTGTTTCTACTGTGGTGATTCCACTCATGCTATTTCTGATTGTCCTAAGCGCACTAAGCGGTCCGCTAGGTCTGCCGTCATTGGTACTGTACAGTCCAAATTCCTTCTGTCCATTACCTTGATATGCTCTTTGTCGTCGTTTTCTGTCATGGCGTTTGTGGATTCGGGCGCTGCCCTGAATCTGATGGATTTGGATTATGCTAAACGTTGTGGATTTTTCTTGGAGCCTTTGCGGTGTTCTATTCCATTGAGAGGAATTGATGCTACACCTTTGGCCAAGAATAAACCTCAATACTGGGCCCAGCTGACCATGTGCATGGCTCCTGCACATCAGGAAGTTATTCGCTTTCTGGTGTTGCATAATCTGCATGATGTGGTCGTGTTGGGGTTGCCATGGCTACAAACCCATAATCCAGTATTGGATTGGAATTCCATGTCGGTATCCAGCTGGGGTTGTCAGGGGGTACATGGTGATGTTCCATTTTTGTCGATTTCGTCATCCACCCCTTCTGAGGTCCCAGAGTTCTTGTCTGATTATCAGGATGTATTTGAAGAGCCCAAGTCCGATGCTCTACCTCCGCATAGGGATTGTGATTGTGCTATCAATTTGATTCCTGGTAGTAAATTCCCTAAAGGTCGATTATTTAATTTATCCGTGCCCGAACATGCCGCTATGCGCAGTTATGTGAAGGAATCCCTGGAGAAGGGACATATTCGCCCATCGTCATCACCACTGGGAGCAGGGTTCTTCTTTGTAGCCAAGAAGGATGGTTCGCTGAGACCGTGTATTGATTACCGCCTTCTTAATAAGATCACTGTTAAATTTCAGTATCCCTTGCCATTGTTATCTGACTTGTTTGCTCGGATTAAGGGGGCTAGTTGGTTCACTAAGATAGATCTTCGTGGTGCGTATAATCTGGTGAGAATCAGGCAAGGAGATGAATGGAAAACTGCATTCAATACGCCCGAGGGTCATTTTAAGTATCTAGTGATGCCGTTCGGACTTGCCAATGCTCCATCTGTGTTTCAGTCTTTTATGCATGACATCTTCCGTGAGTATCTGGATAAATTCCTGATTGTTTACTTGGATGACATTTTGATCTTCTCAGATGATTGGGAGTCTCATGTAAAGCAGGTCAGAATGGTTTTTCAGGTCCTGCGTGCTAACTCTTTGTTTGTGAAGGGATCAAAGTGTCTCTTCGGTGTGCAGAAAGTTTCATTTTTGGGGTTCATCTTTACCCCTTCTACTATCGAGATGGATCCAGTTAAGGTCCAAGCCATCCAGGATTGGATTCAGCCGACATCTCTGAAAAGTCTGCAAAAGTTCCTGGGCTTTGCTAATTTTTATCGTCGCTTCATCTGTAATTTTTCTAGCATTGCCAAACCATTGACCGATTTGACCAAGAAGGGTGCTGATTTGGTTAATTGGTCTTCTGCTGCTGTGGAAGCTTTTCAGGAGTTGAAGCGTCGTTTTTGTTCTGCCCCTGTGTTGTGTCAGCCAGATGTTTCTTTTCCGTTCCAGGTCGAGGTTGATGCTTCTGAGATTGGAGCAGGGGCGGTTTTGTCACAGAGAGGTTCTGATTGCTCAGTGATGAAACCATGTGCTTTCTTTTCCAGGAAGTTTTCGCCCGCTGAGCATAATTATGATGTGGGCAATCGAGAGTTGCTGGCCATGAAGTGGGCATTCGAGGAGTGGCGTCATTGGCTTGAAGGAGCTAAGCATCGCGTGGTGGTATTGACTGATCATAAGAACTTGACTTTTCTCGAGTCTGCCAAGCGCTTGAATCCTAGACAGGCCCGTTGGTCGTTATTTTTTGCCCGCTTCGACTTTGTGATTTCGTACCTTCCGGGCTCTAAAAATGTGAAGGCGGATGCTCTGTCTAGGAGTTTTGTGCCCGACTCTCCGGGTTTATCTGAGCCAGCGGGTATCCTCAAGGAAGGAGTCATTGTGTCTGCTATCTCCCCTGATTTGCGGCGGGTGCTGCAAAAATTTCAGGCGAATAAACCTGATCGTTGTCCAGCAGAGAAACTGTTCGTCCCTGATAGGTGGACTAATAAACTTATCTCTGAACTTCATTGTTCGGTGTTGGCTGGTCATCCTGGAATCTTTGGTACCAGAGAGTTAGTTGCTAGATCCTTCTGGTGGCCATCTCTGTCACGGGATGTACGTACTTTTGTGCAGTCCTGTGGGATTTGTGCTAGGGCTAAGCCCTGCTGTTCTCGTGCCAGTGGGTTGCTTTTGCCCTTGCCGGTCCCAAAGAGGCCTTGGACACATATTTCGATGGATTTCATTTCTGACCTTCCCGTTTCTCAAAAGATGTCAGTCATTTGGGTGGTCTGTGATCGCTTTTCTAAAATGGTCCATCTGGTGCCCTTGGCTAAATTGCCTTCCTCCTCTGATTTGGTACCTTTGTTCTTTCAGCATGTGGTTCGGTTGCATGGCATTACTGAGAATATTGTTTCTGACAGAGGTTCCCAGTTTGTTTCAAGGTTTTGGCGAGCCTTTTGTGGTAGGATGGGCATTGACCTATCCTTTTCCTCGGCTTTCCATCCTCAGACTAATGGCCAGACCGAACGAACCAATCAGACCTTGGAAACATATCTGAGATGTTTTGTTTCTGCAGACCAGGATGATTGGGTGTCCTTTTTGCCGTTGGCTGAGTTCGCCCTTAATAATCGGGCCAGCTCGGCTACCTTGGTTTCACCATTTTTTTGCAATTCTGGGTTCCATCCTCGTTTCTCTTCAGGACAGGTTGAGTCTTCGGACTGTCCTGGTGTGGATTCTGTGGTGGATAGGTTGCAGCAGATCTGGACTCAGGTAGTGGACAATTTGATCTTGTCCCAGGAGAAAGCTCAACTTTTCGCTAATCGCAGATGCCGTGTGGGTCCCCGACTTCGTGTTGGGGATCTGGTTTGGTTATCTTCTCGTCATATTCCTATGAAGGTTTCCTCTCCTAAATTTAAACCTCGTTTTATTGGTCCGTATAGGATTTCTGAGGTTCTCAATCCTGTGTCTTTTCGTTTGACCCTCCCAGACTCCTTTTCCATACATAATGTATTCCATAGGTCGTTGTTGCGGAGATACGTGGCACCTATGGTTCCATCTGTTGAGCCTCCTGCCCCGGTTTTGGTGGAGGGGGAATTGGAGTATATTGTGGAGAAGATTTTGGATTCTCGTGTTTCTAGACGGAAACTCCAGTATCTGGTTAAATGGAAGGGTTATGCTCAGGAAGATAATTCCTGGGTTTTTGCCTCTGATGTTCATGCTTCCGATCTTGTTCGTGCCTTTCATGCGGCTCATCCTGGTCGGCCTGGGGGCTCTGGTGAGGGTTCGGTGACCCCTCTTCAAGGGGGGGGTACTATTGTGAATTCTGTGGCTGAATTCACTCCTGTGGTCACAAGTGGTACTGCAGCCTCTGAGCTTCCTCCCTCAGGTGTTCTGGTGAGCTCGTTAACTGCTTCATTACTTAACTCCGCCTGATGCTGCTATCCTTGCTCCTTGTCAATGTTTCAGTGTTGGATCTGAGCTTCTCCTGATTGTTCCTGTGACCTGCTGCTCTGTATAGCTAAGTGCTTTTTCCTTTTTTGTTGCTTTTTTTCTGTCCAGCTTGTCTTTTGTTTTGCTGGAAGCTCTGAGACGCAAAGGGTGTACCGCCGTGCCGTTAGTTCGGCACGGTGGGTTTTTTTTGCCCCCTTTGCGTGGTTTTGCTTTAGGGTTTTTTGTAGACTGCAAAGTTCGCTTTACTGTCCTCGCTCTGTCCTAGAATATCGGGCCCCACTTTGCTGAATCTATTTCATCCCTACGTTTTGTCTTTTCATCTTACTCACAGTCATTATATGTGGGGGGCTGCCTTTTCCTTTGGGGAATTTCTCTGGGGCAAGTCAGGCCTATTTTTCTATCTTCAGGCTAGCTAGTTTCTTAGGCTATGCCGAGTTGCCTAGGTAGTTGTTAGGCGCAATCCACAGCCGCTTTTAGTTGTGTTTAGGATAGGATCAGGTGTGCAGTCTACAGAGTTTCCACGTCTCAGAGCTCGTTCTTGTATTTTTGGGTATTTGTCAGATCACTGTGTGCGCTCTGATCGCTAAGCACACTGTGTTTCTGGATTGCCTTCATAACACCTGTCATTAGCAAACATAACATGGCACACAAGCCCAGAGACCAATATTAATCTCCCACTTTTTTTTTTTTTTTTTCAGGGAAAATTTATAAACCCAATAAAAAAAATAAATAGGCTTTCTATGGCCCACTATCTGAGAGAGAGAGATGGCACGCTTAGGACTGGCACACAAGCCCAAAGGCCAATATTAATCTCCCACTGATTGATTTATTGATTTTTTCAGGTAGAATTTAGAACCCAAATAAAGCAAAAAAAAAATAGGCTTTCTATGGCCCACTGAGTGAGTGATGATGCACACAGGAGTCAGGAGTGGCACACAAGCCCTGAGGCCAATATTTTTCTCCCACTGATTGATGTAGTGATTTTTTCAGGTAGATTTTGGAACCCAAATCAAGCAAAAAAATATATAGGCTTTCTATGGCCCTCTGACTGAGAGATGGCACACACAGGAGTCAGGAGTGGCACACAAGCCCTGAGGCCAATATTTTTCTCCCACTGATTGATGTAGTGATTTTTTCAGGTAAATTTTAGAACCCAAATCAAGCAAAAAAATAAATAGGCTTCCTATGGCCCACTGAGTGAGAGATGGCACAGACAGGGATGGCACTCTAGCAAAAATGCCAATCTTAATCTCCCACAAAAAAAAAAAAAAAAAAAAAAAAAGGAACTGTCCTTCAATTACTATCTCCCTGCAGTAATCTCAGCCAGGTATGGCAGGCAGCAATAAGGAGTGGACTTATGCACAAATGAAATAAAAAGTGTGGACAAACAATCAAGATAGCTGTGCAGAAAGGAAGGGACAAGAGGATTTGTGCTTTGAAAAAAAAGCGTACACACAGCAATGCAGCTATCAGGGAGCCTTCTAGGGCAGCCCAATGAGCTATAGCGCTGAGGAAAAAAAAAAAATGTAGCTTCCACTGTCCCTGCACACCAAAGGTGGTGTTGGACAGTGGAAATCGCTACAGCACAAGCGGTTTGGTGGTTAATGGACCCTGCCTAACGCTATCCCTGCTTCTGACGAAGCGGCAGCAACCTCTCCCTAAGCTCAGATCAGCAGCAGTAACATGGCGGTCAGCGGGAACGCACCTTTATAGCCCCTGTGACGCCGCAGACAGCAAGCCAATCACTGCAATGCCCTTCTCTAAGATGGTGGGGACCAGGACCTATGTCATCACGCTGCCCACACTCTGCGTTTACCTTCATTGGCTGAGAAATGGCGCTTTTCGCATCATTGAAACGCGACTTTGGCGCGAAAGTCGCGTACCGCATGGCCGACCCCGCACAGGGGGCGGATCGGGTTTCATGAAACCCGACTTTGCCAAAAGTCGGCGACTTTTGAAAATGAACGACCCGTTTCGCTCAACCCTACTAATTGGCACACCAGAGGATCATACACACAGTAATTGAACCTATGGTTCAGCAAAAATCAAACTCATTTAAAACTTATTTTGATCTCATCACTTGATGTTAGGGGAATTTTTGATGGTTTTGTTCACAAATAACTAGAAGAAGGTATTTATAAAATGACCTGTATACATAATACAAGTATAATTTAGTATGTTCTACATTTAAAAGTAGGGCTTAAAATCCTTTTCTCTTTCGCGCCCAAGAGAAACCCATCCAATACTGCTGAAAACAAGGCCTGCCCCACACGTCCAGATAATTCCGGTACCGGAAAAATCGGTACCCGAATTATCCGTGTCCGTGTGTCCGTGTGCTTACGTAGCACATCAGTGTGGCACACATGCGGCAGCCGTGTGCCGCCCGTGTGCCGACTGAGGACCACACGGACAATGCTGGAGACAGCGCTACAGTTAAGTGCTGTCCCCTGCGTGCGGTGCTAAAGCCGGTATTCATCCCTTCTTCCCAGCAGCGTTAGCTGGATAGAAGGAATGAATAATATGTTTTTTTTTCCCTTAAAAATAAAGTTTGTGTGTCCCCTCCCGCCAGGAAATACTCACCGACACCCAACTCCCGCGATATCTCCTCTCAGTGCCGACACCCAGCTCCCGCGATGTCTCCTCTCAGCGCCCTGTGTGAGCGGTCACGTGGTCCTGCTCATTACAGTGAGGAATATGCGCATATTCCTCACTGTAATGAGCGGGACCACTTGACCGCTCACACAGCACAGAATGCCGGCGCTGAGAGGAGACCTCGCTGGAGCTGGGTGTTGGTGAGTATTTCCTGGCAAGCAGAGGGAAGCACTGGGGATGGGAGGCGGGAGGGGACGCACAAACTTTATTTTTAAGGGAAAAGAAAAAAAAAAGATTATTCATTCCTTTTCTCCAGCGAATGCTGCTGGGAAGAAGGGATGAATTCCGGCTTTAGCACCACACGTGGGGGGGACAGCGCTTACAGTAGTGCTGTCTCCTGCACGGCCCACGGACTGCACACGGACAGCATCCGTGTGCAGTATGTGTTTTACACGGACCCATTGACTTTAATGGGTCCATGTGATCCGTGCGTTCCCACAAACACTGACATGTCTCCGTGTTTTTCAAACAGACACATGGTCCATGAAAACACGCTGACATGTGCAGAGACACATTGATTTTAATGTATCTACGTGAGTCAGTGTCTCCGGTACGTGAGGAAACTGTCACCTCACGTACTGGAGCCACTGACGTGTGAAACTGGCCTAAGGCCGTGTTCACACATTCAGTATTTGGTCTGTATTTTAGATCAGTATTTGTAAGACAAAATCAAGAGTGGAACAATCAGAGGGAAAGTATAAAAGACACACATTACTACTTCTGTATTTTTTACCTACTACTGGCTTTGGCTTACAAATACTGATGTAAATACTGACAAAATACTGGACCTGTGAATGTGGCCAAATTGTGCAGTGATATGCCATCATTGCTTTTAATGAGAAAGTACTTTTCAGGATGTAATTCAGAATGTACTTGTAATTTGTGTTTTTTGTTTTTTGAGTTTGCAATTTTTCTTTTGGCAATTTATATACAGTACTACATTTCTAAATTCTATGTAACATGTGGGATAATTAGAGCTGTCTTTTCTTTGCTCTCCTTATGTTTTCTTTTTACAGTTTTAGTTTTGAACTTATTTTATATTTATCAAGTCAAATTTCATAAAAAAAATACTTGCCTACAGCATTTATTCACAAACATTGGATAGTGATCAGGGATTAGGCTCCGTTCTTAATTCTTCTCATTTCATGTTGTTACTACCTTGCATTATGGGCAAAATAGCCCATGGCAGGAGCAACTACTAAGCTCCTATGATATAAAATTCAAAACATAAATATAATGATAGTTTTACAAATCATAAAAATATGTGGTGAACAATTGTTTGTTAATTTTTTTTTTTAGCTCAATGTCTTTCCAAAGCAATTATTTTTCAAAAAGTCCATAAAAATCTGAGGCTTAGTCCAAGACTAGTTCTAAAAACATATTTGGTGTTTGTGGCTAAATAAAATTAAAAAATAACCAAGCAATTAGAAAACTATTAATTATTGCCAAAATATTGGGGTGATGGAATAATAAGTGGCACTTACTGTTTTTTTTTTTTCCTTAAAGCGCAACATTTTAAATATGACTTTAAATACAGCTCTGGCAAAAAATAGGAGACCACTGCAAAATGTTCAGTTTGTCTGATTTTTCTCTTTATAGATATATTTTTGAGTAAAATGTAAATTGTTCATTTATTCTATACTAGATGGTGGCCCGATTCTAACGCGTCGTGTATTCTAGAATATGTATGTAGTTTATTTATAAAGTTTTCTGAATAATGCAATTTATACGCAGGATTCGTCCGGCCGGGCGCGACCAATTAGCGAAGCGTGGTTCAAATTCCATGCCAATTCGCGGCCGGACTGCGCCTGTTGCTGATTGTTCGCGGCCGGTCGGGTGTGACCAATCAATGAAGCAACGGCCAGCTCCAGGTTTTTGAGGACCCGGGCAAAAGAGTGTCTGTGGGTCCCCCTCTTTAACACATACTACGATTCCTGATGCACAGATACAGCAGAGAAATATATTACAGCCAAATAGCATATAACACAGCCCACATAGCATATAACACAGCCCACATAGCATATAGCACAGCCACGTAGCATATAGCACAGGCCATGTAGTATATAGCACAGGCCACGTAGTATATAACATAGCCCACGTAGCATATAGCACAGCCCACATAGCATACAGCACAGCCACATAGCATACAGTACAGCCCATGTAGTATATAGCAAAGCGCACGTAGTATATAGCACAGCCCACATAGTATATAGCACAGCCCACGCAGTGTATAACACAGTCTACATAGTATATAGCACAGCCCACGTAGTATTTAACACAGCCCATGCAGTGTATAACACCTCACGTAGTATATAGCACAGCCCACGCAGTGTATAACACAGCCCATGCTTTATATAGCACAGCCCACGTTGTATATAACACAGGCCATGTAGTATATAACACAGCCCATATAGTATATAACACATCTCATGTAGTATAAAGCACAGCCACGTAGTATATTGCCCAGCCATGTATATTGCACAGCTGCATAGTATATAGCACAGCCCACGTAGTATATAACAAAGCCACGTAGTATATAGCACAGCTCACGTAGTATACAGCACAGCTCATGTAGTATATAGCACAGCTTACGCAGTATATAGCAAAGCCACATAGTATATTGCCCAGCCACGTAATATATTGCACAGCTCACGTAGTATACAGCACAGAGACGCAGTATATAACACAGCCCACGTAGTATATAGAACAGCGATGTAGTATATATCACAGCCCGCATAGCACATAGCACAGAAGTAGTATATAACACAGCCCACGCAGTATATAACACAGCCCACATAGTATTTAACACAGCCCACATAGTATATAGCAATGTGGGCACCATATTCCTGTAAAAAAAGAATTAAAATAAAAAATAGTTATATACTCACCGGATCCAGGCGAGGTGTTTAGCGATGTCGTGAGACAACTACATCATCACCTCGCGAGACCGCAATGCATGGCCCGGAGAGTCACGAAGAGCGGGAAAGGCGCTGGAAGGTGAGTATATAATGATTTTTTATTTTTTTTTATTATTTTTAACATTAAATCTTTTACTACTGATGCTGCATAGGCAGCATCAATAGTAAAAAGTTGGTCACACAGGGTTAATAGCAGCGTAAACGGACTGCGTTACACCACAGCATAGCGCGGTGTAACGCAGCCATTAACCCTGTGTGAGCGCTGACTGGAGGTGGCACTGACAGAGATTAGGAAGGGGCAAATTCGTGGGCCGGACTGTGCTCGTCACTGATTGGTTGCAGCTTCCATCCGTGACCAATCAGTGACGCAGGATTTCCATGACAGACAGACAGACAAACAGACGGAAGTGCCCCTTTGACGATTATATATATAGATACTTCTGACAACATGTCTCCGAATTTCCAAGCAATATTTTTTTTTTCTGACAAACAAAAAACCCTGTGCTTTCAGACCTCAAATAATGCAAAGAAAACAAGTTCATAATCATTTAGAAACAACAATCCTAATGGTTTAACTCAAGAAGAGTTCAGAAATCAATATTTTGTTGAAATAACCATGATTTTTTAATCACAGTTTTCATGCGTCTTGGCATGCTTTCCACCAGTCTTTCTTTCAGACTGCTTTTGGCGCAAAAATTTTAGCAGTTCTTCTTTGTTTGATGGCTTGTGACAATTCATCATCCTCTTGATTACATTCCAGAGGTTTTCAATGGGTCTGGAGAATTGGCTGCCCATGACTGCGTAATTTTTGCCAGAGCTGTACATAGTACACAAGAATTTTCTGGACCTACATCATTTATGTATACTACGTCACTCTCTACTATTGAGTGACTAAAACAAGATGGTAAAGGATCAATGAGAAAGACAGAACAGGTCTACATATTAGATAGCAAGATCTTTGTCAAGAGTCAAATTACAATACATTGTTACATTTTTGTTCTGTATTCAAAAGTTTGGTACATGGTATAGTATAGCTAAGCCTATCATCTCCCTTATTTCTCTTAAATCATTAATTCTTTCTCTTTTTTCCAACTTTATTTTGTCTTATCACTTTCTTGAACATTCTTTTTTTGTTAAAAATAGAACTGATAAGTTTGACATGTACGTTCATATTTTTCGCCTTTATTGTAATAATTCTGATGATATCTGACATTTTATTCCAAGGTGGTTTGCAGACAAAAGCGACTTTTTTCAAAAACTTACAATTTTATGTAGACAAGATTAGATTTGGTACCATCTTCACTCAGTTTCATTTTTTAACTGTGTTTCCCTTTACTATTATTAATAAGTTTTAATTAAATAATGCCAATTGCCAAAATATATACATAACCATAATCAGTACCAAGTTTAAATCAGTGTTCTGTATAAAACAAAAGTATGTTAACCATGTAAGCACAACATACTCTTGCAAAAACATTAACCCCTTTCTGACCTCGGATGGGATTGTACGTCCGAGGTCAGATCCCCTGCTTGATGTGGACTCTGGCGGTGAGCCCACATCAAAGCCACGACATGTCAGCTGTTTTGAACAGCTGACATTTGCGCACAATAGCGGTGAGTGGAATAGCGATCCACCCGCCACTATTGACTAGTTAAATGCCACTGTCAAACGCTGACAATGGCATTTAACTACCGATTCTGGCCTCATGACCGGAAATGCGCGCATCGCCGACCCCTGTCGCATGATCAGGGGTCAGCAAAGCATCAGCATAGCAACCAGAGGCCTCCTTTCGACCTCTATGGTTGCTGATGTCGGCTTGCTGTGAGCGCCACCCTGTGGTCGGCGCTCATAGCAAGCCTGTAATTAAGCTACATAGGAGCGATCTGATGATCACTGCTATGTAGCAGAGCCGATCAGGCTATGCCAGCTTCTAGCCTCCCTTGGAAGCTATTGAAGCATGGCAAAAGTAAAAAAAAAATGTTTAAAAAAATATGAAATAAATAAAAAAATAAAAGTTTAAATCACCCCCTTTTGCCCCATTCAAAATAAAACAATAAAAATAAAATCAAATATGCACATATTCAGTATCACCGCATTCAGAATCGCCCGATCTATGTATAAAAAAGGACTAACCTGATCGCTAAACGGCATAGCGAGAAAAAAATTCAAAACGCCAAAATTTTTTTTTGTCGCCGCGACAATGCATTGAAATGCAATAACGGGCGATCAAAAGAACGTATCTGCACCAAAATAGCATCACTAAAAACATAAAAAAATAAGCCCTCACCCGACCCCAGATCACGAAAAATGGAGACGCTATGGGTATCGGAGAATGGTGCAATGCTTTTTGTTTTAGCAAAGTTTGGAATTTTTTTCACCACTTAGATAAAAAATAAACTAGACATGTTTGGTGTCTATGAACTTCTAATAACAGATATATAGAGAAAAACGGCTAAAAAAGCCTAAGCCAGCTCACCGACCAGACCAGCAGTAATGGAGCACGAAAGTCCGTCTTGACCCAAACGTAAAGCAGAAGCACATCCAACAAAAAGTAGAAACTTCAGCTCCAATAAAAACTTGAAAACTTTAATAATCCAAATGGTTAAAATCGACAATCCTTACATGTGAGTAGCTGCAGAAGACCATTGAGTGAGGCAGAAGGAGGAAGTGAGAGATAGAAGTTTAGTGGCAGCTGAGAGGGAAGTTGGAAATGTTGAAGTCGCCCAAGATGATAGTGGGGATGTCAGCGGAGAGGAAATGAAGTAGCCAGGTGGTGAAGTGGTCAAAGAAGGTGGTGACTGGCCCTGGGGGGCGGTAAATAACAGTCAGTTGGAGGTTGGAGGGGGAGTAGATGCGCACAGAGTGCACCTTAAAGGAAGGGAGGGTAACAGAGGGTGGCAGTGGGATTGGGGTGAAGGAGCAGTTTTCTGATAGGAGAAAACCAACTCCTCCGCCATGCTTGCTGCTGGAGCGGGTGTGCGAGAATGGTGGAATCCACCATACGAAAGTGCAGCAGGAGAGGCTGTGTCAGAAGCGGTGAGCTAGGTTTCGATGATGGCGAGGAAGGAAAGTTTGGTAGTAACAAAAAGATCATGGATGTACGATATATATATATATGTATATATATATATATATATATATACACAGATTACGTATTCGTGTATATATATATATATATATATATATATACAGTTAGGGCCAGAAATATTTGGACAGTGACACAATTTTCGCGAGTTGGGCTCTGCATGCCACCACATTGGATTTGAAATGAAACCTCTACAACAGAATTCAAGTGCAGATTGTAACGTTTAATTTGAAGGGTGAACAAAAATATCTGATAGAAAATGTAGGAATTGTACACATTTCTTTACAAACACTACACATTTTAGGAGGTCAAAAGTAATTGGACAAATAAACATAACCCAAACAAAATATTTTTATTTTCAATATTTTGTTGCAAATCCTTTGGAGGCAATCACTGCCTTAAGTCTGGAACCCATGGACATCACCAAACGCTGGGTTTCCTCCTTCTTAATGCTTTGCCAGGCCTTTACAGCCGCAGCCTTCAGGTCTTGCTTGTTTGTGGGTCTTTCCGTCTTAAGTCTGGATTTGAGCAAGTGAAATGCATGCTCAATTGGGTTTAGATCTGGAGATTGACTTGGCCATTGCAGAATGTTCCACTTTTTGGCACTCATGAACTCCTGGGTAGCTTTGGATGTATGCTTGGGGTCATTGTCCATCTGTACTATGAAGCGCCGTCCAATCAACTTTGCAGCATTTGGCTGAATCTGGGCTGAAAGTATATCCCGGTACACTTCAGAATTCATCCGGCTACTCTTGTCTGCTCTTATGTCATCAATAAACACAAGTGACCCAGTGCCATTGAAAGCCATGCATGCCCATGCCATCACGTTGCCTCCACCATGTTTTACAGAGGATGTGGTGTGCCTTGGATCATGTGCCGTTCCCTTTCTTCTCCAAACTTTTTTCTTCCCATCATTCTGGTACAGGTTGATCTTTGTCTCATCTGTCCATAGAATACTTTTCCAGAACTGAGCTGGCTTCTTGAGGTGTTTTTCTGCAAATTTAACTCTGGCCTGTCTATTTTTGGTATTGATGAATGGTTTGCATCTAGATGTGAACCCTTTGTATTTACTGTCATGGAGTCTTCTCTTTACTGTTGACTTAGAGACAGATACACCTACTTCACTGAGAGTGTTCTGGACTTCAGTTGATGTTGTGAACGGGTTCTTCTTCACCAAATTAAGTATGCGGCGATCATCCACCACTGTTGTCATCCGTGGACGCCCAGGCCTTTTTGAGTTCTCAAGCTCACCAGTCAATTCCTTTTTTCTCAGAATGTACCCAACTGTTGATTTTGCTACTCCAAGCATGTCTGCTATCTTTCTGATGGATTTTTTCTTTTTTTTCAGCCTCAGGATGTTCTGCTTCACCTCAATTGAGAGTTCCTTTGACCGCATGTTGTCTGCTCACAGCAACAGCTTCCAAATGCAAAACCACACACCTGGAATCCACCCCTGACCTTTTAACTACTTCATTGATTACAGGTTAACGAGGGAGACGCCTTCAGAGTTAATTGCAGCCCTTAGAGTCCATTGTCCAATTACTTTTGGTCCCTTGATAAAGAGGACGCTATGCATTACAGAGCTATGATTCCTAAACCCTTTCTCCGATTTGGATGTGGAAACTATCATATTGCAGCTGGGAGTGTGCACTTTCAGCCCATATTATATATATAATTGTATTTCTGAACATGTTTTTGTAAACAGCTAAAATAACAAAACTTGTGTCACTGTCCAAATATTTCTGGCCCTAACTGTATATATATAAAGATATACACACACGTGGTCAAAGTTGTTGGTATTCTTCATTTAATGACAAAAAAACAACAATGGTCAAAAAAAAAATTGAATCTTACAAAACTAATTATAAGTAAAAAAAACTATAAAAATGAACAAATGAAAGTCAGACATTGCTTTTCATTCATTCTTCCACATAATTAAAAAAAAAATAAAACTCATGAAATAGCAATCCAGCTATGTCAACCATAGCGGTCTGTTGGTTGTCATGCCAAACCATCGATGACCCGTGCTCATGTGACGGGATCACCATTGGGCGGGATTTTCAGCGCACTTACCAGAAGCACGAGTTAAATGCCGCTGTCAGAGATTGACAGCAGCATTTAACAGATTACTAGCCACCGGTGGGTCATGATTCCATCTGAGTCTTTTAGAGCCACATGTCAAAACAGCTGACATGCGCCGGGAAAGATGTGTGCTCAGCTCCAGAGCCCACATCAAAGGGAGGGATTCCGAAGTGGGCATACTATTACGCCCAATGTCAGAAAGGGGTTAAAGTAATACTCATCAAGTATTTTCTGTAGTGGCATCGGCACAAAGGATGAGGCCCTAGCCTACGGCTACTGCCCCAGGAATTATTACAGAAGAAAACAGGAATTCAAGGTAGGGGTCATATGAAGCCAAAAAGCTAAAAAAAAATCTCCAGCCTAAAAATAATATCAATGTAACATATACTTGTCTCCAATTTGACAACTTAAACTGGTTTGCCAAAACTGCACAGTTAAATGTGTCAATTTAGTTTAATTATTTCTCAAAGGTTTCCCAAGAAAGATTAAAAACAACACTTGCCAGGAGGTTTGGAACTCATCAAAATGCAATTACAGTTAACAGTATAAACTTGGGGTTCCAATTGCCAAATTTGAATATTAAAACAAATAGTTAACTCCCTCCAAACATTTGCAGAATATATATACATCATGTCATGTCAATTAGTGCGATCACCATGAATGAAACGAGATGTTATCGCATGATTGTCCCTGCTGTTTCTCACAACACGGTACATGGTGTCAACGTCCCAGGGGGTGTTGATGCCCCCTTCACAACTACAATTGCTGTGATTAGCTGTTCAATTCTGAACTGCCAATTTTAGTGTGTCTCAGTGTTTCAGTCAATCAGATTGCTGAAACACTGATGTCCAGCTTAGGATCAATGCTGTAGGAGCACTGATCATAAGCTGGAGCCTAGCAATCAAGTCACCACCAGGGCCAGCATCGATAATATTGATCACAATGCACAGACGTAACCATACATCCAGGTAACCTGGTATGTAATGACCTTGGATGTATGGATACGTCATATTTTTGAAGCGGCACCATCACCGCAGTTGCGGTGATTGCATTAAAGTTATTATTTTACCACAGGCCACATGGAGTCGTTGTCCTGGAGGGTGGTGGCACTCCATGTAGCTATGATCACTGTGATTGACTTTTCACAGCCAATCGCAGCATTTCTCAGTGTTTTAAGCAATCAGATTGACTAAAACACTTATGCCTAACCTACGATCGGTGCTGTAAGAGCACCAATTAAAGGATAGTGCCTAGCAAGGCCAGCCTCACCAGGGTCAGCTCTGCTTGGTGTGATCAATGGTGACATTGATTGCACCAACCAAAGTGCACAGATGCTGTTTGACCTGGCACTTGTACGAGTTGGTCAGTGTGTCACTCTATGCGCCGTGTCTGGTGACATAGATGCCTGTGCCATCACTGTAATTGCTGCTGCTGATCCTCCTACTGATCCTGCTGAAGAAGAAAGACCCTTCTCTGCACCTCCTGTCGATACTCCCCAGGGTTCCTTACAGGCTTGAACAGCATCTGGGTTTGCATATCAGATATTGGCCATTGGTAATCTGGGTCTCCTTGCTTTAGTAACCTACTGCATGTTCCTCATCATGGATAGTCTTGGTGTTTTGGCATATTGGATTTCACACCACTCTGGCTAACTGTGTGTGAGGGTGTTGTGCATGGCCTATAGCCTGGTACATTGTATACTTCCATATCCACTCCTGTTTGTTTTGTTTACTGTGTCTATGAGCTAGGGGTTAAACCAATGCGTATACATCATTACACGTTGCCACATTCTATTATTTGCCTTATTATATGGTTTATGTATATATTCAATGCGTTTATGGTGTGTTGCCAAGCTTGCCATTCACGAGTTATGTAAACATTTTTTTCAAAAACATATACAATTTTTTCCAAGGTAATATACATCTTTGCTAGAGCTTAGAGTGCTGTTCATGCAGACATCTTATCCTGTATCTACCAGGATTTGCTATTACACCATGTTTGGGGAGTTGCTTCAGGGGGTTGGCTCTATTATGGGCCATCTGTTATTGTGTGTAGGTCACATGTGTGACCAATTTTAAATGTTTTTAATTGTGTGCTCCGTGTGGTTTTCTGTGTTCTTTTGTGCTATATTAATAAAATTTGTACTTTTTTACATTTAATCCATTGCCGCAGGTGATCCCCTTCATATGGTCTATTTCTTGTGTTTTTGTTTATTGGTAATGAAGGACTATATGGCAGAATTAAGTGAGTACACACACGGGCTAGCTTCACCCGGTATGAAGGAAGCGAACCCTGTTGTGTCACAGGGCCGCGATACCGCACAGTGCAAGCAAGGTGACACAGAACTCTGCCCCAAGACTCAGGGTAAGAGTCCC
The DNA here is from genome assembly GCF_032444005.1 of Ranitomeya imitator. Classification (NCBI taxonomy): domain Eukaryota; kingdom Metazoa; phylum Chordata; class Amphibia; order Anura; family Dendrobatidae; genus Ranitomeya; species Ranitomeya imitator. Next base: position 999,293,871 of record NC_091282.1, read on the forward strand.
TCTAGATCTCTTGCGGTCGACACCTCTACTGTTGTGCCAGGGAATCAACTAAACTAAACATTAACAGCACAAGAGTGCATGCAGAGCCGTTATGGCGGATGCCACTAACCACCCTAACTAGGGCCAGGAAATCACACTATCTGCATACGGCGCAGCTCTGGTGGTCGGTCGCTCCTAACTAGATTCAGTATCTTGTGCTAATGTGCAAGATAGCACTGTCAGGTGCTAGGTAGCTCCACCATTCGCGAGCAGGCAACAAGTCTAGGGATGGGAATGATTCGGAGCTTTCATCCATGGACAGGCATACATCCACACACACAAGTTAACAAGTTTACAATAGCACATGGCCATGCAAACCTTTTATTGTAGCAGCACTTCAGGACCTTCCTGATGGTCCAATAGGAGCCACAACAGGACCTGAGCATGTGACCCCCGACCTCCAATGAGAGGTCGCCCCGTGGGCATGATCAGAGTGGGAAAAGCAGGTCTTAGTCCCTGAAACGTCTGCTCGCTGCTGATCAGTGCTGGCTACAGAGCCTGGAAAGGCTGCAGTAACCAAGAGCACAGTGTCAGCTTGAGCCAGACGCTCGTGGTCTCTGCTGAGCAGGTTCCACTGCGGCTGGAGGAGAATGGGAGACCGCAGTGGACATGGTTCAAGATTCGCCCTGTACAGCGGCGGGAACATGACACCTAAACTCCTGTGCTTGTTTTTGGCAAGGACATTTTTTCCCTCTCTATTTTTTTTTGCACCACATCCATACATTCGGCCTACAGCCATTGAGCGCTGGTCTGTAATGAACATCACTGACAGGCCTTCGGTTGTTTTTTTATGGAAAAAGAATTAAGTAACAAATTGTTTAGATTATTGATAGGATTAGATTAGTTAGTGACAGTAAAACTATACTATAGAGATCATTGTCTACTACAGTATTTTTTATTGAATTGAGTTAGTATCAGTAAAGAGAAACAAATTAGATTAGTTAATAGGATTAGATGAGGGACATTAAAAATATACCGTAATAATCGTTGTTTACTACAGTATTTTTTACTGAATTGAGTTAGTGTCAATGCATTAAAAAAGAATCATCTGTGCATCCTACAGCCGTTGAGCCCTTATCACTAATGGACATCAGTGATCAACATTTGGTTGTTGGAGATTTTTTTCTTTTTAAAGATGTTAATAATAAAAATTAATTATGCACAGTAAAATATACTCTAGAAATCATTGACTAATACAGTATTTTTTACTGAATTTTATTAGTGTCAGCACAGAGGAAAAAATCATCCATGCGTCTTACAGTCATTGAGCGCTGATTACAAGCACATCAGTGATCAACCTCAGGTTGTTGAATTTTTTTTCTTTTCTAAAGAGAATCAAAAAATAATATAGATTAGGTACAGTAAAATATACTGTAGTAATCATCAATTACTACAGTATTGTTTACTGATTTGAGTTAGCGTCAGCACGAAAAAAAGACTCATCCATGCATCTTACCGCTGTTGAGAGCTGATCAATGACACACATCAGCTATCAATGTACTTCTTGAAGGTTATTTTTTTTTTTTAAAAAAGAATCAAAAAATAATTTAGACTAGTGACAGTAAAAAATACTGTAGTAATTGTCAACTACTACAGTGTGTTTACTGAATTGAATCAGGTTTAGCATCATTTGTGGGTGTTCGGTAATTTGATTTTTACTGAAATTTGTTTAGTACATTTGTTTTTATTTTGTCACATTTTTATATTTTTCTTTATGCTGTTTTCATTTTTTCTCTCGTCTAAATAAAAAAGAAGTTTACACCAAGCCCTCACAATCACACCTGAATAAAATTTGATACACACACAAACATCACATGCGTGAAAAAATGTTGTCCCACTTGTCCCAAACCTGGTATCCAGTGGAGGAGGTATACGCTTTCCTTTCCACCGACACTGAAAGGGAGAAAGAGCATCACACCTTCCTTTATTTAGTAGACTTCCCCTCCTCTTCCTCTATTAATACTGAAGCACAACGCAGATGCCCCAGGACAGAAAATGAACCAGCGCCAAGTGTTACTCACCCCACATGGACCTCACTTCCCTCCTGATTTTGTGGCTCAATCAGGAATTAAATTTGACACCACCAGCTTGAAAAGGATTCTATGTACAGTGTTACTAGCATATGCTCACCGTAGGACTCCCTACTTAACAACAATGTATTAACATATAACTTTTAATTACTTCACTAAAAAATACAATTAAATAGTGCAAAAAAAAAAACAGCCACCACCAATGTACCATGTAGACACTAGTAGAGATAGCATAGGAAGGTGCCTATCTCTATTAAAAAGTTGAACCACCCTAACTACCAGTGGAGGATGGCACCCTGTACCTGCGCAATTGCACCCCTGCTAGTTGACTGCTCACCTCTGGGGAGGGGAGAGAATAACCCAGCAGGGATCGGCTCTCTGGTGCTACCACTTACCCAAGGTCAGTCAGAGAACTGTACCAAGGGCAAATAGTCGCCAGGGAGGCTTTCGTTATAGGACAAGTTATTGTGGCGCTACCAGTGAGGGGAGATATATATCACAAGTCCAGGCTGGGGATATATATGTAAACCTCCCAGCCATGACTGTCAGAGTTCCTCACTAACACAGTACAGTATGCTGCCACCACTCATTAGATATAATTTACATCCAACAATGGGCTTATATCAGGTCAGAAACCAACCCCGGGTAGTGTGTAATAGCCAACCGAGCATGCGGATGTGAGGATTCATGAATAGAGATAAAAGAGCAGCCCGAGATTAAAGATTAATTTTGTATTTAATCTCCGAAAGATGCAATAGAAAGATACAGGTTATATATATATATATATATATATATATATATATATATACAGTGGGGCAAAAAAGTATTTAGTCAGTCAGAAATAGTGCAAGTTCCACCACTTAAAAAGATGAGAGGTGTCTGTAATTTACATCATAGGTAGACCTCAACTATGGGAGACAAACTGAGAAAAAAAAATCCAGAAAATCACATTGTCTGTTTTTTTAACATTTTATTTGATATTATGGTGGAAAATAAGTATTTGGTCAGAAACAAAATTTCATCTCAATACTTTGTAATATATCCTTTGTTGGCAATGACAGAGGTCAAACGTTTTCTGTAAGACTTCACAAGGTTGCCACACACTGTTGTTGGTATGTTGGCCCATTCCTCCATGCAGATCTCCTCTAGAGCAGTGATGTTTTTGGCTTTTCGCTTGGCAACACGGACTTTCAACTCCCTCCAAAGGTTTTCTATAGGGTTGAGATCTGGAGACTGGCTAGGCCACTCCAGGACCTCGAAATGCTTCTTACGAAGCCACTCCTTCGTTGCCCTGGCGGTGTGCTTTGGATCATTGTCATGTTGAAAGACCCAGCCACGTTTCATCTTCAATGCCCTTGCTGATGGAAGGAGGTTTGCACTCAAAATCTCACGATACATGGCCCCATTCATTCTTTCATGTACCCGGATCAGTCGTCCTGGCCCCTTTGCAGAGAAACAGCCCCAAAGCATGATGTTTCCACCACCATGCTTTACAGTAGGTATGGTGTTTGATGGATGCAACTCAGTATTCTTTTTCCTCCAAACACGACAAGTTGTGTTTCTACCAAACAGTTCCAGTTTGGTTTCATCAGACCATAGGACATTCTCCCAAAACTCCTCTGGATCATCCAAATGCTCTCTAGCAAACTTCAGACGGGCCCGGACATGTACTGGCTTAAGCATTGGGACACGTCTGGCACTGCAGGATCTGAGTCCATGGTGGCGTAGTGTGTTACTTATGGTAGGCCTTGTTACATTGGTCCCAGCTCTCTGCAGTTCATTCACTAGGTCCCCCCGCGTGGTTCTGGGACTTTTGCTCACCGTTCTTGTGATCATTCTGACCCCACGGGGTGGGATTTTGCGTGGAGCCCCAGATCGAGGGAGATTATCAGTGGTCTTGTATGTCTTCCATTTTCTAATTATTGCTCCCACTGTTGATTTCTTCACTCCAAGCTGGTTGGCTATTGCAGATTCAGTCTTCCCAGCCTGGTGCAGGGCTACAATTTTGTTTCTGGTGTCCTTTGACAGCTCTTTGGTCTTCACCATAGTGGAGTTTGGAGTCAGACTGTTTGAGGGTGTGCACAGGTGTCTTTTTATACTGATAACAAGTTTAAACAGGTGCCATTACTACAGGTAATGAGTGGAGAAAAGAGGAGACTCTTAAAGAAGAAGTTACAGGTCTGTGAGAGCCAGAAATCTTGATTGTTTGTTTCTGACCAAATACTTATTTTCCACCATAATATGCAAAAAAAAATGATAAAAAAACAGACAATGTGATTTTCTGGATTTTTTTTCTCAGTTTGTCTCCCATAGTTGAGGTCTACCTATGATGTAAATTACAGACGCCTCTCATCTTTTTAAGTGGTGGAACTTGCACTATTGCTGACTGACTAAATACTTTTTTGCCCCACTGTATATATATATATATACTGTATATATATATATATATATATATAATGCTCAAAAAGATATAAAGGGAACACTAAAATACCACATCCTAGATATCACTGAATGAAGTATTTCAGTTGCAAATCTTTATTCATTACCTAGTGGAATGTATTGAGAACAATAAAGCATGAAAATGATCAAAGTAAATCAAAATGAATATCCCATGGAGGTCTGGATTTGGAATGATACTCAAAATCAAAGTGGAAAATCAAATTACAGGCTGATCCAACTTCAGTGGAAATGGCTCAAGACAAGGAAATGATGTTCAGTTGTGTGTGTATTGCCTCCATGTGTCTGTATGACCTCTTTACAATGCCTGGGCATGCTCATGATGAGGTGGCAGATGGTCTCCTGAGGGATCTCCTACCAGGCCTGAACTAAAGCATCTGCAAACTCCTGGACAGTCTGTGGTGCAACGTGACGTTGGTGGATGGTGCGAGACATGATGTCCCAGATGTGTTCAATCGGATTCAGGTCTGGGGCCAGTCCATAGCTTCAATGCCTTCATCTTCCAGGAACTGCTGACACACTCCAGCCACATGAGGCCTGGCATTGTCCTGCATTAGGAGGAAGCCAGGGCCAACCGCACCAGCCTATGTTCTCACGAGGGGTCTGAGGATCTCATCTCGGTACTTAATGGCAGTCAGGCTACCTCTGGCGAGCACATGGAGGGCTGTGAGGCCCTCCAAAAAAAATGCCACCCGACACCATTACTGACCCACTGTCAAAACGGCCATGCTGAAGGATGTTGCAGCTAGCAGATCACTCTCCATGACGTCTCCACACTGTCCCATCTGTCACATGTGCTCAGTGTGAACCTGTTTTCACCTCTAAAGAGCACAGGGTGCCAGCGACGATTTTGCCAATCCTGGTGTTCTGTGGCAAATGCCAAGCATCCTGGATGGTGTTAGGCTGTGAGCACAACCCCCATCTGTGGATCTCGGGCACTCAGAACATCCTCATGGAGTTGGTTTCTAACCGTTTGTGCAGACACATGCACCTTTGTTGCCTGCTGGTGGTCATTTTACGATCCCTGTGTGGCCTATTTATAATAAAAAAAAAAAAAAAAAAAAAAGGTTCCTCGCATCATGTTCTCATACACTTTATGCAGTATTAGCCCTCTGTGTCTGTACTGCTACATACTTAGGCAGGTAACTGGTTCATGCAGCTTTACATGAACACCTGAGCCTTACACTATAGCTGGTCCGAATAACTAAAGCAATTGTTACCATCCACCTCTCGTGTCTCCCCTTTTCCCCATAGTTTGTAAGCTTGCGAGCAGGGCCCTCACTCCTCCTGGTATCTGTTTTGAACTGTGATTTCTGTTATGCTGTAATGTCTATTGTCTGTACAAGTCCCCTCTATAATTTGTAAAGCGCTGCGGAATATGTTGGCGCTATATAAATAAAATTATTATTATTATTATTATTATTTTACAGGGCTCTGGCAGTGCTCCTCCTGTTGTTGTTGCCCTCCTACCACCCCTCCACGTCTCCTGGTGTAGTGGCCTGTCTCCTGGTAGCACCTCCAGCCTCTGGACTCTGTGCTGACAGACACAGCAAACCTTCTTGCCACAGCTCGCATTGATGTGCCATTCTGTATGTGGTGCATTACCTGAACCACTTGTATGGGGTGTAGAGTCCATCTCATGCTACCACGAGTGTGAAAGCACAACCAACATTCAAAAGTGACCAAAACATCAGCCAGAAAGCATTGGTACTGGGATGTGGTCTGTGGTCCCCACCTGCAGAACCTCTCCTATATTGAGTGTGTATTGATAATTGCCAATAATTTCCATCTGTTGTCTATTCCATTGGCACAACAGCAAGTGAAATTGATTGTCAAACAGTGTTGCTTCCTAAGTGGACAGTTTGATTTCACAGAAGTTTGATTTACTTAGAGCTATATTCTGTTGTTTTCCCTTTATTTTTTGAGCAATGAATTTATATATAGAGAGAGAGAGAGAGAAAGAGAGAGAGAGAGTTTGAGTTTTCATTAACCCTCTTTTTCACCTTTTTTCAGGACCTCTATTTCATATTTTTACACAACTTTTTTGTTCTTTCACATTTTTACATTTTATTTATGGTCAGTGCGCACTTTTTTGCATTCACTGATTTACATTCATATTCACATTTTTGATACATTATAATCATTATTGTGCAATTGTTTTATGTTTTTTTCTTTTTTATTATTATACCTAACATTTTTACACGCATTGCAACATGTTTTTTCAAAACATCACTTATCCACATCTTTGACAACAATATATTTTGCATGTTAATATTCTCAGCCCTTTTTCACTTTATATCTTTTTTTTTATTACATTCTTTTATGATTTCAGCACTGTAGAGGGATTCATATGGTTTCCTTTTAAGGTTTTAATTGTTCCATCATAATGCTAGTTTTACTTCTCCTTTCAAATTATGGTAGTGAGGACCGCTGCGAGCCTCAGTGCGCACGTGCTTGGATAGCATTGGGATTCTCTTTACCTCTCTTATCATGACTGATGGGAACACTGTGTGCTACGGGATCGCATCTGGATTGGACAGACCTGATGGCTCATCATGAGGGGCTATACGCTTCTCAGTAACATGTGCCTCGTCCTCCGCTCCAAATGCATTATCCTGAGTGCATGTGTGACTGGCGTCACTCAGTAATCATGGCGCTCCTCACTGGTAATTTTATACAGCTGTCAGTTTTATTTAGTATAATACAAATTTACACAGATTAATTTTGTCCTGTTTGATATCTTTTATTTGGGAATTTCTCAGTTTTCTTTTGGTGTTTTTCGGAAACATTATTTTTAGTATTGTCTTCTGTTTTTGTAGGATCGAGACCATATCCTTCCTTCACTTCCAGGAAGTTGTGATCAAGATCCAATTATTTGGCAGCCAGGAAGGAGTGGGCCCTAGTACTTCAGGAACTGAAAGTTCCCGTGTTGTACCAGGGCAACATTTCCCCCAGTGAGGTCCCTTAAACTGCATAGAGTGGAAGGACATCAAAAATTCTATTTTCACAAATAAATGCAAGTTACCGTATATGAAATATATTTTACCTCTAGTATGAAGTACAATATGTCACAAATAACAATTTCAGAATCAGTGGGCTCCATTGAAGCATTCCAGAGTTATTACCTCATAAAATGACAGAGGTCAGTATTGCGATCATGAAGGTGAAAACAGGCTCTGGGGTGAAAAAGTAAAACATGTATAATTATGTTTTCAATTAACAGACATAGCATTTTAAACAATACTGTCCCCCAACAAAAATACATAACTATAAATGTTTTGTTATAAATATACAAAAAAGGTTGCACGCTATCGTGCAAAAGCATGTCTAATATGAAATATATGAAATATGAATAGCAAAATGGCTTTTGAACATTAGGAAAATATTTAAGAGACGCTTTGCACAGAATTTGATATAATCAAATAGTGTGAGCCCATCAACCAATCGTCAAGGTGGTCTCATAAAACTGATGGGTCCCTGATCTCCCTGTCCAAATGTGAACACTTACCGAAGGCCAATGTCTGTATGCCTGGGTGAATGTGGACACCTCTGTTCAGCAAAGCCTACATATGGGTTGACCGGGACCAAGTGTGATGAGATGCAATTAAAAACCACATGGTGATGGGAGGAGTGCGCAGTCAGTCAGCTAACATAGAAATGACAGAAAAAAAGACTCGCACATCCAAACTAGTGTGAATAGGTGCATACCAGGAGCAGCTACCTCCATACATAAATATACAAAAAATATACAAAAAAATTGCATCTCATCACACTTGGTCCCGGTCAACCCATATGTAGGCTTTGCTGAACAGAGGTGTCCACATTCACCCAGGCATACAGACATTGGCCTTCGGTAAGGGTTCACATTTGGACAGGGAGATCAGGGACCCATCAGTTTTATGAGACCACCTTGACGATTGGTTGATGGGCTCACACTATTTGATTATATCAAATTCTGTGCAAAGCGTCTCTTAAATATTTTCCTAATGTTCAAAAGCCATTTTGCTATTCATATTTCATATATTTCATATTAGACATGCTTTTGCACGATAGAGTGTAACCTTTTTTGTATATTTATGTATGGAGGTAGCTGCTCCTGGTATGCACCTATTCACACTAGTTTGGATGTGCGAGTCTTTTTTTCTGTCATTTCTATGTTAGCTGACTGACTGCGCACTCCTCCCATCACCATGTGGTTTTAATTGCATCTCATCACACTTGGTCCCGGTCAACCCATATGTAGGCTTTGCTGAACAGAGGTGTCCACATTCACCCAGGCATACAGACATTGGCCTTCGGTAAGTGTTCACATTTGGACAGGGAGATCAGGGACCCATCAGTTTTATGAGACCACCTTGACGATTGGTTCATGGGCTCACACTATTTGATTATATCAAATTCTGTGCAAAGCGTCTCTTAAATATTTTCCTAATGTTCAAAAGCCATTTTGCTATTCATATTTCATATATTTCATATTAGACATGCTTTTGCACGATAGAGTGCAACCTTTTTTGTATATTTATGTATGGAGGTAGCTGCTCCTGGTATGCAACTATTCACACTAGTTTGGATGTGCGAGTCTTTTTTTCTGTCATTTCTATGTTAGCTGACTGACTGCGCACTCCTCCCATCACCATGTGGTTTTTAATTGCATCTCATCACACTTGGTCCCGGTCAACCCATATGTAGGCTTTGCTGAACAGAGGTGTCCACATTCACCCAGGCATACAGACATTGGCCTTCGGTAAGTGTTCACATTTGGACAGGGAGATCAGGGACCCATCAGTTTTATGAGACCACCTTGACGATTGGTTGATGGGCTCACACTATTTGATTATATCAAATTCTGTGCAAAGCATCTCTTAAATATTTTCCTAATGTTCAAAAGCCATCTTGCTATTCATATTTCATATATTTCATATTAGACATGCTTTTGCACGATAGAGTGCAACCTTTTTTGTATATTTATGTATGGAGGTAGCTGCTCCTGGTATGCACCTATTCACACTAGTTTGGATGTGCGAGTCTTTTTTTCTGTCATTTCTATGTTAGCTGACTGACTGCGCACTCCTCCCATCACCATGTGGTTTTTAATTGCATCTCATCACACTTGGTCCCGGTCAACCCATATGTAGGCTTTGCTGAACAGAGGTGTCCACATTCACCCAGGCATACAGACATTGGCCTTCGGTAAGTGTTCACATTTGGACAGGGAGATCAGGGACCCATCAGTTTTATGAGACCACCTTGACGATTGGTTGATGGGCTCACACTATTTGATTATATCAAATTCTGTGCAAAGCGTCTCTTAAATATTTTCCTAATGTTCAAAAGCCATTTTGCTATTCATATTTCATATATTTCATATTAGACATGCTTTTGCACGATAGAGTGCAACCTTTTTTGTATATTTATGTATGGAGGTAGCTGCTTCTGGTATGCACCTATTCACACTAGTTTGGATGTGCGAGTCTTTTTTTCTGTCATTTCTATGTTAGCTGACTGACTGCGCACTTCTCCCATCACCATGTGGTTTTTAATTGCATCTCATCACACTTGGTCCCGGTCAACCCATATGTAGGCTTTGCTGAACAGAGGTGTCCACATTCACCCAGGCATACAGACATTGGCCTTCAGTACGGGTTCACATTTGGACAGGGAGATCAGGGACCCATCAGTTTTATGAGACCACCTTGACGATTGGTTGATGGGCTCACACTATTTGATTTTATCAAATTCTGTGCAAAGCGTCTCTTAAATATTTTCCTAATGTTCAAAAGCCATTTTGCTATTCATATTTCATATATTTCATATTAGACATGCTTTTGCACGATAGAGTGTAACCTTTTTTGTATATTTATGTATGGAGGTAGCTGCTCCTGGTATGCACCTATTCACACTAGTTTGGATGTGCGAGTCTTTTTTTCTGTCATTTCTATGTTAGCTGACTGACTGCGCACTCCTCCCATCACCATGTGGTTTTAATTGCATCTCATCACACTTGGTCCCGGTCAACCCATATGTAGGCTTTGCTGAACAGAGGTGTCCACATTCACCCAGGCATACAGACATTGGCCTTCGGTAAGTGTTCACATTTGGACAGGGAGATCAGGGACCCATCAGTTTTATGAGACCACCTTGACGATTGGTTCATGGGCTCACACTATTTGATTATATCAAATTCTGTGCAAAGCGTCTCTTAAATATTTTCCTAATGTTCAAAAGCCATTTTGCTATTCATATTTCATATATTTCATATTAGACATGCTTTTGCACGATAGAGTGCAACCTTTTTTGTATATTTATGTATGGAGGTAGCTGCTCCTGGTATGCATCTATTCACACTAGTTTGGATGTGCGAGTCTTTTTTTCTGTCATTTCTATGTTAGCTGACTGACTGCGCACTCCTCCCATCTCCATGTGGTTTTTAATTGCATCTCATCACACTTGGTCCTGGTCAACCCATATGTAGGCTTTGCTGAACAGAGGTGTCCACATTCACCCAGGCATACAGACATTGGCCTTCGGTAAGTGTTCACATTTGGACAGGGAGATCAGGGACCCATCAGTTTTATGAGACCACCTTGACGATTGGTTGATGGGCTCACACTATTTGATTATATCAAATTCTGTGCAAAGCGTCTCTTAAATATTTTCCTAATGTTCAAAAGCCATTTTGCTATTTATATTTCATATTAGACATGCTTTTGCACGATAGAGTGTAACCTTTTTTGTATATTTATGTATGGAGGTAGCTGCTCCTGGTATGCACCTATTCACACTAGTTTGGATGTGCGAGTCTTTTTTTCTGTCATTTCTATGTTAGCTGACTGACTGCGCACTCCTCCCATCTCCATGTGGTTTTTAATTGCATCTCATCACACTTGGTCCTGGTCAACCCATATGTAGGCTTTGCTGAACAGAGGTGTCCACATTCACCCAGGCATACAGACATTGGCCTTCGGTAAGTGTTCACATTTGGACAGGGAGATCAGGGACCCATCAGTTTTATGAGACCACCTTGACGATTGGTTGATGGGCTCACACTATTTGATTATATCAAATTCTGTGCAAAGCGTCTCTTAAATATTTTCCTAATGTTCAAAAGCCATTTTGCTATTCATATTTCATATATTTCATATTAGACATGCTTTTGCACGATAGAGTGCAACCTTTTTTGTATATTTATGTATGGAGGTAGCTGCTCCTGGTATGCACCTATTCACACTAGTTTGGATGTGCGAGTCTTTTTTTCTGTCATTTCTATGTTAGCTGACTGACTGCGCACTCCTCCCATCACCATGTGGTTTTTAATTGCATCTCATCACACTTGGTCCCGGTCAACCCATATGTAGGCTTTGCTGAACAGAGGTGTCCACATTCACCCAGGCATACAGACATTGGCCTTCGGTAAATGTTCACATTTGGACAGAGAGATCAGGGACCCATCAGTTTTATGAGACCACCTTGACGATTGGTTGATGGGCTCACACTATTTGATTATATCAAATTCTGTGCAAAGCGTCTCTTAAATATTTTCCTAATGTTCAAAAGCCATTTTGCTATTCATATTTCATATATTTCATATTAGACATGCTTTTGCACGATAGAGTGCAACCTTTTTTGTATATTTATGTATGGAGGTAGCTGTTCCTGGTATGCACCTATTCACACTAGTTTGGATGTGCGAGTCTTTTTTTCTGTCATTTCTATGTTAGCTGACTGACTGCGCACTCCTCCCATCACCATGTGGTTTTTAATTGCATCTCATCACACTTGGTCCCGGTCAACCCATATGTAGGCTTTGCTGAACAGAGGTGTCCACATTCACCCAGGCATACAGACATTGGCCTTCGGTAAGTGTTCACATTTGGACAGGGAGATCAGGGACCCATCAGTTTTATGAGACCACCTTGACGATTGGTTGATGGGCTCACACTATTTGATTATATCAAATTCTGTGCAAAGCGTCTCTTAAATATTTTCCTAATGTTCAAAAGCCATTTTGCTATTCACATTTCATATATTTCATATTAGACATGCTTTTGCACGATAGAGTGCAACCTTTTTTGTATATTTATGTATGGAGGTAGCTGCTCCTGGTATGCACCTATTCACACTAGTTTGGATGTGCGAGTCTTTTTTTCTGTCATTCATATAAATGTTTTGTTAGTTTGCTGGAACCCACAAAGAAAGAAAGCGAAACATGCAGTTATCGTGCATGTGGTTGCTAAATTGTGCTGTTAAAACAATTATGCAAAAACTATACTCCCACTTTGAAAAAAATATTCTGCAATTTTAAAAACTATCTTACTAGATAGGTAGATATGAATTTGTGGCAACAACCAGCAGTTCCGTTGTAGCATGTACTCTTCTTATAGAGGGGGCAGTTGGGTCAATTTCTTGTTATGCTGGACTAGAAACACAGTTGCAAAACCTTGACCAAATAAACTACTCTGTAAACTAACTTTGTCCTGTTCCCTCCTTCCAAATATTATCTGCATGTGAATCTGCACCCTACTATTCATCTGTCTCCACACCATCCATGCACACGATAACTGCACTTGATACTTGACTATTGCACTTAAACACACAGGCTGATGCAGCTTTATATGAAAATCCCTATTTATTATAATTGCCAGACATGAATGAACAAGCACTTTTCACCTATTGTGTCCCCACATTTCCTTGTAGATTGTAAGCTTGCGAGCAGGGACCTCACCCCTAATGTCACTGTTTAAATTGTCTTAACTTGTACTGAATTTATTGTCTGTACATGTCCCCGCTTAATTGTAAAGTGCTGCGGAATTTGTTGGCGCTATATAAATAAAAAATATTATTATTAGTATTATTGACCTTTTTGCCTTCTCTAAATAATAAAATTCCACTCAACATAAATCTACATAGGATTGATCTGCTCATTTCTAATTAATAGTTTGCACTGGGCAAAATTTGTACGCAGGAGGGTAAAAAAAGCTGCAAAGTTGGAATGCGTTAGAAAATGTACCCGGTAATACTTTATTTTTAGCAAATAACAAAATGCAAAGTAAATGAACAAAATAGAAATGTAAACCAGCTGAATAGTTAGTGTGATCACCTTTTGCCTTCAAAACAGCATCAATACTTCTAGCTACACTTTCACAAAGTTTTGTACCATTTTAGTTAGGTGTATGAGTATCCAATTAAACCTCAAAGGTGATAATGATGAACATTTTCTTAGGTATATTGAAAAACAGTCATTAACTAAAGCTGAAACATCTGTATAAAGGGGCTTAAAACTGGGTGAGAAAAAACAAACTTTTTCTACAAATATGAGATTGCTGAAGACAGTTCCAAGTCACATGTAGAGTTAAAAATATCAGTTTGTGGAGGTTCCTAAATTGTGTGATTTCACACAAACTCAAATACTTTGAGATTCAGTTTGCCAAAACCAAAAAATGTGCCACACTGCTGAAATATCAGGAAACAGGCTAATGTAATTTTGTGCGGCCACAGTTGAGCTTCCCCATAATGCACACAGCTGTTACATCTTATGGATTATCATACCTAATGCAGTGGTGATCAGTACCCGGGTCATCACAGATCAGAATAATTTTCTATCTGCATAGTGTCACACACTATGTGGACCTACTGGGCCATGGAGCTGGGCTTACCTAAGAGGGGCGTAGCTAGAGCCCCTGCTGGTGTAGTTAGGCTTGCACTGCAGGTAGATACCAGGTACCACTCCTAGACAGTCCTCAGTACTAGCAAAGACAGACACGGGCTCGGAGTCACTGGCTGGACAGGATTTGGACTCTATTCAGACAACATAGTTTCTGGATCACTGGACAGAACAGATACTGACACGGAGAAACAGGCAGGACTGGATTTCCATGCTAGAACAGGCTCCTACAGTATCTCTATCCCATTTGTGGGCCAAAAAATAATTTTACTCTACCGCTGTGTCTATACGAGTAGTATGCTAAAAAATAATTCTACTCTGCAGCCATCACTTTGAAAGTAGTGTGTGAAATAATAATTCCTCTCTGCTGCTGTCAGTCCTATTTGTGGTCTAATAATTATTTTACTCTACCACTCTGTCTATGTGCGTTATGTGTCAAAAAAATATTCTACACTGAAACCTTCTTTTTATAAATGGTGTGTCTAAAGAAATAATTCTACTCTGCAGCCGTCTCTTTCCCATTTGTGGGCCAAAAAAATGATTTTACTCTATCATTGTATCTGTACAAGTTGTGGCTGTGCTTAAAAAAAACTGTGCCTTTAAGGTTCTGTGTATGCTTTGCACCCCTGCATGTGGGAGTATTGGGCCAAAAAAACTCTTTGTGTACCCTGCAAGTATGCCTCTGGGTTTATTTTGTCAAAAAGCATCTTTGTGTTCTCTGCAATCCTCACCCTGGAAGTTCTGTGCCATAAAACCTCTGCATGCACAGTAACAAAAAGCATCTGTTTGTACTTTGCAACCATGCCTCCGGAAGTACTGTGCCAAAAAGTCTCTGTGTGTACTGTTCCAATAAGCCTTTGTGTGTACTTTGCAACCCTGCCTCTGGGAGTACAGTGGCAAAAAGCCTCTCTGGGTACTCTGCAACGATATTCCAACAGCACACTTTCCACAGGGCAAACCAGCACCTCCAAGACATAAAGGACAAGCTCAGGCTATGTGTCCAATTTGGAGACCCAAAAGCTAAATTGGCCAGACACATCACTTATTAAGTGGAGACGTGTGCACACATACTCTTACACCATGTTGTTGCAACTGTCAGGTTCATGAATTTTATCCCTTGAGCTTATGGTTTGTGGTCAACTTCTGCCGAGCCACAAGAAACAGACCATTTTCATGGGTCAAAATAGAAGAGAAAATCCAGCTTCCAAAAATATCCAATTTATTAAAGTTAAAATCCAAGGTCCAAAAACATGGTTCACAGGAGAGGAGATAGCAGCATGCTACGCGTTTCGAACACTAGGTTCTTTTTCAAAGCTGCCTACTATGCACCAGAATGAGGTTTAAACCTCATTCTGGTGCATAGTAGGCAGCTTTGAAAAAGAACCTAGTGTTCGAAACGCGTAGCATGCTGCTATCTCCTCTCCTGTGAACCATGTTTTTGGACCTTGGATTTTAACTTTAATAAATTGGATATTTTTGGAAGCTGGATTTTCTCTTCTATTTTGTTCTATTGTTTCACGTGAAGACTGCACGGCATCCGGGCTTCCCCCACAACAAATGCCTAGTAGGTGAGCTGGTTTCTCTCCATTTTTTTTTTTTTTTCATTTTCATGGGTGTTTGGGTTCTGTCTTTTGGCAGCAGCCTGTCTAGCTTACCACAAGTGTTTTCATTTGTCCACCTATCACCTTTTTGGTTCCACTTTATATTCTGTTCCTAGTAGGTGTTTCTTGATGTTGATAAGATTTGTTTCTATGTTCTGACATTGTATTGATGTTTAGAACCAGTCTGTGAGCTTTGAGTTAAGGATTTTCACCTCCTTGTTCCTTTGCTATTCTTTGC
The DNA here is from genome assembly GCF_032444005.1 of Ranitomeya imitator. Classification (NCBI taxonomy): domain Eukaryota; kingdom Metazoa; phylum Chordata; class Amphibia; order Anura; family Dendrobatidae; genus Ranitomeya; species Ranitomeya imitator. Next base: position 999,309,897 of record NC_091282.1, read on the forward strand.
ACCTCTCTTTTGTTTAACTTTAGTAAATAGGCTTTATAGTTGCTGAGAGTAATTGATTTATTCTTTGTTTGGTTTTTCACTATTTACTTTATTCACTCTGAGACTTTCCTTTGTTCAGCACACTTCTCTCCTTGTAGTTATCTCATATACTCTGCTCTGCCCTCTGGCTGTTTAGTAGCAATGTGAAGCAATTTGACGTACATTTAGGGAGTTTAGGTCCGAGTTGCCATCTAATAGTTCTTTAGTTAGGGCTATTTCTTTATCTACAGGTGGTGTCAGGATAACGGCAGGCTCAGTTGCACTATATTAGTGTCTAACCTATTAATTCCTAGTGAGTTGCTACACAGGCATAACCTAAATGCTCCCTTGGTACATACAATTTAGAATGATGGGAAAATTTGTTATAAATTTGCAAAATAATTATAAAAAATATCCAGAAATATAACAGTGACTGTTTTTGAACATATGCATTTTACTAGTCAAATTTGATACCAGAGAATGACACACAAATACCCCATCTTATTGTCACAATTAGTTTTCTGGAAGTGTACCTACCTATGGTAGCATTTCTTTTAACATACCTTTTAAGTATTAAAATATTAATGTGTTAAAAAATATCAAGTCAAATTGTGGCTGTGTTTTTGTACACCTGTTTTAAATTTGACACCTGTAATGCCTCACAAAAACCACATCCCTTTACTCCATTTATCATTTTTAATTTCTAACTACCTACTGTATCTTGCATTTCTTGTTACTTCCTTTTTGGTAAAGTTACCTTCATACATAACGATATCGTTAACGATATCGTTGCTTTTGGTGACGTTGCAACGATATCGTTAAGGAAATCGCTATGTGTGACAGCGACCAACGATCAGGCCCCTGCTGGGCCATCGTTGGTCGCTGAACAAAATCCAGAACTTTATTTCGTCGCTGGATCTCCCGTGGACATCGCTGGATCGGCGTGTGTGACACCGATCCAGCGATGTCTTCACTGGTAACCAGGGTAAACATCGGGTAACTAAGCGCAGGGCCGCGCTTAGTAACCCGATGTTTACCCTGGTTACCATCCTAAAAGTAAAAAAAACAAACAGTACATACTTACCTACCGCTGTCTGTCCTTGGTGCTCTGCTCTGCACTCCTCCTGTACTGGCTGTGAGCGTCGGTCAGCCAGAAAGCAGAGCGGTGACGTGACCGCTCTGCTTTCCGGCCGCTGTGCTCACAGTCAGTGCAGGAGAAGTGCAGAGAAGCAGAGCGCCGGGGACAGACAGCGTTACGTAAGTATGTACTGTTTGTTTTTTTTACTTTTAGGATGGTAACCTGTCATGATCCCAATGGCAGGGGATCACAAAAGGACAAGCACAAAAAACAAAACAAGCTCTAGGGTGATGGAAACTGAGCTGACCGCGATCCTGAACCTCAACACACAAATAGCTGTAGCCGGGGAACGTGCCTACGATGATTCCTAGACGTCTCGCGCCAGCCGAAGAACTAACTTTCCCTATTAGAAGAAACACAGACCTCTCTTGCCTCCAGAGAAACACCCCACAGAAATAGCAGCCCCCCACATGTAATGACGGTGAAATGAGAGGAAAGCACATACGTAGTTATGAAAACAGATTCAGCAAAATGAGGCCCGCTAAAACTAGATGGCAGAGGATACAAAAGTGAACTGCGCGGTCAGCGAAAAACCCTACAAAAACCCATCCTGAAATTACTTGAACTCATGTTCCAACTCATGGAACATGAGGAGTAATATCAGCCCACTAGAGCAACCAGCAAAAAGGAATCACATATCTGCAAGCTGGACTAAGACAAAAATTAAGCAAAACGTGGAACAGGAAAATCAAAAACTTAGCTTGTCCTGAAGAATACAGAAGCGGGAAGCAGAGGTAACAAGACACACTGATTACATTGATAGCCGGCGAGGAAATGACAAGAAAGCCAGGTTAAATAGGAAACTCCCATATCCTGATAGAACAGGTGGACACCAGAGACCGCAGAGAACACAAGTCACCCAGTACCATCTGTAACCACCAGAGGGAGCCCAAAAGCAGAATCCACAACAGTACCCTCCCCTTGAGGAGGGGTCACCAAACCCTCACGAGAACCACCAGGGCAACCAGGATGAGCCCTATGAAATGCACGGACCAAATCAGCAGCATGAACATCAGAGGCAACCACCCAAGAATTATCCTCCTGACCATAACCCTTCCACTTGACCAAATATTGGAGTTTCCGTCTGGAAACATGAGAATCCAAGATCTTCTCCACAACATACTCCAATTCTCCCTCCACCAGCACCGGAGCAGGAGGCTCAAGCGAAGGAACAACAGGTACCTCATACTTCCGCAACAATGACCGATGGAACACATTATGAATAGCAAACGATGCCGGGAGATCCAAACGAAACGACACAGGGTTAAGAATTTCCAAGATCCTATAGGGACCGATGAACCGAGGCTTGAACTTAGGAGAAGAGACCTTCATAGGAACAAAACGAGAAGACAACCACACCAAGTCCCCAACACGAAGTCGAGGACCCACGCGGCGACGGCGATTAGCAAACTGCTGAGCCCTCTCCTGGGACAACTTCAAATTGTCCACCACATGACTCCAAATCTGATGCAACCTATCCACCACCATGTCCACTCCAGGACAATCAGAAGGCTCCACCTGACCAGAGGAAAAACGAGGATGAAACCCCGAATTACAAAAGAAAGGAGAAACCAAGGTAGCAGAACTAGCCCGATTATTAAGGGCAAATTCGGCAAGCGGCAAAAAGGTAACCCAGTCATCTTGATCAGCTAAAACAAAACACCTTAAATAAGTTTCCAAGGTCTGATTAGTTCGTTCCGTCTGGCCATTCGTCTGAGGATGGAATGCAGACGAAAAGGACAAATCAATGCCCATCTTAGCACAGAACGTCCGCCAAAATCTAGACACAAACTGGGATCCCCTGTCAGAAACGATGTTCTCCGGAATCCCATGCAAACGAACCACGTTATGAAAAAACAGAGGGACCAACTCAGAGGAGGAAGGTAACTTAGGCAAGGGTACCAGATGAACCATCTTAGAAAAGCGGTCACACACAACCCAGATGACGGACATTTTTTGAGAGACAGGGAGATCCGAAATAAAGTCCATGGAAATGTGCGTCCAAGGCCTCTTCGGGATAGGCAAAGGTGACAACAATCCACTGGCCCGAGAACAGCAAGGCTTAGCCCGAGCGCAAACTTCACAAGACTGCACAAAAGAACGCACATCCCTCGACAAGGAAGGCCACCAAAAAGACCTGGCCACCAAGTCTCTAGTACCAAATATTCCAGGATGACCTGCCAACGCAGAAGAATGGACCTCGGAGATGACTCTACTGGTCCAATTATCCGGAACAAACAGTCTTTCAGGCGGACAACGATCAGGTTTATCCGCCTGAAACTCCTGCAAAGCACGTCGCAAGTCTGGGGAGACAGCCGACAAAATCACCCCATCCCTAAGGATACCAGAGGGCTCAGAATTTCCAGGGGAGTCAGGCACAAAACTCCTAGAAAGAGCATCCGCCTTCATTCTTTGAACCTGGCAGGTATGAAACCACAAAATCGAAACGGGAGAAAAACAGTGACCAACGAGCTTGTCTAGGATTCAGACGCTTGGCAGACTCAAGGTAAATCACATTTTTGTGATCAGTCAAGACCACCACACGATGTCTAGCACCCTCAAGCCAATGACGCCACTCCTCAAATGCCCACTTCATGGCCAAAAGCTCCCGATTACCAACATCATAATTCCGCTCAGTGGGCGAAAACTTTCTAGAAAAGAACGCACATGGCTTCATCACTGAGCAATCGAAGCTTCTCTGTGACAAAACCGCCCCCGCTCCAATCTCGGAAGCATCAACCTCAACCTGAAAAGGAAGCGAAACATCTGGCTGACGCAACTCAGGAGCAGAAGAAAACCGGCGCTTAAGTTCCTGAAAGGCCTCCACAGCCGCATCAGCAACATCAGCACCCTTCTTAGTCAAATCCGTCAAAGGCTTAACAACACTAGAAAAATTAGTTATGAAACGACGATAAAAATTAGCAAAGCCCAAGAACTTCTGTAGACTCTTAAGAGATGTAGGCTGCGTCCAGTCACAAATAGCCTGAACCTTGACGGGATCCATCTCAATAGTAGAAGGGGAAAAGATATACCCAAAAAAAGAAATCTTCTGGACTCCAAAGAGACACTTTGAACCTTTTACAAACAAAGAATTGGCCCGCAGGACCTGAAACACCTTCCTGACCTGCTGAACATGGGACTCCCAGTCATCCGAAAAAACCAAAACATCATCCAAATACACAATCATAAATTTATCCAGATATTCACGGAAAATATCGTGCATAAAGGACTGGAAGACAGAAGGAGCATTAGAAAGTCCAAAAGGCATCACCAAATACTCAAAATGGCCCTCAGGCGTATTAAATGCGGTTTTCCACTCATCACCCTGCTTTATCCGCACAAGATTATACGCACCCCGAAGATCAATCTTAGTGAACCATTTAGCCCCCTTAATGCGAGCGAACAAATCAGTCAACAATGGCAAAGAATACTGATATTTAACTGTAATCTTATTCAAAAGACGGTAATCTATACAAGGCCTCAAGGAACCATCTTTTTTGGCCACAAAAAAAAAACCTGCTCCCAAAGGGGACGAAGATGGACGGATATGTCCCTTTTCCAAGGACTCCTTAACATAATCCCGCATAGCAGTATGCTCTGGCACTGACAGATTGAACAAACGACCTTTAGGAAATTTACTGCCAGGAATCAAATCTATAGCACAATCGCAATCCCTGTGAGGAGGAAGCGAATTGAGCTTAGGCTCCTCAAAAACATCCCGATAATCAGACAAAAATACCGGAACCTCAGAAGGAGTAGATGAAGCGATAGAAATCGGAGGTGCATCATCATGAACCCCCTGACATCCCCAGCTTAACACAGACATTGCTTTCCAGTCCAAGACTGGGTTATGAGTTTGTAACCATGGCAGACCAAGCACTAAGACATCATGTAAATTATACAGTACCAGGAAGCGAATCACCTCCTGATGAACGGGAGTCATACGCATGGTCACTTGTGTCCAGTACTGAGGTTTATTCATAGCCAAAGGTGTAGAGTCAATTCCTTTCAAAGGAATAGGGACTTCCAGAGGCTCCAGACTAAACCCACAGCGGTTGGCAAATGACCAATCCATAAGACTCAGGATAGCGCCTGAATCCACATAGGCATCGACGGAAATGGCTGATAATGAACAAATCAGAGTCACAGACAGAATGAACTTAGACTGTAAAGTACTAATGGCAACAGACTTATCAACCTTTTTTGTGCGTTTAGAGCATGCTGATATAACATGAGCTGAATCACCACAATAAAAACACAACCCATTTTTCCGCCTATAGTTTTGCCGTTCACTTCTGGACTGAATTCTATCACATTGCATTGTCTCAGGTGCCTGTTCAGAAGACACCGCCAAATGGTGCACAGGTTCGCGCTCCCGTAAACGCCGATCAATCTGAATAGCCATAGTCATAGACTCATTCAGACCTGAAGGCGCAGGGAACCCCACCATGACATCTTTAATGGCCTCAGAAAGGCCATCTCTGAATCTTGCAGCCAGGGCGCACTCATTCCACTGAGTAAGCACCGACCATTTCTGAAATTTCTGACAATATATTTCTGCTTCATCTTGCCCCTGAGAGAGAGCCAATAAAGCTTTTTCAGCCTGAATCTCTAGGTTAGGTTCCTCATAGAGCAAACCCAATGCCAGAAAAAACGCATCCACATTGAGCAACGCAGGATCCCCTGGTGCCAATGCAAATGCCCAATTCTGAGGGTCACCCCGCAGGAAAGATATAACAATCTTGACTTGCTGAGCAGAGTCTCCAGAAGAGCGAGATTTCAAAGAAAGAAACAACTTGCAATTGTTCCTAAAATTCAGAAAACTAGATCTATCTCCAGAAAAAAACTCTGGGATAGGAATTCTAGGTTCAGACATAGGAGCATGTACAACAAAATCTTGTATATTTTGAACCTTAGCAGCAAGATTATTCAGGCTGGAAGCCAAACTCTGGACGTCCATGATAAACAGCTGAGGTCAGAGCCATTCAAGGATTAAGAGGAGGTAAGACGCAGCCAGGCTGCAATTAAGGCTATGCAGCAAACTCTGAGGGGAAAAAAAAAAAAAAAAAAACTTCCTCAGACTACTTTTCCTCCTACTTCAGCCAATACGATTACCACTTTTTGGCCGGCTATACTGTCATGATCCCAATGGCAGGGGATCACAAAAGGACAAGCACAAAAAACAAAACAAGCTCTAGGGTGATGGAAACTGAGCTGACCGCGATCCTGAACCTCAACACACAACTAGCTGTAGCCGGGGAACGTGCCTACGATGATTCCTAGACGTCTCGCGCCAGCCGAAGAACTAACTTTCCCTATTAGAAGAAACACAGACCTCTCTTGCCTCCAGAGAAACACCCCACAGAAATAGCAGCCCCCCACATGTAATGACGGTGAAATGAGAGGAAAGCACATACGTAGTTATGAAAACAGATTCAGCAAAATGAGGCCCGCTAAAACTAGATAGCAGAGGATACAAAAGTGAACTGCGCGGTCAGCGAAAAACCCTACAAAAAACCATCCTGAAATTACTTGAACTCATGTTCCAACTCATGGAACATGAGGAGTAATATCAGCCCACTAGAGCAACCAGCAAAAAGGAATCACATATCTGCAAGCTGGACTAAGACAAAAATTAAGCAAAACGTGGAACAGGAAAATCAAAAACTTAGATTGTCCTGAAGAATACAGAAGCGGGAAGCAGAGGTAACAAGACACACTGATTACATTGATAGCCGGCGAGGAAATGACAAGAAAGCCAGGTTAAATAGGAAACTCCCATATCCTGATAGAACAGGTGGACACCAGAGACCGCAGAGAACACAAGTCACCCAGTACCATCTGTAACCACCAGAGGGAGCCCAAAAGCAGAATCCACAACAGTAACCAGGGTAAACATCGGGTTACTAAGCGCGGCCCTGCGCTTAGTTACCCGATGTTTACCCTGGTTACCGGCATCGTTGGTCGCTGGAGAGCAGTCTGTGTGACAGCTCTCCAGCAAGCAAACAGCGACGCTGCAGCGATCCGGATCGTTGTCGGTATCGCTGCAGCGTCGCTTAATGTGAAGGGGCCTTAAGGCTGCATCCTGCTACTATGGACCATATCAGATGTTGGTGATAGATGTTGCAATGTGCTGAGTTAGGTTTTCCACATTTTTTGTCTTGCTAACCCTCCCTTCCGAGGTGATGCCAGTGCGTCAGCTGTGTAGAGATTTCCTCATCTGACTTGTGCATCTACCAATGTGTGCTTTTATTCCCACATTTTGTGATCAGCCTCATTTGTTGGAAGAAAGGATGGAATATAGTAACATAGTAACATAGTTAGTAAGGCCGAAAAAAGACATTTGTCCATTTGTTATGCTTTTAGCAGGAAATGAGCAGGGTGGCCACATAGTAATTAGGACTTGTAATAATCTGGGCAACTCTGCAGTCGCTGCGCAGGTACAGCAGTAAGTATTACCCCATGTATGCTAGGCTGTCTAGAAGCAATGACAAGTTGTTCATTTTGGGAGGTGTATGGTCAGGGTTCTCTGTAGCCCCAACAGTCAAGCTCCAGTAACACCATTAAGCTGATTTGAGTGCCACTTTGCTGTGAACATGGTTCATTCTCCTCCTGCTCCTCCACCTCGCTCTCCTTGTTCTCATTCTCTAAAACTGTCAACTTATTTGACATTTGTGTACCTGGCAGCTGTTGGTTCTGGAACCCATCCTCCAAGACGTGTGGACACCTGGCCTTATAATGGTTTGAATGGTCCCTGTTCCTCCACCTCTAAATGCTATGCCACCACTTTATCTATTATCAACTGGAGCTTTGTTTTTCTAGAAGGCATAGAAGTGGGATAGTAACACTGATTATCATTATCAGCTTTGGCCATGTTCATTGAATACTCGAAGCAGCGCAACACAGCCCGGCGTCTCAAACTCCAGCATTGCCTGGTTCGCACAGTCTTTCCGGCATGTGCAAGGTGAAGTTCCATCTTGTGAGTACATCGCAAGGCAGAAGTGAAGCTGCAGTGCAGATAGGTGAGCAATGGCAGTGTAACATGTCTGTGGTAATTTTTTAATGAAGCTCTGCACCACCAAATTCAACACATGCGCCAGGCAAGGGATGTGTGTCAAGCCAACTAGGCCCCCAGAGCTGCAGGGAGATTAAGACGATTATCGCACAGGCCGGGTTTGAGATTCAGAGGCACCAACCACACAGCTGTCTATTCTTCGATCCCCATCCACAGCTCCTGCGCGGTGTGAGATATTCCACACAAACATATGAATTTCAGAATGGTCTGCTGTAGCTTACCCCTGACTGTGCCAAAGTTGGTGGTGCAAGTGTTATGCTGAGCTGATGAGTAGGCAGTAGAGGAAACACAGTAGGAGGATGATGCAACATGGACAGAGAAACATCCAGCAATTCCATGTGGTGGTAAGACATGCACCCAAACTCTTTCTGCCTCAGGTTAAGTCACCACATTATTTATCCAGTGGGTAATTAGAGAGATACAGTTGAAACTAGAAGCTTACATACAAAAGAAGACACATATGCATGCTTATCTAAACATCTGACATGAAATCAGAATAAACTTTTCCAGTATTAGATCAATAAGTAAGTAATATTAAGTAAAAGATCACTGAAAATTAACAAATGAAGGTCAGACACTGTTTTTCAACTATGCCTACACAGAATTAAAAAAAAATAAAACTCAAGAAATAGGCCAGGACAGAAATTATGGTACCTCTGAAAATAATATGAAAAAACGGACATGTCAAATCAAAGTGTGTCCACTATTTGGAATCACAGGTGTCTAAAATCTTGAAATCACATATAGCAAGTGCGACTGGAACACATGACATCAATTATTTACTAATCATTAACCCATTCCATGTGTCCCCCGGCTTACCAGACCTATCATCGGATATCTATAAGACCACAACAAACGAGATGATGATCAAAAGGTCAAATTTCATCAATATAAATTTTATTAAACATCAAACACATATAACCATATCAGGGAAAGGAGGTGAAATAGACCGCATATGCACATAATATGCGAGGCCCCTTGAGAAAGGAGAGGTCCGAAACACGCGTCGGGGCGGACGCGCTCGTCTAACTCTGGTTGTGTCCCCATACATCTGGCGCCTATTATAAGGTAAAGCTATGCGCTATGGTCCCTTTTTTCTGGGCATGGTACTTTATCCCACACAGGGGTTATATAGCGGTAATATTCAGCTGGGGGTATTTATTTATTTATATAGGGGAAATGTGATATCTGTTCATGCATGAGCCGTGCCTGTTGAGATAGTACACTTCGTGGCAAATTAATTAGGCTATGCATGTGTGGCATTATAGCAATAAGTTATATTTAGATCTGAATTGGTATCAATATTGTGTACAAGCAGAGCAATGGTAGCATTGCCCTATTGCTACATAAACCGGTAATCTAGACGTGAGCGTCGCTTATTATGTATTACGTAATGTGCATATGCGGTCTATTTCACCTTCTGTCCCTGATATGGTGATATGTGTTTTAAAATTTTGTGGTTTGTTGTTTAATAAAATTTACAGTGGGGCAAAAAAGTATTTAGTCAGTCAGCAATAGTGCAAGTTCCACCACTTAAAAAGATGAGAGGCGTCTGTAATTTACATCATAGGTAGACCTCAACTATGGGAGGCAAACTGACAAAAAAAAAATTCTGAAAATCACATTGTCTGTTTTTTTAACTTTTTATTTGCATATTATGGTGGAAAATAAGTATTTGGTCAGAAACAAAATTTCATCTCAATACTTTGTAATATATCCTTTGTTGGCAATGACAGAGGTCAAACGTTTTCTGTAAGTCTTCACAAGGTTGCCACACACTGTTGTTGGTATGTTGGCCCATTCCTCCATGCAGATCTCCTCTAGACCAGTGATGCTTTTGGCTTTTCGCTTGGCAACACGGACTTTCAACTCCCTCCAAAGGTTTTCTATAGGGTTTAGATCTGGAGACTGGCTAGGCCACTCCAGGACCTTGAAATGCTTCTTACGAAGCCACTCCTTCGTTGCCCTGGCGGTGTGCTTTGGATCATTGTTATGTTGAAAGACCCAGCCACGTTTCATCTTCAATGCCCTTGCTGATGGAAGGAGGTTTGCACTCAAAATCTCACGATACATGCCCCCATTCATTCTTTCATGTACCCGGATCAGTCGTCCTGGCCTCTTTGCAGAGAAACAGCCCCAAAGCATGATGTTTCCACCACCATGCTTTACAATAGGTATGGTGTTTGATGGATGCAACTCAGTATTCTTTTTCCTCCAAACACGACAAGTTGTGTTTCTACAAAACAGTTCCAGTTTGGTTTCATCAGACCATAGGACATTCTCCCAAAACTCCTCTGGATCATCCAAATGCTCTCTAGCAAACTTCAGACGGGCCCGGACATGTACTGGCTTAAGCAGTGGGACACGTCTGGCACTGCAGGATCTGAGTCCATGGTGGCGTAGTGTGTTACTTATGGTAGGCCTTGTTACATTGGTCCCAGCTCTCTGCAGTTCATTCACTAGGTCCCCCCGCGTGGTTCTGGGATTTTTGCTCACCGTTCTTGTGATCATTCTGACCCCACGGGGTGGGATTTTGCGTGGAGCCCCAGATCGAGGGAGATTATCAGTGGTCTTGTATGTCTTCCATTTTCTAATTATTGCTCCCACTGTTGATTTCTTCACTCCAAGCTGGTTGGCTATTGCAGATTCAGTCTTCCCAGCCTGGTGCAGGGCTACAATTTTGTTTCTGGTGTCCTTTGACAGCTCTTTGGTCTTCACCATAGTGGAGTTTGGAGTCAGACTGTTTGAGGGTGTGCACAGGTGTCTTTTTATACTGATAACAAGTTTAAACAGGTGCCATTACTACAGGTAATGAGTGGAGGAAAGAGGAGACTCTTAAAGAAGAAGTTACAGGTCTGTGAGAGCCAGAAATCTTGTTTGTTTGTTTCTGACCAAATACTTATTTTCCACCATAATATGCAAATAAAATGTTAAAAAAACAGACAATGTGATTTTCTGGATTTTTTTTCTCAGTTTGTCTCCCATAGTTGAGGTCTACCTATGATGTAAATTACAGATGCCTCTCATCTTTTTAAGTGGTGGAACTTGCACTATTGCTGACTGACTAAATACTTTTTTGCCCCACTGTATATTGATGAAATATGACCTTTTGATCATCATCTCGTTTGTCGTAATCTTGAAATCAGTGAATGGGCCTGTATATAGGGCTACAGCTACTCACTGTGCTGTTTGGTGATATGGTGTGTATTACACTCAACATGGACCAGAGGAAGCAAAGGAAAGAGTTGTCTCAGGAGTTTAGAAAGAAAATTATAGACAAACATGTTAAAGGTAAAAGTTATAAGACTATCTCCAAGCAGGTGCATGTTCCTGTGACTACAGTTGCACATATTATTCAGAAATTAAAGATCCATGGGACTGTAGCCAACCTCTTCAGACGAGGCCGCAGGAGGAAAATTGATGACAAATCAAAGAGATGGATAATTCCAATGTAATAAAAGAGCCCAGAGAAACTTCTTAACAGATTAAAAGTAAAGTTCAAGCTCAAGGAACATTAGTGTCAGAAGACACCATCTATCGCTGTATGAGCTAAAGTGGACGTCATTGGAGATGACCAAGGAGGACACCAATGTTGAAAATAAATCATAAAAAAGCCAGATTAGAATTTGCTAAACTACATGTTGACAAGCCACAAAGCTTCTGGGAGATTGTCCTATGGACAGATGAGACAAAAATGGAACATCAGCTCTATGTTCACAGATGGAAAAATGAAGCACATGAAGAAAAGAACACTGTTCCTACTGTGAAACATGGAGGTGGCTCTGTTATGTTCTGGGGCTGTTTTGCTGCATCTGGCACAGGGTGTCTAGAATCTGTGCAAGGTACAATAAAATCTCAAGACTATCAAGGGATTCTAGAGAGAAATGTGCTGCCCAGTATCAGAAATCTTGGTCTCAGTCACAGGTCATGGGTCTTGCAACAGGATAATGACCCAAAACACAGAGGAAAACATTGGACTATTCTGATGTAGCCTTCTATGAGCCCTGACCTTAATCCTATTGAGCATCTTTGGAAAGAGCTTAAACATGCCGCCTTTAAAAGACAACCTTCAAACACGAGACAACTGGAGCAGTTTGCACTTGAGGAGTGCGCCAAAATATTTGTCAAGAGGGGCAGAAGTCTCATTGACAGTTATGGCAATCTTTTGATTACAGTGATTGATTCAAAAGTTTGTGCAACAAAATATTAAGATATGGGTACCATCATTTCTGTCCAGGCCTATTTCATGAGTTTTAGTTTTTTAAATTTTGTGGAAGCCTGGTTGAAAAGCAATGTCTATCTTTCATTTCTTCATTTTCATAGATCTTTTTATTTATTATGACTTTTGTGAGATTCAAGTTATTTCTGTGACTATTGTGGGTTTTTATGTCATTAAACAAGGGGTACCAACAATTTTGACCACACATGTAATTATTAATATCTGCCAAATGCCAGAATAATGAGAGAGAGAGAGAATGTTTTAAAGCATTTTTATTACTTATTGCAAAGCCAAAAGTTTGCATACACTGAGATTACTATGCCTTTAACCATTTCTGGACTGCCGACATGATGTTGTTATGTGTTTGGAAGCTTCTGATTTTTTTTTTGCAACATCTGCACACCTGAAACACACTGCTTCTTTGTGTAGCACCATGGGAAAGTCTAGGAGGAGCATTGTGGACTTGCACAAGTTTGGGATATCCTTGGGTATAATTTCAAGATACCTGAAGGTGTCTCGTTCACCTGTACAAACAATTATATGCAAGTACAAACAATATTGGAATGTCCTGCCATCATATCACTCAGGAAAGAGACAGGCAGTGGGACGCACACCTCTTCCTTCAAAATGCCAACATCACTTGGATGGCTTTGACTCCACATTGGGTCCAGGACCTAATCCTTCCCCATTGCATCATTGTACCTCTCTACTCTGTGATTAACTCTGCTGCCTTTAAAATCCACTTCTGTCCTCATTACTACACCACTTTTCCCCTCCAAAAATTCCTTCATTGTCTCCCAATTTCATAAAGTATCCACTTCCAGCTACTTAAGTGGAATAGTAATGCTAATTATGGCGTCATCACCACTGGCCATGTTTGTGGAGCACTCGAAGCAATGCAACATGGCATACACGTCCTGAATGTGGGCCCACTCATTGATTTTGAAGTTATGTTGTTACATATAGTGACTTACGAATGTGTGCAACAGCTGAAACTCCACTATTGTGTGCTGGTGCTCGCACAGTCTCACCAGCATATGCATCGTTGAGTTCCACCTTGTGGGTATGTTGCATATGAGGCTCAAAGCAGGAAGGCCGAAGTGACAGTGCACCACAGACAGATGAGCAGCAGCAGGGTGAGAATGCCAAAAGCACGCACAGACAGCCCGCACTTTCTGACGAGATCAGGAGATGTTGGAGGAAGCAGAGTAGTATGACAAAGCAACATGGGCAGAGAAAATGCTAGGGGTCGAAAGCAGTGCAAAGTATCAGCCAACTTGATGGTCAGGGCATGTCCTCGGTGCTTTTTCATCCTGCTTCCCCTTTTGTTGTACAGCTGGAGCAGTGTGACCACCACCTCTTCCTCTGAACTACTCATGTCACTCGGATGGCCTTAACTCCACGTGGAGTTTAGGACTTCAACATCCCCCATCTCATCATCACACCTCTTCAGTCTGTCCATAACTTTGCTGTCCTACTAATCCACTTCTGTCCTCACTACTCCTCTATTCTCCCCTCTGCAAATCCCTTAAATGTCTCCCAATTCCACAAGGCATCCACTTCAAGCTGCTAACACTGACCTACAATGCCGTCCATTATCTGTCTCTGCCTTATATCCCTGAGCTAATCTGCTGATATTTCTGTTATTTCCCACCATGGAATCTCTAGTCCTCACAAGACTTTCTCCTCCACAATTGTATGTTCCCCATCCAATCACCTGAAAGACTTCTCTCGAGTGTCCACCGTCCTGTAAAATTCTGTGACCCAACACATCTGTTTATCCCCTATATTTGAACCTTTCAAGCCTAAATAAAAAACTTGAAAACTTCAGAACAGCTTTCAGCCTGCAATGACCCTGCTGCCATCTTACCAATAACAGATCTGCGGCAACCCCCGGATCTATGGTCTTCTTCCCCATTATCCTATAGAATCTGAGGCCTTAAAGGTAGTGTCCACTCCCACTATATCTGTTTATGACTATTAGTTTGTTCATTATTATTTCTATTTGGGTTTTGTATGTAACCTAACCTCAAGTACTGCATCATGGAATCAATGGTGCTCTAATCGTGCTGTTCCACCCTGCCCTCTTTGCTTGACTACACACATCAAAAAGCTGCAGCAGTTGCAATAGTAGTTGCAATCTGTGTTTCATGATAATCAGAAATGTGCTGCGGTGGTCCGCTGACTATTTGCACTACCCCTCCCATGTACTAATCCTCCAACAGAACATGTGGTTGGGCATTAGTGCACTCAATCTCTTCCAATTGTAAATCAGAACCAGGTGGATGGCCCACAGAACCACAGCCAGAGTCATCAAAAATCAGAAGTGACTGCTACATGACTTGGGGCTCACTTTGCTTGCTTAATTTGCAAAGGGTTGAGGTGGAAACATAATCCCATGGGCCACAGGTGAAAAATCTGGGCTAGACTGGGTGGAAGATAAAGCAAAGGAACTGAAGGCATTCTCAGCCAACCAATCTAAATTCACTTCCACTTGTTCTGGTCTCAACATTCATCCATTGGTACTCAGGTCTATGAAATTACACAGAACATCTTGTCACCTTCTTGCACCAGAGGAAGGTGTTTCACTTGGGCTCACTGCAGGCACAGATCGACCACTGCCTCTCTATCCCTGCATCAGCTATAACACCACCAACAGCAACATGGACACATCCCCTATTTGATGCTCTCCTCATTGGTGTCAACCCAAAAAGGGCAGAGTATTACAATCATGGCCTGTATACAAAGAGAAAGTGGCTATCAGATAATTGCACTCCCTCTTTTCAGAGAACCCTTCAAAAATCAATAAAAAAAATTAAATAATGTTGGCTACCTCCTCCACCTTCTCCTTTTCCACTTACACTGCCACTTACACCTCCTCCTCATCTTGGACATTCTCCTCCTCCTGGTTCAAGATTGCGATTTCTGATTTTATTTTTCTTCTGTTATTTTAAGTTATTTCCATGTTCACATTTGTTTGCAGGGCAAATGTTCTGCTCTCACCCCCATTTAGATTCCTTTTGCAGCCCCTTAGCCATTACTATAACCATTTTACAGGCATTTTAAAGCATCAAAGTTCGGTTTCCAATAGATTTCTATAGGGTTTGGGGTCAAATTCGGATAGCAAACCAAACGTTCAATTGTAGTTCGGGTGAACACGTCGAACCCGAATATCCATGGGTTCGCTCATCACTATTCATGGATAGTGTTGAGCGATACCTTCCAATATCGGAAAGTATCGGTATCGGATTGGATTGGCCGATATTCAAAAAATATCGGATATCGCCGATACCGATACCCAATCCCAATGCAAGTCAATGGGACCAAAATATCGGAATTAAAGTAAACCCTTTCTTTCCTTGTAGGTTCATTGTACATGAAGGAAAACAACTAAGAATAATGCAGAATGTATTTGGGGAGGTGGCGGAGACATTAAAGGCATAGAGGTTTAGCCCAATCAAATAGAATAGCATGATTTTTTTTTTTTTTAAAGACGTTCGGAGTGACAAAGATATTGACTATGTAAATTTTTTTTTATTTTGTCAGATATTGATGTTTCACTATTCCACGCCCTTCCCCTTCTTTTTTTTCCCTTTTCCCACACTTTCATCTTCATCATCATCAGCATCTTTGACATCAACTTCTTCTTCACCTTATTCATCTTCTTCTTCACCTTCTACCTATTTTTTTTTTATTGCATTCTTCATATTCATTTTATTCAACTGTTATTATTCTTCCTATTCTACATATTCATTTTATTCAACTGTTATTATTCTTCCTATTCTACTTCTTCATCATATTCTCATTTGTGACAGGCATTCCCGTAGTTGTTATCTCTAAAAGTTTGAAGATTACACCTTCCGTTCTGCCTGTCACAAAAGTTACATTTATCCGCGTTCAGTTTGGCCTGCAGCATCAGGCTTTATCCAGGGGCACCACGAGGAGGAACGGACTCACCCCCATACACTGCTTAGTCTTCTTCTGCATATAATTTAGATAATATCTTTTGCTCTGATATTAAGTCTTATGCTTAATGTTCTTCTGCTCTTTGTTCTGCAGCCTCTTGTTCTTCTGCTTCTCGGTCTTCCATGTCGTCGTCTCCAGGGTCGTCGTCTCCTGGGTCGTCGCCTCCGGCGTCGTTGTCTCCGCCGTCGTCGTCTCCGCCGTCATCGTCATCGGGGTGGTCTTCAGGGTCGTCATCTCCAGGGTCGTCGTCATCTCACTGGTTCTCGTCTCTGGTGTCGTCGTCATCTTAGGGGTGGTCTTCTGGGTCGTCAACTTTAGGGTCTTCAACTTGGAAATGTAGCAGGAGGTACAAGAAGGCTGAGAAAATGCCAAGAACCAGCTGATGGAACTGGAACTCGGATGGCTACCCGAAGGTTCAAGAGCCTATGGAATTACCGAGGACCAGCTGACGTTACTGGAGCCCGGTTACTAAGCAGGAGGTACCCGTGCTAAAAAGAACTACCAAGGACCGCCTGACGTTGGCGGAACTCGGATACCCAGAAGGAGGCACCTAAGCCAAAGGCTCTGCCCGGAACCAGCTGACGTTACTGGAACCAGGATGGGGAGCAGAAGGTACAAGAGCAAAAGACACTGCCGAGAACCAGCTGACGGTACTGGAACCCGGATGGGTAGCCGAAGGTCCAAGAGCCAATGGAACTACCGAGGACCAGCTGACGTTACTGGAACCCGGTTACTAAGCAGGAGGTACCCGTGCCTGAAAGCACTACCAAGGACCACCTGACGTTGGTGGAACTTGGATACCCAGAAGGAGGCACCTAAGCCAAAGGCTCTGCCCGGAACCAGCTGACGGTACTGGAACCAGGATGGGGAGCAGAAGGTACAAGAGCAAAAGACACTGCCGAGAACCAGCTGACGGTGCTGGAACCAGGATGTGGACCAGAAGGTCCACAGGAGAGGAGAGAACAGCTAGGCCGAGAGGCTGCCGCAGTTACCGAACACCAACAGTCCTACAGGGGGAGCTTGGCCTACTGGCACTACAGAACCAGCCTTGACTGCCAATTCACGCAGCCCACATAGGAAGCTCCTAAACTGGAGGCACCCTGGAGTTGGCTAACCCGACCGCAACACGACGGGGCAACGCATAGGTGTCTCAGTGAGTTTGACAGTACCCGGAAACAGCTGACGGTGCTGGAACCAGGCTGGGCACGAGGGAGTACCCGTGACAAAAACACTGCCGAGGACCAG
Organism: Ranitomeya imitator; assembly: GCF_032444005.1. Taxonomy (NCBI): domain Eukaryota; kingdom Metazoa; phylum Chordata; class Amphibia; order Anura; family Dendrobatidae; genus Ranitomeya; species Ranitomeya imitator. The sequence continues at coordinate 999,327,558 of NC_091282.1, forward strand.
CTGACGGTGCTGGAACCCGGTTACTAAGCTGTAGGTGCCCGCGCTTAAAAGCACTACCAAGGACCGCCTGGCGTTGGCAGAACTCGGATACCCAGAAGGAGGCACCTAAGCCAAAGGCTCTGCCCGGAACCAGCTGATGGTGCTGGAACCAGGTGGTGGACCAGAAGGTCCACAGGAGAGGAGAGAACAGCTAGGCCGCGAGGCAGCCGCAGTTACCGAACCGCAACAGTCCTACAGGGGGAGCTTGGCCTACTGGCACTACAGAACCAGCCTTGACTGCCAATTCACGCAGCCCACATAGGAAGCTCCTAAACTGGAGGCACCCTGGAGTTGGCTAACCCGACCGTAACACGACGGAGCAACACATAGGTGTCTCAGTGAGCTTGACAGTACCCGGAAACAGCTGACGGTGCTGGAACCAGGCTGGGCACGAGGGAGTACCCATGACAAAAACACTGCCGAGAACCAGCTGGCGGTGCTGGAACCCGGATGCGTTGCCCCAGTGTGCAAGAGCCAATGGCACCGAGGACCAGCTGACGGTGCTGGAACCCGGTTACTAAGCTGTAGGTGCCCGTGCTTAAAAGCACTACCAAGGACCGCCTGGCGTTGGCGGAACTCGGATACCCAGGAGGAGGCACCTAAGCCAAAGGCTCTGCCCGGAACCAGCTGACGGTGCTGGAACCAGGTGGTGGACCAGAAGGTCCACAGGAGAGGAGAGAACAGCTAGGCCGCGAGGCAGCCGCAGTTACCGAACCCCAACAGTCCTACAGGGGGAGCATGGCCTACTGGCACTACAGAACCAGCCTTGACTGCCAATTCACGCAGCCCACATAGGAAGCTCCTAAACTGGAGGCACCCTGGAGTTGGCTAACCCGACCGCAACACGACGGGGCAACGCATAGGTGTCTCAGTGAGCTTGACAGTACCCGGAAACTGCTGACGGTGCTGGAACCAGGCTGGGCACGAGGGAGTACCCGTGACAAAAACACTGCCGAGAACCAGCTGGCGGTTCTGGAACCCGGATGCGTTGCCTATTCAAGATTGTCATCCTAGAGCCCCAACTAGCGGTGTTAGAGCAAAGGGTAAGCAGGGGGAGCAGAGTGTTGGCCGAAGCCTGCACTGGAGGCAGCTTTGTGTCTGCGTTGCGTTTGCAGGACACGATGTCGGCTACACAGCGGGGGAACAGCTGGCGGTGCTGAACCCCACTGACACATTGGCTGGTGTTTTTCTCTGTGCAGCTAGCACTTCCGGGCAAAAATTGGCGGTGTTAGAGCCCAGGGACAGCAGGAGGAGGAGAGGAGCAGAGTGTAGGCCGAAGCCTAATTGAACCAATTTCAAAGGTAACCTTTAACCCACCCTCAGGTGTTACAATGTAGAAGAGCCACACCTTGTGCAGCAGTAATGCTCCACAAGTGAAAGGTTGCTCTTTAAATTTTGCTCATTGCACACGCAGAATGAAAGACGTACACAATTTTGCCCATTGTACAGTAGAACTGTATTGGAGGCGTGACTTGTCTTTTTAAGGAGACACGGCACAGGTGTCCAAAAATAACGCCTTGGTGCTGGGCGCAGCCTCCTGAGCGTTGTTATTTGCTGTACAGGAGTCTGCGCTCTTGTTAGCCCTTGGCCATGCGCTGTGAGCGCTGACTGTCTTCTCACCTCATTTCACGTTGGCCGGTGCGGTTAGCGATGGTCATGAATCCCAGACCCACAGTGTCTTTTCATAAAGTCACACTGCGGGGCTGTGATTCGTGGCCTTGCGCAGTAAATAGGTTTGCCTCTCACTCATGTCCTTACACCTGCTTCAGACTGGGCGGCCTTAGCTGATCCCTTATCGCATGCCGCGGCCATGAGGCCGCACAGTCTGAAGAAGGCGGAAGGAGATGAGTGAAGACAGGCGAACATATGCACTGCATATGCCCATCAATCACACCCTCGCAGTCAAAATATATGAGACAACGAGGGGCGTTGTGTCGGGCAGGGCAGACGCACAAGCACAAGCAGCCAACCAATGATGTCAGAAGACGGGCAGCGCTAACAAGGGTGGTGCTGAGTATCCTTAACAAGGAAAGTCACACCTCTGGGACAGTGTAATGGTCTCCAATGAGACACATTTTGTGGGTGTTTAGTTGCACGTGGGCAAGGAGAAAAAGTCAGCCTCCTTGTACAAATGCAGCATTACTGCTGTACAAGGTGGCTGTTATACATAGAAACACCTGGGGGTGGGGGTCAGGGTCCCTTTAATTTCAGTTCAGGTGCCTGCGTGGCGTTTGCAGGTCACGTTGCCGGCTACACAGCAGGGGAACAGCTGGCGGTGCTGAACCCCACTAACACATTGGCTGGTGTTTTTCTCTGTGAAGCTAGCACTTCCGGGCAAAAACTGGCGGTGTTAGCGCCCAGGGTCAGCAGGAAGAGGGGTGGAGCAGAGTGTAGGCCGAAGCCTGCACTGGTGGCAGCTTTTGGTCTGTTGTGCCAGCGTGGCTTCTGCTGGACACGATGCCGGCTACACAGCAGGGGAACAGCTGGCGGTGCTGAACCCCACTAACACATTGGCTGGTGTTCTTCTCTGTGCAGCTAGCACGTCCGGGCAAAAACTGGCGGTGTTAGAGCCCAGGGTCAGCAGGAGGAGGAGAGGAGCAGAGTGTAGGCCGAAGCCTAATTGAACCAATTTCAAAGGTAACCTTTAACCCACCCTCAGGTGTTACAATGTAGAAGAGCCACACCTTGTGCAGCAGTAATGCTCCACAAGTGAAAGGTTGCTCTTTAAATTTTGCTCATTGCACACGCAGAATGAAAGACGTTCACAATTTTGCCCATTGTACAGTAAAACTGTATTGGAGGCGTGACTTGTCTTTTTAAGGACACAGATAAACACCGTGCGCACTGCTATATATGTGATGCAGAGACTAGGTTCCCAAACCATCAGCAATTAGTATAAAAATCTCGCACTCAACTTTAGTCTTATTGATTAGTAGATTTTTATTGGTGCAAAGTAGCACTGGAAACGTTTCAGCTCAAATAGAGCTTTCATCAGTCACTACAATGTGTGAAAAGATATATATACATAAGGAACATAAAAAAACATAAAAGACAGTGTATAAATCAAATACAAAACAACCAAATATATAATAAACCAAAGTATATACAAATTTGCGCAGGATCATACAATAGCCAGAGATATACTTCATAGATGTACAAGACGTGTTGCGTAGCAGTGAAAACACACTTATACATACTCGCTCGATATAGGTTATGATGGATAAAAGAAACACACATACCGTGCTGTGCCTTAAGAGTGTATATCGGACATGTCATGAGTTGGGATACAGATTATGTCTGTTACCTAATATAACATGAGAGAATGAGGATTAAGTGGAGGTATAGTGTGAACCAGGAGCAATAGAGTCCTATAAAGACGGACATATACTTACAGCCAAATGACTGTTGAAGGATAAGGTAGTGGTCCTGTGTTTTATACCTAAACTACAGAGTAGAGAAGCTGTGAACAAAAAAAAGGGGAGAAGAGAGGTTCATAGTCCTGTGTGGCGAGGTTGCATGTAATGTTAGCAGTCAAATGTATGCTATTACCTTTTCATAACTAGTATCTCTGGAAAGAGCCAAGGTCCTCAATGGTAGCCAGCATGAGAGTGAGTACTGCAAGGGATACAGTTTAGACAGGGGAGTGAGCAATGGAAAGTAAAAACATAACTATGCACTACCCGGGGCTGTGTACTATACCTTATATATGTATTGTCGGCGGTATGAGGTAGTAGCCTCAAAAGTGGCCAGAAAAAAGCAGGGGCTGAAAGGAACATAATGTAAATAAGACAATACGGAGCAGTGTGTCCCTATCAGTAAACTAAAAGGGGGCTGGGACAGGGAGCAAGATGACATACCTGCATGGAGAAGCCGCCTATGTGTGTATAACGTCCCCTGAGATGCGGAGTCCACCGCTCGTCTGACACGTGGGACGTGAGGCGCGCTATTAGAGCCCGGCACTGACATACTGATAGGAGCGCCGAAACCGGAAGTGACGTCGGGAGTCTCGGTCAGGGCGGAAGTGGATGGCCGTGCGTTTCAATGTGAGGAACAGTGTTCCACCAGTGAAACGCTGAAGAGAATCTGCCTAAAATCCCTATTTAAGGAGAAAGGGCCAAGTCGCTATTTGTAAAATGTGGTGGTATTACATAATAAATGTATATTTGGATATGGACTGATCACCATATATAAGGTGGGTGGGATGGAAGGAGGAGTCATGGGAGGAGAATGATGGTCATGCAAGAGAATGTAGCAAAGGATAGGAGGAGGCCCTGTGTAGAGAATGATACGTGCATAATAAACTATTCATGCAGATATGCTATAGCATAGAGATGAGTGTGACATACTATGTCCGATATGATGGAGTAAGATGGTGGCAACAGTGTCATTCACACACAAGTGCATATCCGTAGTGGATGGTGACACAGAGAGGGTGCTCCAGATGGTGATTCGTGACGTATTATTCATCGTTAATACAGATGGTTCTAAAAAACAAAATTCAGAGTCAGAATATATGCATAAAAAACAACTTCATATACACGGTATGTGTGTCACGGTCTTGATATGATAACCTCATATGAATGCAGACAGTTCGTAGTCCCTATTGAGACCTCTGGGTGATAAGGTATCCAATGTATGGATCCAATATGCTTCACGTTTCTTTAGCATAAGGATCCTATCTCCCCCCTACGTAGTATGGGGACATGTTCTAGAACCTGAAATCTTAGTTGTGCAATATTATGTTTAAATGCATGGAAATGATGGGCTAGTGGAAGTAATAAATTATTGCAGCGAATCGTAGATTTGTGCTTGGACACTCTGTCTCTAATGGACTGTGACGTCTCCCCCACATATAGCAGCCCGCATGGGCATTTTATCACATATATTACATACGTAGAATCACACGTAAAGTATCCTCTGATCTTGAATTCCTTACCAGAACGTGGATGTCTGATTGTACTGCCTTTTTGGACGTTGTTGCACTGGACACACCTTAGGCAGGGGAAGGTGCCCTCTCTAGGTGTGCCCAGAAACCTTTGCCGTGTAATGGCATTTGTGCCGATATCCGCCCTTACTAGATTGTCCCACAAACTGGGGGCTCGTTTAAAACAGGGGAGGAATGGATTTTGGAATTCCCTAACGTTGGGATAGGCATTTGTGAGGATCGACCAATTACTACGTATGGTTCTGTGTAACCTGTACATAAAAGGGTGGAACGAATATACAAATGGAATGCGGGAGTTGGTGTCAGTCTTCGGTCTATTGGTGGTGATTCTGGATTGCTCCAGAAGGGATAAGGGATAGCCTCTAGCCCTAAATTTCTGGTTCATCTCTTGTGTGCGTAGTTCTCTGGTATCGAAATTGGAAACAATACGTTTCACCCTCTGGTACTGTGCCCTAGGTATTGATCTTTTGGTGGATGGTGGGTGAAGGCTGTGAAAATGTAAAAGACTGTTGCGGTCCGTACTTTTGGAGTAAAGGTCCGTACTTAGAAGGCCGCTCGAATCTTTTACCACCATTGTATCTAGAAAGTTCATTTTCCATAAATTATAGTTCATGGTGAATGTGATACCAGGCCAAGATGTATTGAGAAAGGATAGAAAGGTATGAAGGGTCTCTTCCGAACCCCGCCATATACAGAAAACATCGTCTATGTACCTTCTCCACACACTGACATTGTCCCTGAATAAAGGACTGGGGTAGATCATGCTCTCCTCGAAGTCAATCATGTACGCATTTGCGTAAGGGGGTGCTGCGTGCGACCCCATGGCGGTCCCCCGTTTTTGTAGATAGAATGTGTCTTGAAATAGGAAGTAGTTAGATGTGAGTACGATTCTGAGTAGATCAATACATAGTGACGTTTGGTCTATATCCCTATCTGTACCCTCAAGGAGGTGGCGTACCGACTGGATACCTTCCTCGTGAGGGATGGAAGTATAGAGATCCCTCACGTCGAGGGTAACTAAGAAAGCATCTATAGGAATGGTTTTGGTTTCACTGATGAGATGTAAGAATGAACCCTCCTTCCTGCTTCTTCAGACTGTGCGGCGTCACGGCCGTGGCATGCTATTAGGGATCAGCTGACGCCGCCTAGTCTGAAGAAGCGTGAAGAAGGGGAGTGAGAGGCTAGTATATGCACTGCGCATGGCCATGGATACCAGGCCCACTGTGGGATCACATTAGACGACATTGCGAGGTGGGATTTCGGGCAGCGTGGACGCACAGGCACTGCCAGCCTGACACCTAAATGATGTCAGAGGACGGGCAGCGCAAACTGTGCATGGGCAAGGGATAACACAACAGCGCAGGGTCCGTGACAGAATCAAACAACACTAAGGAGGCAGCGCACGGAGCCAAGGCGGTAGGAATGACGGCTGTGCTGCGTCACATTACAAAGGAAAGTCCCACCTCTGGGACGGTTTGACGGTGTGAGGGGACACATTACATGAGTGTGTAGTTCAGCATTTCCAAGGAGCATAATTAAAAGAGCGACCTTTTCCTTGTGCTGTATTAGTGCTGCACAAGGTGGCTCTTTCAGTAACAAACGCCTAGGGGGGGGGGGGAAAGAGACAGGTTCCCTTACATTTTTGTTGTGCCAGCGTGGCGGTCGCATGACACATTGCCGGATATACAGCCGGGGATCAGCTGACGTTACTGAACCCCAATAACAGAGGAGCGACTGTTGACTGTGCAGACAGCACTTCCAGGCACCAACTGGCGGTGTTAGAGCCCAGGGACAGCAGGAGTAGCAGATAGGAGGTATTGCCGCACACACAGCTGGGGATCAGCTGACGTTACTGAACCCCAATAACAGAGGAGCGACTGTTGACTGTGCAGACAGCACTTCCAGGCACCAACTGGCGGTGTTAGAGCCCAAGGGACAGCAGGAGGAGCAGATTGGAGGTATTGCCGCACACACAGCTGGGGATCAGCTGACGTTACTGAACCCCAATAACGGAGGAGCGACTGTTCACTGTGCAGACAGCACTTCCAGGCACCAACTGGCGGTGTTAGAGCCCAGTGACAGCAGGAGGAGCAGAGGAACAGAGTGTAGGCCGAAGCCTGATTGGAGCAAGTTGAAAGGGAACCTTTAACCCCCCCCAAGACATTTGTAGCTGAAAGAGCCATCTTGTGCAGCACTAAGGATGCAAAAGGAAAAGGTTGCTCTTTTAATTATGCTCCTTGCAAACACAGAAGTAAACACTAAAAATGTGTCCCCTTATACCGTAAAACCGTCCCGGAGGTGGGAATTTCCTTCGTAATGGGACGCAGCACAGCTGTCATTCCTATCCCCTTGGTGCTGTGCGCTGCCTCCTCAGCGTTGTTTAAAGCTGTCACGGAGCCTGCGCTGTTCTGTTATCCCTTGGCCATGCCCAATTTGCGCTGCCTGTCTTCTGACATAATTTGGTGTCAGGCTTTCAGTGCCTGTGCGTCCACGCTGCTACAGATCCCACCTCGCAGTGTCATCTAATGTAATCCCACTGCGGGCCTTGGATCCATGGTCATGCACAGTGCATATCCTCGACTCTCACTCCCCTCCTTCCCTCTTCTTCAGACTGTGCGACGTCACGGCCGTGGCATGCTATTAGGGATCAGCTGACGGCGCACAGTCTAAAGAAGGCGGAGGGAGATGAGCGAGAGCCCGAGGGGAAGATATGCACTGCGCATGCCCAAGGATCCCAGGCTCGCAGTGTGATTCAATCAGAAGACACTGCGAGGCGGGATCTCGGGCAACGCGGGCGCACAGGCGCAGCCAGCCTGACACCAAATTATGTCAGAAGACAGGCAGCGCAAATTGGGCATGGCCAAGGGATAAAAGAACAGCGCAGGCTCCGTGACAGCTTAAAACAACGCTGAGGAGGCAGCGCATGGCACCAAGGGGGTAGGAATGACGGCTGTGCTGCATCACATTACGAAGGAAAGTCCCAGCTCCGGGACGGTATAACGGTATCAGTGAACACATTTTATAAGTGTTAAGTTCTGCGTGTGCAAGGAGCTAAACTAAAAGAGCTACCTTTTCCTTGTGCAGCATTACTGCTGCACAAGGTGGCTCTTTCAGTAACAAATGCCGTGGGGGGGGACAGGTTCCCTTACATTTAGGTGGTTGTGCCAGCATGGCGGTCGCAGGACACATTGCCGGCTACACAGCTGGGGATCAGCTGACGTTACTGAAACCCAATAACACTGGGTCGTATGTTTTGACTGTGCAGCCTGCACTTCTGAGCCGCAACTGGCGGTGTTGGAGCCCAGGAATAGCAGTTCAGGTGGTAGAAAGATGAACACATCAGGAAACCTGGATGACACCCAATTACTTAATCAGGCAGAGGAGTGGCAAATTCCTGCGAGATCCAAGCCTGATTCATTTTCAGGAAAGTAAGCCGGTCAACGTTATCGGAGGATAGTCGCATGCGACGGTCTGTTAGTACACCACCTGCGGCACTAAAGACACGTTCCGATAAAACACTAGCCGCAGGGCAAGCCAGCACCTCCAATGCATACTGGCTTAGCTCTGGCCATGTATCCAGCTTAGAGACCCAAAACTTGAACGGGGAAGAGCCGTCTGGGAGTACAGTAAGAGGGCAAGCCATGTAGTCTGTCACCATCTGACGGAACCGTTGCCTCCTGCTGACTGGAGCCGCCAGTGATGGTGTAGACATTTGGGGCGGGCACACAAAAGTTTGCCACAGTTGTGCCATACTGGGCTTGCCTTGGGCAGAGGCACTGCTTCTGCTCCCTCTTTGTGCAGAGCCTCCCCCACTGCCTCGATGCACTGAGCTGCTTTGTAAAGCACTAGCAGCACTCCTCTCAGTTGGACTGGAGAAGATGATGGAATTCACCAGTGTGTCGTGGTACTCCCGCATTTTACGCTCCCGGGTCAACGCTGGGATGAGGTTTTGGACGTTGTCCCGGTAGCGAGGATCAAGGAGGGTGAACACCCAATAATCAGGCATGTTGAGAATGTGGTCGATGCGGCGGTCGTTTCTCAGGCACTGCAGCATGAAATCCACCATGTGCTGCAGACTGCCAACTGGCCCAGAAACGCTGTCCCCTGCTTGAGACATGATCTCTGCCCGCTCGTCATCACCCCACCCTCGCTGTACACACTGACCACTGGACAATTGTGTCACTCCCTCCTCTGGACGGAGCTCTTCCTCCTCCATTGACTCTTCCTCATCCTCCTCACAAAGTGGCCCCTGCGTACCCCTTTGTGAGGAACCACGTGGCGCTGACTCTCCAGAAGCTGATGGAAAAGGTGACTCCTCATCCTCCACCTCTTCCACAACATCATCCCTTAACGCTTGCAAAGCTTGTTGAAGCAGGCAGATAAGAGGGACAGTCATGCTGACTAGTGCATCATCTGCACTTGCCATCCGCGTGGAATAATTGAAAGGACGCAAAACCTGGCAGACGTCCTTCATAGTGGCCCACTCTGTGGTTGTGAAGTCTGATCGGCGCTGACTGCGACTTTTTAGCGTACTCCATTACTGCTTGCTGCTGCTCACACAACCGCTCCAACATATGTAACGTGGAATTCCACCTGGTAGGTAGGTCACATATGATGCGGTGTTCCGGAAGGCGGAATCGACACTGCAGAGCAGCAATGCGGGATCTTGCCAAGCTGGAACGCCGCAAGTGAGCACACTCTAGGCGGACCTTGTGCAGCAGTGCATCAAGATCCGGATAGTCAGTCAGAAAACCCTGCACAACCAAATTGAGCACATGTGCCAGACATGGGATGTGAGTGAGGTTGCCAAGGGCCAAAGCTGCCACCAGATTTCGGCCATTGTCACACACTACCATGCCTGGCTGGAGATTCGCTGGCACAAACCACACATCGCTCTCCTGCTTGATGGCATTCCAGAGCTACTGCGCTGTGTGGCTTCGATTCCCCAAAGAAACTAGTTTCAAGACGGCCTGTTGACGTTTGGCCACGGCTGTGCTCATGTCGGTCGTAACAGGTAAACGTTCACGGGTCCATGTGGAGGTGGACTGTGACGGCTCCTGCAGCGATGATTCCGAGGAACTTGTGTATGAGGAGGAGTCAATGCGTACAGACTGGATTCCTGCAATCCTTGGAGTGGGCAGGACACGTCCTACGCCACTCGCACGATCTGTACCGGGCTCAACAACATTAATCCAATGGGCAGTGAGGGAAATGTATTGCCCCTGTCCATGTTTACTGGTCCACGCATCGGTGGTGAGGTGGACCTTACTACTGACGGCGTTCCGTAGCGCGTGTTTTATGTGTCCCTCCACATGCTTGTGCAGTGCAGGGACAGCTTGCCTGCTGAAGTAAAAGCGGCTGGGCACCTTGTACTGTGGGACTGCCAATGCCATCAAGTCACGGAAGCTGTCAGTCTCCACCAGCCTGAATGAGAGCATTTCCAGTGACAGAAGTTTGGCAATGCCTGCATTCAGAGCCTGTGCTCGGGGGTGGTTGGCCGAGAATGCCCGCCTTTTCTCCCATGCCTGTACTACCGATGGCTGTAGAGTAGACTGGGAGTGTGAGGATGACTGGGAATGTGGTGCTGTGGGTGGAATTACACTAGGTCTCTGGACAACAGTGCCAGAGGTTCTTCCATGGCGATCCTGGGAGGAAGCCAAACCAGCTGTGCGTGAGCTGGAGGAAGAGGCAACACGAGCTGAAGAGGTGGTAGCTGCCGCTGTTGGTTGGCCTAGGTCTTCAGTGTGTTTTTGTAACTCCACCGCGTGCCTGGTCCGCACATGTTTCCTCATATTTGTGGTATTGAGGTTGCTGACACTTTTACCTCTTTTGACTTTCTGATGACACAGCTTGCATTTGACAAAACAAATGTCATCTGCAACTGTGTCAAAAAAGGACCAGGCACTGCAAGTCTTGGGAGTGCCCTTTTTGGCTTTTGAAAGAGACAGGCTCCTAACGGGTGCCAAAGTGGAGGCTACAGGCTCCGCTGTCTTCCCCCTCCCTCTCCCTCTTTGGCCCGTTAGGGGAATCTCTTCCTGTGAGCTGCTCCCACCACCTTCCTGTTCCTCACGCCATGATGGGTCAAGGACCTCATCATCTCCACTACCCTCTGCCACCAACTGCTCCTCCTGGGTAGTCTCGGCAGCACAGTACGCACCAGAAAGCGGCAACTGAGTTTCATCATCAGATGCGTACTGCGCTATGGTCACCGCAGGCACTGTCCCACCCGCCTCTTCAGAGACAGAGAGACAAAGCTGTTGGGCATCACTGCACACTGCCTCTTCTTCCATTTCTCCAATACTGCTTGGCTGGCCCCCTGTTTCCAAGACAAGAGATTCAGAGAACAGAAGTAGAGACGGCTCCTGTCCTGGGCTCTCTGACTGCCTGGCCAATTTGGCAGGTGGTGAAGAGACAGATGGCTGCTCTCCAGTGGTCTGTGCCTGAGAGGATGTGGCACTAATTGAAGTCGATGCCGATGCGTTAGCTGCCATCCATCCGACAACAACTTCAATTTGATCTTCACGCAGCAGCGTTGCACGGCGCACTCCGACAAAGCTGCGCATGAAGGACTGTTCCCTGCTGAAACTGAGTGATGACGAGTCACCGGTGCCCGCAGCAGGCACAGAATCACCACGTCCTCTCCCTGCTCCTCTCCCTGCTCCGCGCCCACGCCCACGTGCCTTACTTCCTGCCCTCTTCATCTTGGTTGACAGATAAAGATAAGCAGAAAAGTACTAAGGCCTTAGTGTGCTTATTCCTGAAATGCTCCTCCTAACAGGTGTAAGAAACACTAATGTTGTAAAGTGTGGACTAGACTTTATTATTGATAAAATCTGGCCTACACAAGTGTTAAGTGGTGTTTGGTGAACTTTACTTTTTTTTTTCTGCAGATCGGGCTACAGAGCGACTTTAACTCACATGGGGACCGTGCAGACAGCCGTAAACGGCGCTGCAAGGCCCAAAAACCCTCCTCTAGGTTATCCTATGTAGTGTTTTTCCACTATTTAGCTGGAGGCGGGTGGAAAGACACTAATAGGAAATTTTAAAAAAAATTTTCAACAGGCTGCACTATTTAAAAAAAAGGACAAGTTATTCAACGGTATGAGGCAGTGACGCACCCTGAGCTGAATACAACCGGCTGTGGCTGCACACAGACTACAGGGCGAGCTGCGCTCACATGGAGACCGTGCAGACAGCCGTAAACGGCGCTGCAAGGCTCAAAAACCCACCTCTAGGTTATCCTATGTAGTGTTTTTCCACTATTTAGCTGGATACGGGTGGAAAGACACTAATAGGAAATTTTTAAAAAAATTTTCAACTGGCTGCACTATTTCAAAAAAAGGAAAAGTTTTTTCATGGTATGAGGCAGTGACGCACCCTGAGCTGAATACAACCGGCTGTGGCTGCACACAGACTACAGGGCGAGCTGCGCTCACACGGAGACCATGCAGACAGCCGTAAATGTGCTGCAAGGCCCAAAAACCCCCCTCTAGGTTATCCTATGTAGTGTTTTTCCACAATTTAGCTAGAGACGGGTGGAAAAACACTAATAGGAAATTTTAGAAAAAATGTGCAGCAGGCTGCACTATGAGCAAAAAAGGACAATGGATAGAACGGTATGAGGCAGTGTGAACCCCCCCTGAGCTGAATACAACCGGGTATATGGCTGCACACAGACTACAGAGTGAGCTGCACACACACACACACAGAGACCTTGCAGAACGCTGTTAAAACAGCGATGCAAGGCAAGAGCAAGGTGAACAGTGAACAACACACAGCGTTTTGCTAAATTAGGCTTGGGAAAGCAAAATAAAGCAATTAGCTATCTCAACTGGCCCTCAGTTAGAACACAGCGTCCTGTCCCTAACTGAAATCACAGCAGAGTGAGCGCAGAATGGCGGCAGCGTTTTTTATAGTGCAGAGTGACATCATTTCAGCAGCCAATCACAGCCTTGTCAGTACTTACATGCCCACCATGCTAAACAGGATGTGCCCACACTTCCATTCATTCCTCATTGGCTGCTGCGTGCAGTTTGAATTCTGGGAACTTCCGATTCCGGTATCCGATACGCGGGAAGTATCGGAATTCGGTATCGGAATTCCGATACCGCAAATATCGGCCGATACCCGATACTTGCGGTATCGGAATGCTCAACACTATTCATGGACTGCCAATGCAGTTTCAGGTTCAGGGACCTCTGATGTGGTTTCAGTTTCAGGTACAACACGAGTTTCAGGAAACAGGTACACACTCACAGTAGGGAAACTATACGGGTTGCTCGAGCACTTCAAAAGCCTCTAAGCCTCCTTCCTTTAAAGCGTATGCTACTTTGATTGGAGGGGACCTCTTTTTCTTCTATAATTTACAAACTCTTATGGCGAGTGGGGTCCACTATCTTTCTCTAATGTAAAGTGTTAGTTATTATGGTCAGCGAGGTTCTCTCTCTTCTCCTCGTGTATATTTTCTGAGCAATTACAAGCTTTCCAGTATTAATATTGGTGTACATCTCTAATTACAGTTTATGCACTATGGCAACATTAAGAACAGCATCAAGACACAACGTAGTTATACTGCATTAGCAAGGTCTCTCTTATCCAAAGATAAAAAAAGTAATTTTAATTATGTGTTATATAAGGGCTGGTAGAGCTAACCAAATAATATGAAGGAAGATATATGGTGCGTTCGCAGCCTGGGGTCCACCGTGCAAAGAAGACACCTGTTGCTCGGTAATGGCAGACTATATGGGGGTATAATGTGAACTCACAGTGGGTTAACTTCAACCGTTAAGAAAGGAGGTGAACCGTGTTGCTTCACAGGGCCACAATACCGCTGAGTGAATGCTAGTATTAGGTTACAGGACTCTGCCCCAAGGACACAGGGTTAGAGCTCCTCTAGACCACTAGCGCTCTGCGCCGCAACTGAGGTTCAAGGGGAAAACCTAAACATTAAGACTTAGCACACTGAGTGTGTGCAGCGCCGCTCTGGAAGACGCCACTAATCGCCCTAGCTAGGGACCGGAAAGCGCACTAGATGCGCACGGCACCTCTCTGGTGGACGCTGCTGTCATGACGCAGTATAAACATGGCACAAACTGGCACTAGTCAGCTCCAACACCCAAACCACATGCAACAATGCTAAGGAGGGGATTGATTAGGAGCTTTCACCAGATGTCAAACACTCATCAACACACACACACACAATATAAGTTTTTTACTAGTGCATGGCTGAGCGGCCATGCAAACCTTTTACAGCAGCGTCCATCTGGGACCTTCCCACTGGTCCAATCAGGGCCCCTTCAGGACCTGGTCATGTGACCACCGACCTCCAATGGGAGATCATCCCTCGGGCATGCTCAGTTGAGACAAAGCAGGACTTAGTCCCAGGAATGTCTGCTCGCCGTTGACCACTGTTGGTTATAATAGCAGAACCAGGAATGACAGTGGAAACCAAATGCACAGCACCAGCCTGGGCAAGGTGCTGTGACCGACATCTCTGCTGAGCAGGCTCCATTGCAGCTAGGGAAAAACGGTAGACCACAGAGGACATGGTTCAAGATTTCCCCTATGCAGCGGTGGGAACTCGACGCCTAACATGTTGTTCAAGCTCTTTTGAAGTACCACCAAGCAATGAGCAAAATTGAGGACCGCACACATACTTTTTAGCAGCAGATGAAAGACTCATCATGCTTACTTCTATTCAAAGCTGGAAGATGTCTAGCAGAGAAATTAGTTCGAAGTGGCAGGAACCAGTAAAACCCAGCTTTATCCATCTGCTGTTCAGATAAGTCTTTTCAGAAGTGGTCTGCAACGAAGATTTGTAGTACAAAAAAAATACCTTTTATGTGGAAGCAAGGCCAAGTAGCTCATTGGGAAACATAGGAACAAGGCTGCAGAAAAAAAGCAGTAGGTGTTCTGGACAGATGACTCAAAATGTGATGTGGCTGTAACAGAAGGCAGTTTGTTGTTAAAGGGCTTGAGAGTGGTACAGTAATATGTCTGCAGGATGGAGTGAAGCTCGATGCCTGAGATGGTTTAGTGAATCCTGCATTGAGCGTAGGTTGAACACGATGAGCCTGGGAGTGTCCCTTCCAACTCTAACATTCTATGATTCTAGGATTCTATTAAGATGAAGGTTTGAGGCTGAAATCCAGCAAATGAAGTTGTATTTTGATCAAGATTAAAGGAGTCCTCGAAGCTGAGAAATATAGGCAGATACTAATTCATTATGCAATGCCATCAGGCGATGCATTTGACAAGCTCCAAATTTATTTTACAGCAAGACAATGACCCCAAATATACAACTAAGTGTCATTAAGAACTATAGTATTTTCAGTGCAAGGAAGAATAAGAAGTCCTAAAATTTATTTTATAGACTCCACAGATCTCTGATCTTAACATCATCTAGTCGGTCTGGGAATACATGAAGAGGGTGAAGGATTTGGACAAGCTAACATCTACAGAACACATGGGTTAATTCTCCAAGATGTTTGGAAAAACCTTGCTGCTGAGTTTCTTCAAAAACTATGTGCAAGTGCACTGGGAAGAATTGATGCTATTTTGAAAGCAAATGGTAGTCACACCAAACACTGATCTGATTTAGATTTCTCCTTCATTCTTTTGCTTTGCTTTCTGAAAACTGATTTTTTTTTATATTAACCTGATTGTTAATAACATGCAAATTGTTTTAGATTTGGGCAAGCACAGAATCCTTGTGGCTGTGAGCTGAAAATTTTACCTAAATACTGTGCTATTTAAGTAACAGACCATACATTTCATTAAGTTAATTTGTTTTACTTCAAATCACTAATAAATTCCAGATTTTTTCCATCTGTAGTTTTGTGAAATGCAAAGTTAAGTATTTACAGAAGTTCACACTGAACATGCAGTCATTTCTGAACATGGTCAAAACCTAAACAAAAGTCTTCCTCCTCAAACAATTGGTCCTATGCAGAGATTAGTAAATGTTTTATTTTATTTTGTGTTTATAGCAAAGTCATAAACATATGACGTGATTTTGTGATGATTTTGGTCTAATTATTTTAAATATACTGCGGACAGACAGTCAGTGGTGTTCTGTAGTACAGCAGGAGTAAGTTTTGGACTCATCATCAGACCAAAGCTCAGATTTCCACTGGCCTAATGCCCATTCCTTGTGTTCTTTAGCCCAAACAAGTCTCTTCTGCTTGTTGCCTGTCCTTAGCAGTGGTTTCCTAGCAGCTATTTTACCATGAAGGCCTGCTGCACAAAGTCTCCTCTTAACAGTTGTTGTAGAGATGTGTCTGCTGCTAGAACTTTGTGTGGCATTGACCTGGTCTCTAATCTGAGCTGCTGTTAACCTGCGATTTCTGAGGCTGTTGACTCAGATAAACTTATCCTCAGAAGCAGAGGTGACCCTTGGTCTTCCTTTCCTGGGGCGGTCCTCATGTGAGCCAGTTTCTTTGTAGCGCTTGATGGTTTTTGCAACTGCACTAGGGGACACTTTCAAAGTTTTCCCAATCTTTCAGACTGACTGACCTTCATTTCTTAAAGTAATGATGGCCACTCGTTTTTCTTTACTTAGCTGCTTTTTTCTTGCCATAATACAAATTCTAACAGTCTATTCAGTAGGATTATCAGCTGTGTATCCACCAGACTTCTGCTCAACACAACTGATGGTCCCAACACCATTTATAAGGCAAGAAATCTCTCTTACTGACAGGGCACTCCTGTGAAGTGAAAACCATTTCTGATGACTACCTCTTGAAGCTCATCAAGAGAATGCCAAGATTGTGCAAAGCAGTCATCAAAGCAAAAGGTGGCTACTTTGAAGAACCTAGAATATAAGACATATTTTTAGTTGTTGCAAAGTTTTTTGTTAAGTATATAATTCCACATGTGTTAATTCATAGTTTTAATGCCTTCAGTGTGAATTTACAATTTTCAAAGTCATGAAAATACAGAAAAATCTTTAAATGAGAATGTGTGTCCAAACTTTTGGTCTGTACTATATATATATATATATATATATATATATATATATATATATATATATATATATATACATATATATATATATATACATATATATACATATACTAAAATATTATCATGAATAATAATTTTTAATGATAGTAATAAATCAATCTCTTAGTGACCACCAATATGTCTTTTTACAAATCTGCGATATAAGAGACTAGCATCCCCCAACGAGTGATAATTCTGTAGCTGTAAAGCGCTGCAGAATATGTTGGCGCTATATAAATAAAATTATTATTATTATTATTATTAGCTGTCAGCTGTACACTATAGCTGACAATTTGCCACATCAGCCACAATCTATCATCATTTAACCCTTCAAATGCTGCTGTCAAAAGTGACTAAGATATCTAGATGGTTAACAGAATGCGGGGGCTTTCATTTTAATCCCATTGGTACCATGAGTTCTTGATTGTGTGGTCCTGATATTTGCCATGGCAGTTCATAGACAAACACTGGACTTAACATCTTGCAGCTATAGTGGCTGTTCAAAAGTTATCAAAATTTAGGTGGTAAAAATAAAATTTTTCTTTTCTGTTATGCCACTTTGCATTAATTTATGAAAAACACCTAAAAGGTTAATGAACTACATGAAAGCAATTTTGAACGTGTTGAGGTGGTGTACTTTTTAAAATGGTCTCACTTTTGGGGGTTTCCAATATACAGGACCCTCAAAGTCACTTCAAAATGTAACATGTCCCTAAAAAAAATGAGTTTAGTAAATTTCCTAGATAAAATGAAAAAGTACAGCTAAATTTTTAAACTTTCTACAATTCTAACAAAATAAAACATTTTACAAGTGGTGATGATGTAAAGCAAATTTGAGGGAAATGTTATTTATTAATGTTTTTGTGGTGTACTACTATCTGGATTAAAGGAATAATCATTCAAATTTGAACCTTAATTTACTATTATCATAAAATATGAGGTGTCATGAAAAAAAATCTCAAATCAGTGGGATAAGTTGAATTCTTCCAGAGATATTACCACATAAAGTAACACTGGTCAGATTTTTTTTTAAATCACTAAGAGGTTAATCAGAAATACAGTGTTATTAGTATAGGTCTAGTGCAGCTGCAAACATTTTACAATGTGTTAAGATAAGAAATTTCTTATTATAAGCAGATATATTTATTCTGCTATTTACAACAATTAGACTTTAAAGATTTCTTAATATTTCTGTATTATGAACAGGGTCAATAAATGAATGAATGCTTGAAATTGAGTCGCCGAGAAATGTGAAGTAAACTATAAATGTACAGAAATGAACTCATACACGATTTTTTCATCAACTTACGCAAGGAGTAATAAATGAATTCATGCAGTCATAACGGTTACTAAGAAGGCTAATATTCATGCTCTGCTGTGTGAGACTTCTATGTTTTCTCGATCCTATTAATGGCTATTAATTTTAATGGCTGATGCACTACGTTTATACTTTATTAGACTGCAGAAGTTCATAAAAAACATTGAATTGCTCAACCACTGATATTTAGGTACATTTACTGTGACTATTTGAATGTTAACCCCAAAACTGCATCCAAATATTTGTTGTGCTTTGTGTTCTCAACATAAAGAAATAAAGAAATATTCTCAGCCTTGAAATTCTAGTAATTCTATATGATAAATTATTTAAATTTGTTTTTGAACACATAGCAATGCTGTACATGAAAGGGTGTTATTCAGTCTTTTGACTTATTTTAACACCAAATATGTAGCTTTTACCTATATTTCAGAAAATGCAAAATACACTAATTATATGTGGAAACAAATTTCCTTTTTTTGCTAATTAAATTGAGCAACATTAAAAAGGTTAAACAAGGGCAACAATGGGAAATGACAAAAGTAACTATATTTAACCCTTATTTTCCTTAAAGATAAAGGTCCTTTTGGTTTCTTTGTAAGAAGCAAGCACATGACAAAATGCTAGCAGCATGACATTCATCACTGATGTGTGATGCTGGGACAGTGGCATGTGTCCATTTTGGCCACTAATTGCAGTCGTCATGTGATAATTGCTTGTAAACAAAGCTGGGAAGATGGCCTGAGTAATAGTGCTGGATTTCCAGGGAAAGAACCTAGTTTATTTTGTTGATTTTCAATATTGTCAGCTTCATTAAATGTAAGTCTTCAATATCTAGCTACTGCTCCCGTGAAATATGCTTACCGAGAATTACCTGCCCTATGTTTTGTTTTCCAGAGAGGACCTCATGTAAAATATTTGTCAAACTGCTACAGATTTTTTAGCTAAAGATTTCCTTCCTCGAAAACCTATTATATTGTTTGTTATATATCACTAAAATAATCCTTAACCCTAAATATAAAACACCATCAATCCCTTGTGCTAATGGGGTTCTCGGTATAATTTCTGAATCACATACAATAGTGTCATAGTGTCACTCAAATTTGGAGTATTTGAAGAATAAAAAGGAAATACAACGTGTAATGTACAAACTCTATCCTCATTTTTGCAACTTGATGGACTTAAAAAGAATCTGACAGTAGAATACACCCTTCTAAACCATTCATATAGGCATGTAGGTCATAGGAAACTAAGTAAAATTCTATCTTAGTGTCTGCAATCCGGATCTTACTCCACATAAACCCATGTTTTTCTTATAAATAAATGAGCTTTTCAGGACTATGGGCCTGAAACAGATCTCCCAGAGAATCTGCCTACAGAGATTGTTAGAAAAAAATGGAAATTTAGCAATGTGGAATAAGTAAATAGCAAAGGACATTAGAACGAAACTTTGTCTCCTTACAAACACATTTGCTGCTGATCTCACATATTTGCCTGCCTGTGAGATCTAAGCTGAAGCTGGGAGGAACCTGCAAATGTGTCAGTTATAATCACATACAGCTCTGCAGGAGAGCAAAGAGTGGCCAATACACATCACACTGGTAGCTCATCCTTCATGTAAAATAAGCTCTGGAGGCAGATACTCAGGGAGATTTATGCCCTGCCCAGGAACAGCTCATTTACATATAAGAAAAACCTGGCTTTTTTTAAATCACACATTAGATCTCAGATATCAAAGAATCATTTTATTCATCTCCCTATGATTTTCATGCTCAAATAGACAGCTTACGAGCATTCATTTAAGTCTACAACTGAGATGTTGTGAAGCAGCACAAACCTACTATGATGGCCCTTTTAGCAAGTGCACTTTCTGCAAAACACAGATCCAACTGAATAAAGTGTTACCAAGTAATCCCAATATTTTTAATTGTAAAACAAACAGATAAAATATGCATGAAAAATGTTGAAGTAAATAAATATTTACTACAAATATATTCAACTATTATCAAAAATGTATAGTATGATCTGACATCAATAGCCACAATACTATTATGTATACTTGATACAGCATGTGTAATAGCTTTCTGCATGGAGCACTAAATGTTTATTTTGTTTTAATTACATATTTAAAGTTTGCATTTAAAGTTAAATGGTATCCTTTGCCAGATAGATGGGCATTTTGCTAGCGATCACGCATATAGGAGTCGTCATATTTATGATTAAAACATCGGAATCAATTTAGCCAATTTTATCTTCATAATGAGTCCAGTGAAGCGAGATGAAATGGTGTTCAGCTCTCTCTTATTTAGAACACATTTGTATGTTTATTACGTCCTGCACCTATAGTGACATTTGGCAGTTTTAAACTTATTGTTAATTAATTTTTCTGCTCACATTCTTGCAAGCTTGACTCCAACGAAAATGAATCCATCTAAACCAATAAATCTTGAAGCAAATTTATAAACGTTATTTAATCTAAATTGGATTTTCCATCAATGAAGTCAAATCAGTTATTTAATGCCAAATAATTATACACTAGAAATGAATACTTTTGCATCAAAATATACACTGCTCAAACAAAAATAAAGGGAACACTAAATAACCACATCCTAGATATCTCTGAATGAAATATTCCAGTTGCAAATTTTTATTCATTGCATAGTGAAATGTGTTCAGAACAATAAAACATAACAATTATCAATATAAATCAAAATGAATATCCCATGGAGGTCTGGATTTGGAATCATACTCAAAATCAAAGTGGAAAATCCAATTACAGGCTGAGCCAACTTCAGTGGAAATGCCTCATGACAAGGAAAAGATGCTCAGCATTGTGTGTGGCCTCCACATGTCAGTATGACATCCCTACTGGAAAATGCCTGGGCATGCTCCTGATGAGGTGGTGGATGGTCTCCCAAGGGAACTCCTAAACCTGGACTAAAGCATCCGCCAACTCCTGGACAGTCTGTTGTGCCACATGACGTTGGTGGATGGAGCGAGACATGATGTCCCAGAAGTGCTCAATCGGATTCAGGTCTGGGGAATGGGCGGGCCAGTCCATAGCTTCAATGCCTTCATCTTGCAGGAACTGCTGATGCACTCTTGCCAAATGAGGTCTGGCATTGTCCTGCATTAGGAGAACCCAGGGCCAACCGCACCAGCATATGGTCTCACAAGGGATCTGAGGATCTCATCTCGGTACGTAATGGCAGTCTGGCTATCTCTAGTGAGCATATGGAGGGCTGTGCAGCCCTCCATAGAAATGCCACCCCACACCATTACTGAACCACTGCCAAAACAGTCATGCTGATAGATGTTGCAGGCCGCAGATCACTCTCCACGGCATCTCCAGACTCTGCCACATCTGTCACATGTGCTCAGTGTGAACCTGCTTTCATCTGCGAAGAGTCCAGGGCACCAGTAGTGAATTTGCCAATCCTGGTGTTCTGTTGCAAATGCAAAGCATCCTGCACAGTGTTGGGCTGTGAGAACAACCCCATCTGTGAACATCGGGCACTCAGGCCATCCTCATTGAGTCAGTTTCTATCCATATGTGCAGACACATGCACATTTATGGCCTGCTGGAGGTCATTTTGCAGGGCTCAGGCAGTGCTCTTCCTGTTTCTCCTTGCACAAAGGCTGAGGTAGCAGTCCAGCTGCTGGGTTGTTGCCCTCCTACGGCCCCCTCCACATCTCCTGGTTTACTGGCCTGTCTCCTGGTAATGCCTCCAGCCTCTGGTTACTACAGCAAACCTTCTTGACACAGTTCGCATTCATGTGCCATCCTGGATGAGCTGCACTGCCTGAGCCACTTGTGTGGGTTGTAGAGTCTGTCTCCATGAGTGTGAAAGCACAACCAATGTTCAAAAGTGACCAAAACATCAGCCAGAAAGCATTTGTACTGAGATGTGGTCTGTGGTCCCCAGAACCACTGCTTTATTGAGAGTGTCTTGATAATTGCCAATAATTTCCATCTGTTGTCTATTCCATTTGCATAACAGCTAGTGAAATTGATTGTCAATCAGTGTTGCTTCCTAAGTGGACAGATTGATATCACAGAAGTTTGATTTACTTGGAGTTATATTCTGTTGTTTAACCCCTTAATGACCGCCGATACGCCTTTTAACGGTGGCAGTTAAGGGTACTTAAACAACAGCGCCGTTAATTAACGGAGGTGTGGAAAAAGTTAATAGTGCTCCCCAGAATCAAATTTTCTCTGGGGTCTCGGTTGCTGGGGGTAGCCGAGACCCCAGAGAACATAATTCGTGGTTTTTTTTACCGACCTCTGGGTTGCGATCGTCGGTAATTAACCGCTTACCGGCGGTTGCAAAAAAACCCGCAATTTCCCATTCAATTTCTCTATCCTCCGATGTGATCGCACATCAGAGGGCAGAGAAATGGGGTCCCCGATTGCTACTCACCTGTCTCCCCCGGTGCTCCTCGTGGCTCCCAATGGGCGCCACCATCTTGCTCCGGCCAAAAAATGGTGGGCGCATGCGCAGTGCGCCCAACGGCCGGCACCCAGAGGATCTTTGGAGACTCGGCTGCCAGGAGTAGCCGAGACCCAAAAGAACATGATAGAAGTCGATTTTGATCAACCTCTGTTTTGCGATCGCCGGTAATTGACTGTTTACCGGCGGCTGCAAAAAAAGCGATGTGTCATTCTCTGTCCTCTGATATGATGGCACATCAGAGGACATAGAAATAGGGGGATTCGGGGACCCTTTTCTACTTACCGGTGTCCCTGGGTCCTCCTGCGTCCCCTTCTGGCCTCCGGCTTCTTCATCCGGTAAGAAAATGGTGGGCGCATGCGCAGTGCGCCCGCCATGATCTGCCGGTCGGCAGCTAGAGGAGTTGGGCTAAAGCTAGGGTTAGGGTTAGGGTTGGGGCTAAAGTTAGCGTTAGGATTGGGGCTAAAGTTAGGGTTAAGGTTAGGGCTAGGGTTAGGTTTAGGGCTAGGGTTAGGGTTAGGGCTAGGGTTAGGGTTGGGGCTAAAGTTAGGGCTAGGGTTAGGGTTTGGGATAATGTTAGAGCTAGGGTTAGGATTAGGGCTAGGGCTAGGGTTAGGGCTAGGTTTAGGGTTGGGGCTAAAGTTATGGCTAGGGTTAGGGTTAGGCTAGGGTTAGAGCTAGGGTTAGGGTTGGGGCTAAAGTTAGGGCTAGGGTTGGGGCTAAAGTTAAGGCTAGGGTTGCGGCTAAAGTTAGGGTTAGAGTTGGGATTGGGGTTAAGGTTTGGATTAGGGTTGGTATTAGGGTTAGGGTTGGCATTAGGGTTATGTTTGGGATTAGGGTTACATTTGGGAGTAGGGTTAAGGTTAGGGTTGGGATTAGGGTTAGGGTTGAGGTCAGGGTTGAGATTAGGATTAGGGGTATGTTGGATTTAGGGTTTTGATTAGGGCTATGGTTGGGGTTGGGATTAGGGTTGTTTTGGGGTTAGGGTTATGATTAGTGTTGAGCGATACCGTCCGATACTTGAAAGTATCGGTATCGGATAGTATCGGCCGATACCCGAAAAGTATCGGATATCGCCGATACCGATATCCGATACCAATACAAGTCAATGGGACACCAAGTATCGGAAGGTATCCTGATGGTTCCCAGGGTCTGAAGGAGAGGAAACTCTCCTTCAGGCCCTTGGATCCATATTAATGTGTAAAATAAAGAATTAAAATAAAAAATATTGATATACTTACCTCTCCGGAGGCCCCTGGACATCACCGCTGGTAACCAGCAGCCTTCTTTGCTTAAAATGAGCGTGTTTAGGACCTGAGAATGATGTCGCAGCTTCTGATTGGTCGCGTGCCGCTCATGTGACCGCCACGCGACCAATCACAAGCTGCGACGTCATTCTCAGGTCCTAAATTCCTAGAATGAGGAGTTTAGGGCCTGACAATGACGTCGCGGCTTCTGATTGGTTGCATGGCGGTCACATGAGCGGCACGCGACCAATCAGAAGCCGTGACGTCATGGAAGTCCCTAAACGCGTGCATTTTAAGCACAGAAGGCTGCCGGTTACCAGCGGTGATGTCCAGGGGCCTCCGGAGAGGTAAGTATATCAATATTTTTTATTTTAATTCTTTATTTTACACATTAATATGGATCCGATACCGATTCCCGATATCACAAAAATATCGGAACTCAGTATCGGAATTCCGATACCGCAAGTATCGGCCGATACCCGATACTTGCGGTATCAGAATGCTCAACACTAGTTATGATTAGAGTTGAGCGACCTTGACCTTTTTAGAGTCGAGCCGGGTTTTGCGAAACCCGACTATGTCCAAAGTCGGGTCGAGTGAAATCGGCCGATTATGACGTAAAGTCGGGATCGACCGAAACACGAAACCCAATGCAAGTCAATGGGGCAGCATAGTCGGCAGTGAGTGGGGGCCAGGAAAACACCTAGAGTGCCCATTTTAATGTCAAAACCATCCATTCTTCTTAATGAAGCTTGTCAAGCGTAATTTACCTTATAATAATTGGAAGGCATTTGAAATTGGGGGTCATTTGGCTAAAGTTGTGGGGGGTAGGGCTGGTTCAAGTAATTAGTGGGCCCAGGAAATCTGGACCACGTCACGGCAGTGGAGCAGGGAGAGGTAAGTATTTCAACTTTGCAAGTGCTGTGAACCTGAGCAAGCAGGGGGGGCCCACTCGTTGGCATTGGCACTGGCACAGGGCCCCTCAAAGTACAGCGGTGTGTTTGCACGGCGGGGGCGCCTCCCACCGGCAGCAACACTTTTGCGTACTATGAGAGGCCCTGTGCCAGTGACGTCGCCAACTAGTATTCCTCCCCCCACCTGATGAAGGAACCTGCACTTTCATCTGCACCTTCCTCTTTGTCCCCGTGTAAGGTGGTATGGTATGCGGGAAGAGCAACCTGACTTTCAGCAGGGTCACAATGTTGTTGTGTAGCGTGCACGGGGAATGTTGCGTTATGGGTCAATGTACCAGCAGACTCATCTATCACTGGCTGGGCAATGGGCACGATGAAGTGGAAACACAGATATAGGCCCAAAGAAGAAAGTGGGCTAAATGCAGTTCAAAATTGGTAACACAGGAATAACCAGGGGGCATTGCAGTGGAGGACAACTGGAATGAGAGGCTGACACAGAGAGTAGGGCCAAATCAGTAAGTAGTCGAAATGCAGTTCAAAATTGGCAACCGTAGTAAACAGGCGGCACAGCTTTGTTCAGTGGAGGAGAACAGCAAGGAGTGGCAGACACCGATAGTAGGCCCCAAACCAACTAGTACGCCAAATGCAGTTGTTCCATTTAACCACAATTTAATGAGAGCCTGAAGATAGAAGCTCAGGAAAGGCAACCTGGGGAACACCTTGGAGTGTAACACACCATCTCTCTCCACCCCATACCCATTTTGTATGGCCTAATGCAGTGTACTTTTCTACAACTACTAAACGAGAGTCGGAAGACCGAAGCAATGGCAAGGAAACCTGGGGAACACCTTAGAGTGTAACACACCCTCTCTCTACACCCCATACCCAATTTGAAGGTCTAATGCAGTGTAGTTTCCAAGAACTACTAAACGAGAGCCGGAAGATCGAAGCTCAGGAAAGGCAACCTGGGGAACACCTTGGAGTGTAACACAACGTCTCTCTACACGACGGAAGGGCTGATTCTTAGGAAGGAAGGCTGTTGGAAATAAGCATTGCGCGTCCGAGGGTGATTAGATTCTTATTAGGTATATACTCACCCTCGGACGCGCCCTGCTTCTTTATTTTGAATGAATGTTTATTTGCAATGTGGTGTTGACTTTCTCTATTATTTTGGTAATTAATGATTTTATTATTTTCATTATTTTGCATCTTCTCGGCAATAATATAAAGAAGACGCGACAGGACAACACTCGGTGGATGCCATATGTGTGTTTTCAATTTAAAAAAACTTTCAGTTAACTACTTGCAGGAGAAAGTAATTGTAGCTGGTGGCCATTTTTAGTACTGTACCAGATTTTAGTTGTGTGTTTGTTTTTAATGTTAAAATGTCTGCATTTGATATCTCACCAGTATTTTCTTTTTTATAAGCAAAATACTTATTTTTATATTTTCTGATGTTGGTTCCAGGGGTACACGGCCAGCAGTGCCCTGGTCAGTGTAGTAGTA
Organism: Ranitomeya imitator; assembly: GCF_032444005.1. NCBI lineage: Eukaryota > Metazoa > Chordata > Amphibia > Anura > Dendrobatidae > Ranitomeya > Ranitomeya imitator. Next base: position 999,353,978 of record NC_091282.1, read on the forward strand.
GTTGAAAGAATGGACCGCAGACAGGCATCGAAGGCCTAAAATAAAAACACATGGCTGTAGGCAATTTTAAATTGGTTCCAGGGGTACACGGACAGCAGTGGTGTGGTCAGTGGAGGCCTAGTGGAAGGAGTGACCGCAGACAGGCATCGAAGGCCTAAAATAATAACACATGGCTGTAGGCAATTTTAAATTGGTTCCAGGGGTACACGGGCAGCAGTGACCTGGTCAGTGTAGTAGTAGTTGAAAGAATGGACCGCAGACAGGCATCGAAGGCCTAAAATAAAAAAATTGGGCTGGCTGTAGGCAATTTTAAATTGGTTCCAGGGGTACACGGGCAGCAGTGGTGTGGTCAGTGGAGGCCTAGTGGAAGGAGTGACCGCAGACAGGCATCGAAGGCCTAAAATAATAACACATGGCTGTAGGCAATTTTAAATTGGTTCCAGGGGTACACGGACAGCAGTGGTGTGGTCAGTGGAGGCCTAGTGGAAGGAGTGACCGCAGACAGGCATCGAAGGCCTAAAATAATAACACATGGCTGTAGGCAATTTTAAATTGGTTCCAGGGGTACACGGGCAGCAGTGACCTGGTCAGTGTAGTAGTAGTTGAAAGAATGGACCGCAGACAGGCATCGAAGGCCTAAAATAAAAAAATTGGGCTGGCTGTAGGCAATTTTAAATTGGTTCCAGGGGTACACGGGCAGCAGTGGTGTGGTCAGTGGAGGCCTAGTGGAAGGAGTGACCGCAGACAGGCATCGAAGGCCTAAAATAATAACACATGGCTGTAGGCAATTTTAAATTGGTTCCAGGGGTACACGGGCAGCAGTGACCTGGTCAGTGTAGTAGTAGTTGAAAGAATGGACCGCAGACAGGCATCGAAGGCCTAAAATAAAAAAATTGGGCTGGCTGTAGGCAATTTTAAATTGGTTCCAGGGGTACACGGACAGCAGTGGTGTGGTCAGTGGAGGCCTAGTGGAAGGAGTGACCGCAGACAGGCATCGAAGGCCTAAAATAATAACACATGGCTGTAGGCAATTTTAAATTGGTTCCAGGGGTACACGGACAGCAGTGGTGTGGTCAGTGGAGGCCTAGTGGAAGGAGTGACCGCAGACAGGCTTCCAAGGCCTAACATAACAAACTTGGGCTGGCTGTAGGCACTTTTAAATTGGTTCCAGGGGTACACGGGCAGCAGTGGTCTGGTCAGTGGAAGTCTAGTGGAAGGAGTGACCGCAGACAGGCTTCCAAGGCCTAACATAACAAACTTGGGCTGGCTGTAGGCACTTTTAAATTGGTTCCAGGGGTACACGGGCAGCAGTGACCTGGTCAGTGTAGTAGTAGTTGAAAGAATGGACCGCAGACAGGCTTCGAAGGCCTAACATAACAAACTTGGGCTGGCTGTAGGCACTTTTAAATTGGTTCCAGGGGTACACGGGCAGCAGTGGTCTGGTCAGTGGAAGTCTAGTGGAAGGAGTGACCGCAGACAGGCTTCCAAGGCCTAACATAACAAACTTGGGCTGGCTGTAGGCACTTTTAAATTGGTTCCAGGGGTGCACGGGCAGCAGTGGTCTGGTCAGTGGAAGTCTAGTGGAAGGAGTGACCGCAGACAGGCTTCGAAGGCCTAACATAACAAAATTGGGCTGGCTGTAGGCACTTTAAATTGGTTCCAGGGGTACATGGGCAGCAGTGTATGGTCAGTGGAAGTCTAGTGGAAGGAGTGACGGCAGACAGTCTTCGAAGGCCTAACATAACAAAATTGGGCTGACTGTAGGCACTTTTAAATTGGTTCCAGGGTAACACGGCCAGCAGTGCCCTGGTCAGTGTAGTAGTAGTTGAAAGAATGGACCGCAGACAGGCATCGAAGGCCTAAAATAAAAACACATGGCTGTAGGCAATTTTAAATTGGTTCCAGGGGTACACGGACAGCAGTGGTGTGGTCAGTGGAGGCCTAGTGGAAGGAGTGACCGCAGACAGGCATCGAAGGCCTAAAATAATAACACATGGCTGTAGGCAATTTTAAATTGGTTCCAGGGGTACACGGGCAGCAGTGACCTGGTCAGTGTAGTAGTAGTTGAAAGAATGGACCGCAGACAGGCATCGAAGGCCTAAAATAAAAAAATTGGGCTGGCTGTAGGCAATTTTAAATTGGTTCCAGGGGTACACGGGCAGCAGTGGTGTGGTCAGTGGAAGTCTAGTGGAAGGAGTGACCGCAGACAGGCTTCCAAGGCCTAACATAACAAACTTGGGCTGGCTGTAGGCACTTTTAAATTGGTTCCAGGGGTACACGGGCAGCAGTGGTCTGGTCAGTGGAAGTCTAGTGGAAGGAGTGACCGCAGACAGGCTTCGAAGGCCTAACATAACAAAATTGGGCTGGCTGTAGGCACTTTAAATTGGTTCCAGGGGTACATGGGCAGCAGTGTATGGTCAGTGGAAGTCTAGTGGAAGGAGTGACGGCAGACAGTCTTCGAAGGCCTAACATAACAAAATTGGGCTGACTGTAGGCACTTTTAAATTGGTTCCAGGGTAACACGGCCAGCAGTGCCCTGGTCAGTGTAGTAGTAGTTGAAAGAATGGACCGCAGACAGGCATCGAAGGCCTAAAATAAAAACACATGGCTGTAGGCAATTTTAAATTGGTTCCAGGGGTACACGGACAGCAGTGGTGTGGTCAGTGGAGGCCTAGTGGAAGGAGTGACCGCAGACAGGCATCGAAGGCCTAAAATAATAACACATGGCTGTAGGCAATTTTAAATTGGTTCCAGGGGTACACGGGCAGCAGTGACCTGGTCAGTGTAGTAGTAGTTGAAAGAATGGACCGCAGACAGGCATCGAAGGCCTAAAATAAAAAAATTGGGCTGGCTGTAGGCAATTTTAAATTGGTTCCAGGGGTACACGGGCAGCAGTGGTGTGGTCAGTGGAGGCCTAGTGGAAGGAGTGACCGCAGACAGGCATCGAAGGCCTAAAATAATAACACATGGCTGTAGGCAATTTTAAATTGGTTCCAGGGGTACACGGGCAGCAGTGACCTGGTCAGTGTAGTAGTAGTTGAAAGAATGGACCGCAGACAGGCATCGAAGGCCTAAAATAAAAAAATTGGGCTGGCTGTAGGCAATTTTAAATTGGTTCCAGGGGTACACGGACAGCAGTGGTGTGGTCAGTGGAGGCCTAGTGGAAGGAGTGACCGCAGACAGGCATCGAAGGCCTAAAATAATAACACATGGCTGTAGGCAATTTTAAATTGGTTCCAGGGGTACACGGACAGCAGTGGTGTGGTCAGTGGAGGCCTAGTGGAAGGAGTGACCGCAGACAGGCTTCCAAGGCCTAACATAACAAACTTGGGCTGGCTGTAGGCACTTTTAAATTGGTTCCAGGGGTACACGGGCAGCAGTGGTCTGGTCAGTGGAAGTCTAGTGGAAGGAGTGACCGCAGACAGGCTTCCAAGGCCTAACATAACAAAATTGGGCTGGCTGTAGGCACTTTAAATTGGTTCCAGGGGTACATGGGCAGCAGTGTATGGTCAGTGGAAGTCTAGTGGAAGGAGTGACGGCAGACAGTCTTCGAAGGCCTAACATAACAAAATTGGGCTGACTGTAGGCACTTTTAAATTGGTTCCAGGGTAACACGGCCAGCAGTGGCCTGGTCAGTGTAGTAGTTGTAGAAAGAAGGGACCGCAGACAGGCTTCGAAGGCCTAACATAACAAAAATGTCAAAACAATGGTATTGTCAGTGCCAGGCATTGAAGGATGTCAGCGCCTAGACTACACATTGGTGAAGCTGTGAGAGATAATTTTGCTAGTGGTAGAGCACTGTTTGAGCTGGGGGGGGGAACTGTCTTGTGGCCGGCGTTACAGGCACAGGGCCCCTCATATTACAACGGTGTGTCTGACGTTGGGTGCGCACCACCACCGCCAGAGACACTTTATTGTACTATGAGGGACCCAGTGGCAGTGCCGTCGACCAAAAGCGGCCACACCCACCTCTTCAGACAAACAGCACTCTCAAGGGTCCAAGCGCAAAGTGGCGATAGCACGGCCCCGTGTGGGGAGTTTGGCCATTTCGTGAGGTGGAAACATGTCGTATGCTGGACAATCAGGTGAAGAAAATTACGAGATTGGAAAAGTCATTCAGAATAGTCCACAGGCAAGACCTTTTCATAGGAAAGCTAGGTGTCAGCCGGGCAGGGTGGGGCAAAAGATTTTGAAATCCAGTTGTGGTTCATTTTAATGAAGGTTAGATCATCTACATTTTGGGTAGCCAGACGAGTCCTTTTTTCTGTTAGTATTGAACCTGCAGCACTGAATACTCTTTCTGATAGGACACTAGCTGCCGGGCAAGCAAGCTCCTGCAATGCATATTCTGCCAATTCTGGCCAGGTGTCTAATTTGGATGCCCAGTAATCAAATGGGAATGACGGTTGAGGGAGAACGTCGATAAGGGATGAAAAATAGTTTGTAACCATACTGGACAAATGTTGTCTCCTGTCACTTTGAATTGATGCTGCAGTACCTGTCCTGTCTGCGGTCATAGAAAAATCACTCCACAACCTGGTCAGAAAACCCCTCTGGCCAACGCCACTTCTGATTTCTGCCCCTCTAACACCTCTGGTCTGCTGGCCCCTGGAGCTCGTGTGAGAACGATCACGGGCGCTGTGTGCAGGGAATGCCAGAAGCAAACGGTCAACAAGAGTTGATTGTTTTGTTGCTAATATTAGTTCCAAGTTCTCATGTGGCATAATATTTTACAATTTGCCTTTATAGCGAGGATCAAGGAGGCAGGCCAACCAGTAATCGTCATCGTTCATCATTTTTGTAATGCGTGTGTCCCTTTTGAGGATACGCAAGGCATAATCCGCCATGTGGGCCAAAGTTCCCGTTGTCAAATCTGCGGTTGTGCTTGGTTGAGGGGCAGTTGCAGGCAAATCTACGTCACTTGTGTCCCTCAAAAAACCAGAACCCGGCCTTGCCACGCCACCAATTTCCCGTGCCCCCGGGAAAGCTTCCTCATTAAAAATATACTCATCCCCATCATCCTCCTCATCCTCCACCTCCTCTTCGCCCGGTACCTCGTCATGTACACTGCCCTGACCAGACAATCTCTGACTGTCATCAAGGCTTTCCTCTTCCTCTGGTGCAGACGCCTGATCCTTTATGTGCGTCAAACTTTGCATCAGCAGACGCATTAGGGGGATGCTCATGCTTATTATGGCGTTGTCTGCACTAACCAGCCGTGTGCATTCCTCAAAACACTGAAGGACTTGACACATGTCTTGAATCTTCGACCACTGCACACCTGACAACTCCATGTCTGCCATCCTACTGCCTGCCTGTGTATGTGTATCCTCCCACAAAAACATAACAGCCCGCCTCTGTTCGCACAGTCTCTGAAGCATGTGCAGTGTTGAGTTCCACCTTGTTGCAACGTCTATGATTAGGCGATGCTGGGGAAGGTTCAAAGAACGCTGATAGGTCTGCATACGGCTGGAGTGTACAGGCGAACGGCGGATATGTGCGCAAAGTCCACGCACTTTGAGGAGCAGGTCGGATAACCCCGGATAACTTTTCAGGAAGCACTGCACCACCAGGTTTAAGGTGTGAGCCAGGCAAGGAATGTGTTTCAGTTGGGAAAGGGAGATGGCAGCCATGAAATTCCTTCCGTTATCACTCACTACCTTGCCTGCCTCAAGATCTACAGTGCCCAGCCACGACTGCGTTTCTTGCTGCAAGAACTCGGACAGAACTTCCGCGGTGTGTCTATTGTCGCCCAAACACTTCATAGCCAATACAGCCTGCTGACGTATGCCAGTAGCTGCCCCATAATGGGAGACCTGGTGTGCAACAGTGGCAGGTGCGGATGGAGTGTTTGTGCGACTGCGGTCTGTGGACGAGCTCTTGCTTCTGCAGGAGGACGAGGAGGAGGAGGAGGAGGGGGTGCGAACGGCTACAGACAACTGTTTACTAGACCGTGGGCTAGGCAGAACTGTCCCAAACTTGCTGTCCCCTGTGGACCCTGAATCCACCACATTTACCCAGTGTGCCGTGATGGACACGTAACGTCCCTGGCCATGCCTACTGGTCCATGCATCTGTTGTCAGGTGCACCTTTGTGCTCACAGATTGCCTGAGTGCATGGACGATGCGCTCTTTAACATGCTGGTGGAGGGCTGGGATGGCTTTTCTGGAAAAAAAGTGTCGACTGGGTAGCTCGTAGCGTGGTACAGCGTAGTCCATCAGGTCTTTGAAAGCTTCGCTTTCAACTAACCGGTAGGGCATCATCTCTAACGAGATTAGTCTAGCTATGTGGGCGTTCAAACCCTGTGTACGCGGATGCGAGGCTAAGTATTTCCTTTTTCTAACCATAGTCTCATGTAGGGTGAGCTGGACTGGAGAGCTGGAGATCGTGGAACTAGCGGGGGTGCCGGTGGACATGGCAGACTGAGAGACGGTGGGAGATGGTATTGTTGCCGCCGGTGCCCTAGATGCAGTGTTTCCTACTACGAAACTGGTGATTCCCTGACCCTGACTGCTTTGGCCTGGCAAAGATACCTGCACAGATACAGCAGGTGGTGCGCTAAATGGTGGTCCTACACTGCCGGAAGGGATGTTGCGTTGATGACTAGCTTCATTGGCCGAGGGTGCAACAACCTTAAGGGACGTTTGGTAGTTAGTCCAAGCTTTCAAATGCATGGTGGTTAAATGTCTATGCATGCAACTAGTATTGAGACTTTTCAGATTCTGACCTCTGCTTAAGGAAGTAGAACATTTTTGACAGATGACTTTGCGCTGATCAATTGGATGTTGTTTAAAAAAATGCCAGACTGCACTCTTTCTAGCATCGGATACCTTTTCAGGCATTGCAGACTGAGCTTTAACCGGATGGCCACGCTGTCCTCCACCAGGTTTTGGCTTTGCCACGCGTTTTGGGCAAGATACGGGCCCGGCAGATGGAACCTGTGGCGATGTTGATGCCTGCTGCGGCCCCTCCTCCTCCTCTGCTTCAGAACTGCTGCCGCCTGCACCCTGTTCCCCCAATGGCTGCCAATCGGGGTCAAGAACTGGGTCATCTAATAACTCTTCTTGTACCTCCTGCGCAACTTCGTCTGTGTCACCGTGTCGTTCGGTGGTATAGCGTTCGTGATGGGGCAACATAGTCTCATCAGGGTCTGATTCTTGATCAGCACCCTGCGAGGGCAATGTTGTGGTCTGAGTCAAAGGACCAGCATAGTAGTCTGGCTGTGGCTGTGCGTCAGTGCACTCCATGTCAGATTCAATTTGTAATGGGCATGGACTGTTAACTGCTTCACTTTCTAAGCCAGGGACGGTATGTGTAAAGAGCTCCATGGAGTAACCCGTTGTGTCGCCTGCTGCATTCTTCTCTGTTGTTGTTTTTGCTGAAGAGGACAAGGAAGTGACTTGTCCCTGACCGTGAACATCCACTAACGACGCGCTGCTTTTACTTTTACCAGTTTCACGAGATGAGGCAAAAGAGCTAGAGGCTGAGTCAGCAAGATAAGCCAAAACTTGCTCTTGCTGCTCCGGCTTTAAAAGCGGTTTTCCTAATCCCAGAAAAGGGAGCGTTCGAGGCCTTGTGTAGCCGGACGACGAACCTGGCTCCACAGCTCCAGACTTAGGTGCAATATTTTTTCCCCCACGACCACCTGATGCTCCACCACTACCACTACCCTCATTACCAGCTGACAATGAACGCCCCCGGCCACGACCTCTTCCACTAGACTTCCTCATTGTTTTAAAAACGTAACCAAACTAACGTTATTTGTTGCAGTCACACAACTTACACGGTGAGCTATAACTTCAGTATGATTTAGCTACCCCTTTACAGGTTGGTGAGACCACAGCGAAAATCAGGCCCAATGTTACACACTCTTTTTTTGGTGGCTGCAAATTAGAGAGATGCCCCACACGCAGGACTGTCACTGAAGCACAAATGTTAATATTAATGTCACACTATTATTTTTTTTTTATTTTTATTTTTTTCAGGAACACTTTAGAAACCCCCCCCAAAAAAAAAAAAAGATTTTTGCAGGGAGAATTTAGAAAACAAATGTAACAAACTATATGCTTTCTATGGGCCACTGAGTGAGAGATGACGCACACAGGAATCAGGAGTGGCACACAAGCCCAGAGGCCAATATTTTTCTACCAATGATTGATGGAGTTATTTTCTCTGGTAGATTTTGGAACCCAAATCAAGGAAAAAAAATGTAGGCTTTCTATGGACCACAATTGGAGAGAGAGAGAGAGAGAGAGAGAGATGGCACACCCAGGAGTCAAGACTGGCACACAAGCAGAAAGGCCAATATTAATCTCCCACTGTTTTTTTTTTTTTTTTTTTTTTTTTTTTTTTTTTCAGGGAGACTTTAGAAAAAAAAATAATAAAAAAAATATGATTTTATCAGGAAGAATTTAGAAACCAAATAAAATAAAATGATTTTTTCAGGGAGAATTTATAAAACAAATAAAAACAAAAATAGGCGTTCTATGGCCCACTGACTGAGAGATGACGCACACAGGAGTCAGGAGTGGCACACAAACCCAGAGGCCAATATTTTTCTACCAATGATTGATGTAGTTATTTTCTCTGGTAGATTTTAGAACCCAAATCAAGGAAAAAAAATATAGGCTTTCTATGGACCACAATTGGAGAGAGAGAGAGAGAGAGAGAGAGAGAGAGAGAGAGATGGCACACCCAGGAGTCAAGACTGGCACACAAGCAGAAAGGCCAATATTAATCTCCCACTGTTTTTTTTGGTTGTTTTTTTTTTTTTTTTTTCAGGGAGACTTTAGAAAAAAAAATAATAAAAAAAATATGATTTTATCAGGAAGAATTTAGAAACCAAATAAAATAAAATGATTTTTTCTGGGAGAATTTATAAAACAAATAAAACCAAAAATAGGCGTTCTATGGCCCACTGACTGAGAGATGACGCACCCAGGAGTCAAGACTGGCACACAAGCAGAAAGGCCAATATTAATCTCCCACTGTTTTTTTTTTTTTTTTTCAGGGAGACTTTAGAAAAAAAAATAATAAAAAAAATGTGATTTTATCAGGAAGAATTTAGAAACCAAATAAAATAAAATGATTTTTTCAGGGAGAATTTAGAAAACAAATAAAACCAAAA